>NC_140616.1:19130065-20330065 GCF_057381915.1 Diplotaxodon limnothrissa
TCGATAAAAGCACTCGTGTCGTCAGTGCGGCGCTCTCAGCACATCGTTTGAAGATCTTTATTAGAAATTTGAGCCAACGACGTCAACATGAGTGCATTGTCATTCAATTAAAGCAGTAAAATGAAAATATTTACTTTAACTCGTTTTCGTCAAGTAAACTTTGTAAAAGCTGTTTTTAATGAGCTCCGTGCTGACGAGCTACAAATTAATGTTCAAGCAGCCGTAATAACTGACAGATGATGCGTTTCTCCATCAGGGTGTTGGCGTCTCTAAACCTGCCAGCTGCTCTGGAGGATCTGTCAGGAGACTCCATCCCACAATCCATTGCTGAGAAGGCCAGGAACGTCGTGCAGCACGGAGGACTGCAGAGCATCGAGCAGCTCATCAAAGACCTGCCCGAGCTGTTGACCCGCAACAGAGAGATCCTGGATGAGGTCGGTGACGCGAGCAGACACGTGCCCTCTGACCTTCCTGCTCGCAGCGACCCCAAAATCTGTTTAACAAAGCGAAGAAGCCGCTTTTAGAACAACAGGCTGCAAACAGCTTGTTCGTCATATGGCTTTGCTTTCTTCAAAACGTAGCATATGAATCCTGGCTTGGACGCCGCGAATGTTGGAGTTTTCTACCACCATTATTACCAGAAGAGCGTATTAATGCTAAAAAAACCTCTTAATCGTTCCTAGTGGCGGAAATCCCAGATCCGCATCATCACAGGAATCTAATCCACTGATCGTTGGGCCAAGGACTGTCTGTCCACCGGCTTCAGCCAACCCATTTTTTAAACATCATGCTGACAAACAAATAAACAGATGGGAGGGAAAACATAAAGCACAATCTGCCTCCAAGTTTGTTGGCAGAGTTGAAAAGTCCAAACTGAAATGCCCTAATTTTCCTAAAAAGTAGTCATTAATGAGACTAAAAGGAGGTAAAAAAAAAAAAAAAGACGAAAATACAATTGAGCTCGCCAAAAAATGACTATTATTTGAGATTTTAATTTTTTATATATTGAGTTTTTATTTTTAATTAAACTGCAGTTTCAGTTTTTTTATTTAACATGCATGTTGAGTGATCATTAAAAAGTACACGAGGCAAACAAATACGGACGAGCAAAGTTTATAATCACTGATGTAATAATCGCTGCTTCGTGTGTCTCAAGTGTGGCAGTTTCTGAAAACACATGAATGAATGAATGAATGTCTTTTATTCGAGCAACCAAATAATAAAGTTATTGTAATGTACAATTACACAAAAAAAGAAAAAACAAGTTTAGCTCGAAAAGGAGTGGGATGAAGACAAGCTTTTTAACTCCCACCCCTACAATCTTATCTGAGTTTTAAATTTTGTAGTTGCGCAGTACATTTAAATATTTGTGACATACAATTACGGTTATAAAATTATCGCATTGTCATAATTACGACATACAGTAGTGTAAATATTTAGAATCAATAATACAGTCTTTGTTACCACCGCTGAATATCACAGTCATCACCATCATGGTCATTACATCCTCTCCGTATATTATTTATATTTTAGCTATGAAAATATCAATGAAGTTTGCTTCCATTGTATAGTTGTAACTTCATCAATTTTACTTTTAAGAATTAATTCTGGTCTACTGTTTCCTAATAATGGAGATAACAGTAATAACAACAGCGTAAGACAATAATCAACAGTGTCCATTTCAACTCTACAAAATAATTGTTTATATAAGTATTTGTTGTTAACATTCTATATATAAACAAAGAAAAAAGAGAGAAATAATACAAAGAATATATTATTATTTACTATCATCGATAAACAATCACACACTCGATTCCTCTTTGTACCTTGACAATATACATTTTTTGTACCTCGATTTAAACAGATGAATATTTGGACATTGCTTGAGCTCTACATCCATTCTGTTCCAAAGTTTCACTCCACACACAGACACACACAAACTTTTCCTGGTAGTTCTAACTATCTGCCTTTTAAAGTTACTACATCCCCTCAAATTGTAACCTCCTTCTTTATGTGTAAAGAGCTTTTGGATATTTTCTGGCAGTATACCCTTATTTGCCTTATATAGGAGTTGAGCAGTCGAGAATTCAACTAAATCAATCAATTTTAATAGTTTTGACTGCAAAAACAAAATATTAATGTGACTATAATATCCTACCTTTATCCTACCATTAAACCCAAAGAATACATTATTCTTATAGCACATTTTTGTAGTATAGCCAGGTGATGCAGAGAACTTTTGTAATTATTGCCCCACACCTCTACACAATAAGTCAAGTATGGTAGGACTAGTACACAGTATAACAAAAACATTGCATGGCAGTTTAAGAAGAACTTGGCTCTATTTATGATTGAGATACTTTTGGACACTTTATTTTGTATATGTCTGATGTGTGATTTCCAGCATAATTTGCTATCAATCATTACTCCCAAGAATTTTATTTCTGATACTACGTCTATGACTACACCATCTATTTTTATTACAGTATCTTCATTTACATTGTAATTCCCAAAGAACATTACCTTGGTTTTACTCAAATTTATAGATAATTTGTTAACATCCATCCATATTTTTAATTTCCTTAACTCGTTGTTAATGTTAAGTACTAGGTCACTATGGTCGTCGTTAGAATAAAAAATATTGGTGTCGTCAGCAAATATAACTAATTTTAATAACTTTGATACATTAAATATGTCGTTTATATAAAGGTTAAATAGAGTTGGTCCCAGAACTGATCCTTGTGGCACTCCACAGCTAATGCCCAAATACCCCGATTCAAATTCGCCCATCTTCACATACTGCTGTCTCTCAGTCAAATAACTTTGGATCCATTTCAAGGCCACTCCCCTAATACCATATCTGTCTAATTTTTTAAATAATCTGCTATGATTAATCGTATCAAATGCTTTCTTCAAGTCAATAAATATCCCTGCTGCATGTCTTTTTCTATCCAGACTGTTGGTTATCTCTTCTATTGCATCAATGATAGCCATTGAAGTTGACCTTCCTGTCCTAAATCCGTACTGACTTTCATTGATTAGTTTATGTTTGTCAATAAATTTACCTAGTCTATTATTATAAAGTTTTTCTAATATTTTAGAAAACTGCGGGAGCAGGGACACTGGTCGATAGTTAGTGAAGATGTGTTTGTTTCCACTTTTATATATGGGTATAACTTTAGCTATTTTCATTTTCTTTGGGCATTTCCCCGTTTGAAATGATAAATTACATATATAAGCTAGAGGTCTGGCAATGCTATGTATGATTCGTTTAACTAATGTCATATCTATACCAAAACAATCAGTAGAGGTCTTGTTCTTACAGTTGTTAACTACATCTAAAATATCTAATTCAGTAACTCCCGACAAGAACATAGTCTTTGAATTTATTTCTATCAGTGACATTTCGCTGTGATTACTTTTTGGAATTGTTGTAGCCAGCTCCAGTCCCACATTTACAAAAAAGCTGTTAAAACACATGCCACAATGACAGGATCTCACCAGCTGTATAAGCAATTTTTCCGTATCCTGACATTATAATAACAATAATAAGAATATCCAAATAGTCTAACAGATTCCTCATGTGTCATCAGGACCTCCCCAACATGATACATATTCAAACCCGTTTGAAAACCCACCTTTAGAATCGGTTCTGATTACTTTTTTTGTATCATTTCTTACTCGGGTTTCCTCATTTTATGTGTCTTTAAACTCTGTTATCTTATGCTGGTGTTATGTCCTCTCATTATTTTAAATGTACAGCACTTTTGTGCTAATCGATGTGTATCGGTGGTGTTTTTGTCCTCTCAGCGTCTTTGTGTTCTCGTCCTTTAGTCTCTGAAGATGCTGGACAATGAAGAGACGACCGACAATGAGCTGAGGACCAAGTTCAGCCAGCGCTGGAGCAGAACTCCCTCTGGAGACCTCTACAAGCCCCTTCGAAGCGGTATGCCAAGGAAGATTGTTGCTCTCATTTGTTGTTGGTGTTGGGCGCTTTTTAAAAAAAATTTATTTATTGGGGCCATTACACACTGAGCGCGCTGCAAAAGAACAACAGGAAATTCCTAATTTATTGGACACAAACTTGTCGTGCAAGTTTATGCGCTGTAAAAAGCCCTCTCTTAGTCCCTCTAATCCTCTCCCTACACAGAGGGCGCTAACTTCCGCAACATCTTGGACAAGGCAGTGCAGGCCGACCAGGTGGTGAGGGACCGCTACAACACCCACTGTGACATGATCGCCCTGCTGTGTAAACCAGAGAACGAGCTCAACGCCGCCATCCCCTCTGCCAACCCGACCAAGACACTACAGGGCAGCGAGGTCTGTCTGACATCTTTACATCTTTGTTTGTGAGCTTAAATATTGGGAATGTGCTTTTTTTTTTATTTTTATGTGTGTGTCCCATAAACGTCGACTCCTGCTGCACAGAAACCCCCGGTGGACATTGTGTTCCTTATGGCCCTTTACCTCCTCCCCTCACTGCCTCCCTTTTTCTTTTCTTTTCTTTTTTTTTTTTTGCTGATACTGTGTTGTGTTTCACTGGGGAGCTCAAATAACTAAGCAAGCAGAACTGAAAGAACTGCACCTCTCTCCAGCTGCTGGACTCACTGTAACAAGGGTGAGAGGTTAATGTCGGACTGTGGAAAAGTCATGTGTCTACCTTCCCCTGTAGGTAGTGAACGTGCTGCGCTCTCTGCTCGCTCAGCTGGAGGAGGTAAAGAAAGAGAGGGAGACTATCGAGGGAGAGATCAAGTCCGTGACCTTTGACATGTCCACCACCTTCCTGACGGCGCTGGCTCAGGATGGAGCAATCAATGAGGAGCAGCTGTCGCTGGGCCAGCTCGACCAGCTGTACGGCAGCTACAACCAGCGAGTGCAGGCCAGCCTCCGCACACAGGAAGAGCTGCTGGGGAAAGTTCAGGTACAGGCAGCTTTGGTGGGAAGTGTGCGGGTTTTATGTGTGTTTATTGCTTAAATTGGGTCAGAATTCCCTCACGGGAATGATGCTTTAACTGTATCGGATTAAAAGAATGTATAGATGGACATAAAGTGCATACATAATAAAAGGAGTCGGAGGTTAACCGTCCTCTCGACCTGCGATCTGCTTCCAGACGTCCCACCAGGAGTTCAGCAGCCTGAAGCAGTCCAACGCAGACTCCAACCAGAGGGAGGAGGTCCTCAAGAAGCTGGCCTCGGCCCACGACAGCTACATGGAGATCAGCAACAACCTGCGCGAGGGCACCAAGGTACGTGCTCAGCAGAACAGCGGGACCAGCCGTGCCGCAGCGATGCATATCTTTTGTCAGATGTGCTCTACTTTTGTGCGTCCCAAACCGGGTTAGTTATTTTTGTCCCTGTTTGTTTCTCCCCGCTCAGTTCTACAACGACCTGACAGAAATCCTGCTCAAGTTCCAGAACAAATGCAGCGACATCGTTTTTGCCCGTAAGACGGAGCGCGATGAACTCCTCAAGTACGTACCCGCACGGTCATTCCAAGCTGGCCAAGAAGGAAGACTGTTTTTGCAGTTGGGTTCTGTTTTATTTTATTTGTGATGTTCGATTTTTGCTCTCAGGGACCTGCAGCAGAGCATCGCTCGAGAGCCCAGCGCTCCAGCCTTCAACGTTCCCGCCTATCAGAGCACTCCCGCTGCCCCCTCCGGCCCCGCCGCCCCGGCTCCTGGACCGACCCCTGCACCCAGAACCGTTTTTGTAAGCGGATACTCAGCCCAGCATTGAATATTATCAACATCTGTCAGTCGTGTGCTCATCTTTCTGTTCTCTCCCTCTACGTCTTCCAGCCTGTGCAGCCTCAACAACCCGAGTCAAAGCCCCAGCCCCCAGCCAGGCCACCTCCACCAAGCGTGATCCCTCAGGCAGCCTCCACCACACCCGCCAGCTCACAACCTGCTGCCGCTCCCACTAACAACCCACCACCCATGGCACCCCAGGCCCAGGGACCACCTTACCCCACCTACCAAGGCTACCCTGGGTCAGTTTTCAAATCTGTCTTCTCTGTTTTTTGTTTTTTTTTCCAGTGGATTTCTCAGATCTGAGCACCTCATTTGGTCCTTAAAGTGACAAAAAAAAAACTGCTGCAGGTTGACCGGTTCGCATTCTCATTGGTGCATGAAATATCTTCTCAGTAAACATGGAGCAATTAAAAATCTATAGATGGTCTTTAATTTTACCAGCTGCAAATGCCATTAAACCCAAACTCAGTTCTAGCTCTGTATACTGATGCTAGAAGAGGGCGTTACTTGCTTCATTATAACTTTTAAATGAAGTCTGCAACCTTTGACTCTGAAGTGTTTTGATTATACAATGTTTGAAGTTTGTCTCGTCTGTTGTCTTTTCCCTGCAGGTACTACCAGATGCCTATGGGCTACAATCCTTATGCTTACAGCCAGTACAACATGCCCAACATGCCCTACATCCCCTACCAGACTCCGGGTCAGGGAGGATACCCAGGAACTGCTCCAGCAGGACAGCCCTACCCAGGCTACCCCCAACAACCCCCTCAGCAACAGCCCTACTACCCTCAGCAATAACTCCCCTCTTCATCCCCGTATTCCTCACATGTTAACACCAAATTTAAAAAAAAACAAACAAACATCCCCAGCAATAACACTTCAATCCCATGGGCTCCTCCACTCGTCTTACACTTTTTCTCCTCCTGACAGCAGCTGTGTGAAGGTGGAGCTGCTGAAAAGCCTTTAACACTTTTCTGTAACTCATCTTTCTTTTTGTTAAGCGCATGTTTTTCTGGATCCTGGCAGCACTTTTCCCTAAAACTGTTTCAGCTTTCATCAGTGCACTAACACCTCCTCCTCCTCTTTATTTTTTTATGTACTCATTTTCTAAAAGTTTTGTTGATTAAATTAAACCCTTAACCTCTTTCCGATGATAACTGACTCTTTGACTGAGGTGGACTGCTGTAACAACACTCATCGAGGCGCACAGAGCGGCTCTTCATTTCCTCGCTGGAGACTGTGCATCTGTATTGACTCAATCAAATCTCCCAGCGCATCTATATTAACTATATTACTATTTTTGTAATGAATACTGATGCTTCTCTGATGTATAAATCTATAAAAAAAACAACAAGAGAAAAACGAATGGCCGGTAGGTTTTCTAATGTAGATGACTGTTTTTGTTTCTCTTTCACTCTTTCCTCTCGCTCTCTCACCCCGGGAATGTGGGTTTATTTCCGTGTTACAATCAAGAGGCTGTACAAGTGGGAGAAATGGCTCTGCTATATAAATATATGTATAAATAAGACTCTGTATGTGATTAACCGAGACACTCTGTGTGCGCCACTCCTGCTCTTTGTGTTTTTGTTTTTATCCATCACCTTTGAGATTAAAAACAACAGCAACTAGACGCCATTTGTTTGTCTTTATGTGTTTCAGATGTCTTTTATTTATTGATTTATTTATTTTTTCCTCTCCTTAAACTGTGGAGGTTTGTAAAGCAGCCAGAAGAGGGCAGTCCTGCAGTTCACAGGGGAGGGGGAGGAGGGGGTGTGAAGCAGCACTACCTGCCGTTGTTGTTTCTGTCAGCCAATCAGAGATTGACTTGTCCCATCCAACTAATCGGATGCTTTTTGACCCCCGAGCACTGGGGGCAGATCCCATTTAGATGACATGCAAATTACGTTCCAGTGAGGTCGTGATCTCATCCAATCATATTTCCCCGCAGGTGATTTCTCCATAGACAGATTTCATCCCGAGATATTTATTCAGTGTCAGGAGACGCTAATGATTTCGCATATCTCCTCCCCGTGTGTGCGCGCACGCGTTTGTGTGTGTGTCAGGGAGGCAGATGGCAGCGCAGTGTGATGTCTGGAAGGATGCATGGAGATGTTGGCAGAGAGCTGCTGGTCCCCTGCCTACATCCATCACTCCACCTCTCTCTCCATTTTCTCCTCTCTTCTGTCTAATCTGTCTTCTCGGGTTCCTACCACCACAACTCTTTAAAAAAAAAAACTCACCATATTTCACTTAAGTTTCCCTCTGTGCTCTTCCCATCCTTTGTTTTCCTTCTTATCAGATTTTTTTGCTTTGCTCTTAAGCGTTTTCTCTTTTTCTAAATAATTATTATTTTTGTACACCACCTGGCATTTCCTCGCTCCCCTGGCTCATCTGTTTTTGCTTACCATTCGTCTGTCCTTGCTGTCCGAGCTGCGAATCGCTGGCAGTGAGTTATCTACACCGGTCAGTATCTCCTGGCTCATAAACGTCTCGCAAGATTACGTCAGTGTGCGCGCTCGCGCTTTGGAGTGAGACTCACAAGGAAACAGTTTTAATCCGATCTAACAGCTCGCATCTCCTACTGGAAGTGACACAACACATACACACTGCCATGTTTTTCTCTCTGTGTATATCTATACAGCATGGCTCTGCCGCCGCTGCTGCCAAAGCCAATTGTAGCTCTGGATGTGTTTATCAAAGGTGTCTGTGCGTCTCTGCCGTTTAATTTTAACAAGGCGTTCTCCACCGGAGGAGTGTCATATTTTAATTGGTCTGAAACAGAATAAAGGCAGCGAACAGAGCACTGCAGTGACAGGTATTAATTACCTTCTGCCTAATGGCTCCCAAACTCCGCACTCAGCCATATTGGTGTTCACACTATTCTTACTCCCCCACTCTTCTCTCTCTCTTTCTCTCATCGCTTTGCTCTCCTCCTCACCATGTGTTTGTCGGTAATAAGGCTGAACCGAGGCTTTTCTTTGGCTATGATGTTGATAATTGCAAAGAAATACTCGATTAGAGGAATTGCTGCGCAGAGATACCCAAACGGGGGATTTGGGGCAATTTTTCATTTGTCCTAGGGTTTATGTAAAGAGTGTTTCAGTTTAATAAAATAATGGAATATAGAGCTGAAGCTCGTACACTAACCAGCCACTTACCAGGCATACTTATTTAACTCGGCAGCAGCTCGGAGCGTTTAGGCACGAAGGCACGGACACGACGACCTGCTGGAGTTCAAACCGAGCTTCAGAATGAGGAAGGAAAAGGGATTAAGTGACTGAACGTGGCTGCTGATATACTGGGATTTTGCCACACAAGCATCTCTAGGGTTTATGGAAAGGGTGTCAAACATAAGGCCCAGGCGCCAAAATAGGCTCAGCAAGGACTCCAACCTGCCTCAATGGACTGCTTTGAAAAATGTTAAGGAGGGCATAATTATTATATAAAAGACATGATAAAGACCAGCCTTATGTCCTTTTATACTACACCAAAGTAATTACCAGATAAACATTTAAATGACAGTGAAAAATCAGGAACTTTTCTATCAACCATATTTAGAGATAGAAATACATACAGTGCTGTGCAAAAGTTTTAGGCACCTGTGGAAAAAAATGCTGTAAACAAAGAACACTTTCAGAAATATAAATGACTGTTTATTGGCCCCAAATAAAAATATTCTGCAGCAGGACAACAAACTCAAACACACGGCCAAAGTCATTAGGAACTATCTTCAGCGTAAAGAAGAACGAGAAGTACTGGAAGTGATGGTATGGCCCCACAGAGCCCTGATCTCAACATCATCGCGTGTGTCTTGGATTAGATGAAGAGACAGAAGGATGCTACATCCACCGAAGATCTGTGGTTAGTTCTTCAAGATGTTTGGAACAACCTACCAACCGATTTCTTTCAAAAACAGTGTGCAAGTGTACCTAGAAGAATTGATGCTATTTTGAAGGCAAAGGGTGGTCACACCAAATATTGACTCGACTTACATTTCTCTTTTGTTCATTCACTGCATTTTGTTGATTGGTGAAAATAAATGATTAACACTTCCATTTTGGAAAGCATTGTTTGTTTACAGCATTTTTTCCTCACCTGCCTAATGAGTGTGAGTTCACAGTGACTGTGTCAAGCTCTAAAAACTGTCCAACATGGAAAAAATCCCAAAAATGTAACAAAATTGGATGTTTGCTTGGAAGTTCCACTGAGATAAAGATCTACACAAATTACATTAGAACTGACATTAGAACCACACGCAAGCTTTAGGCATTCATCACAATATACAAAATCAGCAGCAGGGGTTTCTCAGTAAAAACACCTGCATGCTTCCTGCAGCACATTTTTTTATGTGCTTCTAAATTTAGCAGCAGGAATGTTGACACAATGGTCCTTTTCCTTTTAACTGGTTTGCCTCCACACGCTGCAAGGAAAAACATTTTTATGTCTTGGATAAATGGCAAAATAACACACAGAATTATTCCGGCAACACTTTCCTTTGGAATTTTTGACCTGCTTGCTCAGTTCCTCATGGGAAAGGTTTATCAGGATGGGACTTTTCAGTCACTTCGGCGCTCTCAAATCTCATCAATGACTGATCGCCTTTGCTGCCTGTCTACAATATGGTCAATACTGGCCATATCTGTCACTGCCTGTGTGCTGTGTTCTATGTGCTCTATATTCAGAGACTAGGTATTGTGTTGTGTTGAACCATTTGTTGTAATATTTTTAAAAAATGTAACAAAAACTTCCATTCATCCATTTTCTTCTGCTTATGCAGGGTCGGGTTGTGGGGGCAGTAGCCTAAGCAGAGAAGTCCAGACCTTGCCACTTCCCCTCGCTTGTCCGGGGGAACCCCGAAGTGTTCCCAGGCCAGCCGAGAGATATAATCTCGCCATAGGGACTTGGCCAGAACACCTCGCCCAGGAGGCATCCTTGTCAGATGCACCTTAACTGGCTCCTTTTGATGTGGAGGAATAGTGGCTCTACTCTAAGCGAGAGGCAATCTTGTTCTTTCTGTCACTACCCAGAGCTCCTGATCATAGGTGAGAGTAAGTACATATATCCACTGGTAAATTGGGAGCTTTGCTCTATAAAGTTAATAGAGATTAAAACATACATGGACGAACCCTCCTTGTAGTTTAAACAGGACTGATGCTGGAAGTTCTCAGGTGTTTTGTTAATGAGGGTCTACCTGTGTGAACTTTTAACCTCTGCCTGTGATTGGTTCAGGTTGTCTGTTTGTTAGAGTGATTCCAAAGGTTTTCATGGAGGACTTTTTATTATTATTATTAATCCTTTACTCGCTGTGTGATCGGGGAAAAATGGACAATAGCGGACTTTTGTCTTCCCAAGAAAGCACCACAAACTAAAAATCCAGTGTAGGTATTGTATTGTGATTGTAATTGAATAAGTTTTGCTGTGACGGCCCCTCTTTAGTGTGCACACACCCTGGCTATCATTCAGCGTTCCTCTTTCGGCTCACTTTCTTTGAGGAGAGTGCGAGAAGCTCTAAAAGGAAAAGGCACAGTGCTAAAATCTCATTTATGGTGTTAATTTGATCAGCTATCTGTCAGCTCACAAGTTGCCAGTATCAGTGCCTGTGCATTGCCTGATAATTTTGCCTCTACTAAAGCAGCTCTCTGGCCCTGCTATGTGCGATATTTTTTTTTTCCCCATAGAAGCGAGATGCCTGAAATAGCTCTGATTGACAGGTATAGAGACACAGTTACTATAACAACTACCTCCTGGCTCTCATGAGCACTTCTCTTCCTCTCAACCACCACCGCCATCATCCCTCCCCCCTCACCTCACCTCTTCTCTTTTCATTTTCTTTTACCACCTCTCCTTTTTTACCCCCCCCCCCTCCCCAATCTTCCTCTCACCACCCTCCCCCCTCCACTATGTGCATGTGTGGGTGTAGAGGGAAGAGATTATGAAAAAAAAAAGATGAACTCCACTGCAATATTTCCTTCACATGGAGATGTTTGTGTTGCAAGATAGAGGCCTGGCACCAGCTATTGGATCTAACCTGTGTGGGTGAGGGTAGGCGAGAGTGGGAAGATGAAACATGCTTATACAACACGGGCAAATAAGCCTTTTATATTCTTTTCGTGTTTCCTTTTCGGTGCCTGTTCCTCTGTCAGGTTGAGCCGCTCTGCTTGTATAATCAAGTCAGTCCAGCGTGCTCTGTGTTCCTGCATGCGGTATATATGTGTGTGTGTGTGTGTCGGTGGGTCTGTTTGCATGTGTGCACGCAATTTGTGTCAGCGAGCGGCACAGTGAGGCCACCCGATATGATGAGTGAATTTCAAGCATGATAGGATCTAGTGGGACTGACAACGGAGAGCGCACAGAGAAAGTAGGTGTGTGTGTGTGTGTGTGTGTGTGTGCGCGCACTGCTGGGAAGAAGACGGACGTCATTGCTACCACCTGCTTCTGTGGGACAAAGGCCAGACGCATACACAGACATTTGCATATGCAGACAGCCAAGCAGAGGTCAAACCAATCTCTTAACATAGCATTAATGATATGATTTACTTAGCCCCCACATCCAACCACCTCCACCCACTTGCCCCCCCCCCACCACCACCCTGTCTTCACCCTCCCTCCCCCAGCCCCCTGTCCCTGCCTCTCCTTTCATCTCCCCGTCTCTGAGTCATCACACAGGGTGAGAGGTCTGAGGAAAACAAGCTGCCAGAGTTGGACATGCCATAACAATGCAGCACCTGTCAGTGCATGTGTGTGTGTGTGTGTGTGTGTGTGTGTGTGTGTGTGTGTGTGAGTACATGTGCATGCTGCTGTCTCAGAGCGTCTGTCATCAGGAGAAGGCAGGGAACATTTCCAAGTGCTACTGTAAATACAAAGACACTGTGCCCTGTCTGTGCTTGTATGTGTGTTTGTGTGTTTGTGTGTGTGTCTGCGTGCGCGTGTGTTCTCACCGCTGTGGCTTTCTCCAGAAGTTGCTCTGTCGCCCTATTGATTGGCTGTCTCACTTTGTGGCAGGAAATGAGACGGCGGCTGCCACTCAGCACCTGTGTGACCCCCCCACCCATCCACAGAGAGCTCCTCTAATGATCTGAGCTCAGCTGCCTGGGTCTTGCACTGCAACCGCTTCCTCACCGGCTCACGGGCTCAGACCTGATCAGTGGCGCACCCATCAGCGTCTCACAATCGTGCACACATCAGACAGGTACTCCTGAAAAATATGTGTGTGCGCGTTTCAAATAATGAGAGCACCTGTAGAGGTCTCTCCTCTGCAGAAGTTGATGATTTGGAAGAAGTGAGCTGTGCATCAGGTTGTGCTTTTGTGCTGATCCATTGCACTGAACTGACCGGCTGAACTGATGTAAACTCGTGCTGATGCTGTCAGCTCGGTGGCAAATTTGAGCCGATTTTTCTGCAGCGTTGACACGAAGGCGAATAATTCAGAATTAATTAGGCTATGACACACAAGAGGAAGGGGGGGGGGGGTGGGGGTGGGGGTGCAGCCCATAATAAGACATTTAAAACAGGATGGGATCTGGTATCCAAGTGCAGGGTATCCATAGAGACCGTTGCTATGGCGGAGAGAAATCTCACCTCATTAGGAACAAATATAAATAGCCTTGCGACTCAGCTTATGGTCATGATGGCCACGGTTGAAAGAACAGGCTCTGAGGCTCCCGGGTCAGCAATGCAGGCTGGAGAGTTAAGTGGAAGACAGAGAGATGGATAAAGGGAGTAATTCAGAGAATTAGAAGGAAGGAAGATGGTTCATAAAGGGGAGAGAATAGATTGGGTGCCTCATGGTGGGAGGCAAAGAAAGGGAGGAGGAGGAGGTGGAAGGGAAGAAGACAGATGCGTAAAAAAATGGAGACAGAAAGCAAGTTTGTCAGTAGCATCTGAGGAAAATCTCCCAAAGGTCAACCTGTTTGCTTGTTTCTATCCTCAGGAAGCTTTTTAAAAAAAGCCAAATAAGTAAAATCTGCATTCACATCCACTGAACTTTGGATTTAAATAAAAGTACAAGACAATCCAGATACAAAGTGCAAAAGAAAGCGTGACTAAAATAGCATAATGAGACGGTGTGAGAGACTTTTTTTCTTCTTCTCTTCTCAGCAACACATGAGCGATGGAGGAGGGGAGGAGGTGGGAGTCGTGGGAGGAAAAGTTGGGAGTGGGAGAGAGGTTGACAGCCGAGAGTCGAGGAGACTGATGGCAGCAAAGTGAAAAGTGGAGACGTCCTAGCACAGATTGCATCAACAGGTCTGAGCCCCTCCAGGTATGCTGCAGTGCGCCGCAGTGTTACTACAGTATTGACTCATCCCTGAACGTCCGGAGATTCTCTGCGTGGACTTCATGCTTCTCACTTCCTGTGTTTTACTTTCTCTTTCGCTTCTTTTGCAGCCTGCGGTCTCATGCTGTCTGCATGCATGCGTGCAGACAGCATGTATGTGTGTGTGTGATTTAAGTGCATATCCATTGTGTTTTGTCATCAAGCCTCAGTTAGCAGCTGAAAGTCTGCTTAGTGGCATGAGACCAATGTGGTTCCTCTGCGTCCCTGACCTGTGTAAAATCCACCCGCTTATTATTCGTTCACATCAGATATCCAACTGTGTCCCCCCCTCCTTGTTTGTAATCATAATTATTGCACTGTAAGTGCATCCCACCCCACCCCACGCCCTCCACATATCTGCCGTCTCATGCTTAATTGCTTTCAAACCTTTTCAAAATGTGCCAGATTATATTAAATCTTGCGGCAAAAATCAGCAGAGATCCATCTGCATGGTGAATGCCATCGCACCGCTTGAGTAAATTTAGCAAATTTCAAGCAAACTGATGGGTCAATTAAGGCAGGAGAAGCAGAGAGAGAGAGAGAAAGAGACTCCCTCCTCTAAGATGCAAATAAACCTTAAAAGCTCGTCGCGGCTTCCTGTTCTTCAAAGCTAAATGGTTTTTCCTCTGCCTTTTGTTGTGAACAGTGTGTTTTCAACTCGGGAACAAAGGTGTCTGCGACTGAAAGATGAAAACTGCGACAGCTGATGAAGATGGTACAGAGTTCAGACGCACGTTTGTGTGGGCCGTCTAATTGAGGGGATTGTTTGATTCCTCTCCCCTCTGTGTTTCTCTCTCTGAAGGCCTGTCAAACTCGCACTCGGCGGAAGAAGAAGGAAAAAGAAAGAAAGAAGAAGAAAACACAACAACGCGTATGGAAGGACCGGAGGAGCAGAGGAGGGAACGAGAGTAGCGATGGAAAGACGGCATTTAGGAAGAAAAAAGGAGGGAGTTTACGCCCACCGCCTGAAGAGATGAGAAGACAGGCAGAAGAGGAGGGGAGGGGGGTGAATGTGTGGAGGAAGCAGCAGTGTGAGTGTGTGTGAGTGTGTGTGAGTGCCATAGCCCATCAGCCTGTCAAACATCCGTTACAGACCGCAAACCCACACAGCCATTGTGCTGCTGAGGTCTATCACTTAACAGGTGCACCTTCTTCACCCTCACACATCATCTTATGATACAATATATACGTATTTGCGTCCGTGTGTGTGTGTAAAGGTGTGCGTGTGTAGGTGGCCACATTTACGCAAGTTTGAGCTTCGTTCACTGAGCTCAGCCCATCCTGGATGATTTCTGTGTAAGCGGTGATCCACAGTGAGTCACGCTCATTGATCAGAAAATAATAATTAAAAAAAACAGCCGGGTGGATTCTTCTCCCGAGCTCCTTCTCCTCTCCCTCTCTGCCCAACCCACGTTTGAACCCTCATTGTTCCTCGCCGTGCTCACAGTTTTATAATTCTGACTGCTGACGCACCGCATCTAAATTCATCACCCACTTACCCAAAGGTGTTACAGCATTGATTTCAGCACTTTTTAGTGTTTTTTTTTAGTTTTTTTGTTTTTTTTTTTACCTCAAATACCCTCAGAAATAGGTACAGTTTAGATCAGAGGATATTACATAACAGAGAGAACACAGGAGCCCCCTTTAAATAAGGTTAATGTTCTTCTTCTCTGTTGTGTGTGGGCGATAAAAAGCAGCATGTGATATCTCTAATTAGAATACTCGATCATTGTGAAATCGGCGAATCGCACCCCTGAAACCTCCAAACCTGTAATCCATATGCTCGGATATATTTGCAGTCTCCGCTTATGATGCACGTCAGGCGTCCTACCAATGAGAATAGTCATATCTGTGTTACTAATGTGAACCCTGTTGTGATGCAAAATAGTGAGTCTTGCTATTTAAAAAAATGCAACCTTTTCAGAGGACCTCTTGTCACTTTTTACCATTTGAGATGAGAAAATGATCTATGTAGGCATGCATTGGTTGTTATAGTTAGAATGTTTACATATGCACAGCTATGTTGGGTCACTTTCTCTGCAACACAAAAACTTCCAGGTTTCATGTGATGTCTTATCCATAATTTAAGAGATCTGTCTGTCCATCTCAGCAGCCATCCATCCCGTCCACTTTAGACTTGACAGGTGTGTTACCGGGTACCTGAGTGAGTACACTGCCGAAGTTTGAGTTGGTTTGGATGAGCAGGCCTCAGATTTTTTTTGGCCTGAGGTTGTTTTCTGACACAGTTTTCTGACACAGACCTCATACACTGAGGCTTGTTATGTGTTGACGTTCTCTTAAACCTCCTAACAAACCTCTTAATCAAAAGGTTTAACCACCAAGATAACATCTCAAACCCTCAGAACCACAAACTGAACCCATATTTAAGTTTAACTCTAAATCCAACCTTCAATTAAGTGTTTAAAAAAGTCTTAGATTCTCAGCCTGATGATCTGAACCTTGAATTGATTTTCTTGTGACAAATGTCTTCTATTACTCACTGCTGCTCTCAGGAAAGCTGCTTCCCACACTCTGCCTATTCTCCAACATCGCACACACATTCTGAGAGTCCTTATCTGCTTATTAAGTGATAACATAGGATCCCTGTTTCCAGGCGTCTACTGTGTTGACCTCAACACCTCAAAGAGCATCAGTGGCCATTCTCGGCCTCTCCGTCTTCTCTATTAGCGCTGTTTATGTGCAGCACGTCTTTATGCAAAGTTTTTTTGTATGTTTTTTTACGGTATAAGTAGAGCCCCGGGGCTCGCAGTGTCCCAGACACAAAATATTTGGACACGTCAGAAGAGAAACTTGTACTTGAACAATTTAAACCTTGTCCAACATTTTTCCTTTCTAAGGCGTTTACATTAGCTTAACAATAGCTCTGTAGCTAGCCAGCAGTTAGCAGATCTTTATAGGTCAACTAACCCTCCACACATCACTACTGTTTAGTTGTTTACATCCAAAGTTACAGCAGAGCTGTCCGTTTTAGTTTTTTAAACATACTGCAATCAGCACATGGTTTATCATCTTTAGATGGAAACTAGCTAGCTAACTTCCTGCTAACATCGAACTCAGCTAAACCTTGTAAATGCTCATTTTCACAGATGCCTGGATGTTTAAACCTTTTTAAAATAGCCAGACTGATCATTTTACCGAAGTTTAAAGAATGTGGACCATTTTTAACTTTCAGCATTGCCTCAGTTTTTGTTACTTTTGAGAAGTGAAGGAACGATTAGCATTAGAAACGCTAATGTCAGACTTAACAAGCAGATAGCTGTCGTCTTTGCAAAAACCACACCTTTGTGATCGCTCACAGAGTGTACGAATGAAAAGCGAAGTCTGTGCAGAACTGCATTCATTCTCATGACCAGCAAGGGACAAGCTCTCTGCTTTCAAAGAGATCTGTTTGTGTTAAAGACTATGGTCAAATTACCCTCTTGACTCCTGCGCTCAGCAAACACTTTATAAGTATGCATTGTTTCTCAGCCGGATCCACCAGTGTGATGGCAGGACTGAGGGACTTTCTAAACTAATGCGTGACATCATGGTGGCTATGTCCATCCTTTGCATACAGTCTATGTGTTTTATTCCATGTGTAAACGCTACAAAAACATGATTGAATTTTCCGCAAACATGGAAAATACTTTTACTGCAATTATTGTGCTGATTATTCAAATACTGCAAAAACAGAAAGCATAGTATATGTACATGGTAAGAAGACATTTATTCAATCTAAATGTAGTAAATATAGTTTATTTTGCTGTAATGCATACTATCATTATTCATCTGCAGAATGTATCTTTATTTTTATCTCATCTTTATAATGTGGACAGTTTGCAGGGTTTGAATCGGTAAGCCTCCACTCAGCAGGTTTGCCTCATTTGGAAACAGGAGCTGGTGGTGTGCTGCAAAGCATCCTGATGATCATTACTCTTACCCTGAGCCATAGTTCACATGAAAACGAAATCATGAAAATTATGTTGTCTTGATTAGAATGAATGAGCCCTTAAAGAAAAGCCGCATCCCACTGAGGTTGGGAAGCAAAAGGAGAGGAGGTCTATTTTTCTGTTTCTTGTCTGTGGATGTCTAGTCGCACGGCCACATGCTCCATCATAGTTTAAATATTCATAGGCTGCCAGCTGAATATTCATGAGGCCCCTATTAATATTTATGAGCTTCACTTGTTGAGGTGTCACTCGATCTCTTGTACACACATGCACACACAGACATTTACGCACACTGACAATCAAAGGATATGACTTTATCTACATGGGTACATTCATAAGCACTGGTTGCTCTTATCATGTGACGCAATGGTTAAAAAAAAGAAAAAAGAAGAAGCCATGGCCTCCTATTTATAGTAGCCAAAGCTTTATAAAACTCTGCTTACTAGGTAACAAGAAGAGCTCGACTTTCTGGGCAATAAATGTGAACTCTTATAAAGTTAGAGCTCAGTGAGGCTTTAAGATGGGAAACCGGCTGTGTCTGAACCTGCAGATATCTACCTAGCAGCACTTCTGAGAATCACTAATTAACACTGTTTAAATTAATCATGAAATCAGTACGAAAACAGAAGTGTAAAAGCAACAATTCACTGCTTAACACGTATATTGTGCAATAGGCAAAAAGCTGAGATTTAGGAAGAAAAGTTCAAACACCAACCCTGCAACATGTAGGATGGTTTTCTATTTATATATGTAGTTTCTGTTCTGTGGCAGGGCTGGCAAACATATGGACTGGGGACCAGAGCTGGCCCGCCAAAGATTTAAATCTGGTCCCTTACAGCACATAGAAGGCTTTGGAAAATATGAAAATTTGAAAGGAGAGCAAAAGATGTCAGAGCTTTAATTGTTTTACAATCATCATGCTGACAAAAGAATCATAAAAACCAACATCAAACACCAAAGTGTAATACAAACCATTCAGTCACAGAAAATACGACTTTTTTAAAAAACTGGTTGTTGTGCTCACAACCTTTCCTTGATGATGATTGCGCTGTTTTCTAAAAACGGGTGCTGTCGGTTCATTTCAATAGCAAGCTCAAAAAATAAGGCATACCTTTACCTGCAGTTAGCAGTAAGTTGCGTGTCACAAATATTTGTTAATTGGTGTGCGCGTTTGATTTAAATATTCTCCTCCCTATAGTTTGCTGCTGGAGAAGGGAACTCCAACTTCTTACATGTAGTCTTGTCACTGTGCGCTCTTTGTATCTTTTTTATGCCAAAACCCAGTTCGCAGTGCATCAATGAAAGTTATCTGAATCTGAATAAATCTGCCTCCAAAAGGCAAAACATTTCCTGTTTTTGCTGTATTCACAAAATAATTATCTGTTTTCACGGCGTGTACTGAGTAAAAAACAAAAAAATTGGACACTTTTAGTGAATTAACAGGAATGTACCGTTTTTTAATGACTAGAAGTTCGGAAAATGATCTGTCAGCACCTTTTCTGTAATTTTATTTACTTGTTTCCTGACGCGTAAGCCCAACGAGTTGTGTTGATGGATTTCTTTGATGTACTGCATGAGTGTTTCTTTATCAACTGGACCAACTGAGACTTGTCATCAGTTTTATAAATAGACATTTATTAAATGTGTAGCTGGGCTCCAGTTTGACTCTCTGGGTTGAGAAGGGGACCCATACACCGTAGGGCTTGTGCAAAGGCCATTTACGGTGCCTTCCACCTGCTCTTTCTCCCAGGTTTTCTGTCTTTTCTTCACTGTCCTGTTACAATAAAAGCTAAAAATTAAGAAAAGAAGAAGAAAAAGTGGATTTAAACTCCTCTACGCTAAAAGAAAGCCAAATTTGCATATGGTTTTGTGGGGTATGAGGTAATACTTTTACTCATCCAGCCCACTTCAGATCAAACTAGGGGTTTATGTGGTCCATGAAATAAAAAGACTTTGTGTAATATGTAATTTGTTACTTAGCAGATTTTAAGGGGCCTGCATGCACTGCATGTGACTACTGAAACAATCTAGCTAATTTCTTCTGTTTATTTCCAGTCATTGCGGTACATCTGCTGGCTGACTAACATCATCCAACCGTGTCACTCTGCAGATGAAAGCGTCTTAGAGAGACTCATGCTTGTGACAGCATATCAGGGTGTACACATTAATGGCGTCCTGCTCGGCTGAGCTCTAATGTTAGTTAGCTGCACGCTTCCTTGGCTGGCAGCTGTAGTTCAGCAGAAAGAAAATCGTTTTCTACATTAAACTGCACGCAGCACACTTTCTTTGTGCTTTATTTTGAGTAACCACAGCAGTGTCTCTCTTCAAAGATGTCTTTGAGTAAAGGCAAGTGATGTGTGTTTCCATTATGTTAAGAGACATCTCTTTATCTTCTATCTGGGCAACTTACACCAAAGTATTCAAGTAAACTTAATTTTTGCGGGTATTTTCTCTTTAATTATGGAATCACTGTTAATTTACAAGACACACTGTAAAGGTGCATGTTTTTTTAATCTAATTTTATATATATATATATATATATATATGATGAATTGTTATTATGAGTAACTTACTTCACGTGTCCTTCCACGCCCTCCCTCTGGTCAGGGCCACCCACACTCTTACCCGTTTCCAGTAAGGCCCTAATGACACTTCTTCACCTTAGTGAAAACACAGGAACTGATCTCACTGCCTGACACGCACAGTCAGCTGTGCATTTTCTAATGAGTTTATATAACAAAACACAACTGAGGTATTTCCATGCGTGCACGACGGGAAACGAGCGCCGCTCAGTCTCTGTCCTGTGTGCGCACATGCCAGCCACACTGCCAGACATAGCAGTAAGCAGCAGGTGTGTGGCTCTATATGTGTGTGTGTGCGCGTGCCTGCCAGGCTCGTTTACAAAGCAAATTTTAGATGATACACACACCAGCTGTCTGTGGATGAAATCTTGAAGTGGACAAAAAAACTGACCTTAAATTCTAATGTAAAGTCATCCTCTCTGTGTCATCAAAGTGACATGCAAATATGACAGACCTGTATAGATGTGTAAGAGTGTTTGAATGCCTGCTAGCTTTCATATGACGCACATCCTGAGGCTCTTGCACAGTCATTTCTGTAGCTTGTGGTTGTAACTGTGAGTCTAAACTTCTCTTTTGCCCCCACAGTTCTTCAGTAAGTGTAGTCTATCATCTGTACTGTAAGCAAAACATCACAGAGGCCATACTGAATCTAGATATCAAACAAAGTAAATACACTACTTTTTGTTAATTAGACGTGGGCATGGTTATATATATTTTTGAAGTGGCACATTATTCAGATTATTAATAAAAATCAAAAGAATAAAAATTCCACTTAAATTCTCTTCCCACCAGTGATGGATTAATAGTATCAAAGTTAATTCTTATTGATTAACAGCGCCATCATTTGTGGGAACCTCCTCTGTGTTCTGAATACTCTCCTTACCTGTGATTATGTGTTAAGAGGGAACTTGCTGTTTAATTCAGCTCAGAGACTCTCCCAAATAATAACATAGAGATCGGCTCAGCAGCGATGGCTTCAGATAATGCGTTTAAAAAGTTCAGACCAGTAATTTTCTATTTCAGGACAAAGCTGTGAAGTATTTTTTTTTTATCCTCCGAGCTACATTTATCACATATCGGACCGAGGGATCTACTTGTGTAATTTTCTCTTTGAATAATGGAGTCTGTGAATGACTTTGAACTGAAAGAGACTAGAATTAATGGAAAGCGAACGAGCAGACTCAGGACTCCATAATCCCATCTTCGCACGGATCTGTGTTTTCAGTTGATTCTTCCATTTGGTCCTGATTGCTTTTTCAACAGGACCTGTGAGATAAGATGCATAAAAAACAACAACAACAACAACAACAACAAAAAACCCCGAAAGATGAATCTCTTTCTAAAATTAGCTGCATGGATGTGCACATAGATCTGCATCTGCAGGAAGATGAACATGTTATTCCAGTGTGCAGGAAGTCCACATTTCTCTTCCAGCAGGGCAAAGGAGGAAAAAAAAGTTCATAAGTGATATCGACCATATGCACCAGTTCAGTTCATATTCACTGCTGGGAGATCATAGAGAAGTGTAGAGCTGTGTATGTTAACACCATTACCACAGAATAATTGCTAATGATGAGGAATGCATCAAGAATCTAGAATGCATCAGCAAGACCACAAGGGTCAAAACATTTATAGTAGCAAGAAGAGGTGGTCAACCACATTATAACAGGGTGTTAGTGCAGATGGTTATCTTATTGAGTCTAGTCCCAAACAAAAACACATCTACACTCATGTTAAAAGAAAGATTTTGAAGGATTTTTTGCGGTGAGACATTAAATACTTCTGTAAGAAGGCAGGGGAACTATCAGCCAGGTGCTGCTAATTAAATCCACTTGATTAAGTGATCATCAGAGAGTGTGAGCACCTCTATAAAAGCTCATGTTGTGGCAGTTTGCTGGTCTGGAGCATTCAGGTGTGTGTTACCACAATGCCACACTCTTCCCAGGAGTGGGCATCCCCGTAAATTCCCCCAAGCTCAGTCTCAAAAAAGTCCCAAGAGCTACATCTCGTGCTCTACAGGCCTCAGTTAGCATGTTAAATGTTAAAGGTCATGCCAGTACAGTATGGCTTGGAGAGTTGCCAGGAGAAATGATTTTCTCTCTAAAAAGAAAGTAGTAGCACAGCTTAGGTTTGCAAAGTTGCATCTGAAAAAACCGCAAGACCTCTGGAACAATGTCGTTTGAATGGAGAAGATGGAGAAGTGGAGAAGTCTGGCCATAATGGAGAAACACTTCATGTCTAAGGCTAGCACGGTGGTGGAGGGGTGATGGTTTGGGCTTGATTTGCAGCCACTGCACTTGGGCAGCTTGAATCACCATGAACTCTGTATAAAAGTGTTATAGAGTCAAACGTGAGGCCATCTGTTTGACAGCTGACGCTTGACCCCAAGTGAGTAACGCAACAGAACAATGATCTTTGCACACAAGCTGCACGGCTACTCGTCTGCAACAGAATGACAGAAAAAGGTAAGAATCAAGAGGTTGCAGTGGCTCAAATAAAATGATGTGGCGGGATTTTAAGATAGCTGTGGATAAATCAATGCACACAGACCTCAATGAACTGAAGCTACTGATAACATGGGCTTTGATCAGTAGTTGTTTATCAATGGTCATGAGAATTTGCATATTAATGATCAAGGAACTGACTTTACAGCCCATTGTTCATTCAGTGGCGCTAGTTTCAGTCATTGTGCAATGTACTGGTTTAAAGGTTGGGGAAACCTGCAGTCAGCTAAGACTGAAGAAGTGAGTGACTTGGGTGAGTGACGAAACGTGACGAAACGTTTCTCGCACTGAACAGATGAACAGAATCAACCTTTCCTGGATGATTGAGCATGCATCAAGCCATGCAGAAAATGATTACTTCAAGTTGTCGCTGCTAAAGGTGATTAAATATGCTGAATCACGGGGTGTACTGTAGTTATTTTCAACCTTATAAGGTGGGAAAATACCTTTAAGACCAAAACTCCTCAGTCTAATTTGAAGAGCTTTTCATTTCAGTCCTTTGTGAGTTTACAGATTGTAATTTCCTAATGAATTTTCATTCATGAGCTCTACAAATTATCAATCGGTTCACGCAGCACGAAAAATACAGGGTGTTTGACAGGGGAACTCAGGGACTCTTTTTTTGTCCTGGGAAACTAGCAGGCGGGGTCATTCCCCCAGTTCATTATGTTTGCAAAGATGACCTCAGTATCACTAAAACAGACCTGGGCGTGATATAAAGCTAGATGTCATCCACGTAAAAAGATACCTTTTAACTTGCGTATCTTGTGGTGAAACCTTAGAAGGAGATGAGTCAGCCTGAAAGGTCCTCTGTGGTTAGCGCACACTGACATGTTGATAAAGTATACAAGCCTCCTGCAGCTAAGGCCTCTAAGGTCATATCTGCTGTGATGGCCAAACCATTTCATTATAAATACACAAATATAACTAGGGGTTGGTTTTCAGCGGCAGGTTCAGCTCATTTGGACATGTTATATTCATATTTATTGTAATTTGCAGTTGACAAAACAGACATACCTGGGGAAAAGTGCAAAGGTGGTTTTAAAACACTTACACTAAACACAGGTGAACTTTTAAATGCATAAATAATAATGTGAAATGTTTCTTTACTTGTAGTTGCCATAGTTTATCTCATCTACATCATGTTTATTAGGTTTTTCACTCACTTGACATGTCAGGATTGTTATACGTCTAAAAGTGCAACAGTCAGACAAGTTAATGTCACGTGTCTGCAGAATCTCTATTAGATTGAGATCTGGTGACTCTGGAGGCCATTTGAGTACAATGAACTCACTGGTTCAAAAAATCAGTTTGAGATGATCTGAGCTTTGTGACATGGTTTGTTAACCTGCTGCAAGCGGCCAACAGACGACGGGTACACTGCGGTCATAAAGGGATGGACAAAGTCTGCAACAATACTCAGGTAGGCTGTGGCATTTAAATTACACTCAGTTGGCACAAGGGGTCCAGGGTGTGCCAAGAAAATATCCTCCACACAATTGTACCACCGCCAGCAGCTTGAACTATTGATGGAAATGGATGGATCAATGCTTTCATGGTGCTTACTGCCAATTCTGACCCTCCCATCTTAATGTTGCAGATGGATACCTCGGTTGTACCAAGTGGTTACTTGGGTTATTTTGACTTCTTGTTGCCTTCCTATCAGCTTGAAGCAGCTCTGACCTCTGATATCAACAAGGCATGTTCACCCTGAGAACTGGATATTTTCCCTTTTTCAGACCATTGTAGAGATGGTTGTGTGAGAAAATCCCAGTAGATGACCAGTTCGAAACTATGAGTTTCTATGATGTGAGTTGCTGATTAGTTTTTTGTGTTAACAAACAGTCTAACAGGTTTAGCTAATTAAGTGGCTAGTTAGTGTAGCTGTCCTCTGTAAAACTCAAGTAATAACCATTTTTTTAAATACACCATTAGTTTTATGAAATGAAGATTTTGTATGAATGGAAACATATGAATTCATCCAGCTGGCTATCATGTTAAAAGGTTAAAACTATCAATAGTTCATGAATAAACCATTTGAACGAATTCAAACATCTGACTGAATCATCCAAGTACGGACACTCACTTTTGATTAAAGTACATGCTCTTGATAATAATTCAAGTATCAGTCTGAATTCACTTTTTTTTCTCGTAACAACCCACTTTTTGACATTTTTACTTGAGTAAATGCCATGAGTAGCACTAATGGTTAGTCCCAACGGACATGGTTGGGTAAAGGATACTCCAGTCTTTGGCTCCTGAACAGAAAACAAAAAGGAGGCAGCGATTTATTTGCTATTCATCAAGGTAAACTAACCAACGTGTGATATAACAGGCTGTCTAATTATTCTCACACAATAGGCCGTGCACACGCAGCTCTTGTCTCTGTAATTAAATGCTGTTTTGAATGGTCTAACATTGTACCGTGGCAGATTTTTAATTAACTGCACAATTCATAGGCCATATACCGTACGTGTAGAATATTTAAATTGCCCTACATACTGTAAACGCTCGTTATTGCAGGAGCTAAAACATACAGTCTGAATAATATACCACAATTGTTTTAATGCTTGTAATTAATGAAATTATATTTAAATGTAACTGCTAAAAAAAATCTAAACAGATTGGAAGCTGAAGTGAAAGTGACATTCATACTTTCTTCTTAATAAAGAGCACAAGTAACACAGTTCAAATTTAAAAACAGATCCCCCCCATTCCTCACCTTAACGCCAGTCTCCAAGTGACAGATGAGACGCTACCAGATCTGCTATGCAAATCTGTTCTGTACTCATGCTTGGAGATGTTGGGTCATTTATTAAGAAATCATTTGCCAGTGTGAACTTCCTTTCAGTGCATATCCAGTACGTATTTAGAGTCTGCAGTTAAAATGTTCTCTTAAACTGGACCCATTATGCTCATTTCCAGCCCCACATTTGTATCAGTAGACCCCAGTATGGTAGCTTTGCATTATTCATAGTAGTCCTTATTCATCTTATACTGGGCCTCAGTTAATCCTCTGTATGAACCAAGATGTTTTACCTCTATTTTCTGTTCGCCCAGGCCAACTTTCTTCCAATTGGCTGTCAGTTGCAAACAGAAGGTCTAAATGATCATCTATGAATTTCCTCTTTCTTTAAAAAATACTTTCCCCTACAGATTCAAGAGCAGAAAAAAACTGCCTAAAATTGAGTTTTTAGAGTTGTTGTGTATGTACATAGATGTTTAATACGAGCACCCATAACTGTAACAGCGTGCAGAGTGCAATTGCTTTATTTTAATTACAGCACTGTATGTTCTTTATATTTTGGTTTCAAAAAGCCAGACTTTCTTGTATTTTTTTAAACTGGTCTTGAGAAATAGTTCTGCAGGATTTCTTAAGGTCTCCCAGAGTTTTTCATTGGACATTTGCTGATTTTTTACGCAAACTGAGTCCAGGGCTTCTACCTGACCATTTTCAAACATTTTTTTCCTTGTTTATTAAGCTACCTAATGCTGAACCATGAATCAGAAGCCGTGTTGTGTTTACACATGACAGAAAGCTTAGCAAAGACCAACCTTAAAATCAAATCTTTAGGCACTATGTCACAAATCACAAATCAAATCCAGTGCCTGGACTGGATTGGACTGGACTGTGCCTGCAGTGTGGGATCATCTTGATAGAGAACAGAACAAAAGGCAGCAAACATCCAAAGAAGATCTTTGAATGTCCTTTAAGAAGCCTGGAGAACTATTTCTGATGACTACTTAAAGAAATTACAAGAAAGCTGCTTAAGTGAGTTTAGCGTGTGTTGAAAAGGAAAGATGGTCACACCAAATATTGCATTTCAAGCTTGTTAGAACTGTACAAACTCTGTTTGGTTTATATAATGTATTTACATGTATATTTGCATATTTCAGTAAGTTCCTGCACCTGTTTCCAATTTCCCTGGCAAAATAAAAAGAAATGAGGAGTGTCTCAAAAGTTTTGCACAGTAATGGCTATTATTTGGAAATGTACTATTAGCATAATATTATTAAGACTACACGAGCTTTAATGGAAGTAAGTTATCTTAACTATAAATAAATTATATGAAAAGCACAATCTCTTTTTTTCCTTGCTGTGATGGAGCAGCTTGGCCCAAAACGCTGGCTAATACTCAACCAAAGTAGGCTACATGAGGTAACAGGGTACATGAGGTAACAGGGTACATGAGGCATATTTTTAGCTCCGATAGAAGAGAATTCAAGTGTAGTTAGTGATTATTGCGGTAGTTGTAAAGGAGGCTGAGCCGAGTTGAAAAGAGAAACAGCCGCTCCTGCAGCGAGGGAGACGCAGGGACCGAGATGGAGATGAGTGGGCTGC
The DNA here is from genome assembly GCF_057381915.1 of Diplotaxodon limnothrissa. Classification (NCBI taxonomy): domain Eukaryota; kingdom Metazoa; phylum Chordata; class Actinopteri; order Cichliformes; family Cichlidae; genus Diplotaxodon; species Diplotaxodon limnothrissa. The sequence goes on from NC_140616.1 coordinate 19,157,508, forward strand.
TGGAGGGCCGGCTCTCGTGCATTCCTTGCGCGTGTGTGTGGGCGCGTGGCTCAGGGTTCAGAGCTGTCGGCCCTCCTCTCTCTCTCTCTCTCTCCCTCCCTTCATCCCTCCCTGCTCCTCTGCTCCGACAGAGATAGGCAAAAGGCGGAGGAGGAGCAACGGAGCTCACAATCAGCAGAGGCAGGGTGTACGGCGGACCGTCGGTTTGTAAGCTGCTCCGGCAGAAGCACCGCGGAGGGAGTGAAGACATCAGCCTGCTCACGGTAAGCTAACTGACGCCGTCACCGCGGCAACAATTGTACTTCTCCGCGGTTAGCTCGATTAACGGTCACTCCGCCGGCAGACAGTGACGCTCCCCTCTCTCTTTTGATGCTGTTATGTCACCTCCGTTTCCTCTTTGTATCACTTACTTAAAAAAAAAAAAATCACACCGACTCATCTACTTGGGTTGAACATTGTTTTGTAATTTGGCTCTCCTTTTTGACAGCGGCTAACACCGGTAATCTGACAAGCTAACTGCGCCCCGGGGCGCACCTATCAGCCGCATTTCCCCCTGTAGCGACAGGGGGAAATGTTAGCGACACCGCGGATTGATAACCGCCGATAAAAGCCTCTTATTGTCAACTCAATATGCGTATTATTACTTTAGTAAAGAGGTCCGTTATGCTCTAACAAAGGAATATCCGCCACTTTATTAATATTTCTTATTTCCTCGTGTGTGTTTTTAAGTGTACAAATGTTAGTTTAAGTTGCCCCTCCTCTATAACATCCACATTATTCCTCCTGCTTTACATCCGCCATCCTTCCGATTCACGCTGACAGCACGGTGAAGTCCCGGAGCAGGAGGTCCACTCCCTGCCCCTGGTGTAAAAATAGCCCCGGTGTGTCAGCTTAATGCGACACACGCTCCCACCGGCTTTCTAGCTTCCAGGACCGAGAGAGAGAGAGAGCGAGCCGCAACCCGAAAGTAGACCGCACATGCCCTATCAAACACCGGCCCGTCCCGCTATATGGGTCAACAGGATGCTTCGAAGTTGTGCATGAAGATGCCACCTGTTTCTTGCAGCCTACTTTTTTTTTAATGTGTGTGTGTGTTTGTTTTAACCCTCTATCGCCAGCCCTTTCCTCCCTGATGAGCTGCATGTATGTGTGTTTGTATCTGCATGTATGCACAGTAGGTGTTTTCCTCGCCTTTCCTTCGACTTCAGCTGCAGACCAGTGCAGCTGTCGTACCCGCAAGATACTTAAGTGATAAGACTGCTGTGGCCGCCCAGGTGCTGTAACCTAAATCTCACATGTGTAGCCTAGTTTCCTATGCATCTCTCACTGTCTTAAAGTGGAGGGTGCAGCAGCAAGGAGATGAAGTAAAAACCTGCAAGCAAGCTGGAATGAATATATACTGTATGTCTAAACAAAAAAAAAAGAGGCACCTTTATATTATGCAAGAGGGGGAACAAAAACAGCCCAATTAGGAGCTTGTGGGGGCAGAGGCTGTACACATTATGGATGAACAAAGCGGCGAGTTTGCCTCGAAATTTCTCAGTTATTGTTTTAACACCAGAGAGACTTGCTCTCTCATTTTCAGTCTGTCACTGAGCCATTTCCTAATGAGCTCCCGGGCTGAGGGAGAAAACATATGAAATCTTGTTTTAGATTCAGCTGCAGCCTTTAGAGACAAAACACAAGCAGCAGCAGCAGCTCCTGTGGCCAGAGGCAGCGAGGATTTTTATTTTTTATTTTATTTTTTGTAGGTTTTCTTGAGATGGAGAGATGCGAATGAATTCCTCGGAGGTGGTAAAATGTAAAGATAAATGTCTACAAGTGTAAAGAGCACACAAGCAATGATGTGGATCTCTGTGTTAAACGATGCATGGTAATTATAGCCCTGCTATTCAAAGGCAGATTTCTTTTCTCTCTTTCTCTTCATTGGCCTTAATTACAAACATGGCTGCGGCAGGCTTGAGGACTTAATATAACCCGCTTTAGCTGACAGTGGCCATCTAAAGTAGTTTCTGGACATTTTCCCCCTGGTCCGCCTGTGTCTCAGTGTGTATAAGCCAGGCAGCTTTTGGCTGGAGAAGAAAGGTGTCCTGGTGAGCAAGTGGCTCCGAGGTTGGAGGCTTCGGGGAGAGCAGCAGATGGATGATGATGTAGCGGGTACTGGCGCTCCCTGCCTCCCGCTGCCATCCGTCACACGCTAATGATCGTGTCACACCTTCTCCCCGGGCGGCCGGCCACTTTCTGCAGTGCTCAGCGCAAAAAAACTGGTAGCTCCACTCAAATCCTCTCTTCACGGCCGTCGGCTGAAAAGCCCGGAGACAGACTGCACGGCGAGCCTCTCCCTCGTTAATTCTTCACTCTTCTCGCTCTCTCTCCATCGCCTCCCGTCACCCCTCTTCACCTTTAAAGTCTCCACAGACTGCTTCCTCATCTCTCTTCATCCCCTGCTTCCCGCACCTTCCATTCGTCTTGTTTTCCTTGTGCATATCCTTCCCCAGTCCCGCTCCGTCTTTCCATTTCTCCTCTCAACGGTTGAGGTATAACGCAGCTCAACAGCAGCTTGCTCCCTCTCATTTAATACTCAGTTTGTCTTTGATTGTATGTCGTTTACTGCTCGCCGCCCCTCCCCTCTCCGAGGTGCAAGGTCAGGGTCGGCCTCAGGCAGCGCTCATGAAACTGGTCTGTTTTGGTTGAAGGACAGTTCAGCAGCAACTGGCCAACATCACGCTGGGGAGTCTCTGAAATGATGTCCGTTTGAGAGTGTGTGTGTGTCTCTGAAGTGCTTCTTCTTTCTTAGGATCACAACGCCAAGACAGAGAAGCGGCTTTTTTCCAGCTTTGTGTTAAGACATCAAAACTAATATCAGCAGATGGTCATATCAGTATGTTTGGAACTATAATCAATACTACACATCAGTACATTATGATTCACCTTCTTTAAGTAGTACGTAAAATGTTAGACCAACACACACGTTTAGTCTCCTGTGTGCCATACTGAGAATAATTCCCTTTCTTTTGCTGTCATGTACAGTGTTTCATTTCACTGGAGCATAAACACCACTTTGGTTGCACATGGACTGACAGATGATTTTTCTCTTCTCTTCTTTTTTTTTTTTTTTGAACAAAAAAGGCTGCCATCATCTCCAGTCGGGTGTTAAATAAGCATGCTGTGGGACTCTGCATCCTCTGAGCTCGTTATTCTGTCCCGGGTGTTACAGGAGTAAGTGTCCCCTTGAGCTGTGTCTTACAGCAGAATTCGGCCCTGTTGGGAAATGATGGAGGAATGCCACTGCCTCGTGCCCGTCTGTCTATCTCTTTGGTCTCAGCTATGTTCTCACCACTGGGATCAGAGACTCAGCTTGGTATTCTAGGAATATCAGAGCGGGCCGGATCGGGTGATACTCTCCACAGCTGCTGCTTCTAAGAAAAGCTCGCAGACATGCTCGAACGCAGACACGCGCACACACGTAAATACACACAGCAAATGCAGCATCCGAGCACTGGGCTGCGCGTTACCGTCACCGATACACGAGCGTGTTTACTGTAAAACGCTCGCTGGTGTTAGGCAGTGATTAACTGTGACGCCAGGAGAACATTTTGGAAGCAGAGACACACAAGCTCAGCTACTTGATCGTCTTGATGTCATTTCCAGCAGCTTTATGCTCCGAGTGTGTTCGTCAAATGTGTAGTGCAGTTTCTGCTGTTAAATGACCACTAACAGTTTTTTTCTCCTCCCCTCCTGTGTTATTTGAACTCTTCAGGCTATTTCCCCCTCTCCAGTAAAGTGCCGGCAGAGAGAGAGAAGAACAGTAGAGGAGGCGAGCAGAGGCGGAGACGATAATTGTGTTTCTGGCTGCCCTGTGGGAACATGGGATATATGACCTCATCATTCACCTGTGAGGCTCAACAGTAAACAACTCCACATAGGTAGAAAAAATGTGCCCCCACACACACAGACACACAAACAGAGACTCATGCAAATGCAGGCAAAATATCTTTAAATAGCAGTAAAATATACAAATGCAGACACCCACTTGGTAAACAGGCTCAGAGTGGAAGTTGTTTTTTTTTCTGTTTTAGAAGGATGACTGAAGCAGTTGTAGCAAGTACAGATGTCCTCCTAAAGCCCTCCGTTGTCACGTCATGTGACGTCGTCAGCTGCCCCTCCCCTACGTCATGCTTGCCCCCGTGCAATCAGAAGGAGGGCGTGGAGTGTCAGAGTGACTTTAAGAAGCTCGAGCAGCAGGTAAGCAACACTAAGCGTGGATCCACTGAAAATTATGCGTTCCCTCCACCGATGCCCGTTCACGCTGTTATAATAAATTGTATCCTTACTTGCAGAAACAGTGCAGCCAGGTTCAACCAAAGAAAAAAGTCAAGGTAAGCTAAAATAATTCTGCCTCACATTATTCATTCTTTCTAAAATATTGATTGCATTGGACTCTATGAATTCATAATATTGCTTGTGTGTGTGTGTCTGTGTGTGTTTCAGGCTAGACCAAAGTTAGTGCGTGCTGAAGCTGTCTGTGAGGACTGCCCACCATTTGAAGAAACCGAGGTAACACACGTACACACATAATCATCCACCTTCTCCTCATCACCATCACCACCACACTCAACTTATTCTTTCTTTCTTTTTCAGGCACCTCCAGACGCAAACATCTCATCGAGCTGCCATGACAACAGGAGAACTTCCTGTAAAGAGGAAGAGCAGGAGAAGAGCAGCACAGATCCAAAGAAACCTTCACTGTCCAAAGGTATGTGTGTGTTTTCTGAAATATCTCATAAAAGAAAGAAAAGAAGGAAGCAAATAAAATGTAATAAAATTGGACTCTGTGCCGCTATTTACATGTGGCTCTCCTGGGGTGTTTAATATTGCGGTGTAATTTCGGATTGTGTTTGTTGTCTTATAACACATCCTGCCTGTGCCCGTGTCGCTCTCAGAGTCCAGTGTGGAGTACACCGACTCCACCGGCATAGACCTGCACCAGTTTATCGTCGACACCCTCAACAGCAACCCCAGGGACCGCATGATGCTGCTTAAACTGGAGCAGGACATGATTGACTTCATCACCAGCAATAGGTGTGTGTGTGTCTGTGAAAGGACACCTTCACTGAGCTTTTAAAAAAAACAACTCACGTTTTAAAGATTAGGTGAATATGTTATGATAGCGCTGGAGTGTTAAAGTCTATTCTTTTCTCTTTCACTTTCACCTTCCCACTCGCTTTCCCTCTTCCTCTGTTATTCCCGTATCTCTCCTTTTGTTTTTCCCCTCTCTCAGTCCCTTTAAAAAATTCCCTCACATGTCATCCTACCACCGCATGCTGGTCCATCGGGTGGCGGCCTACTTTGGCATGGAGCACAATGTAGACCAGACAGGCAAATCTGTCATCATCAACCGGACCAGCAGCACACGCATGTAAGCAAGTACAATGTGCATTTCTCCCGTAGTGCGCTACTTTTCAGTGCAAACTTAACAGCAGTCCTAACTTCTTTTGTCAAAGACCCGAGGAGCGTTTTGTGGACAAGGTGCATAAGGACAAGACAGAGGAGATCCAGCAGTGGAAAATAATCCTAAAGAGAGACAACAGCTCAGATGACCAGGTCTGTCTGACCTCCTATATTGCAGCTCATTTGGGAAATTTCCATCCTAAGTGACTTTGATCCCATTGATGATTTCACCTGGCCTCTCTTTGCTTCCTCACAGCAGAGACGTCTCCACCCTTTCCAAGAGAGGCAAAGCAAGTCGGTGGAGGAGAGAGAGGAGGAGTACCAAAGAGCACGGGAGCGCATTTTCAACAAAGAGGTGAGAGAAAGAGAGCAAGGAGGACAAAACCGACACAGCGGCACGGGCACAGAAAGGATTTTCACTAATTTCTCTGCCATACTTTTACAGCCGTTCTGCACCCCAGAGAGCGCCCATGCAGAAACCAGGTAACCTTGCCTGCAGTGCAATTTTTCCATTTCAGCCTTTCAGCTTTTATATTTAGATGAGAACATTTATATATGTCTGTGTGTATGTGTGTGTGTGTGTGTGTGTGCAGGCATGTGGACGAGTACTATCCAGATGCTGAGGCCCGGAGGAAACTCTTCAGGTAGAGCTTCGTCGGCACAGATGCACAGTCATTTATCATCTTAATTTGGTCAGCCTGGCTGGCACACAGCTTTTCAGCAGAAACAGGAATAAGACCCAGATTTTATTTTCATGAGTTTGTGGGAATCAGGGTTTAGGAATCTTGGCACAAACGAAAGGTTTTAGAGATCATTTCAGTGGCTTTTTAATGGTGCACCTCTCATGGGGTAATAAGACGGTAGGATAATTCTGGATGTGCCTCACAGGGGGAGCCGTGACAGCTCAGGCTCCAGCTGGACAGGCAGCAGCAGGCAGAGCAGCACAGAGACTGACTGTCGCTATAGCAACGACCCCCGACCTTGGAGCAGCACAGAGTCAGATTCCTCCTACCAATGGACAAGTGCCGCCCAGAAGACCCGCCAACCTGCTAACAACGTCTGGGACGCACGAGGTGCAGGTGCGTCTTTTTTTTTTTTTTTTTTGTACTTCGTCTCAGCGTAACATTTAATGACTTTGTGACATTTCCTGTGTCACACGTTCAAGGTGTAAATTCACTCATCAAAGGGTGAGACGTGTCGGTTCATCCGCACCTGAGCGCTCGCGTTTGCATGCGCAGACATCGGCGCCATCGGCGCCATTGCCGCACTTGGGAAAAATCACTGTTTATAAATTAGTGGTTGCATCTAATTAGCGAAAAGCGGTGGAAGTTGTGGTGTGAACATTTTTAACTCCATGAGCGCTCGCACACCATAGCTGTAAATTTTCACACAACACCTCCAGCCTTCTTCACATCTTCAGGAAGAACAAAACGTCACTGAGACTGCGCCGAGGGGCCGCGCGCTATGTCTGTAGCACAGACAGGTGGGGTGTGGAAATGTGGTATCTGTTAAGTGGTGTTATAATAAAACTCCCTCCTCTCTTCTTTCGAACGCTCCCAGGCTCCATCTCTCTGTACAGACTGCCATCCACTTGTCCTCACTCGTCTCCTCCCATCATGGAGGAGCAGGCACCCAGCTACATTATTGAGAATGGGATCCCGCCGGGAAGCATTTTAGTGAACCCACATACTGGTAATTGACACGAACGGAGGCTCACACACACACACACACACACACACACACACACAGATATTATTTTAAAGAAGACAAGCACATTTTCATACCCAACCTTTGACCTCTCAGGGCAGCCTTTCCTCAACCCTGATGGAACCCCGGTTGTGTACAACCCTCCAGAGAATCAACAGCCAATCAGGAGCCAAACTCAGCTGCAGGGCTCCCCCCCTCAGCAGCCGCAGCAGCAGGTATCACACATACACACACAAACATGCACACACGCACAGCAAGATGTGCTTTACATGCAAGATACGGTCTAGCTGACACTCAAGCACATGCCACTGTTTGTGCCTTTATCTCTGTCTCCATATGTGTGTCTCTCTCAGGTGCTTCAGTACTCTGTCTCTTACACAGCTCCGCAGATGTTACCTGTCACCCCCCCACAGCCATACTCTACAGTATGTATCGCAGCGCGGCACCTCCACTGCTGTGCGTTTGAAGTATTGTGCGCATTGACCTCCTTTCTTTTGACCTACAGATTGAAGAGCTCTCCTCACAGTTTGCTCATGTGAGCTGTCAGTCAGTGGGTGAAGCCCCACCCCTCTACCCTTCCAGTCAGGGTTACATCTATGCAGCACCTCCCCTTCATCCTCCTCCCCCTCCTCCCAACCCTGCCAACTACTGCCAGCCCTCACCTCAGGTAAGGATACACCAGCGCTTTATATCTCAGGTCTCTTCTTAGTTAAATACGGACATTTTAAAGGAATAATTGCAGACAATCATACACTGAATAAAGCTACTCTTATAAATGTCCTATAGGTGCCTGTGTATTATTACCCTACCTCAGCTCAGCATGGATGCAGGCCTGCCTCACCCACTCAGCAAGTCCACAGCCAAGCTGTTCAGCCAACAGGTACATTCTTCCTGTGTGCGTGTGAGTGAGAGAGAGAGAGAAAACAAGCTGTGGCAGTAGAGGAGGGGGCCGTTACACTGTCAGAGATGTAGTCTGAGGGTCTCACAGTGAACCGGTCTCTTTTCCTGCTGCTTCTATTCATCACAGTGACAAAGAGCGAGAAGACACAATTCAGTCCCGTCATCTGCGGCAATTTACGAAATAAATTATTGTATAAAGTTGGCAGGAAATTTAAATGACTCCATCAGCCAGACTGAGTGAAGGATGGAGAACATGCAAGTGTAATTTCCCAAGCAGCACCAAGTGAAATAACCTGCATCCCACCAAATTTACCACAGATAAAACTGAGGAACAAATTAGATATTATTTTTAATTTGCTCTTCTCAAAAAGAGAAAACAAAATAATGAATGAGTGTCAAATAGAGGATATAGCTCCACTCACTATAATAAAACTCTTGTTTTCCATGAAAGTCATATTCAATCAGCTTAATTTCTTTATAATGACCACATTCTGAGAACCACTGATCTACACATTCAAGACTAATTATGTTCTATGTGTATTTTTATGGTTTCTTAAAGCAGTATTGAAGCCTCAAACCAGATCTTGCATCTCCTCTGACGTGTTCTTAAATATTTATAATGGTCTTATATGGTTAATTTCTTTCATTAATCCCAGTATCATATAATTAATAATGTTCTTTTTTATATATGTGTGTGTGTCTCTAGGAGGTTATGCCCCTGCTGTGAGGGTGCAGCAGTCTTCCCACACCCAGCCCCAGGCTGTTCTGGGCGCCTACTCACCGGTTGCCTCCCATCAGTGTAGCATGGTTCAGGTAAACACCAGAAAGGTCTCATTGGGCATCAGTCTGAAGCTGCTTGAGCCCAGAGAAGAAACCCTCTCACTAAATGCTTCTTGTAGCTGTTCCCAGCACCAACTTTGCTTCTTTCTCTCCCTGTCTCTCTGCAGGGAGGCGTTCCGGTGTCGTTTCCCCAAAGTAAAGCTGTGACCGGGGTAGGTGGGGAGACTGGTTACTGCTGCGTGGTGCCCCAGCCCTCCCACCTCAGCGGCTGCCAACCTTCTACCTGCGCTAACCTCAGCACGCCTGCCTGGAGTGCACAGTACTGATCGAGCACTGATACATTAGTCAATGCGTGAACTCGCTCGCACGCACACATGGTTAACACATAAAGATCTTTTTTCACACAACCTCCTGCCCCCCTTTCCTGCTAATGCCCCCTGGATATGCTGTATGCACACATGCACTCACAGAGATAAATATTCCACTGTACCAAAGCTTAAAAGTATATATAAGAGCTGCTGTATTGAATGCATAATTTATATACACAAATGGAGTTTTATATTGATATTAAATTATATATATTGTGTTTTAAGCAAATGCACTGTGTGAAGAGAATAAAGTGCTGTGGCTGGACTGATGAGGTCACATTTCTATATCATCCTGACTCTGTTTCCTCTGAACTCGATGATGATGATGATGATGGTCATGATGATGATCATGCTAATGGCATTAGATGGAGCTGAGATGAGACAAGACACCAGGAAATAAAGCTCAGCGTAGGAGGACAGCCAAACGTACCACACACCCAGACATAAACAGTCTTGATCAGTGCACTGTGGAAAAGTCCAGAGTTTAGAAATAAGAGACTGATGGCAAGCAAGTAAAGGATTTACATAAAGCATATTGATTGGTATGATCAATCAGGATATTGGCTTTTAGATCAAAAGGGCATTGGTGTTACTAGGAGACTAAAATGATCATGCAGTAAAAGAAGAGCAGCTTACAATGCACAAATTATACCATTTTTCACACTATTAAGCAAATGAAGGATCCCCAATGTAAGACTTAGGCGCCCCCTCCTGTTTAAATACCCTCATTACACATCTTCAACAGTAAATTCTGTCTATTCAGGCCTTACAACAGCTGACTTACTCTTAGAAACCTGTGCAATAAAAAAAAGAGAATAGTGTTCGTTTTTACCTTAATCACAGAAGACAAATGTTATCATTTCAGAATGTGGGAAAACAGCAAAATTATCAAAAACAAATACAGATTGTTAATTAAGTAATAAAACGGACAACTACTTATTTCAGCTTTGTAAATAATCGCAGCAAGAGCCCCTCCACTCTATTCAAGTGTCCCAGTAAATCAGTGGCACAGCAGCAGTGCCCTGAATGTGAAGCAGCTAAATGGGATTCAGCTGTCGTTTATTATTTTTACACCCGTGCTTTTCCTGCAGCATCAAGTCAAATAAACAAATCAGAACCCAACTAATTACAGCCCAGAAATCAAACTAGTTTTCACAGACACACAGCACTCCTCTCTTTTTAAGTCTTCAGACAGCTAACATCTCGCTGTGATGTAGCCACTTGCATGCAGGCAATAACTGCCAATGTGTTATTGTTCAGGAGCTGAACAAGCCATTTTGTACTCAAAGTTATTCATATCTCCCCCCCCCCTTTCAAATTCAATGAAACATATCCATCATCCACACCGGGCCTTAAAATTAAATTTAGCTTTCATCTCTGCGGTGCTGAATGCATAATTTATACGGGCTGACGCCTTCGCCTTCGCCGGGCCTATTTTTTTGCCCCCAACATTCAGACACGCAGAAGCAGGTTCCATGATCTTTAATAAAAGGCACATGTACAGCCATAGTGAGATGAGTGAGTCCACTGGCATAGAGACAAAGCATTAAAACACAGAAATACAGGAAGTAGAGGTCAGGAGGAGAGAGATCTATCTGCTTTACAGTAGAATCTACTTAAGTAACGTTGCTTCGCTTTCCTTCAAGTAAGTCTAACACTAATATGTCACCCTTGTTAGGTAAAACACCACCTCTCTACACACACACACACACACAAACACGCACACACACGCACACCATCCATCACCACCTGAAGTCTGACCTTCAGAAAAAGCCTCTTGAGACGGCTGCTGATCTCTGAGCAGATGAATGAAGAAGTCCTGATCGCCCTGAGACTCTCTGAGGCTAACCCTGCTGCACAGATTTGGGGTGCGAGGGGGGGGATCGGGTGTAGCGACAACAGGAACTCACTCATGCTCCTGCTGAATCCCAGCACACACTTATACACTGTTCCTAGAAGTTCCTATGTGTCAGTCAGTTTGTGGTAATTTATTTAAACCCAGTGTGATCTAGTTAAAAAGCAAAGGTTCACCTGATTTATAACACAAACACACAAAAATAACAAAAACAACAAGTTAACACAAAAAAAACCTCCAGAAATGCACAATGAGAACTACACTGATCCTGTGATAATCCATCTACTAGAAGACATTTCCTTTTAGAGATGCAAATAACAAATAAAGACGATAATTGACCAAAAATTAACTGACACACTGTGAACCCCTAGGGGACTTTCTTTTTGGGGGGGGGCTTTGAAGGTCTTGTGGTGGTCCTGCCTTGCTAGTAATGTCCTCTAAGCTTATACTGCTCACCTGGAGACACGTTTGCAAATAATCTCACAGTTTGGATCTGTCTACACTCACTCACTCATGTATGCACTACACAGGTGGCCGTTCACACGCTAAAACCCAACTAAAGAAAGAAAAAGTTCAGGGGTACTTAAATACTCGGGGTTAAGAGAAAATTAAAATGGTATTAGTGTTGAAGGTTAAATATAACCCCCAGCTGCAGGAATAAGTCGAAGAACTAAAACACATGCACGCAGCCAGGCCGTCTCTCCTCTTGATGAAATGCAGACCGGGGGGGTGGTGGAGGTGGGATGATGAGCTTCGCGGGGAAACTCAGGCGTACAGTGTGTAGAGGGAGGAGAAAAGACAACACAGACTAACACACACACACTCCTTCACGTGCTCCAGCTCAGCAGAGTCGGTCGCTCTGTTTTCACATTATCACGCGTCTTTGGGACACCTGAACAGGTGAGCAGAGTTGCGGCTGTGCTCCGGGGTCCCTGCCACACAACTCTGTTTCCCTCTCACCCATGCACACACACATGCGCACACAACAGCCACACCTGTTTCGGTTGGTGTGTGTGCTACCTTTGGCTGTGGGTGTCAGGAACTGAAAGGTCATTCACGAACCACAGGTACACACCAACATTTGGGAACTTCCCCCCGCCCCCTCCCGCTCCTCCACTGCTGCCGACATTCCCACCCGTGCCTTCGCAGGCTCCACCCCCGCCATCACAATCTCATATCAATGCCCACCCATCTCTATAGCAACTCACAGCTTTCTCGGGCAAGGGGTCTCACTATCTTTTAAAAGCAAAAGGAGGTATGTGTAATTAGTGGTGTGTGTGTGTGTGTGTGTGTGTGTGTGTGTAGAAGCGTGTACCCTGTGTGAAGGTGTGTGTTCATGTATTTGTTTTTGTGTTAAGAGGTATCAATGGTTCTGCGGTGTCTCTCTTTAATCATCACATCCTCTCTCTGACCCCTCACCCCCACCCCACCCCTGCTCCATCTTCCTCCTCCTTCTCTCGCTCCTCTTTATTTTTGGACTTGGAAGATGAACAGGCGCAGGTTGATGTTTTTGGCAGCCAGCAGTTTGTTGCACTCCACCGAGTCGGAGATGGGCAGCGGGACGTAGTCGGTCTCGTTGGTGTCGTTGCTGAAGGAGTGGTGGTGGATAACCGGCTTGATCCACACATCGTCGTAGGGGCCCTTCAATAGCAGGAAGGAGCACTCCAGGACCGAGTTTACCTGTGGAGACACATCCAGGTTAGAGCAGGGGGCCGGCTCCAGCTCGTGAGCTCAAATTTTACAGTGAAAACTCATCTGAAAATCTCTGAACTTTGATCAGTCGGTTGGCGAGAATAAGCAACTTCAAAGTATCGCTGACATACACATTTATCATCGGAAATGCCCATGGGCTCTTCTATTACCTCAAATTTTCTTCTCCATAACTGAATTCCTCGCCCTCATAATGCAATAACTGGTGGTAATTTTAGATATTGCTGCTTTTTTCACAAAAAAGAGAAAATGTAAAAAAATGACACATAAAAACACTCTTGGTCTGTTCAGGCATGTCTCACTGTAACTGTAAAGGCAGCCATAATGCTGTGAAAATGTGCACATGTGTGGGGAGAAGCCATTTTTTAAGCCTTATTTTATGAGACTGTATGCATGCAATCCCAGTGACCACTGACACTGAAGTTACCGCAGCTTCTCTGTGCATTTAGACAGGGGTCTTGGGGTTGTTAACCTGCCTTATTTCTAACCTTTTGGTTAGTCTCTTCTAACCAAAAGTCTTTTAAAACTAAATAAATGTAGACTTCCCTTGAAGTTTTAAATAACAATCATTGTGTGTACAACCAATCTGCCTAAACCCGTAACGCTCTTTTCTTGGCTCTCATCTTTCAGAAACCATTTGAATTTTCTATGCAGCCCAAAATGGTTGACGAGTTTCAGTAATGTGAAGCGCACATGGTAACGTCTGTGTTCAAACAGAAGTACCTTGAGAATACTCTAATCTACCATGATAAACCAAATATCCCCTTAGCCTCTTCTTCTCTTCTTTCCAAAACTGTTTGAAATTTGTCTCTTGCACAAATGGTACAAGAGTCACGTTAGAGTCATGGTAACAGAGTTGATTATCTGTCTGTAAAGTCAGTTCCAGGACCTTAAGTGTCTCCAAACCTCTCCATTCAAACCACATCAGGCGAAGAGTGAAATCCAGCAAGCGTGAAGAAACCTAAAAATAAAGTAAGTGGGTAGCGAGTGTACCTTGCTCTTGAGGATGAGCTGGAAGGAGAGGGTGCGCTTGCAGGAGAGGTTGGGGTTGCGCTCGGAGTCGTTCACGCGGGCCTTCAGCACCCACGTCTGGTTGAGGACAGTGAAGCGCGGCGTTTCATAGTACAGACGAGTGATGAAGTCATCAGTGCGGTACGGCCTGAACTGCACCTCTGGGTGGATACACAAATGCAGCATGAATTAGAAAGGAGGAGAAAGGCTGTGATGAGGACAAAAACTGAATTACAGGCACAGATATCACCAAACAATTTTATCCTCTTTTTTATTTTTATTTATTTATTTATTTGGGGGGGGGGGGGGTTACCTGTAAACCCAATCTTCTCGTAACACAGCAGGCTGAAGATGCTGTTGTACAGCTGCATGTCTCTGCGGTGGCTCTGGTCCATCTCTCCCAGTATTCCCATGAGTTCTGTTCCAGTCTTCGTGGGGTGTGAGCACTCACTCTCGTGTGCTGGTAGCTCATGAAAAGGACCCTGCCACGGGCAGCCGATCCTCTTGTACTTACACTGTGTCACCCTGGCAAGATAATGGTGGGGAAACAGCTGAGCGCAAAGGAAGCAAAGGCGTGGGTGTACATAAACGACATCCTTTCCACAGGTCCTTTGTGATAAATGCGTGACACGTGTAGTGATTGGACGTTACAGTCACCAAAGGTATTAATTAATGTGCGCTGGGAACTAAAGAAAATTAATGCTGCACTAAAGATGAGACCCAACCACAAGGAATAAATGCATGTATTCATATTAGCTACATCCTTTATAGCGGTGCTTTTCAGCGAGAACATGTTGACGCGCGCTATTAGTAATGTGAAAGGTACTAGTTAGTCTCTGCAACGAGGCACGCCTAATTGAAGCCATGCTTACATAAGTCAACCTTCTGACTGGAAAGTTTTGGCCTACGCGGACATTTAAAAAGGATTCCCAACAAAAACACCTGTAATCATGCACTGTAATTATGCCGTATTAAACTTCATATCTTAATGAGCAAACGGCCCCGAGGGTACGAGCCAACGTCAGCGCCTCCTCGCGGGAGACCGCCGTCATTTTCTGTGTGACCCGACCAGGGGAAAGAAAAAAAAACAAAAAAAAAATAACACCTGGCGAAACGGCAGTCGTCATAGCAACACTCGCACAGATACCAGTATTCTAAGCAGGGTCACCTATCGCTATAGCAACAACCCCATAGGACTTCATAAGGAGCCATGAGTATCACATACAAGATAATGTGCAGTCTGTAATCATGTTAGTGGTTTTTCTCCTCTGGAGTAGCTGCTTCACCACATTAACCCCGTGTGATCCTGCAGCGCGTCAACACACACACACACACACACACACACACACTATCATGCTACTGTCACATGTCCGTATGTTTACTCTCCTGAGCCCACTTCATTTGATGCTTTCGGGGCCTTTTGTAAGAAAAGTGGCTGGAACTCATTTCTCACTTTCTCTGGCTACAAGTGCTGCAAAACTTGGATAAACTGTCATTCTGTGTGTGTGTGTGTGTGTGTGTGTGTGTGTGTGTGTGTGTGTGTGTGTGTGTGTGTGTGTGTACCTGTCTTGGCACTCCTCTTTCTGGTGTCTCTCTAAGCTGGAGCGGGGGAACTGTTTTAGGCAGAAGGTACAGTCTGTCGGCAGCTCACTGACAGCCTTCTCCACCGCGAGGTTCCTGCAGCACAGGTTCTTGCTGATCTCACACCTACACAAACAGGGAGAAAAAGCATAAATCACACCTCAGGGCAGGGGTATATTTAAGATTTGAGGTATGTAGAATATACTGACGCAAAGTAAAGCCAAGAGCCACTGAGTACTATGTCTTTTGTTGCCAAGCGTACTATAAGGCTGAGTAAAACTAATTAAGGTGTTTTTGTGTTTGTGCAAAAATTCAGATGTCAGACAAACATGCTTCAATAAACCTAATTAAAAATTCAACCGTGAGAATGTTTCTCTTATAAGAGGCCCAGTGCTAACAAGCAAAAGATGAAATATAAAATATTAAGCAGCAAATGTCGCTGGTTATAGTTTTGTTTAGCATGCTTTCTAAACATTTGGATCTACTCCAGCAGCTTCTTCTCACTATAATGACTGTAGATCCATAATAGCTGGGTACACAGGTGGCACTAAACTTTGTATGAACATTGTCACACATACAGCGATTATTAACATCTATATGTTTTCTTTTTTTAAATATTATAAATCCAAATTCTTTTGATCCTCATATATATTATATGTTTGTTTGATCATCTCCCTGCGAATGCGACGTTACATACCCCTTTGCGTTTCTTTCACGAGTCACGTTTAATTTATGTCACCCTTAAGCTTAACTTACTGGTCCCCAAAATCGGGATCCACACTGGCATTTTATTTGCTGGTTTACCTGCAGTTGGGACATGTGGCCTGTTCCTCCTTCAGACGGGAATCAGCCAGAAGGTGGATAAAACAGCCAGCGCACATCAGGTGTCCATTGGTACACTAGTAGGACAAAAACAAGATGCTGACGGGTCAATCAGAAGGTCTGAGGAAAGTGATAAATTATCTTGTGATGTTGTTAAACAGGAAGAAACCTAGAGAATAAATATTGACTTAAATGTGTCAAATATTAATGAAATAACAGATCATATGTTACATGGGTTTATTTAAATAATAAACTGGAACAACTTATAAATATGAAAGAGTGGTCAGTTTAATTTATATTCATATTACAACAAATAATTTAGTGTAAAACCATTCAACACGTTTGCTTAAATGTTTGGTTATTTATAATTTTGGTTAAGTTGTAATACTGAATTGGCTATATCTGCTGAACAGGCTGTCTGCCTCTTTCTGTGAAATATCTGACAGATTATAACTCAAAGAAGAAACTATACTTCTTTTTACATAAATGATGTCATTTTCTGTGTGAAACTGGGCTTAACAAACCTAGCACAATATATCTGGATGCATGTGCAGAATATTATGTATTGAAAGAACATAGCGTTGTGTTTATATTACCGATAAATGTTAAAGATTAACACTGTGTAGTCAGGCATGTAAATGCAGATGACTACCTGGACAATGATTGACTTAGCAAATGTGCTCCTTTGACATTGACAAGAGAAGTTTGGGGTTATTATGTAGAAAGCTGGGGTAAAGATCAAGGAAAGGACAAAAGATTATTCCGATTTAGGTTTTGGGAGTCTTATGAGGGGTTGGGGATGTAGTTTTTCTGTTTCTCTCTTTCTCTCTCTGAGGATAATTCACAGTATTATGTTATAAACTTGAGCCAGTACAGCTGACCACCTGGCCTGGTTGTGTCTGGTCTCTTGGCCTCATGGCTCAATCTGCTGTTGACACTTGGGGCCTTTGTCGGATCCAGTATCAGTATCACTAAAAATAAATGGAGCTGGCCAACACATTCAACAGGTTGACAGTGGGGATTGAGGGCTGGGGACACATGGGCAACTTCTATTATGAGGTTGAGCTGGTGTGCTGATGTTTGTTTGGGGTTGTGGGGTGGGTGGAGGGGGCCAGATTTGTGATTGACAACATGTTTACCTGGTATACAGACGCCTTGGGCAAGTCTAGGCACACGGTGCAGCACAGCACTGAGTACAGTCTCTCCTCCAGCTTCCCTGCCTCTCCCTCGGGTAATTTCACCCTCTTCTTGGGTGGCTCGTCTGGGTTTGGCTCGGGCCCTTCTCGACGTATCGCGACCTCCTCTTGCATGGCTGCGACCCCAGCGACAGCCTCCACAGCTACCCCCACGGCCCCGACCCCTAGGCCGGCCGAGGAGGAGCCAGGGGCGGCCGCAACGCCTACGTCTCGCTCTTCCAGTGAAGACATGACGGTGGCTTTCTTGAAAAGCCTGTTATGTACCTGCCGCGACCAGGCTGAGCCCGAAATACCTGCAGGTTAGCTCGGGGTTAGCTTACCACCTGTCAAGCTAACGGTCAGCTGACAGCAAGCTAACGTGAGCTATGCTAGCGCTTCGGCAGTCAGGAAGGAATGCAGGCCAACGTATTGTTAACGCGACCCTACATTCACAAACTTGTATCTTAACACGCCAATTAATGAATAATAACGACAGCATGTGCACAATGTAATCACGACTATCTGATAAATTAAATGTCGACTTTTTTGGGGGAGGGGGGTGACTTACAGTTAGGCTAGCAGACTATGCGGCTAGCTACGTTGACAAAAACACAGCAGTCCTCTCCCTCTGCCCAGGCAGAACAAAAACAACCCGGGCTCTCTCAGCTGTTGGTGCCCTCTCTCGACGCCGTTACTCGCAATGACAGCGGCTTACAACACCAGCGGGCCCGGCTCGGCTGCTCCCTGCGTCCCTGCTCCGGTACCGGCTGACTGTCCGCGGGACTCGCGGGACGTGTCGGTGATTAAAGCTGCTGCTGGAGACAGTTCCGTTGGGACTTGTCTCTCTAGCTACACAGCCATCTTTGTTTTTTTGGGGGGGTTTTTTCTCCTGTCCGTCTCCCCCCGACTTCACCCCACACAGCCTTTTACGACTCCAGGTCAATTTCGTTAATACTCAGACAGGTTCTCGATTTAGATTACTAGCAGAGACGCAGATATGAAAGTAAATATTTGTCTGTCTCTGCCAGGGCCTCTTATGCGCCAGTAACTACTATAGCACAGCCGTGAATGGGCTGACAGCGGAATGTTTTGTTGTGGCAGATGACTTGGGGTATTTAAAGAGTTTTTAAAGGCGCATGCGTAGTGTGCACCTGTGGGTCAGCGTATGGCAGGGCTTGAAAGGTGACTAAAACCTGATATGCGACGAAATTAGGGTACTACACCAAAGCACACATGCTCTATATAATTTAAACTGTATATATTATAACACCGTGATAACATATTTACTAATAAGACTGCTGTGTAACAAACAAATAAATATAACTTTTATCAAAACCTTTTGACTAAAATAACCTCGTTTCCGGTACTCTGGTACGCCGACTCGATGTTTATATCCCTGCTGCAATCTATCAAACCGGGTTCATCTGATGTTGCTTATTAAGGATACATAAATTATTCAGCCCTAAACATGTAGTGCTCGAATAACTACCACTACGAAGCCATAAGCATTTATAAGCGTTTGCATGTCCTAGATATTTGTTTGAGGAGCACCGAGGGCTGGGAGGGTTTCATATGTAAAGGATGGGGGTGTTATGCCTGTGCTTTGGCTGCTTTGGGTGGGGTGGGCAGGATGTCAGAAGGTCAGCTGTTTGCAGTCAGGAGGGACAGATCTAACCACTCCCACTGGACACACAGATCTGCCTTATTTGGTCTGTGTGGAATGGCCTGCAGCCCCACTCAGCTATGTACACACACTTTACCCAGTAGCCCTATGTGCTCA
This sequence comes from Diplotaxodon limnothrissa, assembly GCF_057381915.1. Classification (NCBI taxonomy): domain Eukaryota; kingdom Metazoa; phylum Chordata; class Actinopteri; order Cichliformes; family Cichlidae; genus Diplotaxodon; species Diplotaxodon limnothrissa. The sequence goes on from NC_140616.1 coordinate 19,176,648, forward strand.
CCCTGTTAGCGGTGTTGGGCAATCTTCATTACTTACTTGAGCTTACCACATACCCATTTGCCACAGATGGCTGTCTGTCATCACACAGGATCAGTAACATAAACTCAAATTTACAGAAGCTGGTTACACCCAACACACTGTATTGCCAACAGAATTTATTTGGACAAATAATATACAAATGTATGTATATTTTTATTTCATGAGCAGATAACAAACTAATGTTGCATGATAAATAAGACAGATTTCTAGGAAAGAACATCTAGTATAAAAGTATATCAAGTATAAAAGGAAGCTGGATCAGCTTCAGCTTACAGCTAAAAATAACTACTAAAACCAGTGGCATACATGACCTTTTACTCTCAAAGTTAACCATAATTTGCAGAAGAAAAAGAAAAAATACCAAAAATTGACTAAAAAATGCATTTTTAATGCACCAGCATGTAAAAAAATCAGAAACTGCGCTTCACTATTTTCCTTTCCATCCTTCTCTCACAGTATTGCACAGACAGTGCTTTGGTCATTACTTGGTCATTACACAACACGGTGATTAGTTTCTGATTGCAGGATAAATGGATTACATACATTTATGAGATGTATCCAGCCTCATTAATCCGACCATATTCATCCCCAGGAGAGTAAAAATCGCTTCATCTGCAGGCCATTGAAGGATTCAGCTGCCAAGAAATCAACAGTATTGTCCGGAACAATGAAATTAATGACCCTGATCTCATCACACAAATGGGAGATTGACAGTAACATCAGGACAGAGTTGGAGGGTGGGCGATGGTGGTGGCATGTGCGTCTGGTTTGTTATGGTTTTGCGGTGCAGAAGTTAAGTTCTGTTGATGCAGAGAGGAAGCAGGGGTGGAGGATGGGTTGGTTGGAGGTGTAGAACCTGTAGGTGTCTGCATTCTGGTCTGTTTTGCTTGTGTCTTAATCTGTGGTAGAAGTTCAGTTTCAGCTGCTGTGGGGGAATCAAGGTGATTGAATTTAGAGTTCAGCAGCTTTGGACTTGGACACTGTGTTTCTCGTCTATCTGTAGAGGCAGCCTCTGGTTTATGTTGACCAGTCGAAGCCTCTGAGGGTGTGTGCTCTCCGTCCTGTGGGGATAAGTGGCTTGCCTCCACTAGATGTTGCTCTGCTGGTTTGTTCTTATCCTGTCCTCTTCCACTGCTCATTGCTGTTTGTCTCTCATCTTGTCTGCCGAGCTCCTTCAGTGCGTTCTCCTCATTGATGGCGCGTTTTCTTGTTTTGTCTGTCAGTGATTCTGTTGTGTTTGTTTTAGGTGGTTTCTGGACTGTTTCTGGTTTTCCTTCAGTGGCTTCTGTGTCTCTCGGAGTTTTGTCTGTGAGCGCCCTCTGCTTGCAAGTTGAAGCCATTGCTTTCACCCAGGGATGCAGGAGGGTCTGCTCTGCTGTCAGCCTCACGGTGGGGTCCGGCTGAAGGAGAGCTCGGATGAGGCCTCTCGCTTCTGCACACGAGTGCACACAGAGAAAAAACACGCTGTAAATATGTGTGTATACACATATTTGCTTTTACACTTTTACACGAGTACTTTTACTTTTACTTGTACACTTATACTTAACTCACCCTCTGATATGGGGTCCCAGTAGGGGGATGGAAAATTAAGCTGTGCCTGCTTTATTAGCTGGAACAGCTCTACCTGGTCACGATTACGACTGCGAAATGGGGGGAAGCCACACACCAGGATATAGAGAATCACACCCAGAGCCCAAACATCCACTGCTACACCATAACCTGACAGTCAAAAAACAAGTACAACTTTTCAGAATAACAAAACGCAACCCAAATTCAGGCAGAGGAGTCACATAAAGTCCTCACCTGTCTCACAGAGGATCTCTGGGGCTACATATGTGGGTGTGCCACATATGGTGAAGACTGGCTCAGTTACAACCATGGCAAGACCAAAGTCTCCCAGCTTCAGCCTGCAGATGCCAGCAGCGACTTGCTCTATCTGAGAAAGGGAGTAGGTGAAATAAAACACAGACGGAGTGAGCCATGGAGGCAAAGTTGGGTTTGAATTTTTTGAGTCTTTGAGGTCATCAAAATATTTATCCCGTTGACATTTTTGTGCATCTTGGAGTTTAAAAAATAATTGCACTTTCTTACTCTACAGACATTATATATAATACTTGTATGATGATCTGACAGCACACTTGTGTTGATGTGGCTGTTTTGGTTTATGAAGTCAGAGAGTGTGTCAAACTCGAGTGTTGGTGGGAGAAAAATTTGAAGAATAGCTGCTATAATCTAAAGTCATTTTGTGGCGGTTCTCCTTCTAACCTCAGTTTGTGTAGCGTACTACAAAGTTCAGTTCTAGGCTCAGTCTTATCTGCTAGACTTAAGATTACTAGACACATAAAGGATCTCAACTACCATCTGCTTTTAGCAGTGTTTTTTTTTTTTTTAAATCTATATTTATCTCTGTTTATTCATTATTATTAAACTGTATCTATTTGCTTTGGGGTTTTGTTTTTTTAATTTTTGTATTCTAACCACAAATCTGGAAAGGTATTAGTTTAACAAATGTTACTTAACATGATGGGCATGCGACAAAACTATGACCGACCTGTTTTGATTTCATAAAAAATATACTTTGTACTTTTATTTGATGTTATGTTTTGCTGTGTGCATGCATGTGTTTTGTTGCAGAAGTATCCTTTCATTTGAGTTATTTTCATTTTGTTTTAGCACGCATGTATTGTGTCACACACTTGCCAACTCATCTATGCACTGCTTTAAACCACTAATATTGACTTATGTTAGGTTTTATGGTGTGGGTGTCTCATTGGTGTAATTATTGATGTTACACAATATGTATGTTGTGAAACATAAATAACATGAGAAGGCAGACTTCTGCTAACTAAGTTAACAAAGTGTTTTTGCCAGGGGCCCAATTGTGTTAATGTTTGTTGTCACCCTCCTTAAGGACCCCTTTTAAGCCAGGGAAAACCCTGAATAGTATTATGTTAAAATGAAAAAAAGAAGCTTGATTACCATTTTTTACACACAAGACCTTGAGAACCCAACAATCATTCTCACTACCCTGAAACCCACCAGGAGGTTCTCTGGCTTGAGGTCTCTGTGGACGATGCTCTTGCAGTGGATATAATTCAGAGCTTCACTCACATCTGACACCATCAGTCCTGCCTCTGCCTCTGAAAACTTTCCCCGGTCACTGATGGCCTCAAACAGATCCCCTCCACTCACCAGCTCCATCACCAGATAGGAGTGAGTGTTTGTGTGGTGGTGAGCGAACAGCCGCACTATGCGAGGGTGACGCAGACTCCCCAGGAGACTCAGCTCATTCTGCATCATGTGCTCTCGACCAATCAGTTTGGTCCGCTCTACTATTTTGATGGCGAGGGTTTGACCATTGTCACGACGGCGGCACTCTCGCACCACCGCAAAGTTCCCGTCTCCAACCACACGTCCAAATTCGTAGCATTGCTCAATGTCTGTCAGGGTGACGTCTCTGCCATCGGTGGGGGGGTCAGAGGTTTCTTTATTCTGTGATTCTTTAAGAGCTTCACCAATGTCTGGAGCTGCACTTTGAATATGGCTCTTCTCCTCATCTCTGCTGATTGGTCGAGGAGATGATGGGTTGTTATAGATATCCGGCTTTATTGCCTCCTGCTCTTTTTGCCTCTTTGACACAGGAGGAAGTGGGACCCTCGCTGATAGCACACTGATCGGTTGTGGACTCTGATGTTTAAGTTTTCTCACTAAGCAGTTTTCACAAAGTGCAGGAGATGGTATGTCTGCATTTCTTGGAACCTCTTCATGTTTAAAAGGATCAATCAGAGAAGGCTGATGCACTCTGACTCCTCCCCTCACATTTAGCCTCTGCAGGTGGTTGGGAAGGTGAACAGATTTTCTGCATGAATTCTTTTTATGAAACTTCTGTGTGTCAGAATTATATTTGTCTGCCTCATGTGTGTCTGTATGTTGAGATGTGTGAGTATTAGTATAAGGCTTGGCATGTGTATTTGTGTCTTGGCATGTCTCTTGGTTAGTCCCACTGCTGTCGGTCCCTTCGCTGTACCCACTGTCAGCCTTGGCTGCTTTATCTGGCGGTGGCCTTAGTCTCTTCTCCCAGGCCCGCTGCGCACTTGATCGGTAATGTGAATGTTCTGGAAATAATTCCTCCAAAGCTTCCTGCACACTGCTCAACTCAGGACGAGCCTTACCAAGAGCCAGGAAGGCGACCTCCCCTCGGAAAAAATCACACACACCCTTAACCTGTGATAGACAGAGACAGTGGTGAAAAAAACACACTCACAGACATCAGATCTGCAGCAAAAATTCTATCAATTTCATAAGGCTGCTAAAATATTTATATTTAATATAAAATCATGTTTTTCTTTTTGATCTTTTCCACCTCTTTTAATTTCATGTACTGTGATTATGTGGCTGTAGCAACCTATATTAAAATGCTCTGGCTAATTATAAAAGCAAAGTTAATAGATTTTGTGCAATGATTTATTTGTCTGAGAAATATACTATCAATGTGCATTATTTTGCTCAACATTGTACAGAGCAAACTGTGAGGGATGCTTCTCAGATTAAACCTGTGAAAAATGTGCAACTTATTGTGAAAAGAAAACATTGAATATCTTTTATTCTTAGCTAAGTTTATATTGGTTCATTTGTCAGTCAGTTGTGGAGTACAGCAAAGCCTAACACGGTCTTGAAGACCTGGAACCCCTAGTCCCAGTCTTTGTCACTTTTACATACACACCATACTGCTTTATGTCCAAATATGTTTTCTCTGTGTCCAAATCAGACCATTCAAAACATTTTTGAACACAAAAGAAAAAAACAACAACTGTGCACCTTGCACAAATGGGGTTTTATAGTTGCACATTTTCCCCCTCAGTCTGAAAGTCTGAAATATGTGCCAAATATAAATAATATTCATATGAGATGATTTGCAAATCTCAGAGCCTTATACAGTATTTTATTAACAGATCTTTTTTTAATTTGATAGCAGCAACACATCTCAAAAGTTGGAAAACTAAGTGGTACTAAAAAGAAACAGCCAGAGGAATAATTTAGAACTTTAGGTTAATTGTGATCAGGTCAGTAACATGGCTCAACCATCTATAACAAAAAATATTAACAAATTACAGAAGAATTTCAGAACAATGTAAAAACACATCATTATCAAATAGTAAAAATTAACCTAAAAATATAAAAACTTTGAATATCCAAACATCTACAGTGCATAACATCGTCAAAAAATTCAGAGAGAAATTCTGGAAAAATCTCTGTGTGCAAGAGGCAGGGCAAAAAAAAATCTGTGTTGGATGTCTTTGATCTTAAAAAATGGTACATTTTCTGAGTTAAAACATTTTATATATTTTCAATGCTCTACTGTAAATAAATGTTCAGTTTATAAAATATGCAAGTCGTTCCATTCTGTTTTTATTTAAATTTTACACAGTTTCCCAGCTTTTTCAGAATTGAGGTTGGAGTAAATGACCACAAATCTCTACATTGAACTGTATACTGAATGTGTGGGGTGCAGGAGGTTAATAGGGGCGCCTTCTGCACATTTTTGCCTGCTCCTTTTTCAAGATAATCTGGTCATGGTTGGGCCTCACCTCTCGTGCATGAGTTGTGTAAAGACGTGTGACTCTAGCTCTGTGCCAGCGAGGAAATCCCAGTGCCTCTGAGATATCCAACAGCAGTTGCTCAAAGGACACCACACCCCTGCGGTTCAACAATACTGTTACCTTGCAAGCCCAGAGACAAAAATCACTGTTAGGTTAGGAAATTCATCCCATCTAAATTATATTCTTAGAAATTGAAAACATCAAATCATCACTTTTAGAAGGGATTTATAAATCATCAATATTGTCTTTAAAGTGGTTAATAAATCAGGTTGATTCTAAGCTATTAATAAGAATCACTTTTAGAGTGTCCCTTCTTTTCTTCTACTAACACTTCCTTTATCTTATTGGGTCTTCTCTTCATTAGATAAACATCTCCAGTGGACTGTATGAGCACTTCTGATGAAGAGTTGCCATGAATCAAGCCATCATTGTGTTGCATTATTATCAAATAGAAAGCATTAAAGTCACCACAGGGGATTTTTTGATATCGTTTTAATCCAAAAATGGTTGTAATAACATGTCTCATAAATAGTCTGTGAGGCACTAGTAAGATTGTGCCTTATTTTAAAGAGCTACCAAAAACAGTCAACATTTAGCTCACCTTCCGTAGTGTGCTTTGGCTACATGGGCGGACAATGGTGACCAGATGAGGCCGCTCAGCGCTCTCCTCTGCATGCCGGGTGTGGAATAGGGGGAGGAGAGGAGGAGGTGGAGGAAGAAAGTGGGACCTGCGAGCATGTTCTGCAGGATGAGGGTGAATGGGCCAGGGCTGGGGGACCCCAACTGGACGTTTCGACATGGGTACAGAAGGACCTGAAGCAAAGGGAGGGGTAGAGGAACAAACACGGAAACCAAGTTGGATTTATGAATGTGTGCTATAACACTGACTGAAGTTGACATGGCTGGTAGATCTCTTGTAGACTTGTATACAATAGAAACTCATAAGTAACACAACACCCGCTCCTCATCCTGTGTGAGTGTGAAAGCAAATCCGGCTGATCAGATTTGAGTGTTTTCCATCCTACAGAGTCCAAAGGCCATTTGAGATTCCTCAAGCACCTTGCCCCGTCGGCTGAATTATTTAGGCTTCCTTAAGTCATGAAAAGCCGTTACAGATATACACACGCCCACACCAACAAAAGCTTGTGTGACCTATTTAGGGCTCAGCAAAATCTGCATGATTAATGAATCATTAGAGACCCACACAGCATCTTTGCCATTTCACTTTCTGGCAATGCGGTGAGACAGAGAGATGTTATCCATTCAGTCAGCAGAGCTGTGGGTTTTATGTTTTGTTTCCACACAAAGAACAACGGACAAAGACACAAGACTTTACCTTCAACATGAGCAGCCCCCCCCCCCCCCCCCCCCCTCCCCCAAATGTGAGCAAACACACACACACTCAAAAAGCTTTTCAGAGTGGACACAGAAAAACACTCATGTCCCATAAAGAGCCAGCTGTGACCAGTCAAAGAAGACTGAATCAGCCTTTTTTCTGTGTGTGTGTGTGTGTGTGTGTGTGTGTGTGTGTGTGTGTGTGTGTGTGTGTGTGTGTGTGTGTGTGTGTGTGTGTGTGTGTGTGTGTGTGTGTTTTGAGCTTAGGCCATATATATTGTGAGGTTAACTATTTTTCATGCCCTTTGCGGGCTAGCCTTTTTCAAAAGAGCCATTTTAGCATGACGTTATAACACAGGTGTTACTAATCTCATTAATTAAGCCCCAAATATATGAGGATATGAATATCAGAGACCATTAATATCAATTAACATAAAAACGTTTTCTAAAGCTTACCTCGTTTCAGAATGGTTTCTATGAAAAAAAGGGTCTTTAAGATTTTAGTTAAATAATATTTGTATTTTTTTAGTAGCTAAAAGCGAATGTTTCCCACCTACTTTTGTAGTTCAAAGTTTTGGCTGAGACACTCAGTTTTAAATTATTTTAGCTGCACGTAAACTCGATTCAGCCCGACCAAAGACTCACCTGACAATCTTAATTTAGCGTTACGCCCCCCTTCGCATCCATACCGTGCTTTCTGTGAGGGAGTCATGTCTTTCGAAACAATAACATTTAACAAAAAACAAAACAAAAAATACAGCGAATTAAATTAAAACACAAATGATAAAAAATATATTCAAAAACCAGCGACTCTTATTTCCTGCTCGGCTTTATTCCTCCATGAGCTACTGCTGTCATACCGCCTCTTAGCTTTCACGTAAAGTAACGGGATGCTCTGAGAGAGGGCCCTGTAGCTACTGTGGTTGCTATGGATACAGGTCAAGTTGAACGGATGGAGAGGGGAAAACACCGGAAGCTCAGCGAGTTTGACGTCAAAATAAAATACTTTGAATCAGTGAGCATTGTGTTGCATCTAGATGTGTGTGTCTCCCGAACTTGATACTTTTAAAAAAATCCACACATATTTATCACGGCAATTAATTACTCTACTGACATATTAAACAAACTAATAGCTCGAGATGGCTAACGATTGTAGCGGGCGCGTGGCTTTATTTTGAGCATTTTTACCGGAAGTATTCAGTTTTGTCTTCAAGACTTGACACCGAGTATTATTGATTTCTTTGAACAGAGTGGACTGATTCTACAGCATACATCTTTGATGACTTTGAAAAGCAAGAATTGGGTTCACAGGTTTGCATTTATTTTGGAATTTCTCTAATCCAGCGGTTCCCAACCTTTTTTGCGCCACGGACCGGTTTATACCCGACAATATTTTCATGGACTGGCCTTTAAGGTGTCGCGGATAAATACAACAAAATAAAAGTAGCGAAAAAAAGAAAATTTATTCATAACACACATGAAAAGACCCAGGAAAACCGAGTAAACGATAAAAACGATAACAAAATAACGCTGAAAACCGATGAAAACTCTGAAAACTATACATTTCACACCTGAGCCTCAACTCTCGCGGCCCGGTACCAAACGACTCACGGACCGGTACCGGTCCGAGGCCTGGGGGTTGGGGACCGCTGCTCTAATCCACACAGGCTCAAATATATACATAAACCTCCACATGTCTGTGAAGGTTCTCAGTCATCCAGGTCATCGTAGTCAAAGGAGCTTTCAAAGAAAAGCGTCTGGACTTCTTTAAGTTGCTTGAAACCTCCACATGTATTTGTGGGTTGGGTTGTGTGTGTGTGTGTGTGTGTGTGTGTGTGTGTGTGTGTGTGTGTGTGTGTGTGTGTGTGTGTGTGTGCGCGCGCGCGCGCCTTAGCAACTTGCACCTAACCTCAGGGGTGAGTTTGGGATCATTAAGGGTTAAAACCCAGACACATTTCTGACAGGCCAACAAAATAGTTAATCTTTTTCAGATTCATATCTTAACCTTAGATTCAGGTCTATATTTTCTCATAAAAAGTCTACCTGTAAGTGATTGTCGCTATTTTATTTATTTCGCAATATTTCCCACAGTCCAGAGACTTTCATGTTTAATTTGATTAAGGTTAAATGGTGATTCTAAATTGGCCAGAGTGTGAATCTCTGCGTTAACCCTGTGATAGATTGGCAACCTGTGCAGAATGTACCGCCTCTTGCCCTATGACAGCTGGGATAGGCTCCAGCTTCAGCCATGACCTTGAACTGGATAAGTGGAAGAAAATGGATGGATAGATAGGATTTGGTTGATCTAGTGGTTAAAAACACAGCATGGGCCTTATTGCTGGTTTAAATCCACATCAGCGGCATTCACTGTGTGCCATTGCGCTCTCTTTTGCCCTTGTTTTCTTACTTTACTCTTTGTATATTTGGATTGACAGTCCTAGAAGATGATGACTTCATGGCTTAGAGGTTTAAAACAGTGAACATGTAAGAGAAGAGCCAAGTTTTTTTTAATATCGAGGAGCTATGCTTGAATGTCTTTGCCAGTTTCGTCCTCCATTCATCTTCAAAATTCTCAGAAAAGAGAGAACATGAACTGACTCGTCTGTGCTTAAAGCCAGCTACTGTCCTTGTGAAATCACTTTATGTTTCAACCACAGAATGAGGGAGAAAAATGAATCCCCAAACAAAGCCTTTTATATCACAAAGACTGGAGATATGGTGACAATTCACAGTGACGGAGGGGGAGAGGAGCTGCCAGTCTCAAGGGGGTTACCAGAGTTTCACAGATGGAATTTAACACACATACACAATGAAACACACAGTTTGTAGTTGATCTTTAGATACGCTGCCCCCGCCCCCACCCCCCACACACAACTCTGTCTCCCAGGATACCGTTGATATTGGATCAGGAAGCATCAACTTCTGTTCCGGCTCCTGATCCTGGACGCACCACTGAAACGTAACAGTGCGTGTGTTTTCTCAAAGAGAGGACAAAAGCTCAGATGACTGCTAGGACTATATTTATTATTTATTTTGCCTTTATATCAGGAGGAATACCAGCTTTTTTAATATTTATTGTTATTTTATACACTTTAACTTCAGAGTACTTCAGCAGGGAGCTCAGAAGAGCCGTACCTGGAGCTGAACCAATTTTTTCTATTAAGGGAGAAAGAAGTGGAGACCCTGGAGGGTTAATGTGGATAATTTCTCTGCCATTTGTTGCTAATTTTTGTGAAACTTTGTTAGAAATGTGGGTCACAGGCAAAATAATATCCAGTGCTTCACTTTCTTCATGAGGTTTTGCAGCACGACACTTCCACTGATGCAATCACATTCACATTGATTCAGTCTTTTGGATCGAATCCTTGGCCAGATAATATTAACAAGTTTAAATCAGGGTAAATATCTCAGAGGTGGTAATTTTTGATTTACGTGTTCACATAATTGCACTTCATGTTTCTGACCAGCAGATGTGGCTCCTGTACTCACTATATCTTCCTGCCTGCAGAGAGGACTTGGTTCCATGTGGTTTTCTTGAAAAGGGCTAAGCGATTCCTTGGAAGAGCCATCCAGCTACAGAAACCTGAATCAGCTGTAAGATGCTGCGGTGCGGTGCTGTGTTTCTCTCTGACTGCTTTTTGCAAAACATACAAATTCCAAAGAAGACGACAGGTTGACTCAGCACTCCGTCCTTGAGTGACTCAGTCTGTTTTTCCTCTTTAAAGCTTGTCGATAGGTACTGGAGGATATGCAGAGTAAATCTAGGATTTTGAGCTTAGGCGTATCAGATGCAGTAAACAAATCAAGTCAGTGCTGGTGCTTTCTAATAAGCTAAAAGCCTTTCAGAGACGAACTTTTGGGTTGGCACGCTTTAAGAAATCTTATTTTAATTATGCTTTCTCTATCTTTTTAACTTACTTTTAAATTAGCCAGGATGCTTCTCTGCATGGACTCTCTGAACCCAGTGGCTAAAAGAGTTGCACTTTATTAGTGTTACTGGTTAGTAACCATTAACGAGAAGCTGCTGTTGCGCATGTCATAACAGGCACCACACACCCTGGATGCCATCTGTTTGGGCTCCACTCATCCAAACATCCATGACATTTAAAAGCTCTGACACAGTCAAAGTCAGGCATCTTTTGACTAACCCAGGCATATGCAAACGTTACTGTCAAAGGAGCCATTTTTCATCTGTATGAACCCCATAATCATATTTAGGTTAAGTATATACTAACTTATCCGTATTATATGTGTAAATATTTTCTTACTATTACCTTTTTGCCATGTGTGAACTCTGCAGCTGCAAAGTTGCATTACAGAAACAACATGTTTTGTGCCGATTATTAAATTATAGAACCAAATCAACAACAGTTGTTTTTCCATTATTTTTTTTTATTATCAACATAACAGAACAATTATGAAGTGGAGGAAAAACAACCCATTAGCATGTTTAGGCCTATTTTGAAAATGGAGTAGCTATAAAGCCACGCAGGCCACTTTGAACCCTACCAGTGTTTGTGCAGATGAATCAGAGTAAAAGTACTCCACTGTGTTCACAAATAAAAAAAATATAAAAGCTTTGAAAATAGAAACATTTAAAAACAGCCTTCAGCTAATCAGGAAGAGCACTGAGTCAATAGTGTTGGTGGAGGAAGCAACATACTGTTAAATTCTTTATTTTCTACAGCGACATCCACAGCAGGACTCCAGATGAGCCATTTGTATACACGCATCCATGTTAACCACCGCTACTAAAGTTCCTCAAAACTACAAAAGTCAGGCACCAGGTCATAAGTGTATGGGGTGACCCACAAAATTCTATTTACCAGTTGAAAGCTGGAGAATAAGTCCTGTGCAAAAACGAAAGAAAAAAATCATCATTACCACGTTCATATTCATCTGGTTTTTGCCAAAGACTGGAAATGATCACAGACTGGTCACATGAGCCACATGTCCGTGGCTGACTAGTCATGTGATGCCACACATGCCTCAAACTTAGACACAAACCACAAGTGACAGTCGGGTCATTACAGTCTGTCTCTCTCCCTTTCTATCGACACTTTATTAGGTACCCTTTCGTACCACTGCGTTGGACCCCTTTTCCCTTCAGAACTGCCTTCATTCATGGTAGATTCAACCAGATGCTGGAAAATCCTCCGAGATTTTGGTCCATTTTTACACGATAGCATCATACAGCTGCTGCAGATTTGTCGGCTGCACATCCGAGATGGAATTTCCCGTTCCGCCTCATCCCAAAGGTGCTCTATTGGATTGAGATCTGGTCAATGTGGAGCTCATTTGAGTATATAGAACTTGTCGTTTTCAGCAAACCATTTTGAGACGATTTGAGATTTGTTATATTGTGTGTTATCCTCCTGCAATCAAACTTTAAAAGGTACAGTGTGATCATAAAGGGATGGGATGGTGAGCAACAATAATCAGGTACCCTGTGGCCCAAAGTGTTCCCAAAATTATCCCCCACACCATCATATCCCCATCAGCAGCCTGAACCATTGATTCAAGACAGGATGGATCCATGCTTTCATGTTGTTGTTGCAGCAGAAATCAAGACTCATCACACTAGGAAATGTCTTTCCAATCTTCTGCTGTCTACTTTTGGTGAGCCCATATAAATTGCAGCCTCAGTTTCCTGTTCTTAGCTCACTGGAGTGATACCCAGTGCCGTCTTCTGCTGCTGTCCATCTGCTTAAAGGTTTTGCATGTTCTGCATACCTTGGTTGAAACAATTGAACAATGACAAACTTCTTGAATCTTGAATCTCATAAAACATGCCATGCTGAAAGGTGGGTGCACAATAAATAACACGTTTAAAAGTCTGTCGCTCATTCTGCAATCTGAGTCATGCTGATTTATGATGTTCATAATCACCCTGTAATTTTCTATCCTGAGCACCGCATAGACAAATCAGTGTGAATAAAATTATATAAGCATTGCCGAGAGAGAAGCCGACATATGAACACACTACAGAAGGGAGTGGCAATTTCCAGATGTTTATTTAGTTGTATTATTCCCACACTCACATAAAGTTCTATAGAAAAACCCCAAAACACCCTTCTATGCTTGTGAAATTGGTTTTAGCCTTGTAGTTACAGTTGTGGTCAAAAGTTTACATACACTTGTAAAGAATATAATATAATGGCTCTACCGAGTGTCCTGTTATTTCTAAAACTCAGATTTTTCTCTGATAGAGTGATTGGAACAGATACTTCTTTGTCACAAAAAACATTCATGAAGTTTGGTTCTTTTATGACTTTATTATGGGTTAACAGAAAAAAGTGATCACATTTACTGGGTCAAAAATATACATACAGCAACATGAATTAGCAATTTTGGTGACTTACAAAGTTGTCAGTGAACTGAGCTTCATAGCATGGCCTCTTAACTTGTGAGTGATTATGAGTGACTACAGCTGCTGACTTCTCTTAGGCCAGTTAAATAGGGCTCATTGGATACAAATGCCCACAAACGCTACAATGGGAAAGTCAAAGGAGCTCAGCATGGATCTGAAAAAGCAAATTATTAACTTGAACAAGTCAGGAAAGTCACTTGGGGCCATTTCAAAGCAGCTGCATGTCCCAAGAGCAACAGTGCAAACAATTGTTTGTAAGTATAAAGTGCATGGCACTGTTTCGTCACTGCCAAGATCAGGAAGAAAACGCAAGCTATCACCTGCTGCTGAGAGAAAATTGGTCAGGAGGGTGACGAGTCAACCAAGAATCACCAAAAAGCAGATCTGCCAAGAATTAGAAGCTGCTGGAACACAGGTGTTATTGTCCACAGTCATACGTGTTTTGCATCTCCATGGACTGAGAGGCTGCCGTGCAAGAAGGAAGCCCTAGCTCCAAAAGCAGCACCTTAAGGTTCGACTGAAGTTTGCTGCTGATCACATGGACAAAGATAAGACCTTCTGGTGGAAAGTTCTGTGGTCAGACAAAACAAAAATTGAGCTTTTTGGCCACAATGCCCAGCGATATGTTTGGAGGAGAAAAGGTGAGGCCTTTGACCCCAAGAACACCATGCCTACAGCCAAGCATGGTGGTGGGAGTATTATGCTGTGGGGCTGTTTTGCTGCCAATGGAACTGGTGATTTACAGAGAGTAAATGGGATAATGAAGAAGGAGGATTACCTTCACATTCTTCAACATAACCTAAAATCATCAGCACGAAGGTTGGGTCTTGGGCGCAGTTGGGTGTTCCAACAGGACAATGATCCCAAACACACATCAAAAGTGGTAAAGGAATGGCTAAGTCAGGCTAGAATAAGGGTTTTAGAATGGCCTTCCCAAAGTCCTGACTTAAACCCCATTGAAAACATGTGGACAATGCTGTTCTTCAGCATTGTCCACATGTTTTCAAGTCCATGTCAGAAAGCTATCAAATTTAACTGAACTGCACCAATTCTGTGAAGAGGAGTGGTCAAAGATTCAACCAGAAGCTTGTGGATGGCTACCAAAAGCGCCTAATTGAAGTGAAAATGGCTAAGGGACATGTAACCAAATATTAGCACTGCTGTATGTATATTTTTGACCCAGCAGATGTGATCACTTTTTTCTGTTAACCCATAATAAAGTCATAAAAGAACCAAACTTCATGAATGTTTTTTGTGACAAAGAAGTATCTGTTCCAATCACTCTATCAGAGAAAAATCAGAGTTTTAGAAATAACGGGACACTCGGTAGAGCCATTATATTATATTCTTTACAAGTGTATGTAAACTTTTGACCACAACTGTATGTGAGGTCAGCGTACATGTATGTTCACACATGCACTCCAGCACACATCCCTGCTTGTGCTGTGTTTTGAGGACAAACACTCTGTGCAGGCTTCTCCTAGATAGCTATAGGGGCTTTATCTGCAGTTGACAATGCAAACAGCAGTTTAACTGATTTTGTTCTGTATTCAGATTGAACAGGCTGAGCCCAAAAGAAGCTTAGAGGTGATAATTATATTAACCAAGATTAAAATAAAGACACGGCTCATGTACCTGCTAGTGCAAATGTTGGTATGCTATTTCTGTTTACTTACGCTTAAAAGTGTTTATACTGCACTTGAACTTATGGTTTTACCCAGCACGGCTAAAGTTTCCAGCACACATATGTAAGTCTTTATGAAGAGGGGATTTTACGCCTCAGACTCCCAGAAAAAACTCTATGTGAGTTATAACCATAGTGGCATCCCAGAGCACTATATCACAGGATTGCATAAGATCAAACACACACCCACACACATTTGGAAAGATATTTCCACAGACACTGACAGGACTGACGTGTTCTTTTTTAATTTTAGATTCTAGCCTTTATAGGCAGAAGAACACCCCCCCCCCCCCCCCCCCCCCAACAAATAAAATAATCTTTCAATTTTTAACCATATATCCATACATATATACATATATTTGAGTGACATGTTACCACCTATGTAACTGTTTAAATAATAAAATCCAATGTAGGCAAATGAGGGTAAGAGGAAAAGCTGGAACTAAACGATTTTAACCTTTCACCTCCTCTCTCTCTGTCCTCTCCTCTCTTTTTTCCATGTGTCCCTCTCACACCTGTTCATGTCAAGTGTCAGACCCGTGCGCACCACTGATTCGTTCCAGCGCGCACACATGTGCCAGTTTAGACACACTACTTGACACCAGCAAAGGGAGGCCGGTGGAGGACAAGGGCAGTAGGACAGAGTGTGTAACATGGTTCGATAAGTATTCACTATTGACTTTTGTTGCCCACTCTGTCTGCCCGTGTGTGTGTGGTTTGACAGTGTGGTAGTTTTAATGCATGTTTGCTATTACACAACGTCCACAGATCTGACCATGCATTAGCAGATAGGGGAGAATTTCGTCACATTGAGAGAGACAGATAGATAATAAGTGGACACTTGTGCTTCTGCACGGAGGCTAGTTTATGATGCCCTTTGGGGACTTGAACCTGACTGCACACCAACCCATAGGGACTTATATCACAGTGAGGACGAAAACAGGTCTTTACATCTGTACTTGTGAGGAGTGATTTGAATTTTTGGTTTTTTTAAGTTTTAGGCAGGAAATTACACTTGACCTGTATACACATCTCAGAGTGACGTTTTCAGGACTGGATGTTAGTGTTAAAGTTAGAATTAGTTTGAAATGATTTTTGACATGGTGAGAAATGCTTTCATGCTAAGAGTTGAATTAGAAAATTATAACACTCTCATTCAAAGTAGTCTCTCTAAGTAGGGCCTTATTTTAGGAGCGTACTTGGACAATACCAGGAGCGTTGTCAGCTAAGACTACAGCTGAATCCACACAGGAAGCAGCTAGCATCCAGAGCCATTGGAAGGATGGTATTGATAAGAGCTGCACCGTCTTCAATCTCTCCAATGGACCATTTTCAGTTAAAGCAATGGTGGCTCATCACAAGCCTCGCAATATTTCTGAAGGTTTCCAATATATGGTGACATATATAGCAGCACAGAAGTGTGAGATACATTTTTGAAAGGTGGGAAGTTAAAAAAAACAAACAAACAAGTCTGTATGTTATTACCACACATTTCAACTGCCTGCTAAGCCTTTGCAGGAACTATTTGAAAGCTACATGAACCACATGACGACTTTGATTTCTGAACGCCCGCTAACAGGACTCTGACTTACTCAGGGGCTCTGCTTGCATCCATGTAGACCACAGAACGCTAAAGAATTAGCTTTGAAGGAATTATTTGATGTATGGTTTGTGTTTTGTGACAATATTTGGACAACACCAGGAGAGTTGCCAGCAATTGGGGCCTAGAACATCCACTAGGGACCAACTGTCAGCTTCAAAGCAATGTGCTTCTTCCTGCTTTCTGTGGGGACACAGCCTAACACTAGTTAGCTAGCTTGGTTAGCCTAGATACTACACAGTGGTATTAAATGAGACTAATCTACCAAAAACTGCGTTCTTTGAGTAAAACTGAAACATCAACCATCTGTAACTCAAAAGCTTAATAATACAGACCTGAGTACTATAAAAAACACATGAGTACTATTTTTAAAAAGGAGGAGAAAAAACACAGCTGTAATGGGAAACCTTGGGAAATATTCCATTCAACCTAGTCCAGCACAAGCTACAGCTAAAGGTTTTTCATTTAAGCTTTTTTCTTTTCTGGAAAAAGAAAAAAAATTTAACTATGTTAACTAGAGAGGTTTATATGTGCTCCCTGGTGTACTTTTTTAACTCCATTATCTCCAGTTTTATTGTGACTACAGCATAAATGCTCCAACTATGCATGTGTGTCCATCAAGCAGACTCCAGTGGACTTATAAAAGTATAACTAGAATGACTGCTTGTGCTTGGCATCTGCAGCTGTCTGAACTTATCTTTGGACAGATGCCTTGTCTAAATAGTTACTCTAGGTTCTGTGCTAAGCTAATATTTTATTGCCTGGATCTCTCCGCATTTTTCCTAAAATGCTGCTCTATTCCTATTTAGCTTGTTTCTGCTGTATGATCAGGAACTACGAGAGCAATGAAAAGACCGAAGAACAATGTGCTTCCATCAGTGAAGTCTTGCCCTCTGTGTTCCTGTTTTTAATCTCCCAAATGTGTTCCCCAAAAGTGTTTCAGAAATGGATGGATGGATGGTACCTTTTCTGTCAGGAAACTCCACATTTGGTGGAGTATTTGCATTTTCTGCACCAGGAAGATGTCTGACTCCAAACATAACAACAAGGTGTATTTATTGAGTCTTACAATGCAGTTATTATGCTATAACATCTGGATCTGATTCTCCGGACTCTGCAAAGTTTCCCTTTCGCACATGCAGCAAACTAAGGCAATCCACTTTGTCAGATGTGTTGTTGCAAAAGCCAGAAATTCTCATTTAGCTTGGTAGAGCTGAAAGAGAAATGACTCATGACATCCACTAACTTGCTGTGAAGTCTGCAGACAAGGACCTGCTCTGTCCTCCAAGAGGTCTACCGAGATATTACGTGGACTTTGTAGCAGGGATCTGATAGGGATCTGAATCAGAGTGGTCTGCTTTTACTTTCCCCTGTGTCACGTCTAACAAAATGAAAAAAGTGTCATGGGGGGACCCTAAGATAATGCTGCCAATTACAGAAAAATCTGGAATTTAACAAAAGGAAAATTCCTAAAAATAAATAAATAAATAATGACACTGGAAGGCTGGTCTTTGATCCACCTATTCCTGGTACATTTGAGACTTCCCTGGTGAAGGCACAGTCTGCTCGACACGCTAACAGCTGCAGGAAAGAGAAATCATGTAAATGTATTTGCTCGGGTGAAAATCACCCAGCGATAGTGTTCTGGGGTTAATACAGATCAATTCAATAGTAACAAATCACAGCAACAATCACCTGAAGGCGCTTTGTATTGCAAGTCGTTTGAAACTGTAATCAAACAACCCTATGAACAAGCAATTTGTCAACAGGGAAAAACTACCTTTTAACAGGAAGAAACCTCTGGCAGAACAAGGAAGGGGCAGCAATCTCTAACCGGTTGGAGATGAACAAGTTTTGTATTTGTGTCTAGAAAACAAGCACTATAGTAACACACCAGCACTCTTATCTTCACAGTCATAACTGCAACACACGTCTGCCAGCATACTCGGACCTGTATCTGTGTTTACAAGCACTCTCACAAACACACATACACATTTGGTTACACTTTTCACACTTTGGTGAGCCACGTTTAGGTCATCAAAATAACCGGCAAACCACACAGTGCAGGTGGATGGAAACCCCCCAGGTGGAGAGACCAGAGATGAGGAGAACAACTAGGGAGTAAAAGTAGGGCAGAGAAAATACGACATTTACAACCAACAGCTGCAAAAAAAAAAAAAAAAAAAAAAGACTCAATGGTGGGCCTCTTTTCCCTCAGGCTCACCTCCTCGTACTCCTCCACCTCCTCCCCATTGACTTCTCCACTCTGCCCTTTCTCCCTCTTCTTTGATTTCTCTACTAAAGCCCTCTCTGATCCTCTTTATTATGGCTGATAATACGAACAGAAAGCAGATGCAAACAAACCTTTCAAGCAATTCAAACACAATTTATTTGCATGGCGATCACTTTGACAAAACCAAGGCTATCACGTGTTCTCTTTTTGCTCCCCCCTCTCCTCCCCATCCCCCGCCCGGCAGTCTGTGGGTGACACAGACTGATGACATCACGAACAGCCGGTACATTCAGCCAGTAAGATCACAGCAAAGCTGGTGGTGCTTTACATTACTCCCCCTGTCTCTTTCTCTCGTCTCTCATTCTGACGCTCTCCTGCTTTGCCGCCTCTCTCTCTCCCTCACACACACACTCACTCACACACACCGTCTTTCTCTCTCGCGGAGGGCACCGCTGCAGACATGGTCGATGCTTTCGTTGGCACATGGCTCCTCAAGGAGAGCGATAAATTTGATGATTACATGAAAGAGCTGGGTAAGTGTTCCGTTGTATTTCTATTTCTTTCTTCTTCTGTTTTTTTTTTAATGCATGCACATTGCGCAGGGGAGTGTGCGCGCATGCGTGTGAAACAGAGGATGCAGCAGTAGTGCCAGTGCTGCAAGCGAGCGCATGTTGAGACGGGTTTGAGGCGAGCTGAATGGTATAAGGTGTGTTTCATATGTAAACTGTTTTAAGTAGCTTGTTGATACAGGGTGTGGGAAAAAATGATCAATCATGGGAGCAAATAAGGGAGGCTTCAAATGGAGAAATAAAGGGGTAGGCTGTAGAGTAAAGGGTGGAGCGAAGCGTAGGTTGGGAACAGAAATACAGCAGGAGAAGATGGGCACCAGAGGGAGGGAGGAAAAAGAGGAATCATGGCTGACCACATGGGCCAAGTGCTGGAAAGGAGGGAGGACCCCCCCCCCCCCCCCCCTTTTCTTTTTTGAGTGAAGAAAAAAAAAATCAGCCCCACTGTGGGAATCACTGAATGGCATTCATACACACAGACACACACAGTGTAGTATAATGTGGGTGACCTTCGCTGAAAGCTGTTCATTGTGTGAGGTCATGGGAGGAGCCGAATATCAAGCTGGAAGGAGGAGCTGGTGGGACGGGAACATGGAGATATAGTTTGGCTCCTGGCACACACATGGCTGTGGAGCGTGGAATGGAGGCAGGTGGATGGAGTTTGTTTTACAGCTGTGTAGAGCCACATCACCATCGACGTATTTCCTCTGATCACGGTAACAAGCAGACGCCCTTTAACCTCTAACCCCAGTCCTTTTAATCGATGAGGCATCTACACACACATGTGCTATGGGAATGTCGCTGCTGTAAATGAATTGGGTTGTTAACTTCAAACAGAAACAGATTTTTTTCCCTTCAGTAAAAGAAATGGTGCGAATCACGTTTACCCAGAGAAACAAATTCACTCAATCCCTCATACACACACAAACGCACACCAGGAAAGCAGGTAATAATTTGCACACACACACATGCTCAAACAGGCACTCTCCCAGGTCAGAGGGACTCTGCAGTGTTTGAAGAACGTGCAGCACGCTTAAGTGGCTGATAAAGGAGAGATTAGAGGGCATGTCAGATGAAGGGCAGCCCGGGGGCAAACCAACGGCTTTTGCTCTGGATGTGCAACAACATATTCCTTTCGGTATCTGTAAACACTCCCAGGACGTTTCCTTTAAGTCGGGTTAGAATATCTCAACATCTGCTTGATACACTGGTACAACCTTTGCCCCTATGTGAGAGGATCAGTGCCAGCGGCAGAGAAACAGGTTGAGTCTCTGCCTCACCTTTAGACTTGTTTATTTCCCACGGGGATAATCCACCCTCAGCACACCTCACCTGACTTACCTGGTTGTTTTAAATTTGTGTTGTTACACAGGCGTGGGCTTCGCTACACGGAAAGTGGCCAACCTCACCAAGCCCACCACCATCATCTCAGTGGACGGCGACACGGTGACGCTGAAGACTCAGAGTACCATGAAAAACACAGAGCTCAGCTTCACGCTGGGAAAGGAGTTCGACGAGACAACCGCCGACGACAGGAAGGTCAAGGTGAGAGGTCAAAGGTCCAATTTGAACAATGCAAAACCTTGCATTTAGCCTTTTATGAAAGAGGTTTTAAGCAGGCTTCGTATGAGGTAAGG
Source organism: Diplotaxodon limnothrissa (assembly GCF_057381915.1). Taxonomy (NCBI): domain Eukaryota; kingdom Metazoa; phylum Chordata; class Actinopteri; order Cichliformes; family Cichlidae; genus Diplotaxodon; species Diplotaxodon limnothrissa. The sequence continues at coordinate 19,197,712 of NC_140616.1, forward strand.
AGAAGTCTGCTGGAACCTCCCTGCACACTGGAGAAGTAACCATACAGAAATATGGTGTGATAATTAAAGTGCACAGGCTGATGGATCGCCGTGGAAACAGTTGTGATGGGATGACATAAAGCTTTGGGAAAGAGATAAAGTTGAGTGCGCGGTAGCGTTTAAAGGGAACGTTACGGGGGAAAGGAGCAAGGAGCATACACTTTAACTAAATGTATACTGCAGAGTGTTTGCTGATGGCAAGAAGCTGTGGCTATTGCGAGCTCACATTCAGACTGATGTCTCTGTGGGCTGTTGCACGAGCACATGAATTACCCAACAAGTCGTTGTCGTCCTCTCTGATTGCACAGTTCCTTTGCGTTGCATTCTTTAATATGTAACTTTAGGTATTTTTTTACAAGCTTGCCATGAGATGGGAAAAGTGCGGTAGCTGCCTATAAAGATGTCTGCGCAATGGTGAAGCGCACAATGAAATAACAGAAAGCCGAACCACTGATTTAAATGATCCTCACTCGCTCGCTGGATGTGTGTCTGACTCTCGTTTCTGCTCCCCGCCAGTCTATTGTCAAGATAGAGGACGGGAAGCTGGTGCACATTCAGCGGTGGGACGAAAAGGAGACCAGCCTGGTCAGGGAAGTCAACGGCAACGTTCTCTTGCTGGTCAGTAACCCACCCCCCCAAAAAAAGAATAATTCAAATGTAACTTCTGTATGTATGTGTATGTAACTTCTCTTCTCTCTTCAAACAGACACTCAAACTCGGAGAGGTTGTTTGCACGCGTCGCTACGAGAAGGCAGAGTAAAGAAAAAGAAATCCCACAACATTTCAGCAGCTACCTGCATCAACTAAAATCCCGCATCCCAGACTCCTTAACACTTCTTCAAAACAGGCCAAAAAGAAAAACAACCCCACCTCCTCATATGGCTGCTATCGACCCCCGTCATTGTCCCTTTTAGTATTAATTTAGTATTGACTGTGACCTCCGACTCCTTTTCTTCCTCCCCACCTCCTTTATACGTTGTTCATTCTACTGTAAGAAACAATGAATAAATTCCATCAATTTTTTTGATGTTTGTTTCTCTGTAAGACTCCAGGTCTGCATTTCTTCTCTTTTTTAAGAATGTGGCCTGGAAGAACATGTTGCCTGGAAAAGTGTTTGAAAAGTTTTCCTGTGGAGTTCTGATACGTTTCAAATAAAAGTGTCTACACTGATGGACAGACTGAAGGAAAAAAAATGCTCCCTGGATGTGTTTTTCTTTGTTTTAATGACGGTCCGTAGCCCAGAGGTACAAGAAACGTTGCTCAGGAAAAACTGATCTGGGATCTAAATGATCAATTTAAAGCTTTATTCGGGGAGGCTGATTGCGAGGTTGATCTCGTGCATTCAGGGCTGTATTCGAGGCGGATTGAGCGTGAAATTGTTCCAATCTGAGCTGTACTTTTAAACAGGAGCGTTGAAGAGTTCAGTAGTCCAACACAACTATAGACTCGAGATGTGTGACCACATTTTCCATCACAGTGGGCTTTAGAGGGACTCACATGGAGGTTAATTATAGCCTCTTAGCAGCTCCTGTGTGTGTGCACAGATGAGTGTGGATCTTGCCTTTGCCCTGGTGAGGTTAAAGGAAAGTTGAGGTAAAGCTTGTACTTGTGTGGATAATGTTATGTCCTGTACTTGAATTAGGCCTGTGCATGTGCTGTCTAAATTCATATCATTCCTTCCCGGGGTACACTGGTGTCATGTGCTAGTGACGCACTGCCAACTAAATGCAGGGTAAAGGGGTGAAAGGGCGGAGGAGGAGCCCAGGCCACCTCCTGCTGCGACTGCCTCCTAAAGTTACCCGGAGCTGAAATGGTTGAGGAACGAATGGATGGAGTAAGGGTAGAGATTATGGATGCGGCTGTTTTTGCGCACTGTACCTGCAGTGTGTTGAAAATTTTGCAGAGTAAACACAAACAAAGCAAATGAGCAGAAAAGCTGTTTCCAGGACCTTGTTGAATCTCTGCCAAGAAGAATTAAGGCAGCTCTGAGCACTAAGTGACACAGTTTGAGCCACTAACATACAGGTGTGAGAGGTCCTCTTGCAGGGTAAACCTGGTCTGAATTTTCTTCACGTCGCCATGACACCATGTTGATGTGGCTTCACAGCTCCTGAACAGAGCACAGTTGATTTTATGCAAAGCTCATGCAAAACTAATCACGCTGGAGCCCTTAAATAAATAACTATACATTTATATTTTCAAACTTTGGATTTTTACTACATTTCTGCAGAACAGCTTTTTTACTATGCTCACTCACAGGGCTGTTTTTCATTTTATGATACTAACCCAAACACATATATCATATATAGGTATGTACAGTGCATGTGCAGCGTAGCACACTGTATAAACTATACAGTCATAGTGCTCAGTGCTTTGTGGATTTGAAACATCACAAGGCTGATACAGTACCTGGATCATACTAGTAATTCCAATTTGAGCAAACGATAACGACCAATGTGTCACAATCATTCGGCTCGTGCTTGAAAATCTTTTCACGGCTAGTTTGAAAACTGACATCTGGAGCTCAAATGTGTTCTCAGACAAATTTACAGATAACAACTCCGTGCTGTAAAACAGGGAGGGAACAGTCAAGAGGAACAGCCGTCGACAGATACACTGTGCAATCAGGATCAGACATCAAAGTGTCTGCTAATTACTTCAGAACTACACTGGATTGAAAATCAAGAATAAGAACTAATAAAAATGCGATAATAACTCTAAAACACAAGGTTTTTATTTAAAAAAAAAGTTTCCTCTAGCTGCCTTTAAACAATCTTTTTCCAAATCATTTAACATCTTAAAACATAATGTGTCACCTATTCCAGGTACACTCTGCACAGAAAAAAAACAACATAAGATCAACCCAAGGTTAAAATTAAAGCCTGCAGTTCATTGTAAATGAATGCAGAATCCACAGTTTACTGCAGTTGTAATCCAGGTATGTGTATTAATGCAACACGTCTGGGTGTGCAGTCATGCCGAGTGTCTCATACGACTGTCAGAGCAGAGAAAGGAAAAGAAATAGAGAACATTTTTGAGATTAAGCGGTAAACTAAACCCGCTGACGGTGGATCGCACTGGAGCCGTTTCAAACCGCCGCAGCTGGAAGCGATCTCACTCAGCAGCCTCACAAGCAGAAGCTTGAAATTGGGTCAAAGCAGCAGAGAAGAAGAAACAAGATGTTGGGCCTCTAACCCTGATAAAAAACAAAAACTTGCGTGACATAACCTGGGCTCTATGCTGTGTAGGGGCGCCTGTCCAGGCTTTAAAACATTAACTGGTTATGGGTGGACCAGAGCTTGAAAAATTCCACTGCGTGTGCGTGTACATGTGTTTTGGTCCTCCAAGGACGGCAACATTAGGAGTTCAAGGTCCTTGAACAAAGAGATCATGAGACATTTTGTTACCTTTACAGATAAAAATAGTTTTAATGGAGCAAACAATGGACATGCAGGAAGACGGCTGGGTGTACTTTAAAGAGTCTCCTCGAGGTGAGACTCGCAAACACGCACAAAAAAACAAAACAAAACCAGCAGACAACCTCAGGCTATCGTGTTATTACACTACTCTAAAGCTCATTTGTGGTGCCTTACACTTCCTGTTTATGTCTTAACTATTTCTTGTGTATGTGCGTGCGTGTCTCCCTTCTCCTTTTTTACCCTCTCGCTTGTGTATAATGGATTTCCCAGATCCTAAACAGCTGTAAACAATATCGGGGTTTTGGAAAGGGATAGCCACTTGCCGCCATATCGATTGCACCTATCTGATTACACAGTGTGGCAGACTCCTCCCTTTATGGAGGGGTAACTTCAGGACAAGTGGAGATTATCACATGTTTGTATTTACAGCGCTTCCCTTCAAGTTTTGAACTTGACAGACAGTGAATGAAGGTTTAGATATTAAAGCTGGAAGTCTTTCTCTCAGTCTGCTGCCAACCACGTTCACCCTGTGTTTGTCTCAGCTGTGTTTGTGCGATTTGTGCTTTTTGTGTTTCTTCTTCTTCTTGTCATCTCTGTCACGCTCGTGTTCTTGCCGCCTCCTCTTGGATTTACATTCACTGCTGCTGCTGCTGCTGCTGTCGCTCTCAGACTCCTTCCTCTCCCTTTTCTTACTCTTCTTCTTTGCTTTCTTTTCCTGGAGAATAGGCATTAAAAACAAAGAAGTTGCACAAAAAAGCAGTTTCAATACCTCAAAACCCAAACACTGAAGTATGTTCCTCTTAAATCAGCACAAAAATCATTTTTCCAGGCAACAGACTCCCAATGTGGTCACAACCGCATGTCATGCAGAGAGACATGTGGGGGTTGTTGCATCAGATGAAAGAGAGAAAGAAAGAATCAGCAAAGGAAAGGTAGAGCGGAAAAGGAAGCGAGAGCTGCGCAGGGCTTTAAAGGTCACATTGTCACCTTCTTTTTCTTCTTTTTGTCTGAATCTTGATGTTGTGCGGCTGTAGATGGTTGCTGCTGTGGCTCTTCATCGTCCTCTTCAGGCAAGAGAGCGTACTGCAGGCCAGGAGCAGAGAAACAGTCCTTTGTAAAGTGACCTGAAGAGAGTAACAATTTATTTAACAACTGCAGTGTGAATTCAAACAAATCTGCCATCTGTGTGAAACAAGCACAGTCTCTTTGACACATTACATGACTCATGATGTCACCTCACCCTTGCAGCCGCACTTTGAACACGTTGTGTTGAGCACAGCCTCCAGCGTGATCCTGTTGCTGGTTTGGTCTCTAAACTGCTTACGCCGCCTTGAATCCTGCCTATAAACACACACACACAGATGTTAACAACACACACACACCTGTTCAGACACATGAAAACACACACAATGAATCCGTAAGCACTTACTCTGCCATAACATTGTTGGGGTCCAAGTCCCGCCCTGTTCCCTGATTGACAGCTTTCATGGAGAAAGACAGCTTCACCTTGTCACCCTGAACCTGATGAGCAGAGGAAGAAGCTGTAAACTTTCTGCTCTGTGTGTGCACTTCTGTGACTATCTTTATGAGAACCAGGTTGAGTTTGAGCCCACTGGAGTGGCAGTTTCTGACACCTTTTCAGGTTTAAGGGTAAAGGAGGGCTTTTAATGCAGCCTTTCTGGGGTTTGGAGTTGAAGAATACCTTCATTTAACAAATGTTGTCCAAAACACGTGTGATATTGTTACCTCTCTCCCTATGACTTTAATCCACACATGTTCTCCCACATCCACAATTTCTGAAGCGTTCTCCACCCGGGAAGCTGACATCTCACTCACATGTACCAGACCTGTAAAAGCAAAGGACAAATCTCATTTACTTAGATATCACCTAAAATACATTAATACTTTCAAAAGTCTTAAGCAAACCCTCATGTCTTTATATTTGGAACCAGACTTTCTTTCGTAATTTATAAAACGGTCTTGAACAACAGTTCTTCAGCCTTTTCTGAAGGCCAAATGCCACATTACACAAGAAGTGGATTGAAAATCAGTTGCAACAGGTCTTATTAAGTTATGAATCCAAAATTTTTTTTTTTTTTTGTTCATATCGTTGTCAATATGTACAGAGAAGGTCATGAGAAAATACAAGAGTGTCTACAACCATCTGTAAAACATGATACCAATGCAGCAAAAGCATACCCAGATAGAAAAACTTATAATGCATAACCATTATACCAGTCATGGATTAGCCTCCCATGAGCTCAGATTTCAGCATTATTGAAACAGTGTGGGAGAATGGAACAAACAGCAGCCAACATCCAAAGAGGAGCTTTGAATGTCCTTCAAAAAGCCTGGAGAACTATTCCTGAAGACTACCTAAAGAAAGTTAGGTAACAGAGTTAAGACTATGTTGTGAAATATAAATGTGGTTATAACAAATATTAACTTTTGAGCTCATTAGAATTGTACAAACTCTGTATTTCCATTCATGTTTGCACAGGTTTGAATAAATCACTGCACCCATTTTCAGCAAAACATAAAGAAATAAGGAGTGGCTCAAGACTTTTGTACAGCACTTCATGGTGAGCATTCATGACCTACAGAAAAGGTTGACACATGAATACGTGTTGGATGACAAATGAAAACCCAAATACTAAATTAAGAATCAAACTTATTTCCAGCTGTTATCAAGCTTCAATAACATTTGACCAACTAAATCATATAACTGTGCTTAATCATTACATCTACTTCAAACCACTTTAACTGACTCTCACTTCAAAGGGACTGTAATTTAAATAAAGCATACAAGTTCTCTCCAAATCATTTTTTAGGCTACAGGTTATGAATGTGTGAGCACAAGTTGTTCGGTTCGCCCTCCGGTGGTGAAAATGAAAAGCTGCTGTTTAACTGGACATGTAGGTCAAGGCCAAGCCACAATAAATCATACTTCATTATCAAAGAGGTAACCCAAGTGTAAATATAGATACGAGTCATCCCACTTCATCAACGTGTCCCACTTCTTATCAACCCCGCCCAACCATCCTCCCACACCTCCTGTCTGTACACACACATCTTCAATTTCTGTTGCTATGAAGATAACACAAATGAATTATAATAGAAGAAACTATGATTGTGCTAATAAGCCAAAAAGAACAATTTTTTTTAAACATAACAAGAATGTGAAATATCTTACTTTGACCTGTGTCTTTGAAGTCTTTCAGCCTTGTCTTCTTACACACAGTGAGACAGTACACTAATTCAATTCAATTTTATATAGCACCAAATCATACCAGCAGTCACCTCAAGGTACTTTGTATTGTAAATGGTAAATGGACTGATTCTTATATAGCTTTTCTACTCTCCAGGAGTCCTCAAAGTGCTGTATACAACATGCCACATTCACCCAATCACACCCATTCTCCCAAGCACTGACTCTAAACTGAGTCTACAGTTTAGACGGCGTGTGAACAACATTCACACGCCGATGGATGCATCGGAGAGCAGCTTGGGGTTAGTATCTTGCCCAAGGATACTTGGCATGCAGACTGGAGGAGCCAGGGATCGAACCACCAACCTTCCGATCAGTAGATGACCTGTGAGCTACAGCCACCCATTGTAAAGTAAAGACGCTACAATAATTAGGGCAGGCTTACCTACTATACTTACATGTATGTCCTTTTTTAAGGGTTTTGTTGTTTTCAGGTTTATTTACATAGTACCAATTCACAACAACAAGTATAACAGTATAAAGTGTTTTGTTTGACTCAAGACACTTTGTACTGTAAGGTACCTGTACCTGCAATTTTAAAGGAAAAACTCCAATAATATTACTGCCCCCTATGAGCAAGCACATGGTGACAGTAGGAAGGAAGAACTCCCTTTTAACAGGAAGAGATCTCCAGACAAAACAACACTTTGTTTTTTTTCTTCTTCAACCTATTTTTCTTTTATTTTTCATCTGAATAATCAAATCTTTTCACTGACCTTCCTTCCTGTATCCCGGCAGTCGAACAAATGCTCCATAAGTTTGCACTGAAACCACCTCTCCTTTGGCAATGCTGTACAGTGGTGGCAAACCATCCAGCCCAGCCGGCTCTGATGGTCGGCGGTCACGGTCGGACATCGTCTCAAAACAGCCACGGTTACCAATAACTGAATCTTGCGCTTGGATTCCCACAATCCCTGAAATGGCAGATCAGGTGCATTTATGCTCTCTGTTTTAATCTTAGTGAGTTTAAACTCTGTTAGCTCAGAATAAACTAATTCTAATTTGTTTATTTGTAGGTCACATTCTTACATGGCAGGTATTTTTGCATTGTTTTTGAATTTATACATCAGTTTTCTAGTCTTTATGACCACTTTAGACTACAAGCACATTTTAACTATACATTCATGCAGCACTTTTAAGCACTTTATTCACCTCACATCCACAGCCAATTTAGAATCATGTATGTCTTTGGAGTGTGGCCAGAAGCCCAAGTACCTAGAGGAAACTTCACACCAAAAGGCCACTGACAGGTTCTGAAACAGGAACTTTCCTGGTGTATGGCAACGGTTCTAACTACCCCATGATCATGGCATCCTATTTCAGATCTTGTGTCTGTGCCAAGGCACCCTCTGACCTCTGTTTGACCTCAATATATAAATACTTCTATGCCAATTTATTATTCCATCCATGGAATGTACCATTTTAAAAATCCCTAAAACCAAAATTTTCTGTTATTTGAACCACACCGGTGGATCTAAAATCCATCTGAATAGATACGACCTAGAACAGCCTCATTGTACAAACACTATGAATTTTTAAACATTTTAATTTTCGTGTATTTTGGGTCACTTTAGGAAAAGTCATGGAATTTCATGCTAAAACAAAGACATATTTTTTTACTGAAGTCAAATGTCAACACAGTTCATTTGATCCTAACAGTATACAAAAGCTAAATCTAAAAAGAGATTGATTTAATTTATTATGTTCACTGATTATTTTACCCCCACTCGCATGCTGACTTGCTATTCAGCCGTGTCATATTTTGTACCCGAAAGTGATTTTTATGAGCTTCACAGCTATGTGTTGGATCTCTTGGATAGCAATAAAAACCTATTAGACTCACTTTTTATCTCAAACACAAAAGCTGAATGGAACAGCAGCTCCTCGGCTAATGTTAGCCACACTAAAGAGCTATAATAAATGAATAAACAGATATTGAATAAATAAAATATGAACAAGAAAATGGGCCCGCGCCTGCTTAACGTTCTAGTTTATAATAAACAATAAACATAACCTCATGCAGCAATAATTTCAGAGAAAATAATTTTAAAATGATATCAGCGTTACCTTTCGGATTGATACGATGGTTATTTTACATCCGGTTCAAAACGTTTCAACAACAAGCGGAGCGGCTAATCTACCAATCATCTTAGCCGTTGCAAATCTCGACCAATAGTATTCCTCGCGCTCACAGGAAGTACTTCTTCTGTGTTGATACGTTGGTGCTACTTCCTCCGACGTCTCGTATGAAAGACGTCTATTCATTTTTTGTAAATTGTAGCGTTAAAGCTTTAAATTTTTGCGGATTTTTGTCCTGTAAAGATGATTGAGCCTATGAAAAGAGCGGCAGACATGGCGGTGGTTCCTTCCGCCGTGAAGCGGCCCCGGACGGAGCTGATAGCGGCGGCGCAGTCTCAGCAACTCGTGGCCACGGTACGGAGGGTAGCTGTTACTACAACCGGGAGGGGTGGCTACTGAAGTAGACTCAAACACTTAGAACAAGTAACCACACTATACTGTGTACGCTTTGTGATTAATTATATATAAAGCCGCCTGGAAAAAAGTCACATTTTCCCTTTGTGGTGATTTTAGGTTCATTATCTGGGCTGCCAGCGAGACCTATAAACATGCAAATAAAATTAGCACAGCATTAGCTCTCACTTTGATGCTTTTTACAATGTCTCCATCTAGATTTGGGTAAACGATTGTTTAAAAAGAGTTTTTAAAGCGATCACAGAAAATGTTCTTTTGTGTTCTGGTTTAATGTTTTATCTTTTAAGGATAGAAACTCTCAGCAACATTGATAATACCAGCTCCAAAATAACGGGGGTCGCGCAAAGAGATTTGTGTTTACACTGAGAAACACGGGTGATAAAGAAAGTAAAAGACATTATCAACTATCTTGACCACCATTTCTATTCTGAATTCAGGAAGTTACTCCCAGGTAACCCCTACTTTGTATCTCAGTGTAGAACAAATAGATACTTCTATTCCTTTGGCTGTTAACTCTGACATTTCGACTATTCAAGGTGGGGGTAGGATTATGTCAGGGTTTGGCTCTGTGCCCCTTTCTTGTTTGCAGTCTTGATGGAGAGGCTGAAAGATGAGGCCAGGCAAGAGTGCCGGTAGACTATGATGTCTGCAGCCGATCTGTAGTGAGAGGAGGGAGCAGGGGGAAGAGAGCTTGGTGAGGTGGAGGTATGTGGTGGAGAGAAGAGGAATGAAAGTCAGAAGACACAAAAGAGAACTTGTGTGTGAATGAGAGGGAGACGCATCAAATTCCAGTCTGATGGGAGGTGTAACAGTGAGGGTATATGAGTTTACATAAATGGGTTCAAACATCCAAAGCAACGGACGGGGCATTAGATAAGGGAAGAAGAGAGTGCAGCCAGGATGCAGTCCATGGGTTGTGGAAGAGCAGCTACAGGAGTGAAAGGGAAGGTGGTAATGAGACCTGCTGTATGTATGGTTTGGATGGTGTATCATGGCTCTGACAAATTGAAAACGTTCAGATTTACATTGGGAAGGACCCGAATGGACAATACTAAAGATGCATGCAAAGTTTCATCAGAGGGACATTGCAGATTGAGCAGTTAGAGAGGGCTGAGATGGTTTGGACATGTGGAGAGGAGGGATAGTGGATGGGATGTTGAAGATGGAGGAAATGAGGAAGACCTCACAGAAGATCCTTTGATGTAGTGAAGGATGTCATGCAGAGGGTTGGTGTGAGAGAGGAGGATGCTTGAGATGGAGGTAGATGATCCTTGCAGATCATCTTTATTCGCATTAAAACACCAGCATTTCATTAAATATGACCTTGACATTTGTTTTTGAGACTATTATATAAAAGAAACAACAACAACACTTTGACCCACGTTCACAGTCCATATCTGATTTTATAATAAATTATAAATACAAGCTAAAAATATCCAGTATGATTAAACTGGATAAGTTACCTGAATATTTAGAAACAAGATACTCAAACCTTTAATCATCTGCCTCCAGATGTATCTACCCTCCCAGGTCACCTGGCAGGACACGTTTCTATACCAACAGCTGCCTTTGATCCCGGCTTTTGTTCCCACAAAGAAAACTGATCAGGAATCAAGAAAGAACTGATAATGGGGAAACATTGTATTAGTTATTGTTTAAAGTGTTACCATATAAATCAAAACCCATGCCACTGACTGTACTGCAAGGTCCTCTTGTCATAGCCTCACATCAGTACATTTTTTCTGAAATTCCCTCTTTAACCTCAACCTCTGTATTAACCACGTATATGTCTCCCATAGGGCCCCCCACGGACCTCCAGCCTCCAGGCTCCCATCATGCTAATGTCTGGCCACGAGGGTGAGGTGTACTGCTGCAAGTTTCACCCCAATGGAGCCACCCTTGCCTCTTCAGGATTTGACAGACTCATATGTAAGTTAGTTAAACTCCCAGTAAATCTCTGCAGTGAGGCAACGACTTCTTCACTGTGAATAACTTGGTGTGTACCGGTGTTTTGTGTTTTTTTTGCTGCAGTGCTCTGGAACGTGTATGGAGATTGCGAAAATTACGCCACACTGAAGGGACACAGTGGAGCAGTGATGGAGCTGCACTACAACACAGATGGCAGGTAAGTAGGTGGAGATCTTTAGCAAAGGACACATGCAATCAGCACTTCCTATTAAGGGCTTAATAACCCTGTGCTCTTTATAAAGGGTTAACTAACTGTTATTTCCTGCTATGTCATTTCAGCATGCTGTTCTCAGCCAGCACAGACAAAACTGTAGGTGTTTGGGACAGTGAAACGGGCGAGAGGATCAAGCGCTTGAAGGGCCACACTTCCTTCGTTAATACATGCTACCCAGCTCGCCGTGGACCCCAACTCATCTGCACCGGCAGTGACGACGGGACAGTGAAGGTGAGTTTTCCAGCTTTATTTTTATCCACATCTTTAGGTCTGGATGCCACATTTTTGTCCCACAAAATTAAACATGAAGGTCTGATTGTGCTTTCTGTTTGATGTCACTGTCTGCTCTGTAGCTCTGGGACATCCGTAAAAAAGGAGCCATCCACACTTTCCAGAACACCTACCAGGTGCTGGCTGTGACTTTCAACGACACCAGCGATCAGATCCTGTCAGGAGGCATCGACAATGACATCAAGGTAGAATGACACTGGAAACACGTTACTGCTGATGGAACTTCTTGTCCATGTTCTTTCGAGGGTATCCTGAAAAACGAGATTGTTTATGCTGTGGATTTTATTATCACAGCACACATAGTGTATTAGTGAAATTAAATCTCGGCTGGGCCAATTTTTCACTTCATGGCGCCGCTTTAATTTCAAATAATTATCTTGGACGCCTGTGGCCAAAGAAGGCAAAAAGATGGAATTTGATTAGCAGAAGCGAGCAGGACCTATGGACTCAGCACAGCTTGCCAGAGTGGGCTGTTTATCCTTGCCACCTATCAAAGTGTTACATGCTTGACAGGCATATAAATGGGTTTTCATACATAACTATTTTCAATTAGAAGAAAGGGAGCCTCTAGTCATGTTCAAGAACACAAGGCTGAAAAGTGAAACTAAGGTTTTACATGTAGTTCATGCACAGTTTAGAATGTATCCAGGACAAATTACTATAATTAGTTTTTTAAAAAATAATTTCCCAGTGGTTGTGGCTCTTAAATTCTGGAGCAACATGAACAAAAGATTGCGTAAATACTTTTGGTTTTATCTTAGTTTGGAGCGGTTTGATGCTAACGTGTAGCTCAGCGCTGGTTTTTTTTCATTTAAATACAAGTGAAAAAGTTGTTTCTACTCTGTATTTAGCCACTGTTGGGACGCTGTTTCCCTGAGGTACTGCAAAGACCATAAAGCAGTGAATCATTTTTTACTTTTGCACCTCTTATAAAATGTTCAAGAATGACTTTGCATGGCTTTTCTGCAGGAACCCTACCCAAAGTTATTGATTGTGTTGTTGCAGGTGTGGGATCTGAGGCAGAATAAGCTGATCTACAACATGCACGGACACGGTGACTCAGTGACTGGGCTCAGCCTGAGCTCCGAGGGGTCATACCTTCTCTCAAACTCCATGGATAACACAGGTACTATCAGACATGTTTGGCTCATAAACGTGGTTGGCTGTATGGGTGAATCCTGTTCTTGAAGTCTCCCTGTGTCTCTGTGCAGTCCGTATTTGGGATGTTCGACCATTTGCTCCCAAGGAAAGATGTGTGAAGATTTTCCAGGGCAATGTTCACAACTTTGAAAAGGTAAGTTATATCCCTCTTCATTGAAGTGACAAACAGCTGGAGTCCTGCAAACGTTTTTGTCTTTCACCTCAGCAGCTCACACATGTAATGCTTTGTTTCTAATTCATCTTTTCCTGTCATTCAGAACCTGCTGAGGTGCTCCTGGTCTACTGATGGCAGTAAGATAGCTGCAGGCTCGGCCGACAGGTGAGAAGCAAACACACCGACTCATACTGTACATGAATATGAGCTCGCACACAAACACAAAGGGCTCAAGTCACCTTCAGGTTAGCTGCTGTACTCTGAGTGCACCATCGAATCTGTATTTCTGAAAGCAAACATCCCGCAAAGGACATAATTAAGAAAAATGCAGTGACGAAAATGTGATTTGTTACCAGTAAAAATAAGATTAGATTAGATGTTTATATTGACGAGCAGATGACCAGGTTTACCTAATGAAGTGGTGAGTGACTGTATGACATATATAGTTTTTAACATATGGCGATTTCAAATGTAAACACCTTTTTTTTTTTCTGCATCATGTTTTACAGGTTTGTGTATATTTGGGACACCACATCACGCAGGATCCTGTACAAACTGCCGGGCCACGCAGGCTCGGTCAACGAAGTGGTCTTCCACCCAGAGGAGCCTATAGGTGAGTGAACTAACTTCATCGGTTAAGGTGTGTTTCAGGCCTAAAATACACTTTTTTAATTAACACAAGAATTAATTAAGATAACTTGAAGGCACATTGGGATAGGTGGATGTCAGTATGCCAGAATTATGTTAAGTTAGGCGCTTAGGTCGCTTTAAGCTTCCTTATGAAACATTAAACAAAAATCAAAGTCGAATCCTTTTTTTTTTGTCTCTCTACACAGTGCTGTCTGGTGCCAGTGATAAACGTCTGTACATGGGAGAAATTCAGTAGGGGCTCTGTGTGTGTGTGTGTGTGTGTGTGTGTGTGTGTGTGTGTGTGTGTGTGTGTGTGTGTGTGTGTGTGTGTGTGCGTTCTGCCTTGGACGTGGATGGGTGGTGTTCGACAGTGGTCTAGGACTCTCTGTAATTTCAGCCTGTTTCAAAAGAACCTCAGGATGCGTTTGAAGATTATTAGGCTCAGGCACAAGAACCTCCACAGCGACTTCTTTTTTTATTCTGATGTACTGCTTTATAATAAACTTCAATATTCTGAAAAAAGAAAAAAAAAAGCTGTCAAATTATTTTCTGACTGAAATGCTTTGTTGTGTTTGTGGAGCCTTTACAAGTATTTCTAAACTGATTAACCAGAAAAATTATCGAATCTTCATTTAATTACCACTATAAACACAATCAGGTTAAACTTATACAATAAACAGGGAGTGAGCAATCGGGATCTAGAAAAGTTAGTGAATAACGTCTCTTGGGAAAACTTTCTTTAGTAGCAGTAAGCTTGATCAGATGCCTTCTTATTTAACTTATGTAACCTGGGAACATGTTGACATTCCTCTAACAAAACTGTTGCAATTCCTGGAGATTTCTATTATTAGCACTGAGCAACCCTCTGCTAATCATGCCACAGCTCTCAGTGAGGGCCGTTCAGGTTCAGATCTGAAGTTCACATTCACTCATCATGGGCACAAATGATATGGTAATTCTGGGATTTTAAACTGTTCTTTTTTCCAGGGTGAAATAATAGTACAGCATTACTATTTTCTTTAATCCACACAGAGCCAAAAGTATGCATACTCCTCCACACATACTCACCCAAATCTAATAAGCTCTGCTAAAGGTTACGCAATGTCTTTTAATGTGGAAAGGCCAAATTCTATCAACTTGTTAGTGATCGTGCTTGACTACAACTGGTAGTTTCTATTTGCCATTATAAAAAGGATTTGTGTGACATCACTCATTGGACTGACTAATATTCAGAACAACGGAAAAGTCCAAGGAAGTCAGTGAAGATGTAGGAAAGAGAATTGTCGAGTTACACAGGTTGGAATGGTCTCTTGGAGCCATTTCTAAACAACTGCAGGTTCCAAGTTAATCGGTGAGTACAAGTAATTCTGATGTGTTACCACTTTGTGAAGGTCTGGACAAGACCCAAACTGTCACCCTCAGTGACAGGAAGTTGGTTATGATGTTCAGGAATAACCCAGGAACCACAAAAACTCGAGCCTGCAAAGAACTGGAAACTGCCATCACATGGACTAATAACATGCTTACAAAGAAAAAAGCGGACAAACCAAATGCCATCTGGAGACAAGGTTGATGGGTCATATGAGACAAAAATTAAGCTTTTTTGGACACAGTGACAGGACTCCCAGCAAATTCTTCAACTTCACCGCAAATCAACAGGGAGACAGTTTACACTTGGAAGTACCAACAGGAAAATGATCCCAAATACATCAAAACTGGTTTTCGGATGCATAAACTAATCCATGAAAATTTGTGAATTAATCTTAAAAGTTGGGTCCAATCCATGAAACCAACCAACTAAATGAACTTTGCCAATTCTGCTAAAAATTTGGTCAAATATCCAACCAGAATTATGCACAAAGCCTATTGATGGATACCAAAAGGATCTCTCTGAAGAGGATTTTGTGGATGTGTTTATTGGCACTTACCATGTTTACATCAATCTGACTCCGCTGTCTTTACAGAGTGTTCTGTTTCATATTTTAATATCAATTCTGAACTTCTTAAATAAATATTCCCCTGACAAATATCATGCCTATTATTGTAATGAAAACAAGACTAAAACTAACCCCAAACTAAACGTGAAGATTGCACTTTTAGCATAGAAACAGGTCTGAATTTCAGCTGTTTGTAGAGAGTTTTCTTACTGTGGACTGATGAACAGAAACATCTTTGGATGTTGGTTTTGTAGTCTCCAGCTTTGTTCGTCTCTGTAATGTTTTTTAGGGAACTTGCGATTTAACTTTGTGACTTTGCATGCATTTATCTTACAAGGATTTAAAGGGATTAATATCTGTTATCCTATCTTGTTAACTTGTCTTGTTCGGAGTATCTTTTGGAGAAATCATTACTGAGGTATAGATGCTGACTTACTCTTTCCAGCTTGGACTTACAGCTTGTAACTTAATGTGTTTAAAGACATCCATCCATTTTCTTAACAGCGTATTCAGGTTGCCAGTCTATCTCAGGGCTTCATAAAGACATGAAAAATGTGCTATTAGTTTGGTCCCGTTGTGACTGTCTATAATTTTACAAGACGTCAGAGCAGAAATCTCAGTAAAGGGTTCACAAATCACTTATGCAGTGGTACAATGGTACAAGTTAAATGTGTGGTTTGGAGGTTTATGGTGCAGTTTTACAATCCACTCCAAGTTGTTTGGGATTCATTATGCGTGCAGTTCGAAAACACCATAAACTGGCTGCTAGCTCCCCACACAGCTTTGTTTTTTATGTTATCCTGTGCATTTTCTTATTGGCTGCAGTTTTCCTAATAAAGGTTTTACCATTCTTAAGAGAAAGTGTGCTTTACATATTTTATAAAGCCCTATTGTGTAACTGCGTGTGCATTTGTGTGTGTGTGTTTTTTCAAAGACCTGAAATGAACTCATTATTTCACAGACGAGTAAGACCAGTACTACTTGTAGACAGTGCATTTTTAGCTATTAATACCTCAGCATAATTCATTTAAAAGAATTTAATTTTCTAACTGTCTGTAGTGCATGACTTCAATTCGGTCTCACTCGGGGTACTCCAAAGAATCTAAATAGAGTGCTCAATATTTAGCATGACCACCTTTATTCTTCAGCACAGCCTGAACTCTCATAGGCAGCTTTCTTTCTTTAAGTAGTCTTTAAGAATAGTTCTCTGGGCTTGATGAACATTCAAGGCCCTTCTTTGGATGTTGGCTGCTTTTTGTTCTGTTCTCTGTGAAGAAGATCCCACACTGCTTCAATGATGTTAGGATCTGGGCTCTGGGGAGACCAGTCCATGACTGATAGTGTCCCACTGTGTGACTCTTTCCAGATGGTATTTCATGATGGCCTCTTGACAGCCACCCATCCACTGATACCATTTCTGTTGAGGCTTTTGTGAACAGTGGAGCTGAATGACCAAATACATCTCTCAGGTCCTTGCTGGATTTTGTTTCCTATTTCTAAAGCACATGACCTTTAGACCTCTGTTCATCTTCTGGGACGGCCCTATGGCGGAGAAGACGATTTCCCTCCGAGGAGCTGTTGGTGAAGATCATGAGTCCTGCTTGATCCCTGCGATGAACTTCAGTCTTCCCGATGTTTCTGAAATGATTGGTTTCAAATGGTTACAGTGTGCATGAATGTTTCATTTATGTTTTATGTAATTAACACTGTTACATTTCGTGTTCTCTTGGGGGACCCCCTGTTGGTGTGTGTGTGTGTGTGTGTGTGGGGGGGGGCTCAGAGCAGCTGCTCTGCCAGCTTATGCCCAGAGCTGGTTCTGGTAACAAGGGTGAGTTAAACATGCCCAAACTTTGAAATAGTGATGTCATCTTATGTAAAAAAAATAAAATAAAAAATAAATAAAAAGAAAAAAATCTCTGTGACGCAAAACTCAAACTTCAGGCTGCTCTAAACACTCTGTGTCAGGCACTTTTTTCTAATCTTGGATCTCTATGACATCAATGAAAGATGACACCCTTATATGGTCATCACAGACACAGCAACCCCACCCAACTGCTGCTAAAACCTTCTGCTTGAAGGAGGCAGCCAATCAGAAGAAAGTTGTCTCAAAGAGAGAGATTGGCTTGAAAAGCTTATTTCACAGAGCGGATGAAGTGAGGGGCTGCCCTAAGGCCCAACAGAAGTATGTGCTTCGTTCCTGATTTCTTAGGTTTTAGCTTACGTGTTTTAGATCATCAAGCCAATTTAACATTTGACAAACATAACCTGACTGAATAAAAAAATGCAGTTTTAAAAAAATGATTTAATTTATTAATGGAAAAAAGAATTATCCAGATCTACCAGGCTCTATGTGAAAAACTAATTGCTCCCTAAACCTAATAACTGGTTGTGCCACCCTTGGCAGTAAGAACTGCAATCTACCGTGTGTGATAACTAGCAATGAGTCTGTCACATTGCTGTGGAGGAATTTTGGCCCACTCTTCTTTGCAGATTTGCTTTAATTCAGTCACACTGGAGGATTTTTGAACATGAAAAGCCTGCAGTTCAGATTTTATTCTGGGTTCTTTTGTAACCTCCTGGATGAGTCGTTGATGCGCTCTTGGAGTAACTTTGGCAGGTGGACCACTCCTGGGAAGATTCTGCAATGTTCCAGGTTCTCTCCATTTGTGGATAACGGCTCTTACTGTGGTTCACTGAAGTCCGAAAGTCTCAGAAACGGCTTTATAACCCTTTCAGGACTGATAGATGTCAGTTTGTTTCTCAGCTGTTCTTGAGTTCCTTTAGATTATGGCATGTTGTGTTGTTGTTGTTGTTGTTGTTTTGTTTGGTTTTTTATTTTTAGATCTTTTAGTCTACTTCACTTTGTCCGACAGGTTCTGTTTAAGTGAGTTCCTGATTCATCAGGTCTGGCAGTAATCAGCTCTGGGTGTGGTTAGTGGAACTGAACTGAACCACTTAAAAAGTGGTTACGACTGGGGGGCAAATACTTTTGTACCGCACTTAGAATTATATTTGACTGCATATCTACTTCAGTAGAGCCCAAAGGAGTCTGTGCTTTAATTTATCAAAACAGGACAACTCAGAATTCTTTATTTGTACAGATTTGACACAAAAGCATAGTGAATTACAAGTCCAAATAAAACATTTGTCTTGCTCATTGATTCCTGCGTGGCCCTTTGCAATAGCCGCCTCATCATCTGCCTCCTTCTCTGATATAGCTTGTGTGCAGCTCACTGTATTGTGCTGTCGCGCTGCTCGTGGTAAGTAGCTGAGATTAAACAAGGCTGTTAATTGTGTTTATTTCCGCTCCGAATAACCACAAGCTGAGGAAAAGGGCAGCACCTCCGGGGGCCAGCCTCCCCTCTCTCCCTCTCCTCGGTCTGGATGGTGGTGCTGGAGGGAGGAGGCGATTTTATTCCTCCTCCTCCACAAGTCTGAACCCCCTCACCCACCGCGGGCCCCCATTTCTTTTGTGATCCTTTCAAAAGCCTCGCGGGGCTGCTCGCTCGCGCTCACTCGCTGACTCCCTCGCGCACGCGGATCCGCAGAATCCATGCAGCTCCTCCTCGAGGGGTCGCGGTGACTGAGAGCCTCCACCCCCTCTCTCTCTCTCTCTTTCTCTCTCTCTCTCTCTCTCATTCTCCCCCGGCTGCTCCTGCCCCGGCACCGATTGTTGACAAAAGGCGCTGCGAGACGGAGCAAAGGAGCCCGGTATCGGTAAGAAAAACCGCCCGCTAACTTGACTTCTTCCCCCGCGAGCAGCTCGAGGAGAAGACGATCCAGACGACGGAGGTTGGGAGAGGAGGAGGTGGGGAGGGGGGCGATACTCTTCCGCTCCTAGAAAACCGTGAGTCACAACGGGCTGCTTTGTGTCCGTAGTGTATGTAGCCAAACGTTAGCTGTAGTACCACCACTGCGGGGTCGGTCTCCTCCTCCTCACCGCCACCACCCCCGTGTGATCCGGTATCATATGATGCTCATTTCTGTCTGTAGCCCGGAGCGGATTATGACAGCTTTCCGTCTCTCTTTGTGTCTTTGTGTAGCCCCTCTTCGGAAGGTGTGGCCGAGGTGATTCTGTGGTGGTCAGACCGCAGCAGGCGTGAACTGGACCCTCTTCACCTCCTCCTCACCTCTCTCCTTCCTGAAACCCTCCCGCGACTGTTATTTACAAAAAACAAAAAAAGCAGAGGCCAAGATGGGTCATCCACTGTGAGTGGAAGAGCCGGACCAGCGCTGCTGGAGGAGGCGGCGGCCTTGGGCACGTCTATTCAGCCGGGAATGTTGTGAGCTGAGGCGACCAGGCAGTCTGGATCTGACCGGGGACCCATCTTTTCCCCGGAGCCTCCGCGGCTCCAAGCCGCGTCCTGAGCCCTCCAAAATGGGGAAGTGCGACGGGAGATGCACGCTGCTGGTGATATGTTCACTGCAGCTGGTAAGTGTGTGTGTGTGTGTGTGTTTCTACTCACTCACCATGAAGATATAATTAGAGGAGCGTGCTACAGACCCACACATTGTAATCAGACATGTTTGTCTGGCCTCTTCATGCAGTCACACAAGGAAAAAGCTTTGAGCTGCAGCTGCTGGGGTGCCATGCCACATTACAGGCTAGGGTGTGTGTATAAAGCAGAAGGGTACAGGGTAGGGGGGTCTTTAGTGTCAGGGTCGTCTATGTTTATAAAGAGAGGCTTGATAGCTCCATATAGAAAAAAAAATCATCTGAATGTAAAGAACAAAAATGCTCTTCTCACCACCTGGTCTCTACTGTAGAGTGAAAGTTGGATGTTTGTTTTCCTCTGAAATAGCTCAGGACTGACACTCTCAAGGGTGATGACTGTGTTATAAGAGTGACTGTAACATCTCCCCGCAGTGAGTGTGATGCAGGCGTGGACAGCAGCAGTGTGAGGAGCAGTTATTGAGGCTATTGTTTGCCCGGCTGATGAGTTGTTGTGCGGCACAGGGTTTTGGCCCATAGATTCTCATTAGTTTGGTGGAGCTTTTTGGGGGTGCTCCTCTTTTTTTTATTTTTTATTTTTTACAGTCACTGGACTGGCTGGTGCTCCAGGCAGTTACCATGGAAACAACTGCGGCAGGCCTGTGTATGTGTCTCCCTGTCACTGTATGTGTGTGTGTAGCCTTCACTACTTGTGTGTGTGTGTTGTGTTTTTCTGTCCTTTATATTTGCATGTGTGCTTGTTTCTTTCCTAATATGCATATATACGTGTGTGTGTCTGTGTGTGTGACCCACCCCTTCCCAGGTGGCAGCCCTTCAGAGGCAGGTGTTTGATTTCCTGGGCTACCAGTGGGCTCCCATTCTGGCCAACTTCCTGCACATTATGGCCGTCATCCTGGGCATGTTTGGCACTGTGCAGTTTCGCTTCAGATACCTCATCTTTGTGAGTAGTGTATATCCATCATCTTGCACCGGAGTCCCAGTTCCTGCACTAACTGTGTGTGTAACTTACGGTCCCCAAACACCGATCCCTGTGTCTCTGTTTGGCAGTATGCAGTATGGCTGGTCGTCTGGGTGGGATGGAACTCCTTCATTATTTGTTTCTACCTGGAGGTTGGAAACCTCTCTCAGGTAAGTTGTGTTTTGTGTGCGACCCCTGTTCTGACTTGTATGGTTTTGTTGTTATATTTAAGTACATTTTTATAGATCATTTTACTTTGCATCAGCTACCAAATATTAGCAGTTCTCTGGCTCTATGTCGCTTTTTTCAGAAGTATTTTTTAGACTTAACGATTAAGGCAGGTCTTTTTACATCCGTATTTTTCTTTTTCGATCCTAGTAAATTAGCCTTGAGTGATTTAAAGTTTAAAATAATCCGTATTCATCTCAGTTCAGCCACTGTGTTCATTCACTTGCTCCTCTACTTTTAAGACAACTTTTTTTCTGATTGTCTTCCCTTTTTGCAAAACCAAGCAAAGAATCTCAAGTTTGATCTGTATTACTTCTACGTAGACTGACCTCATTAATAACTGGTTATGTTTAACATAACAGTGTAGACATGGCAGAAGACAGAAGAAAAGCATCACTGTATTAATAACAATTAAAAGAAGCTTTAAGATACAGTAAGAGAATGACAATTAGCTCTGTGTCTACTGTATGCGTGTGTGTTTAGGATAGAGACTTTCTCATGACGTTCAACACATCCCTCCATCGTTCGTGGTGGATGGAGCACGGTCCTGGTTGCCTGGTAACACCAGTATTAGACTCCCGCATGGCCCCCGATGACCACCATGTCATCACTGTGTCCGGGTGTCTGCTCGACTACCAGTACATCGAGGTGTTGAGCTCAGCCATTCAGATCCTCTTGGCTGTACGTATCAAACACACACTCACACTTACACACACACACGTTCTTGTACATTCATTTTTTGGTTTTGTATCACTTTGCTGACCCTCAATATCATGCTAAAACATTTTCCGAGAAATATTGGACAAGTCAGCAGTGACTCAGCTAACAGAACAACCCTTGTATTTATTTCTGATCATCTCCTCTCCAACAGCTCTTTGGCTTTGTTTACGCCTGCTACGTAAGCAAAGTCTTCCAGGATGACGAGGACAGCTGTGAGTATCTTTCTCTTCTCACTAAAAGCTCTTCCAGCACCTTGTTCAGTTGATTAGGTGTGCTTGTCGTACTATTTTCGAGGGCTCTTATGTGAGAGATCCATGACTCTGAGTGCGAGTGCTGTCGTCTCATTGGTTTCTCCTGTGTGAGTCATGCTTAGCGATATCACTGCAGAGGATTCCCTCTGGGTGATCTGAGCCCTCCATCTGTGGGGAGTATTAGGATGCATTCCCACCATGAGAGTGTCCGTCTGTCAGCTGGCTAGTGCTTGTCTGTCGGCGTGAGTGTGCCATCTGCGTGTCTGACTGATTGTTCCCGTGATGTGCCTCTTGTGAGTGTTTTACGCTCACTCAGTGGAAGAAATGAAGTCCCATATCAATGTTATAAGTTTGATTTCCTGTAAGAGGAAGTGGGCGAGTGCTGTGTCTCTAACGTCTTAATAGCATGCTGTATTGCAATTATATGCCTGTCATAGCATAGTGTCAGTGATGTTCTAACAGTAACACGCAACATCTACACGATTTGTTTAAAATCCATAAAACCAAAATCAAGTTTCTCAGCTATGTATTATTTTAAAACAAGGCACCACTCACACTCATAAAATAGATGGACTATAGACTGTATATAAAAGATGGATATAGCGAGTGTTTGACATCAGCCGGTCTAAATTTTAGCTTTAGATCCATCGCCATGTTGTTTTTTTGTTTTTATAATATAGAGACTAAATCAGATTTTGTAATAGATTTGGTTTTTTTTCTGCAAAAATTCGGCTTTTTAATATAGAGATTGACAGACCACGTGACTTTCGCGCATTGCTTTGTGGGTACCTGTGGCAACAAAATCAAAACACTGCATCAAGCGCTAGTATTTCCAGCACCGGTAATCATTAATTCTGCGGTTTTAATCCCTACTTGCATTTTATTTGCCCCAAAAACAGTTATGTATAAAACGTCCGTACAAAGACAGACATGACAAAAAGGCAAAAAAAAAAGGACGAGGAGAAAATCAAAGGAGTGAAAGTGTCAGACCCCTACGAGCATACAGAGTGGAGTAAGGACGTTAGCGTGCTGCCCAACTTTCATCACGGACATATTTATTATTATATGGTCCTAAGTGTGAGTGCATACACTCACAAGATGTTTATTAACTTCAGATCCCTGCAACAAGCCCAGGTCCAGTTTACTTTGGTGATTTGGACTATTCCATTTCACAGCTGTTGTTAAATTCTTTTCCTTTATCTCCTTTACAGGCAAACGCAATCTATTTGTCGTTTCAGGTTGTAGTGTTACACAACATTTTCAGATCTAATAGACAAAAAATGAGTGTTTCGTAATTCATTCAATTTATTGTCTTTATTTATAACTGGCATTATTGTTTCATTCTATTATAGAATTTTACAAGAAAGAGGCATAATTGTTTCCCATTATGCTTTATTAGCTGCGTCGTTAAAAAACAAATCAACAATGCAAAAAAAACCCATTGCAAAACAACATACCGGAAAACAGTTATTCATCACTTGATTGCTTCAATACAACACTTGGGCACATATATGCAGGACGTTGCGTGGCTGTTTTGATATCACTCTCTCTCTCTTAACCGATCAAATCTCGCTGTGGTAGCAGCTTTAAACTCGGTATGACCCAGGCTGATAAGAGGGTGCACAGTCTGGATCGCATTCCAGCATTTTGTAGGCTGGTTTTCCTACAAAACACAACAAACATTAGCCCGCAAAGCCACAGTGAACAAAGCAGCATAGCGCAATGAATTCAATTCAAATCAATATAAGATTTATACTTTATATTTGGTCTTCGAATGGCTGCAATCCAGGCCATCCATCAGCTGTTTCATCGGAAACACGGCGTGAACAATTTCTCTTCCACGACGTAATCCGATAAAAAAACAATCTCTTTACCCGTCGGCTTCCAGTGGCTGTCATGCGACCGGCTATTGCAGTTAATAATACAACAGCTTCTTGCCATTTTTTGTGTTTCTTTTTATCGCTGTGTGACTGTTTTCATGTGAAAGCCTGCGTGCGCTAGTACCGCTTGCCACGCGTTCCCAGAATCCTTTGCGGTTTTACCCCGGAATGACGTCACGTTTTCAATCTGTGGAGTCTGTGGGGACACACTGACTTTTGAAGTGAGCCTCAAGTGGCCACTCAAGGAACTGCAGTGTCGTGCATTTTTATTGTTTTTTGTTTGTTTTTGCCTTTTGAAAAAAAGATTCGAGTGATATATTCAAGACAAATGTGTTTCTTTACCTAATATAATGGTGACACATTGCTTGTTTTAAATCAGCTGATATACTCACCACATATTAACTCATTCACTGCCATTGACGTCTATAGCCGTCAATTGCAGTGAATGAGTCAATGGGTTTAACTCATTCACTGCCAATGGCTGGCAGTGAATGAGTTAATATATCTGTTATACACTAATGTCACACAATTCATCTAGAAACTACCAGTCACGTGGGGAAAACATGTAAAAGTGTGCATTCTGTCACTGGTTGGTTGCTAGAGTTAGCTGAAGCAATTTGCCTGCAAATACTCGCCATTTACTCTTCGAGTGTAGTTAAAGTTGAATAAAGCATTACGCAAACTGAAAAGTAGGCATCTTCCAGGCAAATTACAGGAAACTGCTGCAATCTGCTAGTGACCAAAGCAACCACAAGGTTTTTTTACTTAATGACAGCCAGCAACCTCCAGTAATCAGTCGGCAACCAGTCTGGGAATACACGTTTTCCCTAGCATGTGGCAGGTAATTAATCTGTCTTACACTTCATGTTATTGAAAGCTCTATAAGTGTGTACACATCAATAAATAACTAAATGCCTTTTTTTAAACCACGTTTGTGCTTCATTGTAAAAAGAAAGCATTACAACATTCTTACTTTAAAATGATGGAGCTGTTCAGTTCTAGCTGTAGAGAAAACAGATCCAGAACTTGATGTTTGTTTGTTTTTTTTTATAGCCCCACTGATGCAGCTAATCAATCCTACTTCACTCGACACCACATGACTCTGTTCCTTTAATCAACTGAGAAAGAGTAGAACTATGTATCAGTGACACAAAGGCAGTAGGGAGGTTGATGTATTGGTATTGTATCTCTGCTCATTCTGATGTCACAGTTTGCAGTCTATAAAAGCATGCCAAACGCATAAGATGATACAATCTGATGCTGTGAGAGAGTTATCTTGAAATACAACACCTGGTATATAACCCTCCCCACACACACACACACACACACACAGTTTAAGGGAAAGTGGAATGATGTCATTCTTGTTCTTTCTCCCCTCATGAAGTTGATTTCATTGGTGGGTTCGATTCTTATGGCTACCAGCCTCCTCAGAAGTCCTCTCATCTGCAGCTGCAGCCTCTTTACACGTGAGTTACAGCCATCTTCTCCAAATGTCTCCTATTTTAATATCTTTGTTTTTGTTGCTTTCTTTGTTAATCTTTCAAGCGCTATTCCAGCATTGTAGCACTGCTATTGTGTAATGGTGTTGGATAAATGTAGTGCAGTCAAGCTGAGTGAGGATCTGTTTTTAGTCCTTAATTTGTATGGAGTTAAGTTAGTCTCAAAGGGATGATGAAAATGTGTACAACGTTTTTGTGAGTACTTTTGGGTACTCACAAAATGCATGCTCCAATCCACACACAAATACAAAGCAATTTGAACAAATATAAAACTCCTTTACAAATGCATATATATCCAGACCTGTAGCTTTAAAAACTTTTTTAGTTTTTCTTAGAATCCAAGGGAAGGCCAGGGCCCTGGACTATGAAGCAAGTTCAGTATACCCAGGGTATCTCTCTGCAATCATATGGGATCATATGAGTTTTCTTTCACAGAAAATGATCCCTGCGAGTGTCACCTACTCCAGAGATATTAAATGGTGATTAAAATCTATATTTAAAATATAATATAAGAATCTATATTTATTGCTAATTATCAGGGAAATGCAAAGACTTTAGACACTATTAAAAAAACTTTCGATCCTCATGCCGTCCACGCACAGAGGTCCATGGGACCTTCTGGGAATGATGATATAATTTGCTGGAGAACTGATTGGTCAGTAGGTGGTGATTTCATACCCTCTGATCTCTAATCTAGAACTTAACCTGCTCTGGAGCGCCGCTAAAAAGAGACACATCTTCATGGTACTGAAAACCCAGGTTTAACCCTCAAGCTACCTGGATGAGACAAAATCCTTCTTCAGTTACAGGCCTCCAGTGTCCAATTTTTCACTAGCACTTGAACGCAGCTTGAGAAACCGTTCAAAGCTGCAAATGTGAAAAATGCTCCAAATAAACAAGTGCACACATCACGAGATCTCTCCGTATCAGGCAAAGCTCTTAAGTGAGCTAAAAGAAGGTTTTCATTGTCGCCTAATGAGGGAAAGATCCCCGGTTTGATCCGGGAGGATACTGTTCCTTTGGGGTTGTGTCAAGAAGGGCTTCTTTGGGCTACTCGCCTAGGCTGGTAGAGTTTTACACCGGATTACCTTCCTGGTACAAACCCAAAGGGGATTTGTGTCTCCACCTGGAATCGAACCAGTGGCCTTTCGCTTGCCAAGTGAATGTGTTAATCTGGTGCAAAAAAAAATAAAAAATCTGCCAAATCAAACATGCAGAGCGGCTCACTGTGGCGACCCCTTGTGAATAAGGGAGCAGCTGAAAGTAGCAGCTTTTTGAAAGTAAAAATGATCAGATTTGTGTCCTTGAACGTAAACATTTGTGCAGGAATGATCAGTATTTTTTTTATCCTTGTAAGTATTAGTTTGTAATCCTTTTGAGGCTAATTTAACTCCATACATTTGTATCAATCTCAAAAAATGTTAGACATTTCATAACCATAACAGTTTTTGCGTTAAAGCATGAAAACCTGCCTTTGAAAATTACAGGACTGGTTTTTTGGCAGAGCAGTTTAATGCCACGAAATTCAACTTCATGAGTAAAATCAGTGAAGTGCCTTTTTTCATGCAGTTATGTCAAAGTGCAGCATATTGTAATTTTAACTTATGTCATCCTCTCTGCACCCCTGCAGGGCTGGTTAACTGTTGGTAGCACCCCCTTCAGGCCAAACCCTGATGGTGTCACTGTGGATGGACTCACTCTGTCACAGTTTACCTGAGAAATGGACTTAACCCCACCCAGACGGAGAGGCGTGTGAGTGTGTGTGACTGTGTGTGTGTGTGTCTGAGAAAGTGAAATATGGCCCTGAAAAGAATGTACAGAGCTCAGGGAAGAACCAGCATGCCGGGCGGCGTGACGAGAGGAAGGCGACGCGGGAGGAAGGCGAGGGGAGAAGAGATTCATAGAACAAGAGCTGGCCTCACCGAGGGGACAGTTCACTAAACTGCCAGCTCTCAACACTCCCACTGCTGTGTGTGTGTGTGTGTGTGTGATTGTGTAATTCCACAGGACTAGCTGGTGCTTTGCAGTTGCACCCTGGACTCTTACCACTTGGTGCCCCTGTGATTTCTTTTTGTTTTTGTTCTTGCTTTGTTTTGTTTTGTTTTGTTTTGTTTTGTTTGGGGGGTGGGTGGGGTTGGGCTCGTCGATGTGGGTGGGTGGGTTGGGGGGGGGGTCACCTAATAAAAAAAGAGGCACGGCTCGTACCTGTTGTTGTTTTTAGAACGTGGTGATGTGTAGAGCAGTCGATTACGATTCCCGCTCCCAAAGCCATCTCCCCCTTCCTCCTTCCCTGCTTTCACCTTCCAGCCGAAGCCACTGCTGAGGTCCCAGGACGCATAGAAAGGCGTGAATTCCTTAAAAGATAAGGCAGGTGATATTTCACTTGTTTATTATTACGGTAAATACAAGGCAAAACATGAAAAGACCAAAAAACATCCATCTTTCAGTAGCTTCCCTGTAGCGCCCAGCACTGATTTGTTTTACTGTACTTTCCTACAACAGCTGCACGCTGTAGTTTCTTTAGCAATAAAGAGCACGTTTGTGGAAACTATTTTTATGTCCAGGTAGTATTTACAGTGAGGGAGAGGTGCGTGTTTAAAATAAACTACAGTGCCCAGCTTTGTTGTGACAAAGGGGTGCAATTTGGTGCAACGGCGTGGCTGACTGATGGGGTTTTCAATAGTTTTGTACAAGAGGGCTTTCACAACATGGAAAATATTTATCAAAAGGCTGATTTCGTTGCTGTTTTTGTTTTACCATGGAATATCACCAGCCTTGTCTTTTTTAAATTATAGGTTTGGCTTGCTTCTGAAATCAAGTAAAAGTGATTGTCAGGAAAATCTATTCAACATATTGTAACATGTAACACTGTTGATCAGCAGATGGCTTTGGGATCAGGCATTAGTGTGTCTATGGGGTGGTAACGGGGGGGGACACTGTGCATGTAAATAACCAGCCAATGATTGTTATTGTTGGTTCCATTTAGGGAAAGAAAAAACAAACAAAAAGGGGTGGGGGCAGGTGGGTGGGACTCGGTGGGAGGAGAGGGTTACACGTCCAGACTTGTTTTCTTAGTACCCGTTTCCCTCGTCCTCTCGTTTTGCTTACATCCTCACGCTGCCTTCTTTTAAGCCCATCTGCAGCTAATATTCCCCACCATCGTCATCTCACGAGCTACGTCCACTCCTGCAGCTCATTCGCTGATTTCCAGAGCATGGCGACTGAGGAGGAAAATGTACCATACACAGTAATGAGTAGTTTTTGTAGATGTAACTGGAGAAAGGAAAAGGGAAGGAGGGAGACAGGTATGAGGTGAAAACCTTCTCGGGTGTTAAGGAGAAGTTTGAAATAATAAAACTACACTTTCTACATGAAATGTGGCTCTTGTTGTCTCTGCGTGTGTGCTTGTGTGTGTGTGTGCAGACTCATTTGTCTCACCCAGGAGGGTTTAATAAATTGAGTGCTTTCCATCCTTTGATTACATTGTAATAATATTGGGATTATAAGGCACTGAATTGTTTGGAGGATTAGTCAGGAGCGTTATCCAAATGATGCACCCAGCTGGGCTGATGTTCTGCAGCGAGGATTTGACTGTCAAAACATTGTCTCAAAGTGACATTATAATAGTAACGGTACATGTGAGTTGACTTATTTTATGCCTCCGCTGCTGAACTGGGATCCATTAATGAAGCTGATGTGTGAATTTCAAAATAAAATCACTTTAATTTCATTTTTTTAAAACATGAACTCTAAACAGACAGTTAAATTTGAAAATACAGTCACCGTAAATTTTCATTACTTATATACTTTTTAAACCTCTAAAAATGTGTATTACTCACCTTTAATGTATTAGAATTTTTTTACTTCATACTTTATTAGGTACACATGTTCAAAAGTTTGTTATCTAGTCACATGTCTGGACAACAGAAGACTGGAAAAATATGGTTATCTAGTCACCCAATCACATGGCAGCAACCCAGTGAATTTAAGCATGTAGATAGAGTAAAGATTAAGTGGTGATATTTAAACGAATGGGGAAGAAAGATAACTTTAGTGACTTTGAACGAGGTATGGTTGTTGAAGTATTTCAGAAACTGTTGATCCACTCCACCACCACCTCCACGGTTTAGAGAGAATGGTCTGGAAAAGAGTAAATCCACAGTGAGCCGCAGTTCTCTGGGTGAAAATGCCCTGTTGATGTCAACTGTCAGAGGAGAATGGCCAGAGTGCTACAGAAACTCAAATAAATAGTCGTTACAACAGGTATGCAGAAGAGCATCTCTGAAGCAGATGGGCTGCAGAAGCAGAAGACCACACCAGGTCCTGTCAGCTAAGAACAGGAAACTGAGTGTACAATTTGCATGAGTTCACCAGAACTGGACAATAGAAGACTAGAAAAATATGGTCTGGTCTGATGACTCCATTTCTGCTGCAGCATTAGAATGGTAGGGGTAGGATTTGGTGTAAGCAACATGAAAGCATGGACCCATCCGTGCGTTGACGGTTCAGGAAGATTTTTTGGCACACTTTGAGCCCCATAATACCGACTTTGTTCAAATGCCAGAGCCTATCTGAGTATTATTGCTGATCTTTATAATAACAGTGTATCCATCTTCTGATGGCATGTCCAAAACTCAAATCATTTCAAACATTTTTTGATCAAGACAATAAGTTAATTGTACTCAAATGACCTCCAGTGTCACCAGATCTCAATCCAAAAGAGAACCTTTGGGATGTGGTAGAACAGGAGGTTCCCAGTACACAATGCTGTCACGTCAATATGGAGCAAAATTTCTGAGGAACGTTTCCAGCAGCTGGTTGAATGTATACCAAGAAAAATTTAGAAAACTCTGTAGGCATAAAGGGGGTTCAACCTTGTGGTGGCTAAGTGTATCTAATAAAATGGCTGTTTAGTGTATTTCAAGTAATTAAGTTGAATTTCAAAATAAAATAACAGCAATTTCATAGAAAGATTAGCAGCTGTGTCTGAAAGTGTGTATTACTATATTGTGATTTAAGTATCATGATTACTTTTAGTATATTAAAAAAGAAGACAATACAGAACAACTTGACCATGTTCCTGAGTGGAACTCATATGATAGAGACTTAGAGGTATAATTTCAAACATTGTAAATGACAAAGAGGGGGGTAATCTTATTTTAACTTTGTGCGTCTAAAAATAACAAGTGGCGCTAATTATATACTTATGGCTATTTAATCCGGGATTACTGGGCCGGAGGAGTCCTACAAATGCCCCATATGATCCCCAATACATTTTCTATAAGGGTAGCCATTATCTACTGTACCCATGACGTCATCCGCGCGCGGGTGCGTGCGGACGGCGTTCTCTCCGGTCTGCAGTCACGGTGTCGCCACTGGCACATTTCCAAAGGACCACTGGGTTATTTTTGTAATGTGGGCCGCTCACTGCCCCCTTTTCACGCCGTCTGCCCACATTCCGGAGGTGTAACGGAGCGTCCGGGAGCCACGCACTGGCTGGCCTTGTGGCGCACCCCGTTACCGTGGAGACCCCGGCGCATTGTATAGCCCACAGTAAAGGAAGGCTGTAGCAGCGGAAGATAGCACCATAAATATATATTGAAAAATGTTTACATCTTTTTTAAATTTAAACACACATATAAAGTTTTTATTGTAACATTGCAATATAATTTAATTTAATTAGTGACGTATTCTATTTGAGATACAAGATGAACAGAGAAGCTGCCGTCTGTTAAAGCATTTACTTTTTTCGCCTTTAGCTAACAGACAGGTGAATGAGGTGCAGGTAAAACAATAATAAACACGCCCCGCAGTGCAAGCAGACTACAAACATGCATAACAAAGGGACCGGTCCGGTGTGACCCTCCTTCCCTCCCCTCCCGGTTGGCGCAGTGAACCGTACGCTCTCTCTCATCCCTTCCCGTCATGCAGCGCTCTTGCCTGCTCCTCCGTCGAGCCGCCATGTTGTCGGAGTGAAAGCCTGGGGTGTTAGAGAGAAACTGGGGCTGAAATCCGCGACCATCCACCCTCTCCGCCGGTGAGTATCGAGTCGTTAGCGGTCGCGGTTGCTCAGGGGGGTGTTTATGCACGCTTCGGTGCGGGTATTGTCGTTACTGCGGCTCTGAAAGGGCGCTAAACGAGAATATTTTGCGAGGCTGAAGCGGCTGCCTCCCTTTCTGCTGCCTGCCTCCTTCCTCCCGTTGTGTCGGTCTTCCGCTCCAGACAGCTCTCGGGCCTTTGTTAGCATCCGCGTCACCGGGACCCGTGGGGCTGCAGGCTCGGCGGACAGGTGTAGTCCTCTGGTTATTTATTAATAACCACACTACGGTGGTGGGGAGCGGTTAAAAACACTGCGCGTTTGTCCACCGGTTCGCCCGGGCTGAGCTTGTGTCGGGAGGCCGTGTTATTGTTGGTAGACACATAGTGAACCCCCCCCACGGCAGCTCCGGGGCTGGCGTGACGGGACGCGGATGCATAAAGGTAGCTGCCGTGAATTATTTCACGAAGCATCCCCATACTCGGTTTCGTTTTGATGTGTCATGTCTGCCGGGAGAGAAATGTTGCTCCAGCGTTATCCCCCCTTGCTAGCTTGCATGCTGCCCCTCTCGTATTGTCACACCCCTGTCTGTGCCCGGTATGCGGTGGATTGATCCCCCGGTATTGAATGATTAACCCAGTTAGACCGTGAACACCGCCGCCTGTTTCCGGGTCCTCGCATCAAACTTGTGGCAGACCGAGCCGTGTGCGCTTCTCGGCGGGGAATGGCCGCACTGTGCTGGATTTCCGGGTGTTTCTCTGGCTGATTTCGGAGCAGTAGCAGAGGGATAAAGAGCTAACATTTCCTTGTGGCCTGTCCAAGAGTGGAGGAGGGATGATCAGTCGGTCGATTTGTTTTTATCTTATTATGGGAGGGGGGTCTTCATCCGGTCAGCTTGTGGTTTTGTCTTTGTAGAGGGGGTGTGTTGCACAGTGGTTACAGCAGACGTTGGTAGCTTGCATGTGTTTGATTCATAGTGTCTGCCAGTCTCTTGCAAAGGTAATTACCGTATATGGCTCAGTGCAAAAAGAAGTGCTTGTAATTTCTTTCTAGCCTGTGGGGACATTAATGGGAAGCTGCTCATTTTAACAGAGATTAGAGGTAAGAGTCAAATACAAATTACACCCTTCTCTCATTGCTGGAGATCAGGGGCTGTTGTGTAAAATTGTTGACCACCAAATGCTTGGCCTTTAGGTCCACACCGCACATTTTAAAGATAATCTGTCCTTCACTCTTTACCTGGGTTAACAAAACAACTTCTTAAAAAATAAGCACCACATCTTTGTCTCTGTTACATGGCTAAATAAATCCTCTAATTCTCACACCAATGTGCATAGTTACTATTTTAAATTGTTCCTTTTACACAATGCACTAAATGCACTGCAGGTTTGAGAGGTAAATCTAGCAAAGACTTGTGCATTCCAATACAATAACAGGGATATTGTTACAGAGAGCCTCGGATCAAAGTTTATGGCCATTAATTCTGTAGTTTATAATACATCTGATCTATACTGTCATGGAAACTGTTGAATGATTAGATACCAGCTAACATTTTCATCAAAAAACTAAACATTATGATATTCATAAATGGGGGATGTATTGCAGGACTGATTTACCCCCTGAAAGCCATGCCTGTAAACAAACAGTTCTGCACGTGCAGTACTGTGCAGTACTGTGCAAAAGTTTTAAGCCCCTCCTTATTTCTTTATGCTTAACTAGGAAAATGAGAAATCTATGCCATAGTTTTCAGGAATGCTTCCTCCTTCATACAGATTCAAGTAATGTGAACAAAAGATGTGTTTTGCGACAGGCTGCTAGTAACAGTGCCTAATGTTGCATTTAAAGTTGGTTCTTTGATAAGTTGTCTGTTATGCATAAACACAACACTGGTTCATCCCTTGAGTTAGGTATTTTTTTTCTGCTTGAATGATTCATAGGTCAGTGCTAAGGGGCTTAATGAACAAAGAAAAAAAGTGTTCCTCTGAAAATGGCCAGGTGCAAGGACAGAAAATGAGTGAAAAACTCAAGACAACCTGCAGAACTTTGATAAAGACCAGTTAAAAACAACTTTAAGACAGTGTGGCTCCTTGGAAGCCACACTGCTGTGAAACACCTTGAACTGGTCAGGAAGTAACTCATCAGTGACTCTGCAGAATATGCAGGCCACTCTGTGTGTGTGTCTAAATACCTTTTTAGGGGTGAGTAATTTGTAGAAGTTTCACAACATTCCTGCCAAGTGAACCTTTGTCACTGGAGTTCATAGCAGCGTGTTTGCATCAGCCAGATACAGAGGGTGCAGTAAAGTTTACATTCTGCTGCCGATAGGCAGGTTGGCAGTTAAATCAGCTGCTGCCCTGGGCTGGCTTGTAAAATGTTCTCTGGTTTACTTCTGTATCTGTTGATCCCAGTGCTCTTGTGCTGATCCTCAGCAGTTAGGCAGCTTTAATAACAGTTCACCATTTTGTCGTAAGAGTGTTATACCAACAGTCTGGTAAGCAGTATTGCAGCATTGTGTGTGATATTCTTTGACCTTTCTTCACAAAGAATAAAGTCCAAAGATGGTTTGAAGGTTTGACTGTTTTAGTTAGGTTAAAATTTTATTTTTTAGGTACATTGTAGTGCTTTTGAATTGTGATTCTAATATATAACCTGTGCACACTGATAGATTTAAAGTTTGCTTTTAGCTCGCGTGAAGCTAGTTTTTGTTATTGTATTGCAGTTGCATAAAACAGCGTTAACTGTCACCTGGTGCAGAAAGTAAACAATATTTGTTTAAATATTTTTGCATCTCTGGTTTGTTGTCAAACGTGTGAGGGCTGCCCTACTGGAAAATGAATGAATTTTGGCTCAATTTCCTTTGTTTTCTCATTTGTGCCTTAATCAAGACGTTTATGTCATTAATACTGCAAAACAAAGTGGTTACACTGAACAATGAAATTCTGACTTTGCAGGTTCCCTTCACACAAGTAAAAACAAAATTAAAATACAAAATAATAAGCACAGAAAATAAATAACATAAAGCAAGTACTACAGTACACTGGAGTGTAGTCAGAATATAAAGTGCAGTTTGGTATCTATATTAATTGGTTTACAGGATAGTGGCACTGAGCCTGACCTTTGACCACAACTCTGGGGGAACCGTAATATTACAGACAAATGATTTGGTTCATTTTGCTTCATATGCTTCCAGCCACCTCGTTTCTGAGTTAGGGGTCATTGTTCACAGCAGTTTAATTGCTGTGAACTAATTTGGCATCAAGCTGGCATGATGACATGGGAAAATGTTAGGTATGAAGATAATATAGTGGGATATCAGCTTTATTATTCTGAGTTGTTTTTAGAGGAGCATGTATTATACAACCCTGCAGTACATCCACCCTGGCAAAAGTCAGCTTTGTTGTTGTTGTTTTTGTAGAGATGCATGGATTCATGCTTTAGATTGTTGTGCTGATTAATTATGCTGCATTGTGTTGCAGTGTGTTTTTTCCCTTTCTTCTCATTTAGGAGCAGATGAGCTTTTAATTTACAGCCCACAAATGAATAAACATCAAATCTCAATAATTATTTTATTGCAGCGAAGTTGGTTATTGGACTGCAGCGTTTTTATTCATAATTTGACACTTGTGCTTCGCGGCTGTTGGATCTTCACCGTTCATCATAAGATTCGGTGTTAAATTGGTCAGAGTGCTCCAAACTTTTACTATGTTGAACTGTTATGTTTTCTGTGACTGATGCATTTCACTCACTCTGGACAGGCTGTGGTGGAATGAGCAGTGTGTGTGTGTTGAAGAGGAAAGCAGTGCTCTGGCAGGATTCATTCAGCCCCCACCATAGAAGTACTTCTCCCAGCATGCCCGTGGTGCTGAGCAGCGGAGGACATGCCCCTCCAACTGGGCAGACCCCTCAGGCCACACCCCCCAGCCAGCAGGTAAAAACCGCCTCTCTGATACATTTGCTATTTTCATTCATTCATGTCTTTTTCCATTGAATTAAACTGGCGTGATGACTTTCTACTACAGCGCATACAAAAGGTAAAGCAGTCTACCTGGATGGCTATTATAGCTCGCCTCTCTCTGTGATAAACACATTGTAATTCCTCTGACATGCAGACAATAAAAATGTCCTGCTGGTTTAATAATGAAACTTTTGAAGTGTGATGCTGTTAACAGCAGGAAATGTTTAGTTGTTTAGATTACCCCAGCACTAACTTAACAAAAACAACCAAAAACTAGTCAGTCCAGTAAGACGAGGCTCATGTGTAAGACAGGAAACTGAACTGTAAACAGCAGATATTTGGGTATAAACTACAAAAGTACTGAAAGCTGGTCAACTGGTCAACAGCTTATCTGGTGTCACAGTTTGTTGTAATTTGGTGGGGTGGCACCA
The DNA here is from genome assembly GCF_057381915.1 of Diplotaxodon limnothrissa. Taxonomy (NCBI): domain Eukaryota; kingdom Metazoa; phylum Chordata; class Actinopteri; order Cichliformes; family Cichlidae; genus Diplotaxodon; species Diplotaxodon limnothrissa. The sequence continues at coordinate 19,233,698 of NC_140616.1, forward strand.
ACAAGAACTAATAGACTTCTCACTCTTAACAATGTAGTACCTGTTGTTGTTTTAATACTACAGCTATTATAGTGTTGTTCACAATGGTGCAAGTCATATTTTCCTTCCCTTATCAGTATTCATCATGCAATATTTTACCGCAAATTGGCAGACCACACCAACCTACCTTAATCTGAGCATGTCTGCCTTGTTTTGAAGGTTCTTGTCCTCATAATCTACCAATAGAAGGTGCTCCTGCCTAACTAACACATAAACAACCAATGATTAGTTTGTCACAGTTTTGTAATCTTTCAGTTCCTATTTATTTACACTGGAAACCATTCACTCATTGCACTTTGCAGTGATGGCTTGTTGTTTGCAGCATTCCAAGCTCTGGTTGTCTAGGTAACCCTCTAAAGCAGGGAATGGGCAATTAATTTTCCCAAGTGGCCAGTTGAGAAACTGGGATTGTTGTGGAGGACCGCACCAATGAGCTTCTATCGCACATTTTTGCAGCCCTCCATAACAGTTTCTTGTTGCCATGTCGCTATGCATCATTAAAAGTGGGGATGCAGCTTCAGTGTTACTTATTAATAGGTGTTAGCAGGTGTAGCTGTCAGATGTAGCCAGGAATTGTCTACGTTTTTGGGGTTTTTCACCTTTTCTCTTTGACATTATCACTGAATTTCTCAAATGATGTATTCTGGTTGGTGCTTGGCTAGCTAGCTAACTCTGTTAGGCAATTTTAACTGGTCATATCTGGGTGCATCTAGGCAAATGAGGGTAAAGGTCACTGATCTTACACCTACGGTTTTACTTTAAGCAATATCATAAAAATACCCATATGACTGTAATCTCCAGTACTTTGTTACAAACCCTGATTAGAGCACCAGAAAATGAGACATTGCAACACAGCCATTAAAGCTTGATGACACTCATCTCAAGCTTTCTGGAACATGTGCATTTGACTCGAGAGCTAATGAACCAAATAATTGCAGTCTTATCTTACTAGCTTTAAGGCTTTTGTATTGCCTCGGCTGTTATTAGCTGAATAAACAATGGTTGTTAAAGGAGCTCTGCTTAAACGGCTAGCATCACGCTTGATAAATGCAGGGCATCAGCCACAGCAAAGGGGACCTTCCTCATTGTTAGATCACTAGTTTGGAAGGATTATGGTTTTCAAGTGAAGCGGTAACACCCTTCACTGGCTTCTGAAGCTCAGATGTTGTGAAAACCTTATTTTAGGAGTTAGCCTCTGACCATCTGATCAGGGTCTTTTAACTGTTCCACGCTCTTATTTTAAGTCCACAGGTGACCACGCTTATGAGGTTGAAGCGCATAAACTTGATCTTCATCTGACTCAGTTGTTTGTTTTAAACCACTGCGTAAAAGTTATTATTGTTGTTATTTCTGCTACATCAGGTGTCCATTAGGGCTGAACGATATATCGCATTTGCGATAATATCGCGACATGATCAAGTGCAATTTTCTAACCGCAAAGGCTGCGATTATACTCTGGACATGTCCAAATTCATGGGCTGCATCCTCCTGAGGCCGCATTTGTAGACCGATTACGTCACAGCGACGCGCCGAAGGCTGTCCAAATTACTACCATATCCCAGAATTCATAGCGCGGCCCAGCCAAACTCCAGTTTCCAGCAATGGCGGCCGCTACTAAGTTTTAAAATTACTCATACTAATCTTTCTGGGTCACAAAATAAACTTTTAACATATTTTCAGGCGAGAAAGTAGTTGTGTAAACATCAAATATCTGCTCGGTTTATCAAGATATCCCATATTTGCAAAAGTGCTTCGACGTTTTCAGAGGCGTCTGCTACCCACCAGCTCGACAGCTAGCCGGGAGCTCGAGGGTTACTGATGCGGCCGAGAACGGCACAACTCCCGGCACATCATTTTCAGATCACCGCGGAGTTTCGCTGCTCGGGTTAAACGTAATATATAAGTCACTTAGACAACCTAAAAATGTTATTGTTGGGCTTTTTTCAGTGTCTTGTTTGTTCGTGAGTAAATCGGTTTGGCTGAGATTAAAGTTATTAGATTAGATAAAATAAAACTTTATTAATCCCCCGGGTGGGTTCCTCCTTGGTTTTCACACAGCTGACTAAACGTCAAACAGAAAACTTATTAAACAGAAGTATGAGACAGTCGAGAATTTACACCAGTGTCTGGTTATATTTTAGATAGCAAGAAGCAGACGGCCGAGTTTATTAAACTCCACCGAGACAGCGGTGACGCTAATCAGAACTAGCCTTCTGATTAGCTAATCAGAAGGCTAGACCGTCCAATTTCACGCCTTTAAACTTTAAAGGCGTGTTTGTGTGTGTGTTTATACAATTGCTATTATGTTTGCACTTTATGTGTAATGTTACTGACTGCAGAGATCAGTAAGATGTGTGTATTTTTTATTTATTAGTTTTATTTATTTAATATTATTTTTTAATTGAATGACTGTCTAGTAGTTCACAGATGTCGAAAAACTGAGTGTGGTAAAGCCACTGATTTTTTTTTTTATGTATATTTCTGCAATCTGCACATTGTACTGACTTTCATTTTAATGTTTACACCAGGGTTCCTTGTCAGCACTTTATGCTCAGATGTTTGTAAGCTAAAAATAAACTATTGTGTATGTTCAAATATACTGTTGTGATTGAAGAAGTTAAATAAAAATGTCAGTCATCAATTCATGCATCACCTCATGTCATCATAACAGAGGTCTGTCTTCCAGGAAAGAACAGTTTAAAATTAATGTAATATAGTATTGGCCATACTATATGATGTATTGCTTGTCTTTGTTTAATAATACAGAAGACAAAGACCTTAAAAAATAATCGCATATCGCATCGCAATCGCAATATTGGGGCAAAAAATCGCAATTAGATTATTTTCCATAATCGTTCAGCCCTAGTGTCCATGAACACAGCTATTTTCTGGAAATGAAGCTGACATGTTGTAGCATGAAGGTGGCTACAATCATTAGAGCGCTGCCTCTAATGGGTTATTGTTTTGGTTTTTTTGTGTTACACATACAATTCACATGTTCGGGCTTTCTAGAGAGTCAGTTTTATATCATAAAGATTCAATTCATTGTTGTCAGCTCATTTTTGTAAAAAACAAACAAACTCGTGGCTGCTGTGATAATTGATTCTTTGTAGGTATTTATATAGAAAAATTACTGAAGTTTTTGTCACCTTTTTGGATGTGAGGATTTTGCAGATTAACAAAGGTAAAATGTAACAAACCAACATGGGCTGAATTACTGTGATGAATACATAATAAACCAAACATATATTCCTGAATTAAGGAATATATATACTTTGCGGCAGTTTGTAGCAAATGATCCCAAATCTCTTTGGTTTGTGTCAGGAAGGTCCAGCTTAAAAATCTGCCAAATCAAACCTGGAGCTACTCACTGTGGTGATCTGTGAGTAAAGAAGGAGCAGAAAGTAGCTTCATCTTGTGGGAGTTTTAAGTGATGCGCTACTACCTTTTCTTTCGGTGCAATGCATGATGTTATACTACGCTTCTATAGTGGCAATCAACTCCTCCTGAAACTTTTCAGTTTAGTCTCCTATACATCATTCACCACTTTGAGCCAGTGACTGAGCGACTTCACATTGTATGTGTTGTTATAGCCTTTTTGAGCATTTTTTATGGGTTATGTGACAAATATTTAGATTTTTTTTTGTGTAGTACAGACCATCCAAGATGTTTGGACTTCAGTTTTGGTGAGTGAAGTTCTGGTGATGATAATGATGGTGATGATTAAATGCAAAAGGTTGGATAAACACATACCAGAAAGAGATGAGTGAAGATGAAACCCTCAGTGCATCATGGGAAGCCCCTATCAGCCTAGACCTATTGCATTAGCTGTTAACTTGGCCCTTAGCACTCTAGCCTCTTATCCATATAAGGTCACTTCTGATGTTGAAGCTAGACAATGATCAAAAACCAGTAAGTGTCACATGTCTTTGGTTTGGACACACCGTCTATCCTTATGTCCTCCTCGCTGCTGGATTTCCTGCTGTACTCGTTTTACAGCCAAAAATGTTCCTGAAGCTCATCTGTAGTGTCCTCTGCTGCTTAACTGAAATGTTGTTTGGTAGTCTGAAATGTGGCCCCCAAATCTGTTAATACTGTGATGCTGCTGTGACAGGTCTGAACGATATACTGTCTTCAGCACTGTGTAAATTGTATTTGTTCCACAGCAAAAGAAACATTTTAAGGCCCCATGGTAGTCTGAAGGGTAGAAAATGTTAGTTCATGATAACAAGGTTGGTGTTTTCATGAGTAATCCTTGGGGGAGAAGAATGTTTTCTGATAAGCAACAATTTGGTCTGACTGGCTGTCTTGTGCTTTGCGTGTACAGCAAACAGTAAGCCCAGCTGTTTCCAGTACATGGTAACCGTGGATTCTTTGATGGTGGTGTCTTGTGGGGGAATTTTGAGTTTTCCCTCAAAGTGAGGGAGGGAGGAAGTGACTGGAGGCTTTTCTGTTAAACAGAAGTATTGCCTCTTACTTGGACCTGAGAGGATGTGGCCTTACATACTTCAGCCTGTTGTCGTGTTTGAGTGATGCTGCTGATTTCTGAAAAAATCCAAATGACACATCCTGAGAGATGATATTTAACTGGGGAAAACTTCAGCTTTTAAAGCTGTGTTTATATTGTAATACTGATTTTCTTTTTACCTCTGAAACATGCCCTCCATGCAGTAATAATTAAAAAGACTAAAACCAAAACTTAAACAATAAAAACTAAACTGAAAGAAGGAAATTCACTCTGAAAAGTGAAACTGAACTATATTAAAAACAAAAAGTCAAAATAAAACATAAAATAACTAATTAGGAAAACCCCCCCCAAAACAATAAGAACTCTGGTTTCTGTGTATATTTTCAGCATGTTCAGCTCTGGTGAATAACGTTTGCAGTCTTTCTCAGGCACTGTGTTCTGGTTGCTGTTACCAGTAATTCCAGGGTAATGTGCATGTGTGTACTTGTGTCTCTCAGGGTGTGGCGGGCGCTGGACGTTCCCAGGACGATGCCATGGTAGACTACTTCTTCCAGCGGCAGCATGGCGAACAGCCCGGCAAACATCGCTGGCCCACTGGAGACAACATCCATGACAGCCAGGTGTGTGTGTGTGTGTGTGTGTGTGTGTGTGTGTGTGTGTGTGTTAATGTTGCACAAGTGGCAACATACAGCAGAGACATTAAAGGAATCAAATTTTTTGTTAGTGACCTGGTAACACTGCCAAAGTTAAAGAGCTGCCACGGCTGTTATAACCTCTACAAAATGCCTTTGTGTAGATGAGTTAGTGACACAACCTGATCAGCTGTCATGTTGTCTTGTGATGCAACATACATCATCTTTATTACACGGCGGTGTAACCATCGGTATCCTTGCATCTGTCCATTGCCAGCTATTTCTTTTTTTTCACAAATCCCTCCAACTCTTCCACGTTTGTGAAAGTTTCGGGGCGGTTTTTTCATTTCACCCGATGCATCTCTCTGCACCATCTTTTTCAGCGTCCTTAAACACAGTGTGGTGATAAGTATATGTGCTAAAAGGGAAATAATTTCCTTGTAACTAAAACTCTAAAGTAACTAACTCATCTGCACAAGGGGCTTTTGTTGAGGGTTTAGCAGCCGTGGCAGTTCTTTGAGTTGAAATGACAGATTTAATCTCCACAGCTTTCTCAAAATGATCACTAATATATATCTATTTTCTTAACATGGTCCTGATAGTCCTTGATAAGTGTTAGCTGAATGGACAGTCTCATTTGCTTTCTGTTTGCAGGTGCGCTCCATGGACGAGCTGAACCATGACTTCCAGGCTCTCGCTCTTGAGGGACGCGCTATGGGAGAGGTGAGACAAGAGTTGATGAATCAGGGTCACTTATTGTGAAGAAGATGGTGACCTCAGCCAATAATGAAGCATTGAGGCTGGTTGCTCATGTTTGCACTTCTAAATTTAGGTTGAAATGAGTGCTTCTGACGAGGGCAGACGCCGTGGATCAACACTGCGACATTAAACCGCCTGCCCTGTATTTTGTAGCTTGGGCATTTGGCTGAATAGAAACATGATGGATTACCGGGAGTGAGTCAAACTTGAATAGCAGGAAATCCAAGAGGAAAAAAAAATAGAAATGGATCAGTTGCTTATGAGCTAAAAGCGGTGTTGGGTTGTATTTTTTGAGACTGAAAAGCTCTGAAAGCCGAGAAGAGGTTGAGCAGAGATGCTTATTAATTCGAGCTCGTTGGACCGGCTGTTATTTGTTTTGTATTTTGCACTCAGTAAGTCTGTTAATGTTGGGCCAGTGCCTGCAGTTAGTTTTGGCTTGCTTGATTACTGTTTTGCTGCTATACACTGTAATATATCAGTAGTGAGAGTGACTATTAAAAGCTTACAAAAATGACTCTGTAATCTTTGTTTTTTAACTATAAATGGATTTTTTTGCCCCCTCTAGCCAGAAGATGCACATCAGATTAGTTTCAAAAGTTGTTTTTTTTTTACTGTGAAAAAAAGAAAACTATCACTGGGTGTAATAAAAACCGAGGAGAGATGAAGATAAACAACTGAACTGCTGATAAGGTGCAAGAATTTCTTTTGAATCCAAGCATGAAGCTGTTCCCAGCAGGAACATCGAGCTCCTGTTTGTTCCTCTACGCTAGTTTTTGTTGCTGCAGAAGCAGTTTATGTTTTTGATTGACTCATCCAGTTAGAATGACCTGTTCTTGTTTGTTTTTTCGGGGGGGGTTCAGTCAAGGGTCGAAGTACAGATGTTGCTGGAAACACAAGAACGGACTATTTGCAGCAACAAAAAAAGAAGTTTGCCCATTTGTAGTCTTTGCCATCTACTCAGAGCTCTGCTTGTACAAACTTCCTGTTCTGTATGGATTGATTTTTAGTTTGCCTGTTCTCCCATCTGCCAGCAATATCTGTGTAACCTCATCATTTCTTTTGCCACCTGTTTCATTTCTTCATTGTCTTGTGTCTCTGCAGCAGCTGCTAACTGGTAAGAAGTTCTGGGAAACAGATGACTCTGGGAAGGATGGACCAAAGGGGATCTTCCTGGACCAGTGGAGGGACAGTGCATGGGGGGCTTCAGGTATTTGCCGTCCTGGGATCTGTTTGTGCCATGGCTGTAGGGAGAAGGTTGGAGTGAATGCATTTTTTCCCCCCACTTAAGCACAAAAACGACCAAAACAATCACTGTCAGGTGTTTGGAAAATATATATTTAGTTTCCTGCCAGACTCAAAGGCTGATGTCAGAGTGAGATCTCTTGTGTTCTCCCAGATCATGTCGAGATCTGAGATTCCTGTTGTATCAAATTAACACAGTGTGGTTATTTCTGTAGACGGGATGACAAAAGAAATATCCCGGCTTTTTACAAGTCATCTGGCGCACCTCGTACATCATGTCTGCACCGGGAAAAAATGCTGACGCGTGTTAGCTCATTTCTAGAGTGTCAAATACTCACTGGTTCATGAAAAAAAGGGAAAAAAATCATTTAGTATTCTAATTTTTTTATGAATTACAGTCATGTAAAAATGCTTTTCACATTACTCTTTGCAGTCTTGTGAAGAAAAAAAAAAACAACTAAACACACCTTCCATAAGAATTAAGTGGGTCAGGAACAGCTGGGTGCTGCTATTCAAATGCACTTAACAGATCAGTAACAAGTTTTGTCAGTTTGCTTGTCTGGAGGATTCAGGTGTGTGTTTGCACAATCCTAGCAAATTCCCCACCCCCACCTACCACCACCACAACAATGCTCAAAGAAAGTAAGCAAAACCCAAACAAGCGCTACATTTTGGTTTGCAGGCCTCAGTTAGTATGTCACGTTAGCAGAAAAAGACTGAACAAGTTTGGCATGATTTGGAAGGGCTGCCAGGAGAAAGTCTCTCTCTAAAGCTTTGCAAATTTGCATCTGAACAAACCACAAGACTTCTGGATCAAAGTGTAGATGTTTGGCTGTAATGCACAGTGCCTGTTCAGCAAAAACAAAATGCAACAACAGGACAGTAATCCCAACCACAAAGGTAACTCTACAACAGAATGAGTGAGGTGGGGGAAAGGAATGAAGGCGTTGCAATGGCCCAAAGTTCAGACCTCAGCCTGATTGAAATGCTGTGACAGGACCTCAGGAGAGCGTCACAAACAAATGCCCACAAACCTCAATGAACTGAAGTGTGGGTGAAACCCCCCCTCCCACAACGGTGTGAGAGACTTCGGGCTATTTCTGCTACAACCTTGTTAATCATAGTGTGCTTAGCTTTTTACAGGGCTGCGTAGAGTCCTGTGAAAACTGAAAACGCTTTCAGACAATATCCAATGAATAATTGAGTTGTAACACATTGATTTGATGTTTTTGGTAAAGCTGATGAGTAAATGAAATGAGATAAATTAGTTAAAACTTTGAGCCGTTTCCACATATGCACTTCAGTTTCTGTAGAATCAGCTCAGGAATATTTCTACAGATATTTTTCTCACATGTCACATGGCAGAATTTATGCACGCTATACCAGTGAATGTACTTCACTATTAGCCATGCTATTCACACATCTACTCAATCCAGCATGGATTTCATGCAGGTTTTGTTTTAGGGAGCTAGTAGCTGTTGGATGAGCCGGCTAATGTCTGATGTGACAGCATCAGAACATTTTCCCCGTACATTTCTGTTAAGAGAGGTCTTGGAAAGTTCTGGTGCACGTGTGGGAATGGCTGTATCAGATTTATTAGCAACACCAAAACTTCCTCAGTACATAAATAAAATGAAAAATACGGTAAATAAAAGTGATGTGCAGTATGTAATGAAACTGGAACCTTCCCCTTTGCCAGTGCTTGTTTCAGCATGTGGTTACATGCGCTCTGCTGTATGTGTGTGAGAAGCTGCCAACAGCACTGATTAAGTTACTGAAATCAGCCATAGTGCCTACTAGGGTTGCCAACTCCCTGAAAAATAAATAAGGGACACCTCGTGGCCAGGGCCGGGCAACCCAGTTGTCTTCACCCTTCCCAGTGTGGTAGCTCTTTTTTTGTGTGTGTGAAATTATTTTTTAACCATTTGACTTGAATTTGATTTAAGCAGATGCATATTCTTTGTGATATGACCATATGGGAAACAAATGATCATTTAGCCATTTATTTTTAGCTCAAAATGACAACATTAACACAGTAAAACAGGTCTCTTTCTTAAACAGAAGCCTGTCATGCTTAACTTTTGAGAATATAAGTAAATCTTTCTTTAAAAGAACTCTGTCCTGCTTAACTTAAAATTATATAAATTAATAGAAAGCAATAGAACGAAAAATATTCTTGTAACAGTGCACATATAGTGCATTTAGTACAATTGGCTTCAGTTGAGGTATTATTTCAGCTTTTCTAATGCTAATCAGCTGCTCCTGTTTGTAAACCCACTTGTTCCCATGATTACGCATCTTAACTCATCATCATTATTCATCTATGTATTACTTTTATGTATTATTCATCTATTTGTTGTAATCATCCATCCTTGCAGTTGTTTATTACACAAAATAAATGATATTATCACACTTCTGGCCACATAGCGCTGATATTCACCGCACATGCTCATATTAACCTTAACCAGAGGGTTTAAACAACAAACCAGTGTTTACATACCATATCTGCTTCTGCCGTGGCCTGGTGGACAAAAAATTGGTTAAGGGTTCCCCGAGCTTTCACGCCCCTCATGTTCTTCTTGTGCCCACCACTAGAAGCATGCCTATGGAAAAAGTGCGCCGGCACACAGTGCAGTGCGCTTTATAGGTGTTATCGTGCACTTTCCCAGCCAGGTGTTTCCCTTTTCCCAGTCCTCCCTGTACTTTTGCAGCCTTTTTTCTTTTCTTTCTCTGAGGGGAACAAACATTGCTGCTCTAACGCTGGGCTCACACTGTGCGATTTTTGGCCCATTTTGAGCCGATTTTTGAGTCGTGCGACCGATTTGGTGATCGGCCCGATTTTGGCCTTCATCGTGCGTCGTGTAGTATACGTGGGGTAACGAGAAGCGATTAACACCTCACGACCAGCTCCCGATCATCAATCGCTCGTGAGGGTGTCACCACAGCCGCTCACACTGCTCATGCGCAAACGTAAACATCGGTGAAAAAGACGGCGCAGCACGGCTGTGCAGCGTGTGATCTGGACACAAGTGATGGAGGCACTTGTAGAACTTTGGAAAGCTCATCCGAGCCTTTTCGATGTGGCATCACAAAATTATCACGACCACAACAACCTGAAAATAGTTGGATTTACACTGCTGCTCAATCACAGCTGCCTGATCATGTTTTTCATTAGCAATTTAGCAAAGTTGATGGTGGTGTGTCTGTGTGAGTGAAAGACAGAGAGAGCGAGCGACAGATTTTCTGTTATAACCTTCATGTTATGTTGGCACAGTGTGAGCACTCAGGTCGCATCAGAGCATCGAGCCGTATAGTGTGAGACCTGCATCGTGACCTGCAAACTTCTAATCCCTGCGAGTCAATCGTGCAGTTTGAGCAAGAGCTGAATAACGTGACTGAAAAAAATCGCAGTGTCTGCCCAGCTTTAGGTGTACTGTCATCCGAGACGTGCACCGCAGTGTCGGCGTTTGTTTCCCTGTTGGCCATGCTTCTTGTTGTGGTCATCTGTTGTCTTCCGGTATTTTCTCCGCAAGCGACCTTTCCTCGACCAATGAGATGAGCGGTAATCTGAATTGTCATACTCGAATTGTCATAAGTGTGCTGTCAGCTCATTGGTCACAAAGCAGGAGAGGGGCTGGGAATTATGTTTTCAAACAAAGCGTTAATTCCATTAAAAGTTATAGACTACTTTTGATTCTCACTGTATTACGGGACAAAGTGCGTCCCTTATTAGCTCAATACGGGACGTGTACTTTTGTTTCTAAATACGGGACGATTCCGTTTTTTAAGGGACGGTTGGCAACCCTAGTGCCTACACAGGCCCAACGTTGAGTTTAAGTTACTCAGATTTTGTGCACTGTGTGTAAGTGGATTAAGATTATTTGATATTGCTGATATCCTAATTTCTTATGAATCTATCAAATACATCAGGAGCTTTGTTATTTCGCCCAGCACATCTGTAACAGCTGAACATGTTGTTACTGCTCCGGATGATCATTTCTATTGAAAAATCTTCAAGCCATCTGTTTTGAAAACTGCTACTTTTTGCTTGCACAGTTTGCTGAGTAAATGTGTCGTTCTCTGTTCCTCTCACGGCAGATCACTCGGTGTCTCAGCCAATCATGGTGTCCCGTCGGCCAGGGCAAGGTTTCCATGGCGGTGGTGAAGTCGGGGTGGGCTCTGTGATGTCTCCACGGTCTGAGAGCGGAGGGCTCGGGGTTAGCATGGTAGAGTACGTTCTGTCCTCCTCACCGGCTGACAAACTGGATTCCTGTCTTCGAAAAGGACCCTATGTAAGTGTCATTACTCAAACACTTCTGTTTCCCTGATCATGCTAACTGTAACTGCCACACACGCCCATTGTGTCATTTTCTCCCACTGACAACGTGTAGTTTTTGTCAGTGTCACTTTGTCCTTCCTGCGCCTTCCTCTGTGTGTACAGCAGAGGAGCAACACTGTGCATCTGGTCTCATTGTATCATTTTCTCTCCGTCACACAGGGTCAGAGGGATGGAGAGGTGGAGGAGGAAAAGAGGGAGAAGCCAAAGACGACGTTTGAGGGAGAGAAACTAAAAGAGTTAACGGAAGGTGAATCTGATGTGATCAGCGATGTCATCAACCCGAATGGGCTGCCTGTACAGAACGGCCTCGACGTGGACGTCAAAGAGTTTGGGTAAAAATCTGCGTGACACAAGAGGACACACACCCACACCTTAGAGAAATGATTGGTACCCTTTAGATATTAACCGAACCTCTGCTCCATGCAGTCGCCCCCCGGGCAGCATGCCGGCTCCCGGCCCAGAGGGTGATCTGCTGGGTGGTCCCGGGGGCGTAGGGCCTGAGGGTTTGACACCCCTGGGAGGTGGCGGAGTTCCCAAACCTCCTGATGACTTTTCTGGCGTGGAACAAGGTGGTGTTACCATGGACCCCATGGAGTCTGTGATGGAGCCGCTTCAGTTTGACTACAATTCTCAGATGCCCATGGACTCTGCACCCACTGTGGGCCTATTTGATTACACTAACCAGCAGCAGGTAAGATCACCAGACAGAGGAGTTATTTAGCGTGTGTTAACAGCACTCAGCTCACCTATGGTTCACCTTTCTTCATGCTGTTTGCAGCTGTTTCAGAGAAACAATGCCCTAGCAGTGCAGCAGTTAACAGCAGCCCAGCAACAGCAGTACGCACTGGCAGCCGCACAGCAGCCTCACATTGGTAAGTGTGTCTGTCTAAACTGCATGTCAGATGGTTGTATGGCTTCACGCACGCATTATCTTTGAACTACCCAAAAACAAACAGTCACATGCATTTCATGATGATTGGCCAGCTTCTTCTTCTGGTATATTTGTATTCGTAGCACAGGGTTTCCACTAATGTTTGCAAAGCTTGACCCCCCGGCTCGGTGTATAGACTGGCTGTTTTTATTGTTTGTCTTTCAGTTTAAAATAAAATAATGCCTTAAAGATTGAGATTTGATTAGTAAATATGACATCGTTGCGAGTCTCTTAAGTAGTTATGCCATAGCTTCACAACAAGTCCTGTGATTTTCCTTCATGTATTATGTAAAGCCCTTTTGCCCTGGTCCACCTTTACCCTCCTTGTGTTTTCCAGGTCTGGCTCCAGCATTTGTGCCCAATCCTTACATCATCAGTGCTGCGCCGCCAGGGACAGACCCATACGCAGCGGGCCTAGCAGCAGCAGCTACACTCGGTGAGACGTTCTTCTTTTTAGACGCGCTGTCACCTCCGTTTAGATTTCTGTTAAATGCAAAACAAAAATGTAATTTTCATATGTTGATCCATAAATATGGACACTGTTGCCATATCTCAAAGCTACTTTGTGTATCTCTTTGTGTCTAGGTCCAGCAGTGATGCCCCCCCAGTACTACGGTGTGACCCCCTGGGGTGTCTATCCAGCCAACCTTTTCCAGCAGCAGGCTGCTGCAGCCAACAGTTCAGCCAATCAGCAGGCAGCAGGCCAGGGCCAGCAGAACCAACAGCAGGTCAGTTGACTGTCCGACAGAAAACTGACACACGGGCTCCCACCGGCTCAAAATATTTCTGTGAGCGCTCGTCTCTCATGCCAGTTTAAAAAGTGCATTTAGACAAAGACCTTTTCATTGATTATTAAATGATTATAAGCAAATCAGGGAACTGCTACTTGTTCTTCTCCCATTTGTGCGGTTGAGCTTTGTTTCTTATTCTACACGGAACAAATTCAGAATTTTGCTTTTCTTACTTTCTAAAGGTGATGCGTGCTGGAGGAAATCAGCGACCTTTGACCCCTAGCCAAGGGCAACAGGGTCAGCAAAATGACCAGCTGGTGGCAGCAGCAGCAGTCAACTCAGCCCTCGCCTTTGGGCAGGGGTTAGCAGCAGGAGTACCCGGTGAGTGCAAAACTATAAACAGCTCAGTTATGCGTTACTGCCGCCCGTCATCTATATGAAAGAAACATGTCAAAATCTTCTTTCTCAGGGTATCCAGTATTGGCGCCCGCAGCCTACTATGATCAGACAGGGGCCCTGGTGGTCAACACGGGAGCCAGGAGTGGCCCCGTCCGCCTCATGGCCCCCGCCTCCGTCATCATATCGCCTTCTGCAGCACAAGCAGGTAAACTAGCAGCTCACTTGGAGCGTGTGGTCAGAAGCCCAGCCTGCCTCTGTTGCAATAAACGAGACTGTCATGCACACAAAACAGCAGATTACATATTGTGGCCTTTAACAACATGTTCTAAATGTCCCATCTAACCAGAGCACGCAATTATGGGATTGTGACTATGTACTTTCAAGTCTGGACTTAGATTTGCACAAGGAGTTCCCATGAGGGAGTGTTACTGAGTTTTAAAAAGCAAGGTTTACGTCACTGATGGAGGTGATTGAAAGCATTGTTAGGGAAGTAAAAGAAATCAATCTTACGATTATCTTCAACGACGCGTTTACTTAACACAATATAAATTTTTTGTTGCTTTATGAGATGATTGACTTGGATTGTTTCCCGTCTCCAGTTGCTGCTGCAGCAGCCTCTGCTGGTGGTGCCAACGGCGGTCTTGGTGGCGGGGCTAACGGTCCTTTCCGTGCCATGACATCCCAGCAGCCTCAGCAGCAGGGTGGCCCCGGTGGCGCTCTGGGAGGAAGTTCCTTCTACGGATCCTCGTCCCTTAGCTCCTCTTCCCAGAGCTCCTCTCTGTTCTCACAAGGCTCTGCCCAGCCTGGACCAGGGTCTGCCTCCTTGGGCTTCAGCCAGCAAGCCTCATCCTCTCTCGGTGCCACTCTGGGGGCCACGCTGGGAGGGTTTGGCACTGCAGGTGGGAATGCACTCTTTCCACATGATATCTTTGGTTCTTTTGGGGTCTTTTAAAATAAATCTAAGTGACTTGCCAATCAATGTTCCCTCTAAGCTGCGCGCGTGCGCAATTGCACAGAAAATCTGCGTTGCGCATAGAAACAAAATCTAACCTGAATTGAAATTAAAATGAATACTTTAACAATTCTGTTTTGCAGTGTTAGTCAGTAAGTGACTGGCTGCTCCCGTATGGGATTAGAACGATGCCACCTTATCCCATAGTCCAGCCAATGATGCGATTCACATTCGTATATACACAGCTAATCAGCGTCGTCGACAGGCTATGACAGCGTCCTTATGTGCCGACACCGGTGTTTTAGCTAGCAAAGCGGCTTGGCTGATGTGGAGTGAAGCCACGTTAATAACAACGTGTACAACCATTGGAGATGTGAGCAGGACAGACGAACAATTGATGGAAAAAGTGTGAACTTTATACCAGTTTTTAAATTATGTTGATAGGCCGCGTAAAACCAGAGTTATGATAAAAATTTCTGCAGTGTTTTTTTTTTTCCCTGAATACTATCGTTGTTTATATTTACTGCGGGAAGAAACGGTAAAAACTGCGTTTTATAAGGAAAATGTTCGAAAGCACTCTCCGCCTGTGAGCAAAACCAAAATACCCCACCCTTTCCTATTGGTGGAAAAATGTAGCATGTCGATCAATCAAAAAATGATATGGTAACGTGGCATCTAGTTGTTTAGAAAGGGGGGAAGTTTTAGGAGTGACAGCGGTGTTCTGAGATGTGAGAGATTTGCAAAGTTTAGCGTGTTTGGAGTCTAAAGTTAGTGTGTTGTCTTGTGTAGTTAGTGTGTAGTGTAGTCAATAGTTTTGTTGTGTGTGTCAGAACAATGAGGCGACTGCTGAATGTTACAGGTGTTACAGGAGTGATACATCTGCTGTTGTCAGGCCTGCAGGTATCAGACTGTTGTTCTCCTTTATAGTGGAAAGAAATTATTTTTTGGAGTGGCACAAATAATTTGTGTGGCATCAAATTTGATGCAGAACAGCTGATTGTTCTGTAAATAGTTTGAAATGTTTATTTAAAAAAACGCCTTGGCTACAGTTTTAGGTAAACGGCTACAAAAAACGTTGTTGTTTGCGTAACTCAGTTACTTTTTTAAAGAAGTAACTATATGATTAATTGCCCAGCATTGTATCATTATATACTGTATTTTGCAGACAGAGAGTTACAGGACTCTCTCCCAGACCACAGACTCATAATACAAGTCAGAGCTTTATAAAAGAGAGAGAGAGAGAGAAAGTTTTGTTTTCAAAATTGGAGTTCAAGTTATTTTTACTCCCAATAGTGTTAACATGCTACACAGGTCATGAACAAGATTTGTTTACATTTTCATTGTAAGTGGGCTAAAGCAGTTAATTAAAAGTAGTCTAACATAAATGTAAATGCTGTAATTTGATTATTTTAATAAACCATGTAACTTTGGATGGATTCGATGCTGGCGTGACCACAGTGCACACGTCTGCTGTTGCTCACAGTGGTCCAAGGGACCGCTCAGGGAGTTTGTGTGTTCGCTCAGACACATGAAAAATTAGAGGGAACATTGTTGCCAATGTATAATGTAGCTGTGAGTAGTTAAACTGAATAACAGTTACTGATAAATACAAACAGATAACCTGATTGAATTCATATCTTTGTCTCCCTCTAGTGGCCAACTCGAGTGGTGGCAGTGGCTCAAGACGGGACTCATTGACAGGCAACAGCGATTTGTATAAACGCACACCTTCCAGCCTCACCCCGATTGGTCATGGAGGATTTTACAACGGCACCCTGGGCTTCAGTCCATCCCCTGGCCCTGTGGGCATGCCTTTACCCAACCAGGGGCCTTCCCATTCCCTCACACCTCCACCCTCCCTGTCCAATCACAGCTCCTCATCCAACCTCAATCTTGGTAAGCATCTTTTCTCTGGATGTTGTGTTAATTAGGAGTGCTGCTGGTTTATAATGATGTTTTATCAGTTGATGGTTTCTTTACTTAACTTACCAGAACTTTTTTTAAAGCTTTACAATAATGTAAACAAATATGCATCATTTAGAGTTTATTCTAGTAAAAGATGTGTCTGGCTTAATTGAGAAGCGGCCGTTGTTCAGTTTTCCAAACTAACAAATGGAGCTGAAGATTTGTACGGCAGCATGTTTTGAGGGACTAATTATAAATTGTGTCGCAGTGTTTTGTTTTGCGTGATTGACAGTCGGCAGAGTGAATTTTAATGCAAATCAGTGTTGATGGAATGATAATTAAACAAACTGACAGTCAGGGCGAGGCTTCATTATGACTCGGATGGATTACCTAGCTGTGGCATATTCATTCACATGCATCAGATTTGTCATTCTGTACAGATTCAACCAATCAGAAAGAACTTCTTTGTTTTTGTTTTTGTTTTTTTTCAAAGGAAGGAAACAAGCGTGCACTGACATGCTCAGCTAGACACCAAGTTTATCTAAGAACACAGGTTTTTGAGTAGTAATATCTACTGCTCAACTTCAAGGATTAATTCCATATATTTTCAGCTAATTCTGTGTCAGACAGGCTGAATGATGTTCATTGTATAACTTGCGTTTACTGTTGTAGTACCTATTGGTACTTATTTGTGTGTGATGTATTTTTAGGTTCATATTCTCTTCATTTGACTTTGTGACAGTCCCCTTTCTCTCTGACGCCTCAGGAGGCCTGACCAATGGCAGTGGGCGTTTCATCTCCGCAGCTCCAGGAGCCGAGGCCAAGTACCGCAACGCCGCCAGCTCGGGCTCCTCCCTCTTTTCCCCCAGCAGCCAGCTCTTCCCATCATCACGGCTACGTTACGGCATGTCGGACGTGATGCCATCAGGCCGGAGCCGCCTGCTCGAGGACTTCAGGAACAACCGCTATCCCAACCTGCAGCTCCGAGACATCGCCGGCCACATCATGGAGTTCAGCCAGGATCAGCACGGCAGCAGGTACGTGTGGGCAGTTACCTCCAGTATAAAATAACACCTTTGAATTCCCCCGAAAGTCTGTCCCATGAGTAATGGCAGTCAGTTGGAGGCCCCAATAACTGCAGGTTAATAGGATACCACACAACAAGTATGTGACAGGATGTGTTACTGTGAAACGTCAACTTTTAGGCGTACCACTAGTGCCAGTTAAGTTGTAATGAAAAAGTAGACACAAAAAGTAAAGGCTGTCTGTGGCTGCGACTAATGATGTGCTGCACGATTAATATACCAGCCGCTTTAGCAATTAATCGTTCGCGGTGGGTGTTTGTAGACTCTGAAGCCTCCAGACTGTTCATTTTGTATTACCAGCAGTTTAAACACACCAAATCATCGCTTGTGCTTGAATTTCAAGTAATAACTTGCAAATTTATCAGGCCATTGAGTCTATTTGTCTTTAGACACATTAACTTATACAGAGAATTTTTAGTAGACAGGACAATGAAGACTGGAGAGAGAAGTGGGACGAGGTCGTGGGTTTAGCACAGGGGGAGGTCACCTTCTCAGCCAGGTGAGCTGTAGCAGTGCCCATCGATAATGTACTTGCATGGCAGGTTTATTTATCACATATTGATCTCTGACAGTTGGTGTGTGACTGAAGAGTCCTTTTCAAGAGCAAAATTTACAAAGTGCTTTTCAATACAGAGTAATTAGAATTAAAATGGTATAAATCGATTAAAATAAATAAAGCCACGTCTGAAACGGTGCATCCTAAGCTTCTGTTAAAGTAAAGGTATTAACAGTGTCAACAGATCTTAGGTCACTGGATCTATGTACAGCCAACATGATTGTAGTGGTTCACTGATGTATGGAGACATTTGAACGTGTTGTGCTATGAAGTGATCACCAGATTTTTAAATTGAACCCTAAACTTTATGAGGAGCCAGTGTAAGGAAGACAAAATTGGCGATTAAGCTCTTTAATTTCATGAAGTAACCTCTATATTAAACATTGATACTGACAGAAAAGTGTTGTCACTGAACCATCACTGCCCGACACTGTGACGCAGTCCAGACATGTGCAGACTTTTCTGCTGAAGTCATCTGTGAACATATCAACATGCCCGATCTGCACGTCCCAGACAATTTCTTTCCACCATCTCAGTCTGTTTTATCTCTCTCCTCGCCGGGCATCCATCTCTTCACCTCACAGGCTGCTCACTTCCTTCAGCTCCCTCTTTGGACCGTCTCCACTCCGACTGTCCCTCAGGTTAAAGAAACTGGAGCACTTCTCTCTCAGTTCTGTCTCAGGACATCTGTCTCGCTTTATTGCTCTGACGTGTTTGTCTTCATCTCCAGTTTCATCTAAACTTTGTAAATCCCCTTTATGCACTTGGTTGATTTTATGAGAAGAGTCTGTGTATTTTCTCATGAGGCTTGTATACATTGCAGACAGGAAAAAGAAGAAGGGGGGAAAAACAGAACAAAAGATGTTTGTTGAACTTAATTTAAAAGATATACTTTTATTCATCCTCGTTCTCTTTTAAAGGTTTATCCAGTTGAAATTGGAGCGAGCCAGTTCAGCAGAGCGCCAGCTCGTCTTCAGCGAGATCCTGCAGGCGGCCTACCAGCTCATGGTGGATGTTTTTGGGAATTACGTCATCCAGAAGTTCTTTGAGGTGTGTGTGCAGTTGATGCTGTGCTGCGTGTGCCTTTGAAACACCAACGTTAAATTTATGGGAAAGTCTCAGTCGATTATTCTTCAGAACCACGCCTAGCTTTAATAGCTTCTGTAGCCTGCCTGATTTTGCTTACATGTGTGGTGTTGCATATTGTCAAAAGGATTAGAGGCTCATTTTGTTTGTGCGTTTCAGTTTGGCAGCCTGGACCAGAAGCTGGCTCTCGCTGAGAGAATCCGAGGTCACGTGCTGTCTCTGGCCCTGCAGATGTACGGCTGCAGGGTCATTCAGAAAGCTCTGGAGTTCATCCCCTCGGATCAGCAGGTTATTGTAAGTACACTTGTGAGCGTGTAAACATGACCCTAAATAAATCTATCCTGTCACAACTCTGCTGCGCTTGGATTTCTGTTGAAGGCGGGGGGGAAAAGGGGGAAATATCCTAGTGTCCCAATTTGTTAGCACATCTATTATCCACGTGCTGATAATTCAGCTGTGAGTGAGAGCACATTGCTCATAGATAACACAT
This sequence comes from Diplotaxodon limnothrissa, assembly GCF_057381915.1. NCBI lineage: Eukaryota > Metazoa > Chordata > Actinopteri > Cichliformes > Cichlidae > Diplotaxodon > Diplotaxodon limnothrissa. The sequence goes on from NC_140616.1 coordinate 19,253,312, forward strand.
TTCTATTTATACAGCAGAATGCAGCATCGATGAAGAGGTACGCTGAGCTTTTATGTTGGCGCTCCCTTGTGAAACAGCAGGCTCCTTGTATGCACTCTATCATCAGCGTTGAATGAAGCTAAAGACGCCACAGTTTATATGCAAATGTAAACTGGTGCTATTCAGATAAAGCTAGAGGAATATCAACAGGAAATAATTTAGTTTGAAGTCAGTGTTTTAGGATAGGGTCTCTCTGTGTGTGTATGTGAGGAAGTAAGTTATCCATCTTTGCTTAATAGACCCCAATAGATTCCTGCAGGGCATCTGTTAAAAGCCCAGTGTTATTTGTCTGGCTGTGAGCTGCAATGAAAAATGAAGGAGAGGCTGAAAAATGCCATCAGGCAATATTTGATTTCTCACAAACAATTACTGTCCCTCTCCTCACTCCGCCTCCCCTCTGTCCCTCTCTTCTTCTTCTTCGTCTCTGCAGAGCGAGATGGTGCGGGAGCTGGACGGCCACGTGCTGAAGTGCGTAAAGGACCAGAACGGTAACCATGTGGTGCAGAAGTGTATCGAATGTGTCCAGCCTCACGCGCTGCACTTCATCATCGAAGCCTTTAAGGGACAGGTCGGTCTGCACAAAAAAATATTTCCACATTCAGTCACTGTAGCACGCCAGCGCATGGCTGACATCCACACACACTCGCTGCTGCTGCCTGAAGGCAGCGAGCATATTGTCACCGCCAAAGCACATAGACACACATGCTCAGGCCTTTTTTTTTTCTTTTTTTTTTTTTCTTCTCAGGGACAGGGTATGTTGCCTTGGCAACAGAAACCTCAGCCCAGTGGCGACAGCCATCTTCTACCTACCTACAAGCTAAATGTTACATTAGCATAAAGTGTTAAAATAAAGATTGTGTGTTCGTGCATCATCCTTTTGTTGTCTACACATGAAAGGTCTCGGTTTCTCGACTCGGCGCTCTGACAGTAAATGTTACCACCGTGTGAGTGTTTTGCTTCTCGAGCATTTGCATGTTGTGTAACGGCACGTCTCGTACCCGGTGGCTCAGATTTGTTTGTGTAGCTGAAAGCATGTCAGGAATCTGTGTTTCACCTTCCCTGCAGGGGTGGGCCGGGTATGCAAAAGTATGCCTCTGATTAGAGCTGGGCGATAGACCGATAACGATATGTATCGCGATATAACTTTTACTCGATAGAGAAATTAAGCTATCGCGATAGACCTCGCCGCTCTTGTCCTCAAAGAAAAAAAAAAAAAAAGGTCAGCCAATCCAAATTAAGTAGCGCAGAGCTGAACCAATCACAGCCGCAGCGTCACGTCGCGTGGCTTGTTACGTACAGCACAAGTGCCAAGCCGCACGTGTGTTTGTTTGGGAAGTAGCCAGCGGGTAATGGAGGAAATGAGTGTGCCGACTAGAAAAATCAACCGAGCGTGACCGAAGAGAAAAAAGATGATGGTTCCAATGCCGGAGAGATTGTCAAACGGAAGAGCCATAGAAGTTCCGTAGTGTGAAGGTATTTCGGCTATTTCAAGTCTGACAAAAAATAGAGTAGCGTTCACTGTAAATTGTGCCGAAAGCAAGTCTGGAAATACAATAAACTGGTGCATGCGTCACACTGTGCGCCACGTTATTGTTTCGGTGAAATGAATTTCTACAATACTGTTACTGTTAATTCTACTCTCTGCAGTGTTTAAATGCTTACATATACACACAGTTACTGTCCCTCCACACATACGACTCGGTTCTGCTTCTATGCCCCAGCTTTGTTTACTTTTTCCCACCGAGGCTTCTAGACTTCTGATTGGCCAACATTTCGGCACGGTTAGGAATCTAGCGCCACCTGCTGCTTTGGCATGTTCATAGCAGCGTTTTCCTTCATTTCCCCCTTTATGTGTGGACGGGATTATTTTTTAAAACGAAAACGGAAAATCTCAGTTTTCAAAAATACCCGTGTACGTGTGGACGTAGCCTCAGTCTCTGACTGGAAGCGCTAATTCGTCATTCGGCTTTTGTCAGACTAAAGTAACTGTTAAAACTGTTAGAAAAGCTCAGCTATACAACAAGGAGAGATTGAGAATTTCCTTTTAGTTCTCAGTTTATTTGATATTGACAAAAGTTAGTCAGTTTTGTCTGTTCTTCTGTAACACAAACTAAGATTTATTTTTAGAATTAATATTTTGTTTCTAAGTGGAATTGACAATTTAGTCTGTTTCATTTGTTCTATTTTGAAACTTAAACGCTTTAGCGGCTGCCTTTTGTGTAGTTTGCAATATTTGCCTTTATTTATCTGAAAAAGTCTCATGTTCCATAAGTACATCTACCCTGTTGAACTTATTATGGGAAATAAATATTTAAATAAAAACAAGCTGCTGATTATTTCACATTTTACTTGTGAGCAACGGCACATTTAAATCTTACAAATATAGTTATTTGGCTTATATCGTGATAGATATCGTTATCGCCTGAAATGAAAAAAACATATCGTGATATGAAAAAATCTCATATCGCCCAGCTCTACCTCTGATAATTCGAGGCGCTTTGTACACCATAAGTGAAAACAGTTTGAGTTCATCTCACCTCACTGAGCTTGAGTTGATATGTGATTGTGAGCGGAATGACTAAAAATGTGCAACTACACGCGTCTCTCAGGTCTTCGCCCTCTCCACTCACCCTTACGGCTGCCGAGTGATCCAGCGCATTCTCGAACACTGCCTCCCCGAGCAGACGCTGCCCATATTGGAGGAGCTCCATCAGCACACAGAGCAGCTAGTGCAGGTGAGGCACTCAGCGCTGTCAGTCTTTGACTGCAGCTTTATATTTTTCAGGATAACGACATTTCAAGTTAGCTCAAAGAGGGGAAAAAAGCTCCTCTCGGAGCCTCCAGATTTCTGAAGTTGGCTGTGTTTGATGTGACGTCAGAGCCACCAGCTGTCCTTCTCACGTTTTTAGTTAATGTGTCTGCGGTTTGTTTTATTTAGGACCAATATGGCAACTACGTGATCCAGCACGTTTTGGAGCATGGCAGAGCCGAGGATAAGAGTAAAATTGTGGCTGAGATCAGAGGCAATGTACTGGGACTCAGCCAGCACAAGTTTGCCAGGTAAACACCAACGCGCGCGCGCGCACACACACACACACGTGCGCACGTTGTCAGCTCCATCTTTGTTTGAGAGGTTTTCCTTTGGTTTCTTCACACCTGCAATCAGATAAGGAACTTTTTCTGTACCTGGGGGACGTTACGATATTTATGATAACATCTGTTACTCAGACACTTTGATCATGAACCAAACATGGTACAGCCTTTATATTTACACCATAGGCACACGTTACAGAGTAGATGATCTAATGTGATTTTGGAGCTTCTTTAAGCTTTAAGTCACCTGCTGTTGTTTAAAATTCAGGCCAGAAATGATCAAATTGGGTTACAGGTACTTCATATGCAGAGACAGGCTTGTTGGTGTGGGAAAACATTTGCTTGTGTTCTCACTCCTCTATTCTTGTGGCTTTTATTAACACTGTCCCCCCTTCCTCCTCCTCCTTTCTCCAGCAATGTGGTTGAGAAGTGTGTTACCCATGCGTCACGGGCAGAACGGGCCGTACTGATAGATGAAGTGTGCAGCCTGACTGAGGGCCCCCACAGTGCCTTATACACCATGATGAAGGACCAGTACGCCAACTATGTGGTGCAGAAGATGATCGATGTGGCCGAGCCAACGCAGCGCAAAATCGTAATGCATAAGGTTGGTAAAGGGGCCAGAGGGGTCATCGTGCGTCCCGTCTAAATGTTGGGATAAAAGATGTGATTGTAATCCTCTTTTGTTCAGTGTTTACTGCAGTCACTTATGGGGAAGTCGTTGTTGTATAGCTTTGACATTTTCTGGATGAGGAGGTGTTTTCTGGCGTTTAGAGCGCTGCTCTGTGTTACAATTGAAGGATAATCATTGAACATTTCACCCTTTTTAGAGCAATCAAATGCAGTATCTGTGATTTAAAGGTTGGAAATAGTCATTTTTATTATGGTGATGGTGTAAAGTTCAGCACATTCATTTATTCCCCAAACAGCCCGAAGCTCAAAGTGATTTAAGATGGTTTAATTCAGCTCATGAACAGGAATAAGAGGTGAATAAATTGAAGCTGTTCTCGGCTATAAAACCTATAAACCCGAGACTATTTGTTTCAGCTCTAGATGTCAAACCCTAGGGAAGCTTTTCAGCTTCCCCAGGGTTAAATTCAGCAGTCTTAAATTCAGCAGTGTGAATTGTTTTTTTTGTTTGTTTTTTTTTTTAAGCAAATTAGATCGCTAACGCGAACAAAACTATAATGAAACCAACCGTCACTAATGCAAAACTGTGCAGGTGGGTTGGATTGACGAGAGCTCATCCAGCTAATGCACTCTGTTGTTGTGTCCAAGTAGCAACTACCTCTAAAGCTATTAAGGTACAAATATGTCTGCTAGCTTGACCTCCATCCATAATGGGAAAGAACATTTCAGTGAAGTTTGCATTAATGCGTACACTCACCGGACACTTCATTAGGTACATCTCGCGAGTGCCAGATTAGGCCCCCTTTCTCCTTCAGGGCTGCATTCATTCTTCGTGGCGTAGAATAAACAAGTGCTGGTGCTTTCATGTTGTTTACACCGGATTCTGACCCATCCATCCGAATGAAATCAAGACTCATCAGACCAGGTGGCATTTTTCCAGTCTTCTGTTGTCCAGTTTTGATGTGCTTGTACGAACTCTAGCCTCAGTTTCCTGTTCTTACTTGACAGGACTGACACAGTGCGCTCTACTGCATACCTGGTTCTAACAAGAGGTTATTTGAGTTACTGTTGCCTTCCTATCAGCTTAAAGCAGCCTGGCCATTCTCCTCTGACCTCTACCATCGACAAGGCACTTTCAGCAGAGAGCTGCTGCTCACTGGATATTTTCTCTGTAAACTTTAGAGATGGCTGTGCAGGAAAATCCCATTCAGATGCTCACTTTGAACTTTAGCAGCTCGCCTTGGCTGTGTCTACGTGCCTAAATCTATTCAGCCTTGTGATTGGCACTTGAACAGATGTGTCTAACAAAGTGTCGAGTGAGTGCAAATCAGAGGGTGAAATTAGAGAGCTGGGTTTTATTTATTCCTTTATTTATTAACTCTTCTAGTAATGTTTGCTCAGTCGGTTTATAGACTGGCATCTATCAACCTCAGTTAATGTCAGCCTCGTCACTGATGTGAGGTCTGCATGCATGTAAGGGGACTCGAAAAGGAGCAAATTTGTATCAATTTTTGACTAACGTGTGCGTGTGTGCGTGTGTGTGTGTACAGATCCGGCCTCACATTTCCACGCTGAGGAAGTACACGTATGGAAAACACATCCTCGCCAAGCTCGAGAAGTACTACATGAAGAACGGCGTCGACCTGGGTCCTCTCTGCGGCCCTCCTAATGGCATCATGTAAACTGAACCCCCTCCTCCTCCCCCACCCCAAAATCATGTCTACCACCTCCCCACCCTTCAGCTCGCCTTCCTCATGCCTTCATGTCTACCCCACCCACCCCCTCGTCTGACCCTTCAGAAAGCATCATGCCCACTTCACCCCACCAAATCCTCATAGAGGACATCGTGTACCCCTCCCACCACTGTTTCCATGACAACTCTTTTTTTTTTTCTTTTTTTCCTTTTTTGCTTCTGATAAACTCAAAAGATAAATCTTTCACTTTTTGCTACTGCTGCATACACAATCCTAGAGCCCCCTCCTCCTCCTCCTCCTCTCATTCTAGCTATTTACCACTATGAGATGGAACGAGTATTTAATTTGTCTGACGTCCCCGAATCATAGACAGACACACACACACAGACACACACATGTGCGCGCGCCACCATCAGCTAACCAGCAGACAGATCATTTAGCATGGGAGATTCGTTTTCTGGTCTTGCTTCTATAAATATAACGTGTATACTTGGTGTAGACCTTTGCATATATATATATAAATATATATATAAAACTTTGTAGTTTTTCTGGTTTTTGATGTTGAATCTGTATCTATAATGTATCCTAGTAGTGACCACATACTTCTGACTGTATAATTGTACATTTGTAAACCCTTGTAATGTAAAAGTGCTTTACCACCCTTTTTTGGTATGAGAAGAAGAAAAAAAAAAAGAAAAAAAATCTCACTCTGGGGGACAAAAAAAAGGAAAAAAAAAAACTGTGCATTTCAGTGTATATTCTCACCTCCTTGGTTGTGACATATGAGTTGTTGTATATTGTAAATTGTAATATCAAATTTTGTTTTGAAAAGCCCTTTCTATACAGCGTTGTACTTGTACAAAGATTCGCCACGCTTGGTTTTATCTTTATCTCGTCACTGCTTAACTTAAAGACGTCGATCTCCCGCCGACTCCCAATTGGACACGTTCGGATAGATTAGTGGTGTCTTCTGGTTTGTTTTTTGTTTGTTTGTTGTTTTGGTGGGGAGGGGGGGGGACTTTTTGACCTTTTTTAAGATCTTTTTATAGGAATGCTTTACCCCATGAAATGTGTCATGTGTTTTGAGTACGCTGGCTGGGTGGGAGAAATAACTTTTACTCATTTAAACCCCCCTTCCCCTTCTCCCCCCAAACTCCTCAGTTACCCATGACTGTTTTCAGGGGTAAACGCGTGGATTGTACAGAGGAGACTCTTGTGTTTTTTGGCATTTTCTCTAGTGCTGTAAGTGCTGTATCATACTGTCCATGTCCTTTTGGGTGAGAGAGAGGCCGCCCGCCACAGCGCGGTGTACATTTGGAGCAGCCTTGTGTATATTTACTACGAGCACACCTGTAACCATATGTGTATAGTTAACAGAACCTGTGTATGCTTATTGCCTGGGCAACTATTTTTTGTAACTCCTGTTGTAGATTGTCTCTAAACAATTGTGTGATCTTTATTTTGAAACCAAACTGAACAAAAAAAAAAAAACTTTGAAAATTTACCCGCCTCCGCTGTGCTTCATTGTGTGTCTGGTACTCTCGTTATGTTGAATCGAGAAACAGGATCCTCTGTGCCGTAGCGTGTGTTCGATGTCTACCGAATGGATACGGCTGCAATTACACAGCAAGAGTCAAGAGAGGGGAGCAGGGCGTTTGGTCCTGATGCTCCACTTTCTCCCATAGATGTGGCTGATTAATGAGGCTGGCACCTTAATGGGGCATCGCAAGGACTGACAAACCAGCAGTGCTGAATGGAAGAAGTCGGGAACAATTTAAGTAATGTGTACCAAAAACCGCCTCTATTATTTTTGACTCCCTGCTCTGTTTATGCTCATTATGTGATCGCAATAGGAAGAGCATGAGTGAAAACCCTCCTACGGTCAGTGGAGAAGAAGTCCTAATTTACTGATAATCAGCCTGCATTGCAGTGTTGAACAGGCCTCAGTCAGAACACATCCATCTTGTAGTCCTCCAGTGCTGTCATTCAAACAGACTGCAATATATTGTCAAGAGTATTCAGTCACCCATTCAAATCGTAGGATTCAGGTGTATAAAATCAAGCACCTGGGCATGAAGACTGCCTCTATAAACATTTGTGAAAGAATGGGTCGCTCTTAGGAGCTCCAAACGGTGCTTGGGGAGCTTCACAGAATAGGTTTCCATGATTGAGCGGCTACATCACTAAGCACAATATTACAGTGGTGTAAAGCACGCCACGACTGGACTGTAGAGGAGTGGAGATGTATTCTCTGAGTCACCCTTCTCCGTCTCGCAATCTGACGGATGAATCAGGGTTTGGCGGTTGCCAAGTGTAAAGTTTCTAGGTGTAGGGTTGTTTTTCAGGAGTTGGGCTTGGCCCCTTAGTTCCAGTGAAAGGAACTCTTAATGCTTCAGTATACCAAGATATTTAATTGTCCCAACTTTGTAGGAACAGTTTGGGCATGGCCCCTTCCTGTTCCAACATGACCGGTGCACAAAGCAAGGACCATAAAGACATGAATAAGCACGTTTAGCACGCTTCCTGGGTACCACCATCACCCAGGACCTGAAGTGGGAGCCCACCATCACCTCCGTCATCAAGAAAGCCCAGCAGAGGATGTACTTCCTGAGGCAGCTGAAGAAATTCAACCTGCCAACACGGACGATGATGCAGTTCTACACTGCAATCATCGAGTCCATCCTCACCTCCTCCATCACCGTGTGGTACGCTGGAGCCACTATCAGGGACAAACAGAGACTGCAGCGTGTTGTGCGCTCTGCTGAGAAGGTGATTGGCTGCACACTCCCATCTCTGCAGGACCTGTACACCTCCAGGACACTGCGGCGTGCAGCCCGGATCTCAGCTGACCCTTCTCACCCTGGACACAGTCTGTTTGACCTGCTCCCCTCAGGCAGGAGGCTCCGGTCCATTCGCACCAGAACCTCTCGCCACAAGAACAGTTTCTTCCCCTCTGCTGTTGGACACATGAACAATAACCACATGACTGTCCCCGCCACTAACACATGACCCTACGCTGTGTCACTGCATCATTTCATGTCTGGCACTGATCACCACCTGCACTCATGTATATATCTTTCTACGTAGCACTCATAATTCTTATTCTCATGTATATATGTTTGGCACTGATCACCACCTGCACTCATGTATATATCTTTCTACGTAGCACTCATAATTCTTATTCTCATGTATATATCTCATGTATATCTCATGCACATATCTTTCTTTCTACATAGCACTTTAATTCTTATTGTCTGCACTGAAGCACCGCAGCAATTTCCTAATGTTGTAAACCTCAACATCTGGCAATAAACCCATTCTGATTCTGATTCTGATTCTGAAAGACTTGACTGGCCTGCACCGAGTCCTCACCTCAACCTGATAAAACGCCAATTAGAGCGGAGTCTATGAGCCAGGCCTTCTCGTCCAACATCAGTGTCTGACCTCACAAATACACATCCAGAAGAAGGTCAACATTCCCATTAACACACTCCTAAAACCTGTGGAAAATCTTCCCAGAACAGAAGCTGTTATAGCTGGAAAAGGTGGGCCGATGTCATATTAAACCCTGCCTTAAGGCAGATGAGTGAATACTTTTAACAATATGTTAAACATGTATTCACTGCGAACGTGGTGGGAGAACACACCCAAGACTACCAGAATCTACATCAGACCGAGTTTTATTTGAAGACACACCTGATGGCTTTATTTGGCAGCAGTGTTGGTCAAGTTACTTGAAAAAAGTAATCAGTAATTAATTACTGATTACTCCCCCCAAAAAGTAATCCTGTTACTTTACTGATTACTTATTTTCAAAAGTAATTAATTACTTAGTTACTTAGTTACTTAGTTACTTTTTAAAAACACGATTTACAACCTGAAGAGGTGATAAAGTGATAGATCTTTCAGCCCAATTCTACTTTTTCTACATAATCCATCATACAAAATGTAATCAAATGGAAAAGTCTCTTTTTTTTTAACTTGTTTTATCAGTTTTAATCTTTTAACTTTATGCATCAAGCAAAAAATTTAATTATATGCAACATTCTCTGACTTGAATAAATTAGTTTAACATTTAAACCTATTTTCTACACATTCCAGCACATAAAATAAAATATTTTTTGTGTTTTCACTCACTCTTTCAAACAGATGCAAGTAAAACACAGCAGAAAATAAATAAAGTCAAAGACTCAGCGGTCCTTTTGCTCTATTTTCACCTGTAAAGCAGGAGCAGGGTAGGCGGAGGGTTACCCTGGTGTAGGTGTGCTGCGGTCAGTTGAAGAATCCGCGCGAGTGTCTCTGTGAGTTTCCCATCACGTCGTAGCTACTCGGTGCTTGTTGGAAGTTTAGGGGTTTTTTTCGCTGTAAAAAGAAGTTTTCTTCCCACGCACGATGGACGCTAATGTTTTTGTCACTTTTTATGGAATCAAACTCAAAGTAAGGTCAGTACTTCCACGCTTTAAACGCTGCATGCTCATACTCTCTCCCGCACTCGATATATTATCCATTGTTGATCTGCACACAGCTGCTGTCACCAACGTCGCACTTGCTTACGTCACTGTCATGAGACATTCTCGCAAAAAAAATCACGGTTTTAGTAACGCAGTAACGCAGCGTTCCTACGGGAAAGTAACGGTAATCTAATTACCGATTTTGCAATAGTAATCCCTTACTTTACTCGTTACTTGAAAAAAGTAATCAGATTACAGTAACGCGTTACAAGTAACGCGTTACTGCCCATCTCTGTTTGGCAGTGCTTTCTTTAAAAAAGGTCACATTTTATAAGCCTAACAAAGCATTCTGATCCCACTAATCACAGGTAGGTAAAACCTACTTAATAGTCTTTCGCAATCAATCAGATGCAATTCAACATTTTCCCAAGGCTAATTTCGGGATAAGGAGGGAACACGTGGTCTGCAGTGGCAGGTGGAGCTGAGAAACCAAACGGAGGCACGCTCAAGTTCACCTTCAGACGTCGCTGGTGGTTGTAAAAGTGGCGAACACAACTTTGAGCATATGACGGGTCATTAAATGTTTCCACTCCGGTTGCTGCGGTGCAATAACAGCTAACCATACTGCAAGAGCCGAGAGGGAAGGGGGGGGGGGGGTGTTATCGCGCGATATCAACCCCTCTTACGTACAGGCGCAGGTGTGACTGAGCCAATCACGGCGCAGGAGCGCGGTTGACCGTTAAAGGTGTGTGAGCGGTTAACCAAACCAACACCGCGGTCCGCTGCTTGTGAATTTACAGACTGCTTATTGTTTTGTTTTAGGGGGGGCTGCGGGTGCCTAACCGAGCTGCAGGGGGCATCCTCGCCCTTGCACGCGGAGATCCACCCCCAACCCCTACACTTCCTTTTAACGCACACATATACACACCCCCTCCTCCTGCCAAACTCCCAGGCCAGCGTCGCCATACGGAACATCCTGCCCTCAACGGAGAGGGGGAGGAGAGAGAGAGAGAGAGAGAGCCTGAGAGTGTGTGTGTGTGTTCAGAGAGAGAGAGAGAGAGAGAGGTAGAGAGAGCTCGTGCGTGTATTAAGAGAGCGAGAGAGACGAGGTCTGGCTTCTTCTGGTAGTAAATTATCAGATTTCGAGCGCAAAAACTCGCAGAAACAGACAGATCGGAAGGCATCGTGGAAATCTGCTTCAGCGGTGACCGGAACCAGCAGCAGGAGCGCGTGAAGCCTTGGATTAAAAAGCCCGACTACAAGGACGGATGGTCGCGCAGACGGGCGGCTCGCTCTGAAGTTGGACAGACTACCGAGGCACCGAGAGCAAGGAGCCGGCGACAGCCAGCAGCAGCTTTTTTTTTCTTTTTTGGGGGTCCCTCCACCTCCCAGAACCCCCCACCCCTCCCACACCGGTAAAGGCAGCAGCATCGGCGGCGGCACCGGGAGGCTGTGCCCGCGCACCCCGACCATGGAGCTGCCTTGGCTGCTGGCGCTCACGGCGCTGCTTGCTCACGCCACCACGGTAAGCACGAGCCTTACATCCTTTGTTAACCGGGGAGCTCTCGTTGCGCACACGGGAGTCGGGGTGCGCGCACACGTGTATGTGTGTGTGTGAGTGCGCTATCGTTAATGAGACAGTGGCGGCGCGTCGGTGATCGGTAGGAAATCCTACACTCGACCCAGGATCCGTATTGGCCGTTCCAGACTCCTGTTAAGGAGGGGGGGCGGCTACCCCCTTGCACACCCCCTCCCCACACACACACACCAGCCTTTGTGTCTCAATGTCGGGATTTATTGTGGCCTGTGTGTCCCCTGGAGTCAGGAGGTGCGTGTGCGTGCATGTGTGGAGGAGAGGGGGGGGGGGGGGTTAATTAGCGGGTTATCTCTAATTGGGCTTGATTACGGGTGTTAGTGCGGTGCCTCGTTCTGTGGTGTCTGTGTCACCAGCTCAACATCCTGCCCTTAATTTGGGGGCTCCAGTCATACTGCGGTTTTAACGACTTTATTACCAGGTACTCGCGCTGCAGGACGATGTGTGTGTGTGTGTGTGTGTGTGTGGAGAGAGAGAGAGAGAGAGAGAGAGAGAGAGAGAGAGAGAGAAGGTGTGCCTGTGACTGGATGTCCAGGGGTGCTCCATTACTTCCCAGATATCAGCGCCCTCATTGTGCGGATGCCAGAATCCAACTGGGGGGCATTCTCCGGTTATAAGTGTGTGTGACAGAGACAGCCCGCGGCGGTATGTGGTTGTGGCACAAAGTGGGTGGGGTAACGGGAAAGTTAACGGCGATGCGGTCCGCGAACGAGTGCTCGGATGGAATGATGTCATCGGGAATCGCGAGGAGGCAAGCTGTTTAGGGAATGCGCGAGCCTCCCCCCTCCTCCTCTGCGCGCGCACACACAGACACACACACACACACACACACACACACCTATCTCCTCTCCGGAACTATCCACGCCGAGCTTCACGCGCCCCCCGTAACACGCCCACACTTTCCGTTACCGATTAATCCAGATTTATCCCATAAGCAGCAGGAGGGGGTGGAGGAAGAGGGAGGAAGCTCGCTGAATCATTGAGAGAAAACGAGGATAGCGCCAAAAACACAAATCAAGATCCAGATCTACTTTTGAGTTTCAAGACTCAGAAGCTGGAGGTTTTTAACACGTCTCCCCTGCTGTTTTATTTTTTAGCTCATCTGCAGTTTTAGTTTTACACCTTCATTCATGGCTACTTCCTGTTAAAGGTCCCGAGCTGTTCTCACTAGTGCCATACTGCAAATGCTGATATCGATCTGATACCAAGTAAATGCAGGGCCAGCCGATACCAATACCGATATTGACACTTTCAACATAGAAAATGAACACATTTTAATGATCACTAAATCACAGAGTTTTAATTTCCATGATAATTAGTTAGCATAACTAAACACATATATTTAATACGTTTTCTAATCAAATAATAATAACAATTTAACACATTTCAGCAGGCTACATAGAGGTAGAAATAGTATCGGTTCCATTGCACTAGTATCGATCTGATGCACATACCAGCACTGCTGTCGATACCATCGATATTTGGATACCTCTATTTCTCACAGGCAATTAATTAAACAGACCAGAGAAACCAGTTCTACTTCAGAGAGATCCATCAGCTTTAAGCCACCTTTATACATAGTCACAGTTTTTATTTCCATATTGTTGTACAAAAGGCCCAAATGTTGCTGCTTAATGCCTTTTCTTGCCTAATTCACCCTTGCTTTGCTTGGACCATCTTTCGTTGTTTCTGCGGTGAAGCTGCACCAGTTCTGGCAGCTGTTTTCAACACCACACACTCACAGATATAAACACTGATTAGTAGGTCAGTCGGTTGCAATCCTTGCCAAAGATCCTTGGCCTCCAGCTGACCTAATCTGTCTTTAAGTGTGCAGATGGAGACAGGTGTGTGACACACATACACGTAAATATACGCCGTGGTGAGGAGCGCACTGATAGATCAGCTGCCGTCGAGGGTCATAATTACAGACTCAACCTCAAGCAACCCCGGGCTTTGAATGCACGCGCGCATGACCCGTGGTCGCGTGCATCCGCTGATGAGCTCTTTTCTCAGATGCTTCTTGGCTTGAAGCCAGGAGACTGTGTGTGTGTGTGTGTGTGTGTGTGTGTGTGTGTGTGTGTGTGTGTGTGTGTGTGTGTGTGTGTGTGTGTGTTCTGAGTGATTCCTCTGTGTTTTGTCCCTGTGGGTATTTCCTGTTGTCAAAGCTGTGACATCACATCCGGCCGTCTTTATTTTACATGGGAGACTGATTTTCCCACAGACATCTGTTGTGTCCCACGGATAGCCTGTGTGTGTGTGCGCGCGCATCCGTTTGCCTTCATGAGAACCCTGACTGTCCATCTGTCTGTGTGTGGGCTCAAAAATAGTGAATCTCCAATGCCAACAACTTGTTCTCGCCAGCCCTCTCTCTCCTTGAACAAGTGCGTTTTATGGTGCGAGTGTGTTTGTCTGTGTTTGGCGGAAAGGCGTCGTGTTCTTGAGGATCATGTTCAACTCGTGGAATGAATCAGTGTTTTGTGCCTCCGATAGCAGACAAAGCCCCCCATAGAGAGGAAGAAAGAGAGAAGGATCAAGGAGGAGGGGAAAAAATAGCCCAAGCCGGGCGGATTGAGGGAGAGTGTGGAATGTGAGAGGCAATCTGACACAGGAAGTGGGTCCTTCTCGCTCTCCTGGAGGACAAAGTCCCCCTCACGCAAACACATACACACAAGGTGGCAGGTAGAAAACACAGCCAGGGTGGAGGAAGTATTTCAGGTGTGTGTATTAAGGGATGGGTGAGGGCATGGTATCCACCTTCCACTGGAGAGAGGAAATGAAAAGGATCATGGTTCATATCCGGAGCTGCATTCATGGACACAGTGAGAGAATAAAGATAGGCTTCAGCCCCCCTAACACCGGCCCGGGTGTTTGTGTGTCTGTTCATATCTGAAAGCAATTTCTTATCACATAGGACAGCAGATGTGCTGCATTTGAGTGAAATTAGTTTTTCTTTCTCGCGGAGAGTTTTAGTGCTCCATTCAGCCAAATGGGAATCGAAATTTCACATTTACCATTAAGGCGATAACGGCGGCGGGATGGACGGGGAGACCTGCCTGCACGGTGCCGGTCATGCCGATATGACCTCGTCTGATCTGAGAGAACAATGGGTGCTGAGAATCTGCAGCTGTGCGTGGAGTTTGACCTCCAAAATAAAAGCCGTGTGCAAAAAGCTGACAATAAATCAGAGCCCGTCATTATTGGCCCCGAGTAAGCCCAGAAAGATCGCAGCAATCTGCGGGACCTTTACCCGCTGATGTCAAACTGCATACTAATAATTTAGACGTTTCATCTCATGTGACCCTTGTTTGTGAATATTCTTCTTCCAGTGAAGAGCATGTGACTGTTTACCCAGAACACAAAATTAGTGGGTGTCTGCAACCACGAGGGGAAAAAAAGATAGTTTGTTTTATCGAGCGATTATATGCGTGCATTTTGAGGGGTTTTTCTGTCAGAGTGGAGCAAATTTCGTTCGCTTTTAACACCATTTTTTTCATTTGAGTATAAAAGTGCTGAGAAGAAGACCCAGCCTCCTTTTTTGTCCTCATGGCCATATCATTGTAATTTATTATACTCTTTACTCAGCCTGCAGATGCTTCAGAATGCTGCAGCTCATCTTTAGCAAAGACTAAATGAAGCCCCTGTGGTTGAGAAGACTTGTTCTCAGAGCTCAGATTAACATGAAGAAGGACAGAGCTTTAGTCTGATAACCTGGAATAGTTTACCTCTTATCATGAAAGGCATATTCGTCTCCATTTATACCCATGGATAATAAAGGCTGTAATGTTATCAGCTGGTGTGCAGGTTGGCTCCTGTGACTACCTGATTCAGTGGGGGTTGTTCTGCCCCGATGAGCTGAAGTAATGGTGGAATCTGTGCATTCATCTATTTGCTTTTTCTACACCTGAGCACTTCTAACTTTCACACTCTGTGGATGCATCAAAGAGCAACTCGGGGTTGGCATCTTTCCCAAGGATATTCTGACAGACGGACTGGGATCAAACCACCAAGCAAACCATGCTGATTGGTTGAGAGCTTGACAGTCTTCACTCTTCTTCTAGTTTTTAACTAGAAGTCTCACTTCTGCTCTTTTTATTTTGTAATTTCGCTCCCCTCCTCGGCTGGGCGATGAAGCAGCAGCAACACAATTGAGAGTAGCTCACTGTAGACGTAGATCTAAGGCAGACCTGATTCACAGGCTGCCTCAAAGAACTGCAGCAAAGGTGTGTTTCCAGATTAACTGCTTTGCTTCTTTTGTTTTTGTTTTTACTTCCTGTTTACATTCCTTTTTTGCACGGTTTGCTTAGCTATAAACACCAAAGTGTTGACACTTGGTTAGTTTTAGACTTAATACACAGTATTAAAATCAATTTGTAGAGTAGCTGTATATCCTACAGTGTAGCCTGTTGCTTTTAGCCTGACATCAGTCTTCCCAGAAAAGCAGATAGAAGTGCAGTGACGCATGATGCAATACCCTACTGGTCAGCTGTGCCTTCTAAACACAGCATATTGATTAGTACCAGGGCGCCTGCTGGTGATTAGGGTCAGCCAATAGGCTAAATCCTTTTCCTGTTAGTTAGTTTGTTTTTGGAGGAAAGTTCTGTTTCTGCAGAAATTTGTCAGCAGTCGATCGATGTTAGACCGGCGGTTATCCGGTTGGAGATTTTGGACATGTTGCCCAACAGGTGCTTTTGTGTGGCTCTGATAACCGCTGACAACAGTCATTCAACAGTCGGGATTTGGCTGGAAGTGACTTAGCACCACAGTTTCATTAAGCTTTCCACATAAACATCAGTCATGCACAGGCTGTCAGCACAAATGAAAAGCAAGCACAAAAAAGCATCTCTCATGCTGAGAAATATCAGCATTTCTGACTTTAAATTGTAATTAACAAAAAAACAGTGCTTCTGAAGAAGAATTTGCTGTGCACAGTTATGTTTTAAACAATGTATGTGCCAAATCCCTAAATCTTTACATATTTTGCTTTAAATGGCAATGTTATTTGCTTTAATTGACAGATGTGTCATCTAATCTCTGCTTACGCTCCAGACTCGCAGGGTAGAAAGTTATCATTTAGTCCCACGCCGAGCCACGCTAACATGTCCTGATGGAAGGGGCCCCGTGTGCCGTGGAAACTTTGCCTGCTCTCTCCATGACCAGTTCACCACACGCAAGTGCAGACATGCCTGCTCACATGTGTGCGCTGACGCACTTTAGCATTGTGCCCCTAATAATCTCACAAACTCAGCGCTCACACACACACACACGCACGCACGCACGCACGCACACACACGCGTGCAGCTCCTGTGAATAGCTGTGGTGTGCAGCAGCAGTTTTGTTGATTCAGTGAGTCAGAGGGAGACAGAGAATGCTGGAGGTGTTTTAGGTAGGTCAAAACAGGCTAGGAACACAGCTTGTGTAGACATTAAACACACACACACATACACACACTCTCAAACACACACACACACAGACTCCCTTGCAGTAATTGGGCAGTACTGCGCAGACATACTCACATACATATTCTCTGGAGTGGGGGGTTAGATGAATATAGAGACAAGAGGAAGGGAGGGAGAGGAATGGAAAGAGAAGATAATGAGGGAAAGCGATGGATGGAGGGGAGGGCATGAAATGGAGAAAGCGTGGAGAAAAAGAAAAAGAGTTAATGGCAAGACGGGGATCAAGGGAAAAGACGGGGGCAGCGAGGAAAGACGGGGAGGAATGGTGGGCGATTAAAAGGGGATAAAAAAAGGAACCTAAAAAACCAGAGCGAGGGAAGTAAAAGGACCGTGGGAGAGTGATGGAGGGAGAGAAAGGAAAGAGATGGGCCATATTGGGCAAAATGAGGACTGGATGATTGGGATGGCAGCAAAGGGATGGAGCGAGGCCAGAGCGATGGAGATGGAGGGATTTTGAGAGAGAGAGAGAGTCAGGGTGGGGGAGGGAGGCATGCACTGCTCTTTCCCAGGAGACTGTGCTCTACCTGCTCTCCGCGGCCGTCGCCATGACAACCACCATGGCTGCCGCTGTCACAGCTTTATCACCCCGCTCTCCTCTCCGTCCCCTCCCATCCCTCGTTCCCTCTCTCTTTCCCCCCCCCCTCTCCTTCGCTCCGTCTCGTTTTCCTCTCTCCCCTCTCGTCGCTTGCTTCATTCACGTCTCATCCCGGCCTCCTCTCCCTCCTCCTCTCCCTCCTCCTTCTCCCGTTCAAGCACAGCGAGTGGGGGAAAAAACATCCAGATGAAAAGATGGCAGTTGTCTTTCACCTTTACAGTAGATGTGTGTGAGTGTGTGCGCGTGTGCTATTACAGGACTCAAAATTAGAGAGCGTAAACGCGGCACCGTCTCCCAAACCCACAAAGCATTCTGGGATCTCTGTGTGTTAGAGCTTTCGCTATAAATAAAACCCCCAGAAACAGGGCGCCTCCTTCCCACTAACAAACCCTTGTGTATGTGTGTCTGTGTGTGTGTGTTTGGCTGAGTGAGAATCGTAGATGCCTTCTAGCAGCATATTAACTATACGCTGAGATGATGCTATCATTTTTCACTCACTATCACTCGTGTGTGTGTGTGTGTGTGTCTTTTTAGTACCACTCTCTTCCCTCTCCCGTTTCTGTATCAACACAATAATTACATTAACAAAGGGCCGGATGGGTGGGGTCACTCGGAGTTGTCCAGTGGAGATGCTGGAATGTGTACTTCCTGGCATGCGGCTGATAAGAGTGGGGTGAAGCCACGATAAGCCCCGACTTTACACTCCCAACAGGACCCTAAGCCTCGCCTCTTGGAGGCCTCCACTTGACCCTCCACCCCCCTCTCCATCTGCCAGTCTGAGCAATTTCTACCTTTAAATAAGAAGCAAAATCCCGGAGGTTCACTCTTTATCTTGGTGATAGCGTTATGGAAATCACGAGCGTGTCAGGTTTGCCCTTGTGCAGAAGTAATCTTGGAGGAGAAGCCGTGAATAAAATATTTCTTTATTGTAGAACACGTATACACTCCCCACTCTCCTCGAGCAGCATGGCGGTCCTTGAGGTCCATCATGGAGCTAAAACAGCTGGCTCACTGTATCCCCCAAAATAGTAGTTTGATGGTATTCCCATTATTATCTTCCTCTTCAACATGATCACATGGCCTTCATTAGCTTGTTGCTAACCTGTCGTGGAGGCGGATTTGTTGGCACAGTTAAATGTTCCAGTGCTTTTGATCTTACATCCCCTGTTCCTTAGTACTCTAAAACTCTAGAAATTAAACTGAATTCAATATATTTCAGTATTTAACTGTTGGACCTTTTTTTTTAAAAAAATTATAATTTGCTTGTTTTGTTTTTTACGGTTTTATAGACTATATCATTAGTTAAGAAGAACTCATCTCCAGGACTTATTATGAAGTTAACCATTAGTTTAATAACCCGCAGTGCTATCATTTACTTTTACATTTACCACCAGCAGTCACAACTGGGAGCTTTTTTTTCTGTTGTCCATTATTTCCTGTCATCTCTCTGCTGTGTCCTTATGCATAAAAAAAATGAAGTAACAGTGTATCTTAGAAGTAGCTTAAACGCGACCATTTTAACATTTTTCTTTGGAGTTACACTTGCAGCCACTTTATTAGGCACACCTGTTCAACTACTTGTAAAAGCGCGTATCTAATCAGCCAATCGAGACATGTAGACAAGTGCAAACTGAGTATAAGAATGGGGAAGAAAGGTGATTTAAGCGGCGTGGTGTTGGTGTCCAGTGAGCAGCAGTTCTCTGGGCGAAAATACTTGTATCGATGGTTCATGCTGCTTAATGTGTGGGGGAGATTTTCTTGGCATATTTTGCCCTGACAGTTTTCTTACCCTCCCTGAGTATTGATGGCGAGTCTTTATGGCCACAGTGTATCCATCCTCTGGTGTCTGCTTCCTGTAGGATAACGCACCAGGCCACAAAGCTTAAATCACCTCAGTCTTGTTTCTTGAACTCGACAATGAGTTAACTGCATTCAAATGGCCTCCACAGTTAGCAGATCTCAATCCAATCAGCATCTTTGGCGTGTGGTGATGGATGTGCAACTGACCAATTTGCATCAACTGTGTGATGTTGATGATCATGTGTTTCCAGCACCTTGATGAATCAGTGCAATGAAGAAATAATGCACGTCTGAAGGGAAAACGAGGTCCAGTTTATAACTAGTTGCTAATAAAGTTCCCAGGGAGTGCATATCTGTGCAAATACAATTTCTTTGGGAGGTTTAGTGAGACAAAAAGTCACTTTGCATGATGGGAAGACGTTGTCTTCCACAGACATTTGATAGATGTATTGATTCGCCTGTAAAAATAAACTATAATGAAGTTAAAACAACAAAGGAGGCTGTAGCTTTTGCTCAGCTTAACTACCGCTGAATCCCAAACTCTTCTTCCTTCCATGCTCTGTTGCAAAGAACCAGTTTCTTTGTTTGCATCTTGTTTGCAGAGGCCCGATGTTTGACTTGCTCTGACTGGAAATACTACCCCTCTCCCTCTGTTTCAGAATAGCCACTATAGGCAATCAAAACCGTGTAAGGTTATTTGTACTGAATAGCGGTGGAGTACCACACAAATGGAGATGTAGGAGTAAAACAGAGAGGGTGTGTTCTCAGGGGAACATCTTTAAGGTTTCACAGGAGGAGATAAAGATTAAAAAAACGGGAACGACGTCAGATCGAATTGAAACACGAGGGATTTTACATGCATGAAAGTTTAAATGGATTCTAGTTTGTGGAAGTTTTTATTCCCTGTCTAATGGCTTTCATGTCTTAAGCGGTGTCAGAATGGGCTCAGATCGGCACTTGGATGAGAAAAGTACATGAAAACACACGTGGGTTCGTACACACGTCTCTTCCGCAGATTTTTCCTCTTCTTTCTTTCAGTCTCCATTTCCTTTAAGAATAAAGACATTTCCTCAGTTTAAAGCTACAAATATCAATTTCTTTTTCCTTTTTTGGCACTATGCGATTCATCAAGGATCCGCTTGTTTGCATACGGAAATGCACGACCTGTAAGTGTGTTTGTGGCCTTGGGATAGCAGCACGGCTACAGTGAGAGAGCATTTATAGATCTGCTCTTCGAGCTTCCTGAGTGATGCATTTATGTGTTTACATGCGAATATGGAGGCAGAGGAGGCGATGACGGAGCACGGGGAGGCCGCTCATGCCGACGAGAAATACTGTGTGCTAAAGGCATGTGACTCTGTGTGTGTGTGTTTGAATTATTTAGCCCAACGTCCCGACAGAGGAGCGAACGAGGTCAGGAGCTCATTGCTGCAACGTTTTTCTTCTCTCTATCCATCCATCTTTACACCCTCCACCCACCAGCCTTCCTGCTCCTTCTCCTCCATCGCTGCAGAGCTCCTCGTCTATTCTTCCTGTCTTTATAAACAGGAAGTTAGTAACAAAAGGCTTCCCACATGTTACTCACGTCCCCTCAATTATCAGCAGGCCATGAGGGAAGAACATCGATCCAATTAATTAGGGACACTGAAACATGCTCTGTGTGTGTGTGTGTGTGTGTGTGTGTGTGAGAGAGAGAGAGAGAGAGAGAGAGTTTCTGTTTGTGTGCATGGACCTTCTGAAGTAAACCTTTGAACCCTGGTTCTTTAAAGGGCTCTTTCAAAGGCGTTTGCATTTTGAGCGAGCCACTGAAGCTAATGAGCTGTGTGTGTGTGTGTGTGTGTGTGTGTGTGTGTGTGTGTGTGTGTGTGTGTGTGTGTGTGGAGGAGGATAGAGGTTGTGTAATATTGCTTGGTGATTGCAGCACGCTTCTTTCCCCAGAGGGCCTGTCTTATAAACCCTTCCACATGCAGGTGCACACACTTGGTTTTCCTGCAGCAGGTGATTCATTCTTAATCTTTCATTCCAACAGTTGTGGATTAGCCCTAATCTCAGCCGACAGAGACTCGGGTCTGAAAGGCTGACTGACACCAGGATTGTGCGCACAAACACGTCTGTGAACGTATTGTTTATTTAGCCGTGTGTATGACATGATAATTGTTTCCCTTGTCCGATCGAGCGCGGTGTCTGTGTGACAGGACACGACATGATGGAGGTAGATACAATAGACAGAGCGACAGGTCGCACAACACTGAAACATTATACCCAGCATGAGGACGAGAGAGAGGAGGTATTTATAGAGGAGAGGCGTTTCGTCTTCACGGCGATGATTTCTTCCTTTTTCTCTGGTTGACATTTTAAAATGAGCCCAGTCAGCCTCTGATGTGAGCTGTGCCTTTATTTACTTTGGTTCAAATTTAAAGGTTCTTTGGTTAGCATACAAACAACATGTGTTATTGTTTCTCTGCATAATTTAACCATTAACTGAACTGCAGTCGGCAACCAGCAGTGTTACATTTGTGGCTGTGGTTACCGTAGACACCATCAAAGATGTACCTAGCTAGTGTGATGTCATCCACTGTTTTTTGATGCCTCGGGGTGAACATTTTCATCCTCAGCATCTTTGGTGTTTTGAACTTGGACGTGATGAGAGAGACCACACACCGATTGGCTAACAACATGTCAATCCCAGGTGATTAGCCAATGAGCATTCACTAGTTAATCCACACTTCTGGAATACAGTGTTACCAAGATTTATAACTTCTTTTATCCAATATGACCTGAAATGAGTGACTGAGCCCCTAAAACTTCTGAGGTTTCGCAGACACGTGGTCGTTTTTGTCTTATCCCCCATTTTGGATGTGGTGTAATCATGGTGGCACTGTAGGGTCAGGTGAGTATCGGCCCAGTCACACAGGCCTACAGACTGGTTCATGAGCATGCGTTGACCAATGCATATTCCCCGACATTGCGATTGTTCTGTTTACCTGCACAGAAGACACCAAATGGCCTACAAACGCTCGCCAGCCACTTTCCAAAGTGACTTCCAGCTATCACTTTTCAGACCTGAAAGCTATGTCCATCTTTCGTACTGGCTTTGTTGGTTACAAAAAGACTCCCGGTTGCGTAAAAGTCTGTAGGGAAAAAATGCCAGTAAGCGTGTGGTTTTTACAGGAAGATCCACCCCTCGCCTGTCACATCCAGTCTCAAAACACCAAAATGGCAACGTCCAAGAGCTCGAGGCTTCACTAACCAGTGGGTGCGGTCACAGTGGCAACATCCATCTTGCAGACTGTAGTTTACTGTCTTTGATCTGACTGTGGTTGAATTGTAATGTTAGATAATAAAGTAAATTGAAAACAGCAAGCTAATTGAGCAGATTAACTATCACAGGCAGTTTGGATGAATAAGATCCACTTGAGATATCCATTTGGCTACATTAGACGGACAGAAATCTGTCTTCATTAGTAGGATAGCTAGTGGTGGCTAATATTACCCTCGGAGCCAGTTCTTTGTGGATGTTAGTGATTAGTGGACACCGTTTCTGAGCTAACAATTGCTAATTTGCTCATTGTTGTTGCTACAATGCTGCGTCCTCCGGATTATTGCAAGAAATCTTTCCCAAGTCCCTCGCATAGAAATCAATTCACAGGATTTTGGAGATGAGAGAGAGATTGGGATGGTTTGCTCTATAAAAATACAGATGTAAGATGATTGACAAGGTAGAAAAACAAGAGGAAGAAATACATTTGTGCCAAACAAAACACTACACGACATGAAACGTGGCTCAGCGCACTTGGAAATAATTCATCCATCCATTTTTTTATGCTTATCCAATTTAGGGTCTCACGTGAGACCCCGGACAGGTCGCCAATCTGTCGTAGGGCCACCTGCATACACGGAGAGACAAATATTGGTGGTTGCGTAGTCTCCCAAAAACTGAACAAGGCACCAAGGTGTGGCGACAGACGTGATTAGGTGTGGTGCAGAGGTGGAGGGAGAGAAGATTTGAAGAAAATGAAAGGGGAATGAGGTCAGAGGCAATCACAGACTAAAGTTGTATGAGAAGACTTTGTGCTGGCCAAAGTGCAAGTCAGAAGCAGATTGGAGAGGAGAACAAAACGCAGCTGATGTGGTGAGGGTGGGGGGGTGACGGGGGTGACCAGGCAGAGAATCGAATTTGTTAATATGTAAAAGTGGTAAGAGGAGCTCATCAGAAAATAGAGGAAGAATGGGGAGGGACTGACTTTATGTAGAGTGAAATGATGAAAGAGCAGAGGCGCTGACGAGGGAGAAAAATGAGAAATTGAAAGGGAGATAGACGGGGTGGATTGGAGCCGTGCTAGCTGTAAAGAAACAGAGAGAGAGGGAGACAGGGGTAGCCTGGTGGTTAACACACGCCTGTAAAGAGCTTATAGCGGCTGATACAGATTGAATGGAAAGAACAACCTGGACAGGATTACACAGAGACGAGAGACAGGAGGGCTATAAGAGCAAGATGGTATCATAACCCATACATTTCCCTGTCCTCCACTAACGCATCTCCGCTAGTTTACACGGATGCTGACCACCTCGTTACTTTCAGACTCCACAATCACACTTTAATTAAGTCGGAGCCCACAGTACCAGGCGGTTACTGATCACCAATTGTTATACTAAGCAGTGTGTAGCTAATCTGTGCGTTAGACAATCATTCTCAAGCTATTAGTTACTTAAATACACCTCTTAATTAATTAGTCAGTGAGTAATGTTGCCCACTGAGAGATAAAGCTATCTTTAGCTGTAAAGAACAGTCAGAAATGAATGAGCATGGTTTCACTTGGAGCTTGTGATGATATTTGATTCAACAGAGGCTGAAGGGAGATAACACTGTCTGGTTGGCAATGAATCTTCCCCACCTGAATAACATTAAAGGCTGCGCTCATATCTGGCCTGTTAATCCTGGTTAGACGCTTATTTACAGCTACCTGCTGCACGCACGCATTAATTTTGCTAGATGTACCGTGCAGCAGTGGTTTCCTACTGTTTTGGCTGTTTAAAGGAATAGTTTGGGCTTTTGGGAAACACAAATGCTGGTTTCTTTCTAAAGCTTAACTTTGTGTTCTGTGTTGAGACCAAAGACTGTATGTAAAAGAAGGACACAGCCAGTCTGACTTCACGTTTTGGTTAAGCAAACTTTTATGTTGTATTTTATGTAGTGCTGTCAGCGTTAATCTTATTAAAATGATGTTAACGCCATAACCGCATTAATGCGGCAAATCTCCGTTAGCGAGTTAGCGCGGATCACCCCGTGCATGGGGTTGCGCGGCGCTAACGAGCTAACCGTGCAAATGCATTGATGCCCTGCAGCCCCACGCATGAGGTGATCCGATTGTCGTGTTAATGCGGTTATGGCGTTAACGTCATTTTAACGAGATTAATGCTGACAGAACTAATTTTATGTTTTTTGGAGCCACAATTAATGATATTTGAACAAAACTGTGGCAGCTAAGTAATTGGCTAAAGCTAGCTAGCTTAGCTGGCAAAGTAAACATACTGACTGTGTGTGAGAGCATCACACAAATAAATGCACCCATTTATCAGAACTAAAATATTTAAAAAAATTACAAGTACCCTTATGTAGCCTTATGTTGTCCAACCTTAAAAATGACTAGATAGGAACCACAGACACAATCAAAAGTGACCCTTTAAAGCATACCTTTAAGCCTTGATGTAAACAAAAATCTCATGTCATCCAAAACCAAGTCATATCAGATGGCTGGATATACCTGAGCCTGGCTCTGCTGGAGGTTTCTTCTTGTTAAAAAGGGAGTTTTTCATTGCCACTATCACCAAGTCCTTGCTAATAGGGGATTGTCTTATTATCAGGGTTTTACAGTCTTTAACTTAAAATTTAAATTTAAAGCACCTTGAGGCGACTGTTGTTGTGATTTGGTGCGCTATAAATAAAATAAAATTGAATAAAAGGGGAAATTAGCTGTAGAGATGAAAATGTTTTTAGATCAGGCTCTAAGCTTGTATATTTGTGCTATAGAAATGGGTGTTTTATCAAGTAAGTCTACGGTGATTGACTCACTTTTAAAGCTGATGACAGAAAGTAGCATGAAGCCTGGAGGCAGGCTCTGCCACACTTACATTATATAGTATATCTTGTATATCTTGTAAAGCTGATATCTTGCAGTTGAGAGATGTACCGAAGTTACAGACAAATTATTTGATTTTAACAGAACAGTGCAGAGCTGATCCAGTAAAAGTAACTTGAGGAAGACATATGTGTATTGATGGATTTTACTCTTGGCTTCAACTGGTTAATGTAACTGTCAATAAGAGTCTGATTTCGGTTTCCTACTCCTGACTTGCTGCTTTTAGCTGAGTGTAGAAAATCTCTAAAATGTCTAAATATGCTCAGAAAAACATGCCCCAAAGTTTTTTTCTTTGCAGTTGGAACGTCCGAAAACCCTCAAAGACACAAAGTATAGATTCAGGCCTATAAACTAATCAAACTGTAACATATTAAACTATACAACCTTGAAAACAGGATGTCCTTCGGAGTGCGAACCTGTGTCATTTTATGACCCTTTAGGTGTGCCCTGGTACTAAGAAGCACTGACGTACATGGCACCAAATATTGACTTTAAAGCTTGACGGGATTATACAGACAATGTTTTTGGATTATACACTGTACTTCCATCCTCCACTCTTTAATTTAACCACTTATCCAGCTTGTCGTCAGAGGTGAGCCTGGGCGTGGGGTGCGGTACTTCTCTGGACATGTCACCAGTCCATCCCGGGGCTAACCCGCTGCCATGTATTATCTGCTAAATTCAATATATCACCTGAAGGAAAGTATATGTAAACATCTGCCGAGACAACAGTATCCATTCACTGAAAAAAATCAGGACAAGCCAAATGTTTAATTTCTCTGTTTACTCGTTTCTTGAAGTCTTCTGACACTGATTTGTCAGAGCTAATCAGGAGCTCATGATAATTATCTGATTAGGTCACGAGCTTTCAGTGTGTGTGGCCCCTTTAAGGCAGAGACCACGTGCCGCTCTTTCCTTATCTCGAGTTCACTCCGCCACCAGATATCGCAACCTGCGTAATTAGTATTCGATATCGAGAGCTCTTATGATACACGGAGAATCAATCGCCTGTCCGGCTGTGCTGACAGGGACTTGGCCTGCAGGCACTGGCTGCGAGGGACGGGACCGGCTGTCTGCTCGCCAAAGTCGGTCAACCAATGGGGGGGAGCCAAGAGAGAGCAGCAAGGTCAC
The DNA here is from genome assembly GCF_057381915.1 of Diplotaxodon limnothrissa. Classification (NCBI taxonomy): domain Eukaryota; kingdom Metazoa; phylum Chordata; class Actinopteri; order Cichliformes; family Cichlidae; genus Diplotaxodon; species Diplotaxodon limnothrissa. The sequence goes on from NC_140616.1 coordinate 19,279,935, forward strand.
CTGCTTGCCATTCCCTGCAAACAGCGATTTGTTTACCTCCCCCTGTGTGTGTGTTTCAGAGAAAACGATAGGCATGGCCATGATAATAATACTCATCATGCCCTCTGCTCACACACTCGCGAAGGTGCAGCTTTCCATTCCAGATTGAATTACACAGGGCTGATTGGATTTTTCTGCCCTGCATCAAAGACAAAAACACTCCTGTCTTTGTTCTCCGCCCTCCTGCTTCAGGGTCCATCCATCCCATCATTCCTCAGTCCTGTTCTTTTTTTTTTCCTCTTCGCAAATAATCTCCATTTCTCTCTGCCTTTTATGTATCGATTTTTCCTGCTTCTCCTTGTCGTTTGCCCCTTTGGGCTTCGTACAGTTGCGTGACAGTCATTAGCCTGATTACACAAGCTGCAATTATACGAACACACACAGATGTTGCCTTGTGATTCCCATCGCTGAATATTGGCAGAAACCTGATTCTCATCATCGTCGCCGGCTTACGTTTGTGTGTGCGCGCTTCGATTCGGGGCTGAGAAGAGACCATTGATTACCGTTTCTGTGTGTACTCCGAGTGCCCCCTCTCACCCTGTGCTACACAAAGGCATCATGGTCCGCGGGGCGCTCTCTCTCACACGCAGCCGCATTTCTGAGCCCTTTTGAAAAGTTCCTTAGAAACACGAGAAAAGTTTCAGCCACAGGCGCCACGCCCTCCCACTGGCCCTGCAGAAATGGGCCCATTGAGCTGGGCTATAATCGCACACACAGACACACACACTTATAAATCTGCATTCAGCCTTCCTCCTTCTCTTCTGCCTCTCTCCACCAGCACTTCGCATAAAGCGCCCACAAAAAAACGCCGCCATTGACCCAGCAGCCATCCAGCAGCATTCACTCACAACACTTCTCCAACCTAGCATCAATACACTCGATACACTCACCAACAAACACACACTCGCCGGCTCCCAAAACTTCTAATACACACCCCACGTAAACACAACAACAAGTACACTGTGGTGTATTGTGGAGTGTGGGAGCAGCAGTTGTGTCAGAGTCTCAAGGCATTTCTGGCAGCAGGACAGTGACACACACACACACACACACACACACACACACACACACACACACACACACACACACACACACACACAGAGCGTGTGCCAGCCTTTAGATGGTCTTTAATCCTGTTGGATTGTCAGATTAGTGTAACAGCTGGGTCCTACGTACAGATATACATCTCCATCCCACAGTGTGTCACCCCTCCTCCCATCACACCGCTTACCCCGGCGGATCTGTGCGTTAGGATTCGTGTGTGAGTGCGAGACAGCCTCACAGCCCCCGTCCATTACAAGGTTTCAGCCCAGCGGATGTGTCACTATCACAGTCACGTGACTTTGACCCCAGTCTGCGGCGAGCTTCGGTGTCAGCTGTTTGCGTTGTCGGACGCTTTAAAGGTTAAACACACACTCCGTCTCCGAGGGCCGCTGCTCTTTTAGCCTCGATCAGCTGATCGCAAACATAAAGATTCTCTAAGATTTCAGTCTTTGTCTGGTTAATATTGATGGTTGGTAGCATGTCTGTTTAATGTCATAGCAAAAGAAAAAGAGCCCAAGAGCTACTTTATCAAAAACACAACAGAAGAGCAACTGGTATATCAGCTTACAGTGCAGCCAAACAAACACAAGCTGTTATAATAGGAACTGAATGGAGCAGTTTTCCCACGGTTATGGTTAGCGCGCCCCTCTCTTACAAATAAATTGTTTCTTCTGACTATTTCACATCAAAACCCACCCAGTGTCTTCTAAATTGAACGTGTTTTTTTTTTAATGGTGGTTTTTCCATCGGCAGTAATATAATATGGAAGAGTAAACAGCAAACAGTGAAGCTGATATCGTGCCATAAAATTGGGATTACTTGCATGCATCGTTTCCTGTGAATCCCTGGTGCGTAGGCGGACCATCTGAACGCTGTGCAGGGATGACACACCTCAACAATAGAAACTACTGTAAAGAGATGAGAGGTAAATACAAGACGAGCGTAGCACCACGGGGTTTGCTGTGATCGACGTTAGCGCTGAAGTTGTGAGATTAATGCAGAAAACCAGATTGTGTTACATATTTTTTATCATTTAACGTGAGCCCCCCAGGCAGCCTTCCACCTAATGAGGATTAATTGTTTGGTTAATAATGAAAGCAAATGAATGATAACTGAGGTATACTGCGCATCTCCATACATTGATTCGGGGTCTTTTGCTCTGTGATAGATGCAGAAGCTGAATGCTGAAAGTCTGTGCATGAAATGCTTTTAAATTCAGTGATCCAGACTCATGATTTCCCTCCACAGTACACCTGTTCTGTCCCTGCAGCTCTCTGCCCCAGCCGCTCACTGTACCATATACCGTATTTAGCAAACGCACAACTTTCTTCTTCACGTAAATCATCTTTGTCCCTGCAACTCGGTGGAGAAGGAGATAATATTAGTGCTTGGATGCTTTTCAGCTGTGGTTTTGGTGCTGCGCTGAGACAGCTTTAGGGTCCAAGCAAGCTGGAATAACAAACTAGAGCCGGTGTAATGCCATCCTCCCACAGGTTTTGTGTGGGGAATGAATACGGCCGGCGCGGCTGCGATATGGACCTGCCACGGCAGCGCTATCAAGAATCTGATCAGCGGAAAGGAATATAAATATCGGAGAGAGGAAAAGGTTTTCACTCATTTCCTGGCTGTTAGACGTGAGCGTGTTTATAGTTTTTGCTCGATGGTTCACGTTCATTGGTCACAGCGAGCACCCGCGTGTGAAAAACTGAGACAAACACGCGGGAAAAAGATCAGAAATGTGTTTGGCAAACGCGCTCCTGTTTCCACCTTCCCACTCAGAGCTACTTACAGCATCGTTACCGAGAGGATCCCTTTAAATAACAGTCGCATATTCAAAATAAGGCTGACAGCTATAAATGTCAGAGCCCGTTTTTGTTTCACAGCTTCACTTAGTCTAACGACTAACAGAACACATTTCTGTAATAATCCCCATTACGTCTGACTTTATCCGAGACACTGGGAGCCACTTCCCATCTCTTTAAACGGCTCATAAGAGTAAAATTGCTCAGCGGGTTTCCTCTTTGAAACAAAAAAGTGTTGCCTGCGTGTGCCCCCCCGCTTCAGCCGTAACTGTAAAGAATCTCTTGATGCCAAATAATAATTTGACTTTAAATTTAAAAGCATCATCTACTTTTTTTCTCTCTCTCTCTTGGCTTACAGTACAAAAAAGGCCCCGGGGATGAGAACGGGTGATTATTTTGAAGGAGAAACTAAAGCAATAGCAGTAAATACATTTTGTATTAGCACCATAGTTAAGAAATCATCCTAATATCTGCTGAATGGTGTGGGGAACTCCAGGCCTCAAGGGCCAGTGTCCTGCAGGTTTTAGATCTCAGCCTGGGTCAGCATACCTGAATCAAACGATTAGTTCATTACCTGTAATTTAGCCAAATTACAGGTAATGTAATTTACCTTAAATCAGCTGTGTTGGATCAAGGACATATCTAAAACCTGCAGTTCCCCTACCCAGGTTTAGACGATCAGGTATCACATCCTGATACCATGTCAGTAACAATCACAGCCACAACAATGCTCTACATATTAAAAAAACCCCCACTATAACACGCCTACGACTAAGGTCCCTGTAATGTGGAATTTCAAGGTATTTCGTTTGAAATTACAATGTAATTATATTTACCCCCACAAATACTTAAAGGTAGACCCTTGCTAGAATAAGGAGGTAACAGTCAGATTTTCACAGGAAACAAAGAAATAATTATACTATAAGTAAATCTGTGAAATTTTAAGTTGTGTGCAACTTCCTCATAACAATATATTTTTTTTATATTTGTATTAAATATTCATTGTGTTGATATGCATGGTGAATATTCTATTATTCAACTGTCCTTTTATTTTACCAACATAAATGTGATGTGGACTGTTCTCCCTTACCAGCTTACAACAAACAATAATACCATCAAAATCTGCAGGCCTATGTGACCGCTCCATAATAAGCCACAAACTGCACAGCATACTTACAACAGCAGATGGGGAAATGTTTGTTTTTCTGTAAAATTACAAAGAAATTTTGCATTATTTATTTTTGTCCTATAAAATACATGCACTACCTAATATTACTTAAACATTTCTTTACAGATTACTTACATTTACTTACATTGTAAGCCTGACTTGTAACCCAATTTTTCTAATGTACCTAGAAAGTATTTGTAGGTAAATACTCCAAAATTGATGCATTCAATGGTCATGGGGCCAAAAGCTCAGTCAAAAGTAGCACTGCCCATTTGTATGGAGCATCTATTGGTACCCAGACTGATCCGATTGTTTCATTATAGTTTTATTCACTTGTTTCCGTCAGTTACACTTTGTTTACTAAATCGGGGATTACTTGTGCACTGACATAAATTTATTTACAAGTAGAAAACCTGTAATTACAATATGACAGCGTGGCATGAAGTTGCCATAATTGGCGCTCACCCTCTGTGCGTGCTGGCTGACAATAACATAAAAGTAATGAATAAAAATGCACTTTAAATTACATTTTTTGAGATATTCTGTTGCTACATTGGGATGAAACGTTGATGCAGATCTGCTGACAGAAAGGTTTGAAAACAGAAGCGGCGCTCTCAAAGTTTCTTTGGTGGCAGGAAGTGTCACTTTAGTGTTATTTTAAGCTTTATTTACGGAAATGAAGAAGTACGTGTGCAACAATTGTGATAGAGCCACTCAGTACTAATAAGCCGTACAAACATGGGCTGTTGTATTGCACAAGGATAATGCCTCCTTTAAACAAAATGCGATAGACTCTAGTTGTATTTAGGTTGCTTTCATTGTCATACCTCATACCAGACAACCCAGTCTTCTCTCTTTTGTGCTTTTCAGTAAAAGTACCCACGCTGAATAAACGTCAGCTGGCTGTATTTTTCTCCACGGATGAAAAACGGCAATATGAGGTACTTCTTAAATGTCGCCTGGAGGTCCTCGTTCGACTTTCTAGCAAGAGAAAAATTCTGTTTCTGTTTAATTTCCTGCTATCACTTTATCAATTAAAGCAATAATGGAATCAAATAACAACTGTTTATTCCAAAGAAGGTAAAAATGAATAAATAAATAATTGCAATATGATGATCTAGATTCGTGTGTGACCTCAATTGTCGTATGGCGAGAGATGACGTCAGACTTTCAGCTGTGTTTGCTGCGTAACTGTTGTTTAATATTTACAAGCTCGGAGTCCAGCGCGATCAGCTCAGTTTAACTTGTGATGTCAGAGCGATGCGGACTCTCTAGAGCACAAGTAGAAAGCAAACAATGCCATTACCCATTATGGCGTTGTTTGCCCTACGGGGACTCTGTAAATAAAACCTCAGAGTTAAAAACCTCCAGGATACTACAGAGAAATATACAGAACAACTGCTAATGACATGCAGGGGTACTCTTGTGAGAAAGAGGTCACTTTATCGTGTCTGTGCCTGTGCCCAGGGGCCCCATTGTCTCATTGTGTATCTGTGAATCAGGAAGTATATTTAACCTTTTTTATATCAGCATCCTGGACTGAGACAGGATTTCTTTGACCCTCTTGGCCGTGGCGTGCAGGTGTTGGACCGTGTGAGCGCACCTGACGTCAGTGCTACAAGATACTGTCTCGACATTCGACCGTCTGCCTGTCTGTGTGAGTCTGTCTGTGTGTGTGTGCATGCATGCGTGTGTGTTATGAGGTGTCACAGAATGTGTGAGCAGCATGACTGTGCAGAGGCGTCTGTGCTAATCTCTGCTGAAGGTGGCAGGTGTCTTAACCAGGCCATCACCTGGTAACCTACTCACACTCACACACGCACAGACTGCCCTCTATCTCTCTTACATCTGACTGTAAGTGTGTTAGAGTCCAGGTTGGCTGCCTGCCCAGCTGGAAGAAGAGGAAGAGAAGGGTGGAGAATGAGACGAGGCAGAAAAGCAAGAGCTGGAGGAGAGATTAGAGGTCACTATTGACAGGGTCGGGGATCCACTCCGGAAAGGAAAGATGGGTGTGGAATCATACAAACGGTAAACAGGCTGCAGTTTTTCCTGTAAGGACGCATGTAGCCGGAGGGCATGTGCCAAGCAGTCTGACCGCTTCCAGGCAGAGTGATGCTAGTCACAGCTTGGCTCTGACCCTCCAGCTCCAACCGACGGGCTTCTGCAGAGGAGCAGACGCAGACATGGCTGTGAATCAGCACCTGCTTCACGAAGCTCTGCATCTATCTATCTATTAAACTGCAGGGAGAGTTGAAATACGGCTCACTGAAATCACTTTACACTTGATTTTAGGGCTGATCTGCGCCTCAAATGTCTGCCAGATGATTATTGTTGGTCATGTGGCACTTTGGTTCAGTTAGGACACCCACATAGAGGTAAAAGCATTCAGCGAGCGCAACAATAACACCCTTTCAGTTTTGCAACGTCGCGCTTCTCTGGTGCGAATATGAGCAACCTGGACTATAAGTGGAGCCTGAAATGCACGCCATTAGTCCAAGTCCAAGTCCAAGTTCAACTTTATTGTCACTTCAACCATATACAGTTTAAAAATACACAGTGAGGCGAAACAACGTTCCTCCAGGAACCAAGGTGCTACAAGACAAGTTAGTGCAAAAAAAAAAAAAAAAAATATAATATATCTAGTAATAATATTGTGCAAAAGAGCATTTACAGGTTGGTGTGTGCGATGGTTTGGTGGTGTAGGTCAGTGTGTTTGCGCTTTGTGTTGGTTAGTCAGTCCAGTCTCAATGTTTTGAGGTATTTGAGTTAAGCTGAGTGATAATGTTAGTGTATGTGTGTGTGTGCGTGTTTATCAGTCAGTCCCTTTTTGCTGAGGAGACGGATGGCTTGTGGAAAAAAGCTGTTGCACAGTCTGGATGTGCGTGCCCGAATGCTTCGGTACCTTTTTCCAGATGGCAGGAGTGTAAAGAGTGTGTGAGAGGGGTGTGTCCGATCAGCCACAATGCTGGTGGCTTTGCGAATGCAGCGTGTGGTGTAGATGTCCTCAATAGAGGGTAGAGAGACCCCGATGATCTTCTCTGCTGTTCCCACTATCCGCTGTAGGGTCTTGCGGTCTGATATGGCACAGCTCCCAAACCAGACAGTGATGCAGCCGCTCAGGATGCTCTCAATAGTTCCTCTATAGAAGGTGGTCAGGATCGGTGGTGGAAGCCGGGCCTTTCTCAGTCTTCTCAGAAAGAAGAGACGCTGTTGGGCTTTCTTGTGCAGGGAGCTGGTGTTGAGGGACCAGCCGAGGTCCTTCTCCAGGTGTACACCCAGGAATTTGGTGCTGTCAACGATCTCCACAGAGGAGCCGTTGATGCTCAGCGGTGAGTGGTCGCCTCGTGTCCTCCTAAAGTCAACAACCATCTCTTTTGTCTTGTCAACATTCAGAGACAGGTTGTTGTCCTTACACCAGTCCGTTAGTCTCTGCACTTCCTCTCTGTACGCTGACTCGTCGTTCTTGCTAATGAGACCCACCACGGTCGTGTCATCAGCGAATTTAATGATGTGATTTGAACTGTGTGTTGCTACACAGTCATGAGTCAGCAGTGTGAACACAAACATCCACAGTTCACATACAGCTAATTGCTAACACAGGAGGCAGACTAAGGAGGTGGAGGCAGCGGCGTAGCTGTGGGATACAGAGCCGAATGTTTATTTAGACCACCTAGTGTTAGAGAGATCTCATCAGCATAAACGATTTGGCAGTGTACTCAACATATGATTACATGATGGCACCGTGATTTCAGACTGCGCCCCGACTGTGTAAATATGATGAGTTGCAACACTAATGCATCAGAAAAGCTTTAAAAAAATTTGAACTTCCTGGCAGTTTGTTTACTGATCACTAACAAGTATCAGGGTCACAGAGGAATAGAAGTTAGAGCATGTTTTGCTTCAGTAAGCTGACATATTTGCCAGTGAATCCTGATATGTGGGCAGAGTTAGAAGCAAATGTTTAATTACAGAGTGGCACATACATAATCATCCAACACAGGATTTTCTGCTACAACTGGGATGTGTTAGTCAAGCCCATGTAATGCGATCCTTTTACCTCAGAAGTCAGGTCTCGGGGCGCCTCTGCCGCACGCTTGGTTCATCAGGTGACCCATATGCTGAAAGGCTGTTGCAGGGCTGTGGATTCTAATCTGACCAGAAACATTTCATGCGTGTCTCTCCTCACTTCCCCACCTTCTACACTATCCAATTAATAAAGGCAGAAAAAGAAAAAAGAAAAATAAACGGTGAAGCTAGGAGTGACATCATACCAGTAATAGAAATGGAAAGCTGGACCTAGATTACAACACAACACCTGTTTTTTGTTTGTTTGTTTTTTAAAGCACTTGTGGCTTCTTTACGAATTGAGTCTGATCAGTGATTTGCTCATAGCTTAGCACGACTGGAACAAGAACAAGAAGGCATCGGTGGGCAAGAGATGAAAACAGGGCGTTGTTGGAATGCTACTACGCAAGTAACCCCGGCGGAAGGGGCTTCATGAATAGGATGACGGACCTATGGATTCTTCGATACCCAACATCCACAATGACGGCGAAACAACTAGTAGCTCAGTGTTCCAACATTCGAAAGAAGGGACTGCTCTCACAGCTAGAGATTGACGAGGTACAACACAAATGCTACGGCAAGGAGGAGTCAGGACGCCAGGTCAGGGGGGAGATATCATCACCCCCACCCGAGATTGGGTACATAGCCCCAAGTGCGATAGGAGAAGGATCGTTGAGTGCGAGAGGAACTGACCTGAAAAATAGGATAATGGCCAAGCTTGAAACCTGGATCCCCCGTAGCCGGTTACCAAGATTACGTGAAGTACCCTCAGAAGGTCTGCTAGATGATGTTAATGCAGCATTACGGACAATACCTACAACCACTATTACCGACACTAACAAGCTGATCTACAATACGGCAGCAGTGATCAGTGAGATGCTTGGCTACAAGTTGAACAGCCACAAGGGGCAGTACCCTCCATGGAGAAGAAGGCTAGAGGGCAAGATCAAAGTAGCACGGAGGGAGGTTAGCCAACTAACAGAGTTGCAGAAAGGTGCGACAAAGAAGGTGCATAAGAAATACAGCAAGCTGTCCATACCTGAGGCCTTGGAAACTGCCAAGCAAAGACTCATAGCCTTGGCCAGCCGCTTGAGGAGGTACACCAGAGAGATAGAAGGCAGGAGAATAAACCAACTGTTCTCCACAGAACCAGCAAAGGTGTACTCTCAGTGGCAAGGGAACAATAAGAGAACAGCACCACCAAGGCTGGAGACGGAGCAATACTGGAAGCAATACTGGAAGAGCATATGGGAGAAGGACGCAACCCATAACGTCAATACTCAGTGGCTAGTGGATCTGAGGGCAGACCACAGCGACCTCCCTGAACAGGGTCCCGTAACCATCACAGTGGCAGATATCCAAGAAAGGGTCTCCAGTATGAAGAGTTGGACAGCACCAGGGCCTGACATGGTTCACGCCTACTGGCTAAAGAAGCTGACTGCACTCCACGAGCGTCTGGCAGCACAAATGAACCAGCTGCTAGTTAACGAGAGACACCCGGAATGGCTAACCGAAGGTCGGACGGTCCTGATCCCCAAGGACCCCAAGAAGGGACCGGTCCCCTCCAACTACCGACCAATAACCTGCCTCAGTACTACATGGAAGCTCCTGTCAGGCATCATATCGGCTAAGATGAACAGGCACATGGGTCAATACATGAGTGGGACACAGAAAGGAATTGGCAAGAATACCAGAGGTGCAAAACACCAGCTACTGGTAGACAGAACAGTCAGCCGAGACTGCAAGACCAGACTGACCAACCTGTGCACTGCCTGGATTGATTACAAGAAGGCCTATGACTCAATGCCGCACAGCTGGATACTGGAATGCCTAGAATTGTACAAGATCAATGGGACCCTAAGAGCCTTCATCAGGAACTCAATGGGGATGTGGCGTACAACACTAGAGGCCAACTCCAAGCCCATAGCACAAGTCACCATCAAGTGCGGGATCTACCAAGGAGATGCTCTGTCCCCACTGCTGTTCTGCATAGGCCTGAACCCCCTCAGTGAGATCATTAACAAGACTGGCTACGGATACCGACTACGGAACGGAGCAGTTGTCAGCCACCTCCTGTACATGGATGACATCAAGCTCTATGCCAAGAGTGAACGAGACATCGATTCACTGATCCACACTACCAGGCTATACAGCAATGACATTGGAATGTCGTTCGGACTGGAGAAGTGTAGTCGGATGGTAACAAAGAGAGGGAAGGTAGTCAGAACTGAGGGGATTGAACTACCAGAAGGCAACATTGCAGACATAGAGGACAGTTACAAGTACCTGGGGATCCCGCAGGCAAATGGGAACCATGAAGAGGCCGCTAGAAAGGCTGCAACCACCAAGTACCTGCAGAGGGTCAGGCAAGTCCTGAGGAGTCAGCTGAATGGTAAGAACAAGATCCGGGCCATCAACACGTACGCCCTGCCCGTGATCAGGTACCCTGCTGGGGTAATAGGCTGGCCAAAGGAGGAGATAGAAGCCACTGACATAAAGACAAGAAAGCTCCTTACCATGCATGGAGGGTTTCACCCCAAGTCCAGCACCCTGAGGCTGTACGCTAAGCGGAAGGAAGGGGGCCGGGGACTGGTGAGTGTCAGCACCACAGTCCAGGATGAGACAACAAACATCCAAGAATACATTGGGAAGATGGCCCCAACTGACCGAGTGCTCAGTGAATACCTCAGGCAGCAGAAACCCAAGAAAGAGGAGGGAGACGAGGAACCATCATGGAAGGACAGGCCCCTGCACGGTATGTACCACCGGCAGATAGAGGAGGTGGCTGATATCCAGAAATCCTACCAGTGGCTGGACAAAGCTGGACTGAAAGACAGCACAGAGGCACTAATCATGGCAGCACAAGAACAAGCTCTGAGTACAAGATCCATAGAGGCTGGGGTCTATCACACCAGGCAAGACCCCAGGTGCAGGCTGTGTAAAGATGCCCCAGAGACAATCCAGCACATAACAGCAGGGTGCAAGATGCTAGCAGGCAAGGCATACATGGAACGCCATAACCAAGTGGCCGGCATAGTGTACAGGAACATCTGTGCCGAGTATAACCTGGAAGTCCCGAGGTCAAAGTGGGAGATGCCCCCAAGGGTGGTGGAGAATGACCGAGCTAAGATCCTGTGGGACTTCCAGATACAGACGGACAAAATGGTGGTGGCTAACCAACCGGACATAGTGGTGGTAGACAAACAGAAGAAGACGGCCGTAGTGATCGATGTAGCGGTTCCGAATGACAGCAATATCAGGAAGAAGGAACACGAGAAGCTGGAGAAATACCAAGGGCTCAGAGAAGAGCTCGAGAGGATGTGGAGGGTGAAGGTAACGGTGGTCCCCGTGGTAATCGGAGCACTAGGTGCGGTGACTCCCAAGCTAGGCGAGTGGCTCCAGCAGATCCCGGGAATAACATCGGAGATCTCTGTCCAGAAGAGCGCAGTCCTGGGAACAGCTAAGATACTGCGCAGGACCCTCAAGCTCCCAGGCCTCTGGTAGAGGACCCGAGCTTGAAGGATAAACCGCCCGCAGAGGCGTGCTGGGTGTTTTTTTTATATAATCTTAATAAAATAACTTACGCTTCCTCCTCACCTTCAAACTCATCTCCTGAACTGAAGTGTAATGCCGCTGAACAGTAGCTAACAAAGGCTAACAGTAGTTAACAGAGGTAAACACGAGCTAAAAGAGGCTAACAGAAGCTAACAGAGGCTAGCAACAGCTAACAGAGGCTGACTTACTCACCTGACTCTTTTTACAACCTCTTTCAGAGTAAATAACTTTTCTTACTGCACTTTCCCCCAAATAGGGAAAAACTCAGATAGGGCAGATATAGAGCCAATCCAAACAGTCATAGAAACACATCGGCTGACCGCTTACGTTTTGGGTTACAGTCTAAATTGAATGTTTTGATCTATTTTGGCTAACTAAAACATGTTTGTCCTACACTGTAGCTAAGATTATGGTTTTGAATTGGGAGGGGTAGAAAAACAGAATCTATTGACATTTATGGGGAAAAACCTTTACTAACATTAACATTAGTGTTTTTGCTTCTCTTCTTTTTTCTTAGCCACAAGTGACTGTATTTGGGCATGACGGCGGAAAGTCATTTGTGTCATCAGCTATCAGCTAATGCTAGGAAGCCAGATGTATCCCTAAACTCTATGAATGTAATGAACATACATGGATACCTTCAAATACTAAGTAGCAAACTATTAAGAAACTGTAGTTTCACTCAATGAAACTAAAGCACAAACTGTGGTGCACACTTCCTCAACACTGCACACATTATTAGTCAGATATTTCAGCTGAAATGCAGACAAACAAATGCAGATGAGAGTTTCAGTTCAGTGACTCAAACTTTAGCAAAGGTCAAGCCAAGGCTACCATCTAAAGCTTCCTGTGCTGTCTGTCACATTAGCACAGTATTTGAATCCTGAACAAAATTTCGATGGATGAGTTCCCTTTGGAAGGTTCGCTTAATCCTAAATGAACAGTGTGTGGAGGGGGGAGGACCAAATCTGACCAGCCTGTAGCATCCATTGTATTTCAGCCCTCTTCTTCTTCCGCACCATGGATGCAGTAAATAGAGGGACAGATCGAGTCTGTGGTACTGAGTTGGTGCCAGAAAGCAGAGGGAGTATTCAAATTATTTTTCACAGTTTGAGAGCTCAGAGATGCTGCGGCAGTTGGGAACATTCGGTCCGATAAAATCTCACATATTAAAAGGCACAATTAACGATTATTTCTCCAAAGCAGAGCAGGGCTGTGTGTGTTGTATCAGTAGACTAAAATGCTCGTGTGGATGCGCGCGTGTTTGTGCGAGGCATTGTTCAGCAGCAGCAGCCTCTCGGGTTACTGAGGAATGCATTTGAAGTCAATCACAATGAAGCTTTCTATCTGCAGAGCTAGCCTGAAGGGGATCTCCGAGCTGAACTGATCTCGACCACTCGGGGGAAAAAAAAACAAGAACCACAAAATCATCTTTGGGTCGTGCACATCTGGCAGAAAATCTACTGGATGTTTGTGTGTGTTAATTGATTTATGTGTAGGACCACCTCTGCCTCCCATTGTTATCTGACTTCCTGAAGCTTAGAATTAGCTGAGAGCTATAGACCCATTGTTCCTACAGTGAAAATGCGCACACACACACACCTGGTCTTTTTCTCCTGATCTAATTCTGGTACCTACTGGCTGCTGCTTTAATACTTTACTCCATACCTAAATTAAAAAAAGTGGAGCAGATTAGCTCCTGTGGATTTTCTGTATTAATATTTGTGAAACCACAGTATTGTTGGCTTAGGCATAAAATCCAGACTCTGTAGCTGTGCACACATGCATAGACAAGCTATAGGATCACATTTATGGTGCTAAACCTGATGCCGGCTTCAGATCAAGTTTCTGCCTGACTAACTGCAAATGTTGCAACACCCCTCAAAGGACGCAGTAGGGTTGGCCTTGTGAAAACATGATTTTACAGCCCCTTAATGTCATTTTTTCTCCTGTTCTTTTTTACACGAGTGCATACATACATATATATATATATATATATGTATGTATAAAATTATATATTCCTGACGAGATTGTTTTAAAAATGACTCCAGCTGGCACCGCATGCCTCATAATGGCATTGCTTCATGCATTGCCAAAAACCAGGATTGCATTCACCTCGCAGATCCAGCTGAATATATAGCTGTCATCTTACAGTTTCCTTTTATAACGACTGGGAACAAAATGCAGCGGTGGAGGGAAATTAAGGGCACACAGATGATTTTGGCCTTAGGTTATGCGTGCGGTGGATGGGGAGCTCGTTGCGTCTCGCTGTGGTTGGTTAGCTATGTGGTGCAGGCTGAAAGTACAGCTGTTTATAGCTCCCCCGAAACACAGGCGAAATGCAGAGCTGCCCCCCTCTTCCAAAAGAAAAACCTGTAAAAAACACACACCCACACTAAAGGTCCGAGGAGCATTTATGTCTGCATGTACGTGCGCACCACACCACAGACAAAACCTGTGATTACACTGGTCCAGACGCACACTCAGTGTAATTACATGCAGTGACGCACGGCTGCCCGCCACGCTGTGAATTCGCACATATTGACTCACAATTTAAGCATGTCGAGGCACCGAGGTGGATTTTATATTGCTCCTAAATGTTGGGATAAATGTAGATGATGCACAACTAAACAAACAGGGGCTCCACAGCTGTACTCCTGGAGTCCTGGAGGTTGTTGATTGCGCGTGTGTGTGTGTGTGTGTGTATGTGTGGACCTGTAAATGGGGCCCCTGGGGTGGGCTCTGGTGCCGCCCTCAGGGGCGGGGTGTGTTTATTTAAGTATCTGTGTGTGTGTTTGTTATTTGGCAGTCATGCTGAATTTAGGGGGCTAGCCTCGAGATAAGGAATGGAGTTTAAGATGAAAGGAAAGTGGGGCGAGGACAGGGAGACACTGGCACGGAGTTTGTGGATTCAGGGGGAGGTGAAGGGAGGCAGAAAGGGGGGAACCGATAGAGGGGGAGAGCCTGAGGAGGAGACTGATGGTGGGGCTTCTTTTTTATAAAGTTGTTTTTTTGACGTTACATAACACCTTTGCTTATGTAGTTAGAGCTCTCATACGTGCGTGTGAGGGTGTGTGTGTGTGTCTGGTAGCTTCTCACTGGGAGATGGGAATTTCTGTGAAAGGCAAAGGTTGCCCATAGCAACGGCCTTCATTGTAAAAGTGATCCTTGGAATATAGCACACACACAGATACGAGAAAGACACATTTGCACCCTGCTCACACTGGTGTGTCTTTTTTTGGTATTTTCAGTACTGTCCGGGTTTGACATCTCCAGGCCTTCACACACACACACACACACACACACACACACACACACACACACACACACACACACACACACACACACTTCTCAGACCAATCTCCTCACTGTGTCCGGCCTCCAAACAGCTTTAAGTCAATTTTATTTTCAGGAGGTACATATAGCGTTTCAGCTCCACCTCATGCTGTGATGTGATGGACTGAGATACTCGGGTCTCTAGATTCCATTATGCTTTTATTGGCTTTTAAAGGCATCAGGTTTCCTCTGTCTGGAGCCGGGGAGGAGCCTGTGCTCCTCTGTGTGTGCACAATTAGCATCACACTGGCTGGCAAAAAAAAGGGAAAGAAAAACAGCTCTGCAGGCCCTGGGGATGGGCTTAAGATTGCTGAAGAGATAAGTTTGCTTTGGTCAGATTTTCAGCAGAAGACTGACTGTTTTCCAATACCTGGAGCAAAAACTAAACCCTTTTTAGTCATTGGATTATTGCACTACTTACTGTTTGCTACTGAGCTCGGTCTGGGCTCAAAATATACACGACGTATACACGTTGGAGGAAGCGTTAAAAAGCTTTGCGCTCCGTTACTCCAATAAGCGTAGCAACAGTTCTGAAGTATTTAAGAAAACATCCTCTTAAGCACATTTATGATCTTTTTTTATGCCAGCAATGCACTGATTGACTCTACAGTATAACATCAGTATACATCAGCGTTTCTGGTCTGCTCCGTTTTTGCGCTGAGAGCAGATCATCCACTTATCTGAAATTTGGTGGGTTGACCCTCAGCGCATCCAGGTCTTTGGGAAAGATGCCAGACCTCAAAATTGGGCCTGATTTGTGTTTGTGTGCTATAATAATAAACTAGTGTAAAGGTTGTAGTGTAAATATTGCCATTTTTACATTCATTCAACACTTTCTCACTCCCAACTCGTCCAATATTGATCCCCTAGAAAGCTTCTCATCATATTTTAACACAAGGGATAGGCTGCTTCCTTATTTGCCTTATTTCCCGAGATACTTAACTTTCATTTTGGACTTCAGTCTTTGGTCACCGTTTGGTTTATGCACAAAAAAACTCGGGGGGGGGGGGGGGGTTAAATACCCTTTTTGACGATATGAAACCCATCCCAGAAGGGAATCTTCAGATGTTGAACTCTTCTCTGCAAGTTGAAAATTATTGTCGAAGAATCACTTGAGAAATGTTTATCACGAGCAAATCACCAAATCATAACAGCAGTCACCTCAAGGGGCTTTATGTTGTAAGTTAAAGATGCTACAATGATGGGGCAAAAACCACAACATTCATATGGCCAACTATGAGCTAGTACTTGGTGACAGTGGAAAGGAAAAACTCCCTTTTAACAGGAAGAAACCTCTGGCAGAACCAGGCTCTGCTGCCACCAGCTGGGAGCGAGAACAGGATGTCATTTCGCGTTTATGGCCAACAATTTTGCTGTTTTAATTCACTCACATAGCTGCTCTCATCAGTTTCATTTTCACACAGCACTGCAGCTGTTTTCAGCAAAAAACAGAAACAAAACTCAGATGAATCTTAAAAATTAGAGCCCGACTAATATATTGGCGGGCTGATATCATCAGCCGATATTAGCTATTTGCCGATCAGCACATAGCAAATGTTGGGAGGATCTGTTTATGTTTCATGTGTCTGACAGGAAAAAAAATATCAGCCGATATAGTAAAATATTAGATTTTAAAATCACCTAATATCACTATCGGTTCTTAAATGGTATATTGTTCAGGCTCTGCTAAAAATCCAAAATGCTGTAAAACCGTGGTAGTGACTGATTGGAGCATTTGGCAGTTAAAGATCCAAATAATTCAATTTACAAAGCTGTAAACGGAGTCTTTATTGGACTTCATCATGGCCAGAAGCACAACTCCTCATGCTAATGGTCCTTTACGCCTGCTTGATATGCAAATAAGCAAATGTTTGCCAGCAGTGTGAACACATCGACTTGAGAAGCAGATAAAATCTCGGTTGCATTGGCCTCTTGTTCAGCTGCCCCCAAGTAGCAGAATCTCCGTTACAGAAAATTACATCTTTTAACAAACACACACAATGCAGTACGTGTTTAAATCGTTGGAAGATGGTTTTAAGTAAACGCTTTAAGATATTTAGCATAAAAACAGTTTTTGTCAAAATGAAAGGGACTCGGCTTCGATGTGAACGATCCAACTATTTAATCATTGAAAAAAACAGGTAAAATATTTAGCATGTGAATAAAAGTCAGTATAGAAAGGCGGTCTGTAAATATTTGACTGGACGTTCCTGACTGTGCATAAACACCTCTGTAGGTTGAATCTATCTTTGCACTGCAGCGCGTGCGGCATCTCTTAAGTGCATGCACTCGATAGCAGCATTAGTTGACCCTGTGTGATGGGAAAAATCTCTGAGTGCTAAAGTGTGCGTTTAAACATCGCACGGATGTGGGATTCAGGTCGAGAGAAAGGGATGAAGGAAGAGAGAGAAGAGGAGGAGGGATCAGCCTCAAAGTGAACGGAGGCTGAGGTCGTTCACTTCAGAGATTCAACCCCTGAATGATCCCTCACTAATCTCCCCTACCTGACCCCGGTGGGGGTCGGCGTGCTTGTGCTTCCTCCTCGCGGGCTGACGTGGAGGAGGCTTGGATTAAGCTGGAGTGATGAGAAGGGAGGACGCTGTGAAATGATCTGCAAGACAGTTATGAGCACATTTCAGACAGGGTGTGTGTGTGTGTGGGGGGGGGGGTGATATTTTTCACCTCCGAGCCACATAATTATTTTGAGATGGCGATAAGTGATCTGCGGACAGTTGTGATCCTCTCAGGCCATTCATCAAACTAAACGTTGTCTCCCGTTTTACATTTTTGTAGACTGAATAGATTTTTGGGTTTTAGACTGCTGACGTATCTCAATAGTGTCTGATTGATTTCCATTAAAATTTGGTGCAGACATTCACGAGTCTGTAGGAATAAACTTTAGAAACTTTCGTGATTTTTAATCGGTCAGTAATTTTCAAACCGTCGTATTTGGACTGCCGCTCAGACAAAACAAGCAATTTAAAGATATCACGTTTGCTTTGTGAGTGTAAAAATGAGTACTTCCTATCATTTTAAATACCGAACACTTCATATTGAAAAATATTACCCTATTAATCCGTAATGGAATGAAGTTCAGAAGTTAATTGCTTTCCTTTGCTTTGCTGCTTTACGGGCCGAGCATCACTTGCAAATGACACATACGCAGAGACAAAATGGAAACCCCCACCACCACCACCCGCCCACCCCCTTCTTCTCTCCTTAAAAGCTTTGATGTTCCACTGCCAAAATCCCAGCTTTAGATCAACTCATTAACTATGCTCCTCCATAGAGCCACAGACAGACAGATGTTCCCCTGTCCAACATAATGCAGCTGCACCAGACAACTCTGTGTGTGTGTGTGTGTGTGTGTGTGTGTGTGTGTGTGTGTGTGTGTGTGTGTGCGCGTGTGTGTGCGCGTGCGTGTGCGTGTGCGTGTGTGTGTGTGTGTGTGTGTAATCTGCAAAAGTGGTTTCTCTTTCAAATGAAATGACAAACTTCTCAGTCATCTGTAATCTCTCTGTCTAACAGGGACAGAAGTGGTCGCTGCCTATCGATGACGAAGGGTCGGCGAGAGATGAATTTTACGACGACGAGGATCTCTACTCGGGCTCTGGCTCTGGCTGTAAGTGTATATATATATATCTATGTGTGTGTGTGAGGTTACACACTCATGCCCTGGTTCTTTCAGACTCAACAGCTGTCGGGTTTCAATCTGCTGACCCCGAAGACCCCCACAGTCCCTCCTCTATTCACCAGACACACATGCGTGGAGGCCATGCACACACACACACACACACACCCAAAGTCACACCACATAAACATGCCGTGTGGCTCGACTGAGAAGTTCGGGAACAGATTTATTAAGAAAATTCCTCAGACACACCCCTTACAAACAAGCACTAACTGAAGCTCAGTTCCCCGAGATCTTATTTACTCTAATCAGATTACAGTCCATGCAGATTAGACGATCACACGCACACCAGCGTGTCGCGGGCACCTATGTGCGAGCGTGCGGCCCGTGCTCGAGCCGGGCTGTAGGAATTACCTACTTAATGTAAATCACATTGCTGTAATTCAGGTTGATTTTCTGATCTTGCTGTCGAAGCTTGAGCCCCTTATTAAGCATGACTCATTGAGGGCTGCCCTCAGTTCGGGCGCTGCGCTAGTGGCGAGCACGCTCAAAATAAATTACCATTCAAAGCAGGAGAGTGTAGCAGAGGCACCCCCTGTGGCTGAAACAGCAGCCTGGCAAATTGCTTAAGCTCAAACCGAACTACAGAGCCCAAAGAAAGGGCTCGTTTTTAACAGGCAGATGTTCATTTTGTGTCACAGCTGCTTCAGAGCCATCCAGTTTCTTTCTTTCTTTCTTTCTTTTTTTCTTGTTGTGGTGTCTGATGTGTTTAACAGAAGCTGCATTGTTGGAGTCCATATTTCGATATCCTCTCCACCTCCACTACAGCATTCGTGTTTTTGTGCCTGTAAATTCAATTTGTTTCTCTTTCAACCCAAAGAGCTTCACTGCTATAACAGAATGAAAGGTGGGGTGGAGTAATAGCATTATGAGATTTAAAAAGAAAATGAATCACTCTTCTCTTCTCTTCTCTTCTCTTCTCCAGGTTTTTAACACAGCTGAACTCGTAATTTGCAGCAGTCGTTCTCGTGTACACATTGTTAAGTTTCTGCTGTCAGACAGCTAAATGAGCAGAAAATGGCGATTTAATTGGGGTGCCAAGTCATCATTACATTCACTATTTTATAAGCGATTTAAAAAAGCAACCAAAAAAAACCAAACAAACCAAACATAGTTAAGCACTCTCTGTGTGTGCTTTTGTGTTGCTGACATTTAAAGGAAAGATGGAGGCGGAGACACTTGTACTCATAAATCCCAGTTTGTTTGTTAGCTGGCTGTGAAAAAAAAGCTGAATGATGCTTTTTGTAGTTCTGCAGAAAATCTTTCCTTAGCGTTTAAAAATTACCGAAGGGATTATTGATGAATAAAGCAGATAGCTGCATGTGTAGTCAAGGACAAATTAATTGCTGCTTAAGAGCTGGGGATGATGTCATGATGGTTGCCCAAGCTTGGGGTTCCTCAAACCTCAAATGGTTGGCCTTGGAGTCTGAAAGGTGGGCAGTTTACCAGGGAAGGTGTATCTTAATAAAACATATTAACGTGCTGCATTATGGAAAGCCTTTGGTTGAGGAGCTTAGTTCCAGCTTCATGTGGAAGCCTTACAAGTTTAGACACGATGTCACCATGTTGACTTGTTCCTGCAACGTCATAATAAATGTTGCTCTAGGATCACGGTTGCTGTTGACTGTAAATTATGGGGATGGTTGTAGGTTGATTAGTGTGTGTGATTCATCCAGGAGACTGGGGCTCATCTCCCATGTGAGTTACCAGTGCAGACTTAGCTGGGTTATTCATTTATTTATTTTCAGTTTTCGCTTGCAGTTTGGTTTAATTTAGGCAAAATGATAGTTTAGGTTAAATTAAGCCCTTTTTGCTATGTTACCCACCTGCTAGGACGCCTTTCAGAAAACTCTGAAGGCAACTTTTGCCACATTCTCTTATTAAAAGCTATAAAAATACAACAATGTGAATGCTGTCTGTTTTGGTGATGGTCCTTGGTACTGCTGCACATACTGCAAACCTTGGTATAGATCCGACACCAATTAAATACAGGGTGTTGAATGATTTATGAGATGAATTAGCATCAATTTTCAAATTTTGAACAGGTTTTAATGATGAGTAAACCACTGTGATTTGTACTTTCCACAATACTTAGCTAACAAAAGAAAAAAAACACTCTTTCAGCTTCTATTTTGAAACAATTTTAAAACTTTTTTGGACATCAGGAGTGTAATTGTGCCCGCCTCTAAAGCATTTCGGTTTATCTTCCGTTCTCTTCCAAGAAAATAGTTTATTAAGCATAAAGCTCTTTGAGCTACATACTGAAGTTAGACGATAGAAACAAAGTATCAATCCAGTCCAGTACTGATGCATATTTGATATCGGTACTATGGATATTTGGATCGATCCCGACACCTCTTGCCTTCGAGCAGCGTTAAACCTGTGTGGCTGCAGCTTCAGATATTACAGATAGTTAAAGACATCATTCTGCTCGGTGCAACTTCTGTGATTGATTGATTGATTGGTAATTTATTTCAACATGTGAACAATATACAAGTACATTTAGAAAAGAAATGAGAGAAAAAAAATATACTATACAAATTACATACAAAAAAACATTCTGATTAATTTACATGTTGAAAGGGAGTGGGAAGAAGTATACACTTATTTAATCCCACCCCTGTCCCATAAATTATCAGTGAATATTTAGTCAGCTTCCTTACTGATATAATTTGTAATAAAAATAGTGAACAGATTTCTGATATACTATATACTATAATATCACATCATGAATTTTTTGTTTGTTTGTTTTTAAATAGAGACATTCACTTAATTTAAATATTTTCCTTTTCTTTATAGATCGAGAAGATCATATTTTTATAACTCTTTTTGAACAGTTTTATGTTTGGACATTGCTTTAATTCCATATTCAGTTTGTTCCATAGTTTCACTCCTTGAACAGAAACACAAAAGCCTTTTCTTGTAGTACGTACCTTCATTGTTTTGAAGTTACAAAAACCCCTTAAATTATAACTTCCTTCTTTCAAAAAAAAACATACTCTGAATATTACCTGGCAGTTCTTTATTTTTTGCTTTGAATAGAATTTGTGCTGTTTGGAATTTAACTATATCGTCAATTTTCAACGTGATCATAGTGGATCCTGCGGTGATGAGGCATACAGTATTTAAGCATTGATTTTCAGTGATTTTCAGATGTGATGACATGCTTCGCCATTCTTAGGCATGACAGGATTAATGATGCTGCATGAAGAACAGCACAGCCGTATCAGACCTTGTATGCTCCTCTCTTTCTTCCATTACACATCTCTTCTTATTTTCTACTGCAGCCCATCAAGTAAGCCATCAGGGGAACTTTAGGTATTAGGGATATACACCGGGGACACCTGTTAGGGACGATGCAATCTGCTGGCTGAGTAAGACTAATCAGATTAAGTGTCAGAAGTGTCACTAGAGAGTAAACTACTGAGTGTGAAGTGAATGAGCCAGCAATAGTCTCAGTTTCTGATCTACTGTTATCTGTGTGTGTGTGTGTGGGTGGGCGGGTGGTGGCTTGTGATGGAGTGACTGTGTCAAATTTGACTCAAATTCTTGTCTTATTTCATTTTTTGTTCTAATTCTCTCCTCTTCAGTTCCTGAGATCGGTATGAGGCCAACATCAGTAGCTGTCACGTTCACCACAGAGGGACCCCTACTTCTCTCCACCACCCAAGCAACTGACCTCGCTCCCTCTGCACCGCCTGCAGCAGAGCCTAGCCCCAACCCAGAGGACCCGACGACCACCCCTCTTCTCACTGAAGCTGAAGGAGAGAGCGGCGTGTTCTTGGATAGGGACCTGGAGAGGGAGAGGGAGCTGGAGCGGGAGCTGGAAAAGGAGAGGGAGAGAGAAAGGGAGAGGGAAAGGGAGCGTGTCCGAGAGATGGAGCGAGAGAAGGAGAGGGAGAGAGAGAGGGAGAGGGAGAGAGAGCGAGAGAGGGAGAGAGAGAGGGAACGTGAGAGAGAGCTGGAGAGAATCCGGGCCGCCGCCAAGACCACTGCCGCGCCCCGGTCCCCTGCTGCCGTTCCTATGTTCACCACCAATCCTGCAGCCAGTCCTGCTGAAAGTGCAGCGCCCTCTGCTGGTTCAGATGACCTTAGCGCCACAGAAGAAGAGGAAGACATCTACCTTTCGCCAGAGCCCAGCTTGCTTTACCCAGGATTCACTGACGTAACCACTACAGAAGAAGACATGTCCATCACACCAGAGTCAACCCCTGAGCCCACCACAGCTGCAACAACCACTGCTACCACTGTCAAGACCAGGACCCCCTTCAGGCCCAGGGTTCCCATGATGACAACGACTCAGGCGGTGCCAACAGAGAGGACGACCCGCCCACAGCAGCCCACAACAACACAGGTAGGACTCAGCTCATGTCAGGCAGTATTAGGCAAACGAGATGAAAAATGTTCATTTGTGAACTTCGGGACTTGTGATATTTATTTAAACCTGTATAGAGTTACCCTCGCTGGTTCCTGCTGTTTCCACTCTTTATGCAAAGTTAGGCCGATCACTTCTGGGCTCAAGCTGCCAAATCTAACAAACAGTAGTCTTAGTGTCCTCATCTCAGACTCAAAAAACAAGAACAGCATCCACAACATCAGTGAGATGCTTACTTGATCTGTGAGCTCAATAAACACTTTACTGATGAGTTTATCGCTTCAATTGCTGGTTGAACGTCTTGTTAAATGTAATTCCAATTTTCTAAAATATGGTTCAATTTTAGAGGCAGAAAGGAAGAGGTGTCATCTCCCTCATTCAGACTGTCACATTCAGTTTCCTAAAATCAAGACGGTAAAGACCAAAATGCTCAACTTGAGGCTTCAAAACATCATGTGGCATCATGCTGTTACTGCTCTTCCATCTTTTAAATACAGTTTATGGTCCAGTAAACCGTAACGGCTCTTCTTCTAACTGCCTCTTCGTTATTCGAGACCAGAGGCATTTCTCTGACACATGTGCTTTTGGTTAATCACAGAAACTGCATTAAACCACGATCCATTTAGATTTTTCTGGTTTTCCACATATAATTAAGCTGCCAGATTTTGTGCGTATACTGGATGGGTTGGACAATCTGCAGCTCTCTCCCATCCTAATATACAGAGGCTCATTGTTTTAAAGGCGAACATGTGCCATGGAAAGTTCTGTGTTGGTTTGGATGCGTTTCAGTGCAGCGGCTCTGTGGGGGAAATGGGATTACATCAAATTTAAGTTTCCTCATTGGTCTCACTTTCTGTTCCCCATCTCAGGAGGGCACCAACGAAGTGGGTGCTGCAGGACCAAGTGGAGATTATGAAATCATGGATGGACGCCGCAATAATCTTGGCAGCGAAATGGCGGGTGGACCTGATCTTATCGGCAACTCTGTGGACGGAGGCAGCTCCGCGGCCCAGCTGCCGCAGAAGAACATCCTGGAGAGAAAAGAGGTCTTGATAGGTAAGATTATCCATCACTAAAGATCATGAAAATGGCTTCCATGTGTGTCGTGTCTGAATTCGAGCCCTTTTCATCCACCTGTCTGTCTCTGAGCATGTCTTCCTAATCACCCCTTAGACTGGCAGAACACATTTCCCAGTTGCCTCCTGTGTTCTTTCCCTGCTTTCAGGAAGCTGCTCTGACAATCTGGCATCACCTCGCATTCACGTAGTGCAGATTCATCACCATAACAGAATGTCCTGCTTAGCCCCGTTTGACCCATTGAGAACAAGAGATCCTCTTCTCGGGTTATCCAACCCCTCCTTTCCCCCCCTATTTTTTCTCATCCTTTTCCCCTTTGGCTAAATCCAGTTCCTTTTCAAGTGCCCCCTATTCCTCATCCCAAAGAGCTGTTGTTGAAAAGAAAGGAGCAGCCAATTTGCCTGACCTGACTGGCTCTCTGTTTCTCCTTCAGCCGTTCTGATTGGTGGACTTCTGGCTGTGGTTTTCGCTGATTTCCTGTTCATCGGTAAAGAGCAGGAGGCAACATATTTTAGACTAGACAGTAGACGTGTATTAGTATAGTGCAGCTTTTCATTGACAGAGCCCTTTTAGCACCAAAATCTGAAAAAAAAGGGTGTTTTAGCTTCCTCTCCCTTTAAGCCAGCTTTCTTCTGATTGGGTTTAAGCCAGCTTTCTTCTGATTGGCTGCCACTTGTAAACACAGGTTTGGTTTGGTTTGATGTTATAAAGAGACAGCAGTACAAAAAGCCTGGCTGAAGTCTGAGCTTTTCACTCAAATTGATTATCGGTACGCACACTGGCTTTATTATTATTAAACTTTGGCTATAAGTAATACGAGCATCTACTATTCTAACAACATATACAGTCATGTGAAAAACTAAGAACACTCTCACTGCTTTAATAAGAGTTAAGAAGGTCAATAGCAGCCAGCTGCTCCTAATCAAATGCATAATGCATAAATTGATCATCAGCAAGTGAGAGCATAAGTTTGGGCATTTTCCTGATCTGGAGCATTCAGGTATGCAAGCATACTGCCGTGCAATGCTCAGAGAAACTGCAAAAACCCCCAAAAAACAACCTACGAGCTACATCTCAGACTCTACATGCTTAAGTTAGTGTGTTAAATGTTAAAGTTCATCACAGTACAATTAAATAAAGACTGAAAAAGTGTGGCTTGTTTGGAAAGGTTACACAAGACCTCTGGAAAGCATGTATTTGTCTGTATGACAAATTATTCTAGAATCAAATGTGAGAACATTTGTCTAACAGCTAAAGTTCAATTTAACAGGACAACGAACCCAAGCACAAAGCAAGCCTACAACAGAATGGCTCAAAAAGAAAATAATCAAGGTGCTTCAATGGCCGGCATGAAAATGACAGGCATAAACCTGCAAACCTCAATGCACTAAAACAACACTGTAAAGTAGAGTGGACCAAAAATCCCCCACAATGATGTGAGAGACTGATACAATAATACAGGAAACAATTACTTCCACTCATTCCTGCTAAAGGTGAATCTACAATCTACTGAATCATGAGGTATTTTCAGCTTTTCACAGGAAAGCTTCGAGCGGTATGAAAGCATTATTTTTTGCATGACTGTATATGGAAGAAAAAAGGAGAAGGATAAGAACATAATAGGTCCTCTTTACTGTGAACATGCTAAATATATTATTGCTGTCTTGCACATCGGCTGGGTACCACTTGTTATTCAGAACTAAACTCAAACAAAATTTTTTGGAATAAAATTATAATTTCTTTGCTTTCAGAAATGCAGCGAGCTCAGTAAAGTTGACACAATTCATCCCGAGGGGAACATCAGTATCCTCGCCAAATTTCAGGCCATTCTGTCCAATTTAATTCTGGATAAAAGCGGTGGACAGATGGGCTGAATGACAATGCCATCCATGGCCCAGCCCCACCAGCATGACTAAAATCCTTGATTTAGTCATTCGTCTTAATGATGACTTGATATTATGAATTCGCGGACAAGTGGTTCATTATGTGCTATCTTGACAGCAACTTGAAATGGTGCAGTGAACATTCCTTAAGTCTGAGTATAAACAAAATCAGAGACGGTGAGATAAAGAGACACGGTGAAACGCACAGACTGTAGTTACGCACTGCATGATTGGGCAAAAGAAGATAAAACCGACTGAAATCTTATAGAAGATTTAATTACGTAAAACGGTGCGACGAGGCAGACGAGGGGAATACGTTTTGCGGTGAAAGTACGCGGTGGAAAAACTGCATTAATTAAATCCCTTCAGCAGAAATGGAGATAAACAAAGTAAACTCTCCCGACGCAAAGAATGGAAACAAAGCGCTTGTTTCCCGCTTTTGGCGTGGATGCCAGTCACTGTAATGAGGGCGTTTTTAACCATTTCGACAAGATAAGCAGAGGAAGCAAAGGACGGTGGGAAACAAAGCAGCTGCTGCTGATTGGCCCCGGCAGCCCCCACAGGGTTAAACTGCTATGTGGCACTGCAGGGCTGCAGTTTTAACACAAAGCGGTTGGCAGCACAGAATGTATTTTGGCACATTCGGGCTCATCCGTCTTCACTTAGCAGGAAGGTGGTAGTGATGCTGTGGTAGATTTGCTAGAAGTGTTTCTAAAGCAGCTCCGTGTTGTTTCATAGTCGGCCGCAGACGTGCCAGCGGCTCTAATGGCATTTTAGTGTTTGTCTCTGCGTGTGTTTGAGTGTTTGTAGCATCTAATCTGCTGCAAATTTGACACGACTAACTCTTGTTTCCATCTCGCTGCAGCGGTGATAGTGGGAGGCGTGGTGGGCGCCCTGTTCGCTGCCTTCCTGGTGATGCTGCTGGTGTACAGGATGAAGAAGAAGGACGAGGGCAGCTACACGCTGGAGGAACCCAAACAGGCCACCGTCACCTACCAGAAACCGGACAAGCAGGAGGAGTTTTATGCATAACACTGACACGCCAGAGAGACACGCCGCACACCGGGAAGGGAGAAAGAGCGAGCAAGAGAAGAGCGAAAGATACTCTATAAGTCCTGCCCTTCCTCCTCCTCCTCCTCCTCCATCCTTCCTACTCCTCTTCTTCTCCCCCCACCCTCCTTATCTGCTCGGGTCTCCTCATCCCTCTCTCCTCCCGTCTCCATACTTGAGAGCGCCTTTCTCTCTGCGGACATGGAACCTTCTTTTCAAAGAAAACGAGAAAAAAAGAGGACAAAAAAAGGAAAAAAAAAAATCCAAATATATTCAGAAAAAAAATAACACGTACACGCGAGATGTTTTTAAAGTAAATGTTGTTATTAATATTCTACAGATTCTCTTGTTCTGTATGTAATGATATGATTATTTTGTAAGAAAACAAACAAAACAAAACACATGCTCTTGCAACCTGTGTTTTCCAGCACACACACACACACACAAAAAGAGCGAGAGAGAGAGAGAGAGATCCTCTTCTGTTTTTAACGGAGCAAATCTGAAAAAAGGCCTGAAAGGGGAGAGGAGAGGGGTGGAGACGGGTGGAGTGAGCCTATGGACAGACTAACTATTAGATCGGGCTCTACTCTGCCTCTCACCACCACCACCCCCACTCTACACATACACTTAAAAAAAAGAAAAAAAAAAGAAAAACAAACCATACAGAGCGTCTGGTTGGCCGCACAGAGCCCGGGGTCAAAGGTGAGAGGAAAGGTCTCTTTTGTGTGCCTTCCGTCAATCTGGTGCTCAAAGACACACAAACGCACGTCCACAAAGCCACGCATAAACACACGCTAACACACACACACACTCGTATCTGCTCGAAGGTGGCGCTGACCTCTCGCTCTGTGCTCGGCCAACCAGAAAACGGTGCTCAGCGCTCGGCGTGTTTCACAACGTCAAGGAGCCGCTGCGGAGACACCGGCAGGCCCCCCTCCCTCTGCTCCTCTAAGCTGTATAAAGACTAGTTATGGATAGTAATAATAATCAATAATATATCAATGTTCTTGGGCTGGATGGTGAACAATAATAATAATGATGATGATGATAATAATGCCGTAATAATAATAATAAACAGGAGGATGTGTATTTAGCAGTTTAAAAAAAGAAAAAAGTTTATATGTAAATATCAGCGTATCCTTTCTGGCGTCACTAACCATCTGCATGACCATGAAGAGTTTTTATCCATCACATCACGTCATCCCTTTAGATGAGCTGTGCTCTTGTCACACACACACGTACGCACGCACACACACACCAAACACACAACAGCTGAAATAAAACTCGCAGCGCACTGAAACACACCGCGCCGACGTTAAGTAGACTGTAAATCATATCACACGAGCGCATATCGAACCCCTCGTCGCCGTCATCGCCATCATCATCGTCGTCATAGTGATAGTCATCACTTGTGATTTCCAGCAAGATCAGGTGGTTTCAATGTTATTGGTTAGTTATCGATCAGTTGCCGGTTGGTTTAGAGTTTGGTCTGTTTGTGTAAAAGCACAACTCCACGTCCGGCCATCATCCAATAAACGCCCTCCACCCCACCCCTCTCACACACATACACACACAGCCATAAACGCACACACCCTTTTGCATGCCTCACCTTATGATTTTTTTTTCTTTCTTCCATCATTGTCTCTCTGTTTGGGGATGGGAGGGGCCTCTTGGAAGTGTGAGGGGCTTTAATGAAATTTTTTTTTTTTTTTAAAAGTTGCTCCCACGTGCACTAATTCAGTCATAACATTTGCCGTTAGAGCTTTGGTTATGAGAGGAAAATGAATTAGTGTTTATGAGGTCAACGTTAACCTGCCGTGGGAGCATTTTGGGGGAGGGGAGGGGACAACGTGAGGAGACAGGCGGGCTGTGCTTCTATCTAAGAGATTGTAACAATAAACACACCAGTGCGACTGGGCTAGTAGCTTCTATTATACTCAGTACTGTAGAACAAAAATGCATGGGAGTCAAAACTATACTCGTCTGGGTGTGTGCGGATGGCTCTGTCTGTGTGTGTGTGTGAGTGTGTGTGCATTTTTTTCTGTCCAAGTGTGCGTCTTTAAAAGAAGAGAGGGGCGAGTTAAAGCTGGAATGTACTGTGGTCGAGTGTTTGTTTACCTACTCCAGCAGTTCTCACGCTCTTCCACATGCAGGTAACACAACTCTTCCACTCCTGTGTGTGTAGTTACCTGGGCCCCCTCCTTCCATCCCTCCCTCCCTCCTTCCCGTCGCCAGTCCAAGAATACCTGTGCGCGCCTGTGTCTGCACCTCATCTAAACCTGCTACCTGTGTGTTTGCGTATGCATGAGTGCTTCACCTTGATATTTCACAGCAGACTCTTGTGTACACTGACTAGCCTGTCGACGCGAGTGTGTGTGTGTGCGTGTGTTTCTGCGTGCGTGAGGGTGTGTTTAGTCTGTTCACTGCTGAATGTGGGGCGGCTCGTCCCTCACAGTGGCTATCACACACACTGACCGTGTCTTTTCACTGTCTGTCTGACTTGTCTACCTGTCTGTCTGCCGCAGGACAGATGGACAGACAACACGCCACTTTCTCACAGGCAGGAATGATATAAACACGTACTGTCTTTTCTAAAAGTGACTGTCAAAGTGTAAACGTGTGCGTTTGTAGCCATTTAAGCCTGCGTAGCCAAATAAGACGTGTGTGCGTGTCTGAGAGAAAGAGGGTAAATTTGTATGTGTGTGTGTGTGAGTGTTAGTGTGCATGTTTGAGAGTGTGCGTGTGAGCGTGTGTTTGTGTGTGTGAAGCCCAGTGGAGGCTACACTACTCTATGTTTGCTGTTCCCATTCCTGTTTTTATACATTTGCATTTTTTAAGGCTGAGTTTCTGTCATTGGCTGAGTGAGCGAAAGGAGGCGGATCCTCCACGCCATCGCCCTGTCACTAATCTGCCACTCTGTTCCAAATAAAAAACCTGATTGGGTAAATCTGTCCTCTCCTGTCTTCTTTTAAACTGAAATAGATTAAAAAACTCTCTTTTCCTCTCAAGAATTTGTGACTAATGACACAAACAACCAAGGAACTACATAACTGTGTGACATTAAAATTGTGCAATTATTCCTTTGCTGTCTTTTTGGTGGCTAATGATCTATAATCTCACAACAGCAGTGTTTCTCAACCTGAAGTTTAATTAAGGTCAATGACCCATAGTCAAGAGACACAAAAATAACTTGCTATAAATGGATAAAACTATGCTGTAATAATAAAAAATGCAGATGGGACAAAACTATGGCAACAACACATGTATACACTCATCGATTGATTCATGAGGTACATCTTGCTAGTACCAGGTTGGACCTCCTTCTGCCTTCAGAGATGCTTGAAGTCTTTGTGACATACGGTATATTCTACAAAGTCATCAGCTCATACTGACAAAATAGCATCACACAGCACATCCATGATGTGTCCTGTTCCACCACTACCCAAAGGTGCTCTCTGCATTGAGATTTGGTGACTATGGAGGTCGTTTGATTACAGTCGTGTTCAAGAAACCAGTTTGAGATCATCTAAGATTTGTGACATGGTGTGTTATCCTGCTGGAAACAGGTTATAAAGTTATAAAGAACATGGTGTTGCTGTATTGTTGCTCTTTACTGTAGATAAATGTAGGTTATAGGTAGGGATGCAACGATACCAATTTTTTCAAACCGATACGATACCGATACTTGGATCTGAGTACTTGCTGATACAGATTACAAAAACCGATACTTCTACCACACACACACACACACACACACACACACAAATGCAATGAATTGGAAGACAGGTTTTGTTTTATTCTCTGCCGATAATAAATAATATCTTAATAAAAATGACCACAAAAAAATTTCAAGTGAAAAATAAGCACTTCTGTTAAATTATTGCAGAGTCTCCACATTGTAATTTAACAAAATATCACTGAACTATTGGCACTGTCTCGAGCTTTCGGAATAATAAATAAACACTTCTGTTTGGAATAAAATTAATACAAATTAGGTTTGAGAATAAAATAAACTTTTCAATTGTTGCAGAGTGTCCATATTGTAAACAAACAAACAAAATAACGAAAGTATTTGGCATTGACGAACAAACTCCTCATCTGCCTGTGGATCATCAGTCCACTTTGCTGTTAAACCAAGGACTGACATCGCGCACACACTGCTTGTCTTTACTGCTTTAGAAAGTTTTGGCACCATTATCTCCCTGATGTGTGGGCGGCTGGGAATTTCATATCGCAGCTCGAGTATGCTGAGAAGAATCCTATGCTTTCCACGACTGGCATTGGCTGGTCATCCAGAGCAATAAAATGAGTCAGAGCCTCTGTTATTTTAACTGCCCGTGGATTTTCTCTTGACATTTTTCATCGCTTTTCCAAAACCTGAGTTAAAGTTGGCTGTTCCGGTCCACACTGCTGACATTTTGTTTAGCCTAGCTACAGCAGCCTCCAGTTTCTCTTTATCTGGAGCTGCCAGTCTGACTCGTCTAACCCTGTGCCTGTTTAGCGCAGGATGTCCCCCTAGTGGCCAATCTAAAAAAACTACAACAAAAATGACAAGCCAATCTCTGATTAATGAAATAATTCAGTATCAGTTCATGGTATCGGTTAACTTTTACGAGTATGAGTACACACACATTTTACAGTATCGGCCCCGATACCAGTATCGGTATCGGTGCATCCCTAGTTATCCAATGCTCATTTAGTACTGAAGAGGTCCAAAATGTTCCAAGAAAATATCCCCCACCCCATTACACCACCAACAACCTGAACCCCTGATGCACGGCAGGATGGATTTGTGCTTTCATGTTGTTTACGTCCTTGACCCCCTGCCTTCAGATCTTATTAAAATATGCATGAGGGTCAATTTAAGATTAGGAAGAAACCACGTCAGTTAGCGGAGAAGATTGAGAACGCTCTCATACAGTAAATAGGAAACTATAGGCCACTGCTTAGCTTAACATGTGACTGGAAATGGTGAAACAGCTAGCCTTAATGTTTGCACACCAGCACCTGTAAAGTTCACAAACTATTACACTGTGTATATGTATTAAACATACAAATTACAGAGTGTAAAAACAACCAGTTGTAGTTTCAGGGGTACTCTTCTTGGTCAGGTTTGTTTGTTTTAAAGGTGCATGTAGGTGAACTTTCTTATCTTTAGACCAAACTTCTTGACTGTATTGCGAGAAACCAATATTTCTTTAATACATACATACAGCACTGTCTCATTATTTCACCAGACACCATCACCGTCATATATTCTGCAAATTATTACCTACCCCCCAGATATTAGTTTGACGCATACTTCCCTGCTTAAAAGGCCCGAAACACTCACAAAACAATACCACCCCCCACTTTCTTAGGTATTGTACTTTAGCTGTGCTAATTTGCTAACAAACGCACCATTAATCCAATCACCAAAACTAATTAACATTCAATGAACCAGGGAATTTCCGAGTCCCTCGGGGTCAAGGTAATCCAGCCTTGGTTTTATATGTAATAATGCATCTTCCCTCATAAGCAAACACTGCACATTCCACAATCAGCAAGTCTGCTTTCAGTTAATGAAGTATTTTAAATGCACATCACAGTAAAAAGGTTCAGGGTTGAATCGGCTCTTCCAGTGAGGCGTTTGTGACACTTTGGGGCAGTTTGTGACTGTATGGCTTTCCTCTGTTCATCCAGTTTTCTTTCACCACCTATAAAAGTGGCCACAGGTTTGTTGATGGGCGTGCCTGCCTCTCGCTCATTGTAGACTAGGACAGGCTGGATGAAGGGGTGCCATCAAATGTACCTGCTACTTGGAAAAGTCTTTCAGAAGATGTAATTATAAACTTTAACTGTTCGGCGCAGCTAATTTTGATTCTACCGGAGTAATGTTTAAGTGTTTTGACCTCATTATTAGTGCCCTCTCCTCCTCCTAATCAAAGCTGCAGTTTGTAAAATTTCTTCAAGGATAAACAGGACTTCACTCAGACTACAAAAACCTGATGTTGCTATGCAGACCTTTTTGTTCTTTTTGTCCAGGTTTACAGATTTCTCAACCCTTCACTTCCATCTTAATGCAGTCTGCAGCTTGTAGCGCTCACAGTGGTTATAAACTGCCTTTTCTTCTGGTTACAGTGAACACTGTCACTGTAGTCTGTGGATTACCCACCAAGACAATGTTGCTCGAAAGACAGGCTACCGTTGAATTATTTAGATGTAATTCTTTTCTACATTGTGGGTAGGGCACATGAAGTTCCATTTGTATCCGTTTTGCTGCAGGAGATGCATAAAAATCCCAAATAATCCCCTCAAACCGGGAAGCTTAAATGAGTTTATTGTGATCACATGCAGTGTTGTAATGTGGGTGAACTTTTCCTTCAATATCTCGGTCTTAAATGTGACTCAGCTCCCTTGGCGGCTGAAGATTGTTCAAACTTGAGGTCCAGGCTTTATTCTTGGGTCCACTCATGACTCAGCAACGAAGCACTTGAAACAGGAGATGAATACATTTCAGTAACATGCATTTAAAGGCGCTTGCGTGCAGACACAAAGTCTGCCTCCATGTTCTCACACACCAGCCAGCATTAGCTCGGCCTGCGTGCCATTCTTTTCGACCCGCTGACACTAGAGGCAGCTCTCCTCTCTTCTGTGCTTCATCTAAGAGAGATGCTGTATTTGTATTTGCGTGATCACAGCTTCTTAGCACCTCATTTACACTTGTTTAACTCTGTGGGCCCTCGAGGGAGAAACAGACAGAGATGTTATTTTTCTTAAGTCAACACATAAAAATATCTTTTTTTCCCTCTTCCCTCCTCACTGAAAGTTAGATAAACTGTCTGTGGGGATTTGTGAGTACAAACACAGACACACAGGAAAGGAGATTATTCCTGCTCTTCAAGCATGAGACCAGATGAGACCAAGGTCACCCGAGTAGTGGGTTTGCAGCTGGCTATCATCCAGCAAAGCTAACAAGCTGTCCTGGCCTTGGAGAGCGGGCTGCTGATGAGGAAATATGCCTCTGCACAGAGGCTGAGGGCTCCTTGTGTGTGAGCCTCCTGTGGGAGGGGTGGAACAGCCGAGCCAAAGCTGCACAGTAGAGTTGGGGAAGAATGAAGCAGGCCTGGGGTCCAACCAGTACCCCATCTGCTGGGTAACAGAGGAACAACCGTGGCAGAGACAACCTGATTTACTACCCAGTTTTAACCTGGTTATTTTCAGCTGTAATTTTACATACTACAAAAATACAGATAGCAGGCTGTGGTGCGTTTGTGTCTGATTTTACAACGGCTTATTTTTTTAGACCTTTGTGGAGTAAGAAGCTCAAGGGATCAGCGCTGTTTATCCTCAGCTGACAGTCTGTAGGGTTGGGTTAACCATGAGGAGTCCCAGCGTAGATTTCACGGATTACATGATTATTAATTTAAGCTGAAAGAAAATAAAACATCTTTCAGATACATTTGCAAATGTGTAGCAAATGTGTAGCAGTGACACGTGTCTTTATTTCACGGGATCTCAAACTAAAAACTACATGTAGTTCCCCCGCAAAGCCACGGCTTTAGTTTTCCTGCATTTAGAGTCTAGTATGTTAAGAGGTGTAACAAATCTGCATCTAAACTACAGCGCCTTGGTGATTATATCAAAACATTCATTTTGTCTTTATGATCTAGTTTAAATAAGCTACATGATTCACAGAATGATTTTGTTTTAGACGTCTCATCTCACCTACTACAGCAAAAATGCTTCAAGTAATCCCAGAATCCACTTTTATCAACATACTATACATATAATAATAATTACCTATTTCATATTGAGGGTCATTTTAAATGTTCTCATTCATTTTCCCCAACAAACAGTTTTGTTTTAAAAATAAAAAAGCCATTTAAACACATAGGAGCAAGTTAGAAACCAACAATAAAGGCATAGTTTGTGATCTGAGAAATTAGGTTCATAAAAAAGAAAATGGGAAAAACATTGTACAGCTGTTAGCTGTGCCGTAACCTCAAGCTGCTTAAGGTGCAATGATTTATTTAGATGCAATACAGTATATAAGGGAAAAACAGAGTTTGTACAATACTAATGAGCTTGAAAGTCGGTATTTGTTCAGACCGCTATCATTCTTCAACACAACCTGAACTCCTGATAGCGTTGCATTGTGTGTTTTTCTATCCAGGTTTGGTTTTACAGCATTGACAGTGTGTTTGGCATCATTGTCACGCTGCCATTCAGATGCTTTCCAGATGGTATTGCACGGTGGATCAAATTCTGACAGCACTTTTCTGTGTTCATAATTACATTAATTTTTGAAAAGAGCTCCAACACCACTCGCCTGATTCATCATTCATCGTTAGAGTAGCACAATGGGGCTGGTTAGTGCTGTTGCCTCAGCAAGAAGGTCCTGGGTTCAAATCCAAATCGAACCTGGCCGGAGCATTTCTGTGTGGAGCTTGCATGTTCTCTACAGGTATTTTGTCTTCATCCCACAGTCCAAAGACATGCAGTTAGTGAGGTTAGGTTAACTGGTGATTCTAAATTGGCATTAACTGTGAATGTGAATGGTTTTCTGCCAGTGTGTAGTAGTCTGCCTATTATTCTGCGGCAGCCGTGATATGCTCCAGGCCCCCTGTGAACCTGAATTTAATAGGTGGAAGGATAAGTGGCCTTCCCTTCCACTGAGAACATTTTTGATGAAATTTCAATAAACAGTAGATGGATCAACTGAAAGCCCAGATGTATCTCTCGGGTCCTGTTTCAGCTGTTTGCTGGATTATTTCTGATTTCTTGAGAACTTGACTTTTAGATGCTGTTCATTTTTTGTATAGTTGCTTTAGGTATGTCCCTTCTTCTTTTGTCCTCCACTTTTCCAGTTTCCTTAAATTTCTTTAAGTATACGCTGCACCCGATGCTGACATATGCCAGGTTTTCCATGAGCAGCTCTTCGGGATCATCTTGATGATGCAGAAACAGAATGTTATGCCTGTCAAACTGTGTTATCTTTGACATTTTTCATATATTAAAATAAAGAAATGGGACCAAACGATTTGTTTTAGCGACAGGCTGCTAGTAACAAAGTGCCTAAATTGGTTATTCACTAAGTTCAATGGCACATGCCTTGAGTTAGATGCCTTTTTTATGCTTGAATGATTCACAAGTAAATCCCCTGTACTGTAAAATAAAAAAGTATAAACATAAAACTTGTCCCAGAAAGAAATGAATAAACGGGATAAAATCGATAGATGGCAATATCTTAACCTCCTCAGACCTGAGCCCTCAGAAGCCATTTTTATTTAAGCATTTTTTTTTAGCTGTTTGCGATGAGCGAGACTAGATAAGGATAAAACTCAGGCTTCTTGTTTGAACAGGAAGTCGTTACCTGGTTTTGAGACACCTTTTTTCCTTGTAAAAGTAGAGTTATGGTGCATCTGTTCTGTTCTGTGATTGGCTGCTTCTGTTTCACCCTTCACGTGATAATTCTCCGTCACACAGCAGAGAGAGGTAATCAATCAATCAAGCCCATTAACCTGCGGTCATGAAGACATTCGCTTCGTTGTCTGCTCGACTTAATTGATTATTAGCACAAGTTTATTGGTTTTGACGGTGGCGTTCATGGACGAAGACGGTGACGCAGGTGAAGACTTGGGTAAGGATACTCAGGCTGCCCTTTAATTGTTTTATTGGCTTGTTTTAGCCTTTTCAATTGATGCACGCGGACAAACTTTTAACAAACTTTTGAAAGACGTCTTATTTAAAGCTTTTATTTTTTCCCCCTGTGAGTGAAGCTCCCAGTGCAGCTCTGCTCCGCGGAGACGACTTAAAACACGGTTATTAACATTCACGACCCGGTGTTTGGAGATGGGGACAGCTTGGCTAGTTTAGCAGCACCTAGCCGCTCAGAGTTAATTAACGGTCAGGTGAGGTGGTGGCACGAGGCGGCGCACGGCTGGGACACTAATTAAGCCACCGCAGGCTGCTGCTCCTCCCGTGACCGACGCGCGTTTTATTTGACCTGCGGGTCACCACGTGACCCTGGAGATGTGAAAGAAATCTTCAAACATCATCGGGTTATTTCTCCAAATACTGGTACCTTATCTGACTCCAGCTCAGTGAGTGACAGAGGAAAATGCACCAATGTAGCTGAGCGGCGTGAGAGTTCATGAATGCATATACACCTGCTTTGTGGCATTTTCAGAGTTGAGCTGTGCTTTTCATTAATATAGGTTGCTTCAGTTTGAATAATTTAAAAAGAGAAAAGAAAAGAAGCTGGACTGAATCAAAATTACCCAAATAAAGATGGAAATTGATGAGTTTAGTGATTCCAATATTGATATCACCTATTGATTTGATTCCTTATCACCACCATGACTAAGCAGTATATCACATTCAATCCAGTTCTTCATACAGCGCCAAATCACAATAACAGTCACCTCAAGGCACTTTATATTGTAAGGTAGACCCGACAATAATACCTACATACAAAAATCCAACAATTATATGAACCCTATGAGCAAGCACTTTGGCGACAGTGGGAAGGAAAAACTCCTGAAGACATTACATTCATGCAAATTAATAGCATGTTGTGTGATCAAATGTTTGTGTATGTTGGAGGCATTTTCCCTTTTTTTTTGTGTGTGTGTGTGAGCAGTGTGTGTTACTTAATTACTCCAAAGAGAAAGTAATTTGTTACACTGCTCATTGCACTACTTTCATGTTACTCTATAAAATAGCTGAAACGTATTGTCTCAAAACTACCATTTAACAATATAAACCTGAGGTTACAATCTTACACACAGCACAAATCCCTATCCTAATGAGGGTGACACAAATGATCTTTCTCTTAGTATTTAGTTGTGAACACAAAGTAAAGATGAAAACCAGCACGAAAACACTTGAAAGTGATTCTACTTTAGAAACATGAACATCTAGAAATGGAGGCTGCAACCCAACTGCTTATGTTTGTTACCTGTTAAAGTTCAGGGTCTGGCTGCTGGGCTGGGGGCCCACATTCACTCAGCTTTCACTCTGGGTTCTTGGCTAGCTTGGTTTTAGCATGCTGTCTGGTTGGCTTAGTATTAGCATGCTGTGTGTGTGTGAAGAGTCAAAGTAGTGTTAACAGCATAATGCAGTTGTTTCTGAGCTGGATGTAGTTTCCACTTTACCATCCCGTGCTCGTCCTTTTGTGAAATAAGAGTAACATCCATATCCACACTGCAGACTGTGCCAGTGTTTTAACACAGGACCACAAGTGCAACTGAAACAGAAGCAGGATGATAGGCAGGCTGACTAACAACAAGGAATTGGACTACTGGGAGCCGATTCTACACAAGAACCGGTTCTCGATTCCCATCCCTATTACCAAAGACAGAAATATAGTTTGGTTAACTACAGCAATTTTAAAACCTAGCAATGACCCACTTGACAGTGAACATGTAATGAAATTATTGCACAGTGTCATAAGAAATTAAGTCAACCCAGCAAAAGTGCCACTCAGTTAAGTTTATATTAAAAGCGTAAACTCAAAAGCCAACAACAATAAATAAAATCTAGGGAACGCGTCACCTGTCTGGTCAGATGCCAAGCAGTGGAGCTAGGCCGTGAGCCACTAACGACCCAATTATCCGTAGTACTGATACCATCACTGGTATCGGTATCGGATTGATACTAGCACAATAGGATCGATATGTTAACCCTATTAAAATGTGTTCAGATTTTGCAGATTGGTGATGATTCATCTCATAAGTCATGAAACGATGAGCTCCCCTACATAAGCTGCCTTTTATAAGTTTATAAGTATCACTATTGGTTTTGGTATCAGTAATACTGGCCCTGTGTTTACTTGGTATGGTATCGATACAGGAATTTGCAGGTTCACTACCACGCAGGACGGCCAGGTAACTGCTAAAGAATCCCTTCTCACCTTTTTCGAGCTAATAAATGGCAGGAATCACCCGCATATGCAGAAAGGTTGCATCTCACCTTTCTCTCCGAGGTCTTCCTTTTTTCCCTCCCATCTTCAACATCCTTTGTCCAGTATATCCACTACTTCCCCTACAGATGTCCAAACCGTCTCAGCCTTCCTGCTCTAACTTGTCTGCAGAGTGCTCAACCTGGGAACCGGTTGGGAAATAAAAAGAATGACATTGAACAACAACTTTCCTTTTGGTGAAGGAAGCATTTGTAGTTTTACTAGTTAACACACAAAAAAAGGTGTTAGTTCACTTTTCCCAACACTGCAGAGGCCTGATGATGGAGTCGGATTTTATCTTGTCTGGTTATCAGGGTTTTTCTGTGCTATTAAGATGGTTCACTTCTTACCAGGGTGCTTCACCATGATAACTTGTTCCCTAGATTAGAGATCATTAGGTCTGAAATCAGCGTCTACTGACCTGTCAGTTCTCTGTGAAATGACACCATTCCTGGAAGATTCCTCTGACTTCCTGTGTGGATAGTAGGAGAGTCTAGTGTCTTCACACTTCCCAGATGATCAATAAGAGAGATATATTTTTAGATAAACCTTTTTTTCCCCTTATTTTTTCCCTTCCACTTTTGGCTGGTTTGTATTTAATTTGCACATAGACTAAGCCTGCCTTTGAATTCTGTTTGTTGCATTTACTCTTCACTTGCTCTCAGATCATCAACCAACAGCGAAGCTGCAGCTGAAAGAATGAGAACTAACATTGCCTTCTAAACATTAATTTAGTCATTTACTCATTATAATCCATGAGATTCTGATAAACAGTGGGCATTTTTGCTGTCTTTCTCTCCTGGCTTTAAATAGGCTAAACTTTATTACCCTCTCTTTTCCTGTCTTACAAAGCACTGAGTGTCCATGCATTCATTCAGCGCTGTCAGTATTTATCTACTGTGCAGTGCTTTTCCTTCACCACCACTGCTTTGTCTGGAGCAGCTGTGTTTCTCTCAGTCTGTATTATGTGTTCAACCAATTCATGGTTTTCTAATATTATAGATTCATCTTTTGAACAATCAGCTGCTCTGTTACTAACATCTGTTTTCTGTTGATAATGCCACAGATGCCACCCAGTTTAATGTGAATGTGCAGGTTAAAACCTAGGTTAACTTAGTGAGTTGATAAAAGCTTGATGTGTTCCTGACTAAATATGTTCGGATAAGGGAGTCCAGATAACACAAAGACAACCTGGGTATGTTGAACTCGCTTTATAGTACTTAGCTCCAGCTTATAATGACTTGAGGTGAGAAACCTTCAGTTTTCAGGAGCTTGTTAGGAAAAACACGCATATTTGGGCATATTTTTGCAATATCTGACCAAATAAACTGGGTAAAATGATACATAATGAAAACATAGTGCAGTAGGCTGGAACTTAAAGATTAAAGCCTTCTCCTAACTGCCACAAAATGAATTCTGGCTTTGAAGTTCTTGAGCCTGTATTCATTTTTCAGACTGGCCTGATCCAAAAATGTATCTCTGTTATTATTGTATTCTTGTAGAAGTCAAGATGTAATATGTTGATGATAATTATGAACTCATTAATGTCCAGAGTACTATATTACTAGAAGGTAGGATGCTGAAGTAAAACCAGATGAGTGATTTTTAGTCCAAATTTTTAAGTTAAAAAACAAATTCTTGCTTTACTCTGTTGCAGACTGTCCAAGCCTTCTGTGTGAGGAACTGGAGGATTTGTCAAAAAACAGCAACCGAGGGAACATGAGCAGGAGGAGGAGGAGGAGGAAGAGGAGGGAAAAGGAGGAGGAAGTGTTTAGTCAGTGGGAGGATGAAGAGGCAGCAGAGGAGACATGGCGAGAAGAGAAGGATGGGGAGGGGGGGAAAGAAGAGAAAGTTGTGACAGAGGAGGAGCAGGTGAAGCCTGAGAGTGGGCTGAAAGCGGGGGCGGCACAGGAGGTGCAGATGGAAGACAACAAGATTGAGAAGGCCAAGGAAACAATTGCTGATGAACAAGAGAGTACAGTGACAAAGCGCTTAGCACAAAAAGATGAGCAGAAGAAGAGTAAGAAGAAGCGAGGGAGGAAGCAAAGTGAGCAGGTGAGAAGTAAGAGAGGAGTAAAGGATGTTGGTGAGAGGTCTGAGGAGATGAAGAAAAGTGAGACACAGGAGGTGCCAGCGATGAGCTCAGAGGAGACCTCGGCTCTGACGAACAGCTGTGACCTCTCTGACCCACTCTACTTGGGGTTTGGGGGGACAGGGCTGTGTTGTCCCCCAGTTCCCATCCCCCTGCTGTACTCCTCGCAGCCTCCTGTCTCCATCCAGCCCACATGTCCTCAGCCACAGAGTAACAAAAGACCTCATAGCCCCCTTCTGCCTCACAGTGTCCCCCAGCAGGGCCCACAACCACTTGAGGTGAGAGGAGACCATTCATGTGCTCATACCTGATGATCTGTGAACTACTTGAAATGTATTTTCCCTTTCATTTGCTCAAGATTCATTGCACGCTGAACCTGAGTGACACATTCACACCAAACTCTGTTTGTGTGCTGCTGTATTTCAGACACGCAGATTTAAGATCTTTCTCAAACTTAAGCCAGTTTCACACATGAACCCCAACAATGTTAGGAAATCATGTCAGTACATTCCCTCGAGTGGTTCTTTTTCACATGTAAGAACTTTGGATGCATTTTCACCACTAATATTTTGCTGGGTTTTGTCAAGGATGCTCTCTGAGTGTCCTTGTAAGGTTCTCGCCGACCCACGTCAAAATAGCCCTAATTACTTGAACTGAAGGTAACTGGACTTACATTTTTTGGGGTTTATAAAGGTGTCTCTTCACTCACCTAAGAAGCTTCTTTACTTCTTAAATGTCTTAAGGCCCAGGTATTTAACCCCTGATGGGGCTGTCACTTTAAATGTGGTCCTAAAAGATGTGGACAAGCCTGTTCTGTCCGATTTAGACTTCTGCTGGGAACCTTGTAGTGCTTGCAATGTAACCTACGCAAATGGCTGGCATTTATGGTGCATTGTGTTAATTACAATGTGCTAATGTCCTGGTCTTTTATATGTAGTGCCAGCCAATAGAAAAAAAAATAAAATCTTGGGACTAGGGATTGAAATCTGCCCCTCTAGATTTTTCACTTGTTTATACATTCCCTTACATCCATTCCAATAGTTTACACAGTCTCCCTCCAGAAATTTGCTGACATTTGTGAGTACTTATATTGATACTATTATTATTAATGTTCCTTATATTGAAGAGATGATTGTCACTTTCACTAATAAATTTTAAAACTGCAGTGAAAAAGGTGGGAAAAAAGGAAGAAGAAGCGCAAAACTGCAATCGATGGTGCTGAAATGGCCAATCGCAACAATCGTGGGCTACGTTGAGCTAACATGTAGTCACATTGCTAGGGTGATGCACAAGAGGTTTCCCCATAAGTTTTCAGAGGGGTTTGAGGTTAAGACCTTTATATAAACATTTGCAGACATGTTGGAAGTTGGTGCGTTCCAGAAACAGTGAGGGAAAAACTGGATTTGTTTTGGTTATTAGCGATAAAAACACATTCATGGATGGAACCTGACCAGTGCTCTGTGTATAGCTTATTTAGAGAGTCAAAAATACACAACAGTGGCAGTACAGATTAAAAACACTTATTCTATTTATTCAGGTACACACTAATAGCTACAGCATAGATTTCTTGCTGAAGCATAAATCTCCAGTCAGTCTTTAAGGGTCATATGAGTCAAGATGTGACTCCTCTGTGAGACATTGCCCTGCCATATTGTTGTGAGCTATTAAGGTCACATGGGTCAAGCTGTGGGGGTTGGGAAGAGGATTTCAGGACTGCATTAAAGGTGGCTGATAATTAGCGTCACTACCTCCACTCAGTGGTGGTTGTTCACAGTGCCCATAGATGGCCTCTGTCTGTGTTCTTGATCGAAGATCTCTGCTCTCCTATGTAAAGGTCCGAGCACTCCTCACTGCATTGCATGGTGAACTCGGAGTATTTTGATGAGGTAGTTTTTTGCGAGGGCGTTGCTTTGTCTGAAGTGCACTGGGATGTTGTGCTTAGAGAAATTTCTCCAACAAACCTGCCAGATGCTGTCTGAGTAAAGCATGGACAATGCAGGATACACGACGCCCACTCGCTTGTTGTGAATACTCTCGATAATTACC
The DNA here is from genome assembly GCF_057381915.1 of Diplotaxodon limnothrissa. Lineage (NCBI taxonomy): Eukaryota > Metazoa > Chordata > Actinopteri > Cichliformes > Cichlidae > Diplotaxodon > Diplotaxodon limnothrissa. The sequence goes on from NC_140616.1 coordinate 19,323,102, forward strand.
TGTAGCATCCTCATATGGGTTCAGGTGGAAATGATTCTGTATTAAGCAGTGCAAAGACAGTTTATCTGAATGATTTGGACATTTGTGTCGAGAGAATTTCAGGGTTACAGTGTGTGAAAAGACAAAAATAAACACATTATACTTGGCTGCTGATCATGAAGTTTAACCTTTAACCCAACAGTTTTGCATTTTCTAGTAAATCTCAACAGGTTTCTAATAATGGCTCATTCAGTGTGTAATTACAGTCTAATGTGTATGAAATATGCACACCTACAGTCCTCTGAATTATTAATGATGCAGCTGTGAAAATGGCATCCTGGATTTGAATGTTCAGTGTGTAATGTAGTGTGATATCCGTAGGGGACAGATTCTTTGAAGCCATTAACGAGCACATTCAGCGTGTGGAGAATGATCTCATCTCACTGAAAAGCTATGTAAGGTGATAACGGTAAATTAATTGTTCTTTACTGTTATTTGCCAGGATGACACTCTTGGACCCACAGCATGCACTGTGCTAGTAATCGGTACTTTTAATGTTTACCACTCAGACGTAGATCTCAGATAATGTCACTGGTTCTACAACAGCAAGACGTTTCAGACCAGATCAAATCAGAAATGATTGTTTTTGAACTACGCTAACCTGAAGACAAATTTTTACAGAGACTGACAACTGATATGTGAGTTTGGTAGAGCTGGAACAGTCAGTTACCAGTTTGGCAGGAGAAGAACTGTTTATTTTCATAACTGATCAATCTTTAAGACTACTTTACTTGTTCTTGTCTCTGGGCAGTTTTGATATGTTTGGTTATTGTCTGTCATCAGAAAAAGTAAGCAGTTTGAAGACATTACATCAGGTCCTGGATAACTGCGGTGGGCATTTTTATATTCACTAGATTTAATGGACCAAGCAATTAACAGAAAATGAGAAAAATCATTACCTGCTGGCTGCAGCCCTGGAACAGACGTGTTAATATCACATATGGGAAAGAACAATGGAAATTAATTACTTGGTCCTGGAAGTCCTAAATGAACTTTTATTTTTGGGAAATGATTGCTGCATTGCTTTGTTTGGGCTGAAACATTCAGCACTGCACTCAAAGGTTTTTCCTTTGAGTGCATATATTTAGCTTTTAAAAATGTGATAATTGATACCTGACTATTTAAAATCCTTTTTTTAAAGGGAAAAAAAAACATTGGGACATTTTACTGAATTTGACTGAAAACATCTGTGCTGAGGTAGTGTTTCTTCATGGCAGATGGAGATAACGCAGGTATACTCCACCCGACGCTCCATCCGCTACAGCACCAGGGGCCGAGGTCGAGCCCTCAGCTTCCCACTGCTGCCAGGGATAGAGTCTGTGGACAGCTGCCTGCTGCCACCTGCACCGAAGAAGAAGACACGGACGCTCTACAGCACAGGTGAGGGGAAACGTCTCTGTGTGCTCACATTTGACTGCTATGCAAATTATTGTCCTGTAATTTGTGTGTGTGTACACTAACGTACTCTTGCGTACAGATCAGTTAGAGCATCTAGAGGCCCTTTTCCAAGAGGATCACTATCCGGACGCAGAAAAAAGGAAAGTGATTGCTACTTCAGTCGGCGTCACACCTCAGAGAATTATGGTTAGACTCTTACTCTATGGTCTATGGTTAGACTCTTAGGGCAGGGATAGCTCAGTAGGTAAAGTGGTCGCCCCATGATCGGAAGGTCGGCGGTTCGAATCCACTTAACGGCTACCCTGAGGTACCCCTGAGCAAGGTACCGTCCCTACACACTGCTCCCCGGGCGCCTGCTTAGTGGGCTGCCCACTGCTTCACTGAGTGAATGGGTCAAATGCAGAGAAAAACAAGTAATTTCCCCATGGGGATCAATAAAGTATCCATTATTATTATTATTATTATTATTATTATTATTATTATTATTACTCTGTTCATCTTCTGTGGAATTTTACTGAAGACTTGTGATGTTTTCCTTATGAAGATGTGCTACTGGCATTTTATTCTTTGTGTTCCTGAAAATCCCATCTCATCCTCTGTAAAGCAGTTTCTACCTTTTTTGTTGGCCTCAGTCTTATTTTTTCCCCCCTGAATGTTTCTGGGTCCCAGGTCTGGTTTCAGAACCGGAGGGCAAAGTGGAGGAAAGTACGTGCTGTTACAGCAAAGGTGGAACACGGACAGAGTAGAGCCGAATACAGTCCACATCACCAAATCAATCCCATGCCCACACTGGCTCACAACAGGTATTTCTGTTTCTTTTATTTCTGTGTGTCTGTGTAGGTTTGCTGTCATCCAGGTCATGGTAGTCTAGAGAGACTGAAGAAAATAAGGTAGATGACTTCTTTAGGTTTGAAGGCTGTACACTTAAAGAATAAAGGTCACTCTTTTGAGGATGCCAGTGCTCACATTTTGGACTAAGAAGACGAGATGGTTTGAGCGAGAAGTAAAGGAGGTCATTTGTTCTTGCAAAGGTTTCTTCGGTTAAAAGGGAGTTTGTTGTTTTTTCTCTTCTTGCTGTTTCTCACTCCTAGGGTGTCGTCTGATTGCTTTCTCTGCATTATTGTAGGGTCTTTACCTTACAATGCAAAGTGCCTCGAGGCAACTGCTGTGATTTGGCACTATATAAATAAACCAGAATTGAATCCACATCCACTGTGAACGACCATCGTTGATGTGACGTCATTTGTATGCGACACAACAATGGAAAACCTCGAGACGATGGTGTACCTGCTGCTCTGTGTGGGGGGGGGGGGGGATTTCCCCCGTTGTCGGCTTTCAGAAATGGTAGTTTTGTTTTTTGTGATTAAGTCGCTCTCATGACTGAGTTACGTCTGTTGAAATCACATTTTTCGATAGGCTAGATCACTTCGAACCGGAGCCCAGTAGGTACTGAAAGTGTTATTGCTGTGTCTTTACTCAGCTGAGCCTCAACTGAGCAAGCCCTCACAGTGACTTGACCCTTAACCCCCGGTGATAGTAATACAGTCCTTCTTTTTTTCTTTTTTTTTTTTCTTCTTCTTCTTCTCACACACCTTGGCTCATGTGAAGAGGCTCTGGGTCAATAATGGGTCAATGACCCTCAGGACCACTTCCAAAGCCCCCACTAGGCGTTAAATACCTGGGACTCTCAGTCTTTTGTTTGTAGAACTGAAGAAGCCTCTTGGATAAGAGGTGAATTATCTTCACAAAACACTACGTCCAGATGAACAGAATCAACTTTTGGAGATCTACTTACCTGGATGATTGAGCATTCATCAAGATATCTTCACAAACCTAAAGAAGTCCAGTTGAACCCCCCCCCCACCCACACACACACCTCTCTAGATTTTTATCTCTGTACTTTGATTTGATTCATGCTTAAGTGCATTTTTGTTCTTTGTCTTTGTTTTAGTAAGGGAGCCGCTTCTTTGTCTCGTTATTATGCTCCTCCCAAGCTACCCCAGCTTGCCCCTGTGCCACCTTCATTCCCCACCATAACCACTCAGAGCCCACCCTCCCACAGCAGCCTGTTGTCCAGCCTCAGCAGCCCAGGTGTGAAAATCCACACATGCACATTTTACGACACTCTGCTTTTCATGCATTAGCTTGATGAGCATTCAGTCTGTCTGTGAGGAATTCTCTTTATCTTGTTAAAATAAACGACTCAACCCAAATTTAAAATTGCATACAAAGGTGTTAAAGATCGCATCACCCTTCAGCTGAGCTATGATGTTAGCAAGCTCTGTGCCCTTTTGTTTTGCACATTACACATTTGCCTAATAAGCGACATCCAGTGCAAAAATAAATATACATAATCATTAAAAAGAAATCAAACATGCAGACCTTCCCACAGTGGCGAGCCCTTGTCTATAAGTGAACAGCTGAAAGTAGCATTGGAAAAAAAAAAAAATAGGTCCTACATAAAACTGCTCATAACAAGGTTTTTGAATTTTTACTTTAGTTTTGTTTGATTAAACAGACAAAGCTGTTAAGTTTTTTTTGTAATGTGAAGACCATCTCGTTCCATTGATGAAAAGGGAAACATCACAACAAAACAATCTAGATGGATACATAAGTCTAAAGGTCAGAGGAAAATATGTAAACTTGGATTTGGGATTAAGTTTCCCTTCAACCTGCATTATCATTCCTTTGTGAGGTGCTGATGAATGATTACAATCAGAATACTTTATTAATCCCTAAAGAAATGATCTCAAACCGGACCAGCTTAAATTCTTTGATGTCTGGATGATCAAGCAGTGATGCAGTCACCCCACCTCCATCATGGCTGAAAAATTTCGTTACATTTGCTTAGGATCCTCTGTTAACATTAGTTATTTTTACTGGAAGAGAGGCGGACAAAGCTTGTCCACCAAAACTCTTTCAGTTGTAGGGTCGGTTATGTAAAGTAGCAGCAAATTTGACCTCGATAAAATTTGTGGCTTTTATGGCATTACAAACATAGGTTTTTAATTAACGGATTTTCCTACATATGAGAAAGTGTTTATAGAAGAATGACATCTTTGTTCAGCTCAGCAAACCTTCACACTGCAGGTTGAGATAGTAAAATTACACAGAAACCAAACTACAGTATCTCTGCCTAATCTTACTTTGTAATTGCTTGGTTTTTATCTGTTAGGTGAAAGCAGAGTGAGGGATACAGGCCAGCAACAGCTTTCATCTCAGGAGGGTTTGGTGGAGTATCCCCCCCGTCCCATGCAGAGCCCTCCCCCTCTGCGGCGAGCCAGCCTTCCTCTTTTCACCTCAACCTTTAACTCTGCAAACCCCACTCCCCCTCTCCTCAACACACCAGCCCACACCCCACCCCTCTTCCTGGATGCTCTGGAGGGTGGCTCTACCTTGGCCCACCGTGAGACCCAGTCTCTGCCGACTGACACCAGGTCAGCTCCACTCACAGCAAACTGTGACATGAATACTAGAGGATGCTTCAAATATGGATGAGTATAAGAGCTGACAGCAGGACAGAGAGTAGGCAGAGAGGGAATCTGTGAAATACTGATGTAGTGATGGCTCACACAGCGTCTGTAGTAGCAGGGAGTCAGTTTTAGCTAAAATATGCTGTGAGAGATTGCACTTAGTCACTTTGTTCTTATACAATTATGGTTGTATGACTATAGATGTGTGACAGCACTAAAACTTCTACTTTGTAGATACGGTTGGCAGTATCTGTGCATGTTCAGTAACGCAGATGTACTGCATAGAGATGGTGGCAGAAACCTCATAAATAACGTGAGACCTGAGAATAAAACTCTGATTGTGTCTGTCTGCCTCGATATCACTAGAAGTAATCATAAGTGCAACCACAACCTGCAGATGGAGCAATAATCAAAGATGTTCATGTTTGTCACTAAATTCTTGTTTGTGTTGTCCTCAGTTTGCTCTTTGACTTGGACTACCTGACGTCTAGCCAGCAGAGCAACACTCTGTCTTACCAGCTCCAGACCTCCTACCCCACCAGCCAGCCTCAGCTCCAACCTCAAGCATCTCTGCCCCGCATGACCTACTTCACACCATCCCCCTACCTCACCCCTAACCCTCCAGAGTCTAATCCTACTTCCTACCTGACTTTTGGCCCTGGAGGAAACTCGACAGGAGTGGTGACCTATTCCACCACAGGTCATGCCTACTTTCAGTCCCAGAGTGCAGGTCAAATCCTACTGCAGTCATCTGGTCACCACGGTGAGTCACTGGGGTAAAATGAGATTGCATTAATTGATGTATTGGAAAAAATATGAAATTTTACTCTGACAAAAGATCCTATAGGATCAAATGGAAAGTAAAAACTATACACCCTACATTAGTGTAAACTAACCCAGAAGTCAAAAGAAAGTTTGACTTGGTGATTTCTATGTAAACAGATGTTTGCACAATCATTGAACAAGGATTCAGTTTTTCAATAATTATTTTTAATCTTGTATTATACATTGCTCTCATCACTGTCATATCATCAGCTTTAGTCACCATTCAGTCAGTGGTGCAAATTAGAAAGATCAGAAGCTTTGTAGTTGGATGTTTAAATTGCATGGTGATTTAATAAGGAAATGTATAGGTCAGCATTGATTAATAAGACAAAAGGGAGTCATGTTGAGGGCACAGGAAAAACATTAGAATTAAATGGTATGCAGATACTCTTGGCATTCTTAGTCTTATGACAGGTGAAATGTTTGAGGTTTCAATTACTGCCACTGAAGCTGAATTTTCAGTCTGTTTGGATCTGCGTGTGTTTTCCATCCAGCTGGGATTACAGCGTACCAGTCTTACCCATGGGGCAACATGTGCAGTCAGCCAGCCATGCACCAGCGTACTCAGTGCCCTCCTGCTTACCCTGGCAGCTTGGGACCCGGTCGAGAGCACCAGCCTACCTCTTCCACCACCCTCCCTCTTCCTTCGTTCTTTCCTGGGGAGGACCAGGAGTCGTTGCATGCAAATTCCCAGAATCCTTCACTCAACCAGACTTTCACAAGCAGCACCACCAGCACCGCCACCGTCCTGCCACCTGTGTCAACGCTGCGGCACTCTTGCCTCAGGGTGGAGGATACTCCAGCCAGGGAGTCATTGCTAATGCCCTCGCAGGTCAACGCGGCCTCTCCAGAAAGCCCTGCAGTGCCCTCTTGTGTCAAAATTGAGTATGACAGTCCTAGAGAGATCCACAGCCACTTCCACTGCGACTTTTCTCCCATACATTTTTGACTTTAAGTGTGTGTGAGCGTGTGTGCATGTGTTTCAACTGTCTATGTAAATATAATATATGTGGATTTCTAAATTTCCTGTTTTTGTTACTATTAGGATGTTCTCAGCTGAAATGTGAAAGCCACCAGGCTTTAGTTTGCTGGCTGCAATAAATGCTCATTGCGCTGTTAATCATTTATTTCTGCATTTAACTTGGTTTTATAATCTAAAACAACAATTGAAGCGTATTTTGTTTTTGTCTTTCGATGTCCCTTTTTAGGACAGTTTGTTTTTGCTCAAATTGTAGCTTATTTCAGGTACCTCAGAAAAGATATCTTGGTACCAGTTTAGAAATCAGAATGAGATGTGAAGAAACACTACACTGAAAAATAACATCACTGAGTCTGTATTTTTTAAATTGGCTAAAGAATTAATCAGGGACATTCAAGTCTGGCTTCAGTCACATGTTCTGCTAAAATATGGTGATAGAAATGTTGCACAAATGTAACCTGCTACATTTCAGAGGACCCCCCCCCCACCCCACCCCCACTGTTCAATAAAGACACAAATATACTATAATATCCTTAGAGTTATAAATAAGTTAGAAATATATGTGTAATATGTAGTCCTGTTGCTTTTTTGTTTTTGAATATTAGGGCTTTAAAATGTTTCTGGTTCCAATGTCTCTGTGATTCGGTTAAACTGGATAAAGAATTTGTTAACATTTGTCAGTCCTGCTGTGGTCACCCATAAGTAGAAGCTGATTTATAAACTGATAATATGAGGTGTGATCATAATGGTCCACAACTCTGGCCATCAAGATGAAGGTCATGGCTTTTTTTTTTTTTTCTTTTCTTTTCTTAGACTGGTGGATCTCCCCTTCAAGGTTTTCTCCCCGTGCACTTCTAAACTGTTCCCAGTGATGCTGCTAATTTTAGATCAATCCTGCTTTGCACGCTGGATTTTCTCCACTGTGTCAAAACTGTGAGATTTTGATCTAAAGTTTCATATCAGAAGAGGACTGTTGGTGAAAGCAGATTATGTTCGTGTGATCCAGGTAGTTCACATCCCTCGTTTTGGGATCCTCTAATTTAAATGAGGGGTTTTTGTCCGGTTTGATTCATGCTTGAGTTAATCCTATGTTGGTGGTTTTTAGTGTGAGACAACCACGTGCCAGTATCTGTAGCATTAAAGATGCAGTTTTTCAAATGTTCCTCTGCTGGGGAGGAGAATGGGTTTGACTGATAGTCTGTAATCTGATGGAGGAAGATCACGACAGTGGATTTTAGAGCAGAGTTACTCCAGACAATTACTAATACAGCCCAAAGCCTTAATCTGTGTTGCCATCTGCTGTGTTCTCACACTTACTGCACTTGCACACCCTTTATCTTTAGTATGCAAGTGAGTAACAGAGGCTTGTGGAAACCAAATCCCTATATGAAATCACACCTCTGAAAGAGCTGAAGGCTTTTTCCTGAGACTAAAAAAGACGTTTGGGAGCAATGTGACATTTCCTTGTTCTCTGTAAAATCAAAGGTTTCCTGTTTTAACTCTAGTTAATATTCCTGGTTCGTACTCCCGCTGTTTGTAAAGTTTGAAGTACAGCTTGGAATGGTGTGGGAGTAAGAGAAGGAGATATGATGAGAGCAAAGAGGAGGTGGCAGGGACTGAGGGAGCAGATAAAGGACGGGGGAGATGGAGGGACTGAGGCAATCTGCTGGTCTAGGAACAAGGGAGGAGAGCTGAGATGAGCTGTTGCTATGGGAGGAGAAGAGGATGATGGGTGGGCTCTGCCAGTAGGCGTGAGAGGGAAAGAAGATGGGGATGAAGGAGAAGTGTGTTTGTAGCACGGGGAGGGGGTTCTGAGATGAACAGAACTGTTGGTTATGTAAGCTCTGTATTTGGTTTTTAATGAACCTCTCTCTTCCTGCTCACTGGCTACTGAGCTGTTACTGTTGGCAGGAGACGAGCAGCATAAACACACACACACTCGCGCACATACACAAAAACTTCATTTGCAGTGCAAAAATTTCTTGCATAAGAAGGCACGCACAGAACTTTATTTTGTGAAGAAGTGAGGGCTCTCTTCAAACTCAAGGAAGAAATGTTTTTACTCGGGCTGAAGTCTGATACTGATTGACTCTTTTTTGTGTAATACTCGTGCTATTTACATAATTTCAGAGTCCTTCATGTATCACTGAGCTTACACATGTGACTGAGGAGCGCTTCATGTCGGGTTACTCTGTAGTTATTTTTTCCAGGACTTCCCTCGTGTGAACAGAGAGCGTTCAGAGCACAGCTGGAGGGAAACGACTGTGTGTGTGCGTGTGCAGATATGTGCATACGTGTGTGAGCACAGGTTTGGGATGCTTCTCTCCAGCCCGATCCCACCGTGTCAATATTTACTCAGTATTCTGAGATTTGAAGAAAGGCAACTTGTTTCAATATTTATGGATGTGGTCAAACATTAAATCCTCCCACTCTTTCTAAAAGCCGTGACGGTATGCGTGCACACGCACCGACTGACGGTTAAAAAGTAAAAGAAAACCCCACACTGCTCGGTCAGATCAAGTAATGGAGTTTATTGATATTGGTGGATAAAGTTTATTGATATAACAGATTGAAAGTAATGATGTTGGTTGTAGAACAAAACCGAGACACAGTTTGGAGTTCCTCCAGTCGCCTGGTTCAAATAGCATTAAACTGTTGATTTTTTCGTTTGTTTTTAGAAGATATGACAAACAGACTTTGTTGGGATTGGAAGAAGATGGGACACGAGGGCGAGTTGCTCAGGAAAATAACACCCTATTGGATAAAATAAATAGATTTGTGTGTTCAAGCGTGGCTTTAAAAACGAGGACAAACAGTGGAAGGTCCAGATTTGACAGCGATAAAATATCTCAGCTAACCTTGTTGATAGTAAATATTTCCACTAAAAGTGGCATTATTTGTATGCTGCCTTATGAAAATGCTTAATGGCACGCAGTGAGGCTGAGATGGAGGAATGTGTTTGTTTTACACTTCTTTCCATGCACTCCCCGGGTCTGGCAGTACTATTGTGATGATAGTTTTCTAAACCGAGCACCTTGAAATGGTTGGCAGAGAAAAAAATAAACTTACAGGAACGTTTCCCTTTTTGGGGAAAAAAATCAAATACATCGTGTCTTAATATTAGATTTCTATTTTGCTACAAGAAGGTAAACGGATGGGTTGGAAAAAGGAAAACCTTATATAACTGTGTAGTTTGAGCTGATTGTGGGTGTCCAATGAATGATCATTATTTTTATTTTATTTTTTTAATGGATTAGTGCTTAAGAAGACTATTTTTCCAAAGGTTTCATAATCTCATAGAGCAGCTTTGACTTGGGTGGTAAAGGGGAACTTCTACTAATCGGAAGGTGAGTGGTTGATCCCGGCTTTTCCTGTCCACATCCCAAAATGTCCTTGTGCAAGACACTGAACCCGAACGCCTCTGTAATGCCAACAAAACCAGGCTGTTTACCATAAATACCAGGCAATAACTCCAGGACTCCAGGGCTCATTCGGCTGAAGGACTGATGAGCTCATGCCATGGTGAGGCATCAGACATCCATCTGTCTTTCTGCAGTTTTTCCTGCACTATTGGTCAGAATCAAACTTACCAACAATGATTGGCCAATGGGTCTTCACCCAAATGAAGCTCAAGGTCACATGTGACACACACACACACATTTTCCCAGTATTGGTTTGCTTGTGTCTCCCATGTTACCATAATTAATGACTTTAGGGTCGGTCGAGAGCTAAGGCTGAGGTGTAGGTGTAGTATTGAGTCCTGGCAATACTGACTGTAACAGGGCAACAAGCTGGTTTGTCAATCCATTATGACCAGTGTAACTTCAGGTTTCAGTGTTTCACAGTATGATGGTGACAGATTTTCCCCAGCCTCTGCGTTTTAGATGATAAACCTACTAAATAATCAGGCAGTCCTTGTGTTTTGTACACAGGTCATGAAATAACACTGAACAATTCAGCAGCCACTGAAATTACATGTGCTGGTGGAGCTGTACCATAATTTCCAGTTCTAATGATGGTTAATGGCCTAATTGCAGGTATCTGGCATAGATGCTCACTGCTGACTGGATCTTCTGTAAATGTACTAAAGTGGAAAGTACAGTGTTTAAATGCATAGCAACTACTACACATGCTTCAAACCCCTCCATTCTCTCTAATTCAATAAGATCTAAAGGCCTTTACACACCGGATGTGTTAAAAATATATTTTTTTATGCCACCGTTCACTCCCTGATTCACACCTATTTATTTGTACACTCAATTAAGACTCCTGACCTCAAACACTCTGATTCACTTGATAAACCAGATTAACTGTGTTGTTGCTTAATAAGAAGGACCCACAGGTAGAGTGCTCAGCTCTAAACCAAAAAAGGTGTGTGATTAAAAAAACAACTGATAACTCAGCTCAGTCTCAATCTTTTGCTGGGGTGTTTTCCTCCAGTAGGCGGGCAGCGAATGACACAGGCAGGTAAGTTTTCTAGGATAAAGAAGGAGAAGGCAGGTGAGTATAGATTCAAGGATTGGTAACAAGGAAGCATTAAAACACCTAAGCACCTCTACCACACTATATTACTTCTACCACAGTATGCTAACAATCTGATAACAAGTGCAGAGAAGAGCCAGGAGGAGGAAGCACAGTTAGTGAAACAATCACACACCCACACGATAAAGAGAAGCTAGACCAAAGGGCGGAGAACAGACAGAAATCAGGCCAACACCTAAAAGCACAGGGGACCACAACAAATTTGCCCTGGATATAAAATTGGATTAAAATATTTATCCTAAATTGTTGTTGAACGACTTTTTTCTCAGTCAAGCAAAACCACCTTTTTAAAGGTGGCATTTAAAATTTTTCTAAACTAATGATTAGCCAAAGATTAGGGAAAAGGTAATCTAGTTAACTGGTATTCACAGTCCTTCTCTACTGTCATTAAGTAAGATCTGCTCTGCAGTCTTTTGAATCATTTTTCCGTATTTGAGCTGTTCTGCTCGATATCTGTGTGACTAAAGCCGTGCGTCAACACAGGATGATAAGGGTTACCCAAGGAGAACTGAACAGGGCTGTTGAAGGACATCAACCCAGCAGCAGGACTACTATCTGCTCCTTTGTTTGTGGAGGAACAGGAGGAGGAGCACTGCCTGAGCCCTACAAAATGACCTCCAGCAGGGTACCCGTGCATGTCTCTGACCAAACCTAAGCTAACCTAATCAGGTTAACTTTAACTGGCCTCTCTGTAGAACGTCTGTGGGATATGTCTCCTCAGATGATCACTGAGCCACTCCCAAACTGGTCATGATGTTGCAGATTTGTTCACACCTGTCACAGGTGCTCAGTGTAAACCTGTGAAGAGAACAGGGTGCCAGTGGTGGACCTGCCAGTTCAATTGCACAGTGCTGGGATGCGAGCAACATAATCGTTGTGCCCTTGTGACACCTTCATGGACTCTGTTTCTTTCAGTGCTCCTCCAGTTTATTGCTCAAAGGAGCAGACACTGGTGCTACTGCTGGGTTTATATCCTTCTCCTCTATCTGTCTTATTCTTACCCCTGTTAGCACTTTAATTTGCACCAAAACAAGTGAAATAGATTCACAGTGGTTTTCACTTCCTTAAATGAACAGACTGATATCCCTGAAGTTTCGCTGACTTTGTGTTTTACTGCGATGAACGAATATTCCTGTAATGTTTTTGAGCAGAGTAGTTCTCAAATGCAGGTCCGGTTCTTTCAGTTACCTGCTTATGTTTGCCCAGCCTGCCGGTAGACAGTGTTACATAACCTGTGTCTGTGTGTGTGTGTGTGTGTGTGTGTGTGTGTGTGTGTGTGTGTGTGTGTGTGTGTGTTATTACATAATGCTGTGCATGTGTGATGTATCTTCTCTTATGAGCCAAACTGACCATTTCCAGAGATGACACACTGTCCAGGAATAACATCTCTTCTCTTTTTAATCTCTAACATTTCACCACTATTACACACACACACACACACACACACACACACACACACACACACACACACACACACACACACACACACACACCCTGTTCAGTTGGTTTTGCAGCATGTTCACTTGGAAATCTGACTAACTGGTTACTGTACAGCCAGAGCCCCGACTCCTCTTCCCCTCACAGACTCCCTCCTCAATTGCGGCTTGTTCAGTGAGTTTGTGTGGAGGAGGAAGGGGGTGGGTGGGGGTTCAGAGGAATGTCTGCTTGTGTGTGGGGAAAAGAGGGGTCTCTGTTGAGTGTGTTTGTGTGGACTCTATAGCAAGATTAAAGATGTGTACATGAACTTATTGATGAAAGTGTGTTTTGCTGCTGTGTTTACTCCAATGGGGCCCTGCTGCCTGTCATACAGTGGAGAGTATATACCAGAGAAGTTCAGGAGAAGATGCTGAAAAAAGGAAATCTGATTTACCTTTACTCTCATTGTGTGTGTGTGTGTGTGTGTGTGTGTGTGTGTGTGTGTGTGTGTGTGTGTGTGTGTGTGTGTGTGTGTTTGATCTGTCTTATTATAAAACTGATTTTGAGGTAAAAATGTTTCAGAAGGGTTTACAAATGTGAAGCAAGGAGATTGAGAATGACACTGAATACTGAAACTCAGAAACCAGGAAATGGATTGTATACCTACAATTTAAAATTTACAGAAAAATGCGCACACACACGCAGCTCAACGTGTAGAGCAGCAGGAACACTGTAGGCTGTGTATGGCGGCTCTGCTTCACTTCCGCACCATAAATGTGTGTTTGCTATACGAGGGAACACGGATAGAAAAGAGGAATTCATGTCGGTGTTTATTTGAGCTTTGGCCAAATCCAACCTGGGGCAGCAGCACTGGCGCGAGCCCTGCACCAAACCCCAGCCGCTCCTGTACCCCCAGCCAGACACGCACATACTGTAACCCACTGGGGGACCGGTGCGCACACACAACAAAAATTTACCACCTTCACATACACACTTACCTGTCCATCCTAACCATATCAAGGTGTGTTTGTCTTTCCCTGCCCACCGTTTTAGGTCCTCCCAGAGCAGGTATTTCCTTCTCTTTCCCACAGACGCACACTCATCCGTGCACACACTGCAGCTTTAGAGGGGGGTTGTCTGTGGGCTGAGTGTGTGAAGCTCGTGCATTGATAACCTGCAGCTCAGAGTCGCTTGGTCTCACTTTGTGGCCGTGCCCATCGCTTGGAGCTGCGCTTCGCTTTCTTTTCTGCTTCCCAACTCTAGGACCGTCTGCGGCCGCGCTCGGACCCCCCGCCTTTGTCACCATGACGCCCATCCAGCCGTTGTTCCTGCTGTTGCTTGGCCTAATAGGAGCCCAAGCTAACTTAGACCTTCGCACAGCCGCCGCCATGGGTAAGAATAATGACCTTTAACCCCTAAAGCCTATGTCTTAACTCCTGTTGATTGTGTGATGCTTTGCTTCTAACACCCGTTTGCCTTTTATCATCATAAAAGTGAACTCATAGAGCAGAAAAACCTCACACAGCTTTTAAAAAGCGAGCATTAGTCTGGTCTCAACAGGTGAGAAATATTGCTCTGATCATCAGTTTGCCTTTTAGGTGAAGGACATAAAATTTTTTTGAGTGGTTAGAATCTTTTTGTGTGTTGTGTGTGAATAGGCTGGATGAGATGCTGTATCATCATACATTTTTTTGGGGAAAAATGTATGATGGTTAGATGTGGACACTAACTTTCTGTATATATCATAGCTATTTAAGAATGATAAGTAAGGGACTGGGAGAAAAGGTAAATGGACTGGTTCTTATAGCACTTTATGCAGCTCAACTCTCCTCATTCACCCATTCATACAAGCACTTTTTTACATGCTTCCTATTCAACATTCACACACATTCACACTCTGATGGATACATCGGAGAGCAACTTGGGGTTGGTATTGTGCCCAAGGACATTTGGCATGCAGACTGGAGCAGCCTAGGATCAAAAGACCAACCTCATAATTAGAAGATGACCTGCTCTACCTCCTGATTAGTAGATGACGTGCTCTGCCACGTGAAAAAAGGGGTTATGATGTTCTTTCAAGTCGTTAATTTGTATAAGCACATTTTGGATAATTGTTTTGTTCAGGATGGAGTGTGGCCGTTGCTGTTTCTTGCATGTCAAAGATTGAGAGGAGGTGTACAGAAGGAGAAGGGGGAGGAGGGAGGGAGAGAGGTGAAGGGCGAGGAGGGAGATCAGTGATATGCAGTAGACGCTGGCTGCAGTTTGCTTAATGATGCCAAAATGCCCGCGTTTACACTGAAAATGCTACGGGTCACCAGCCGTATCGCTGTAGCAAAGCTTAATTTCATCACACCTTTTCTAAAAAAATCTGTCAGAGTCCATGTTTTTTTTGTGAAAATGTAACCACTTCTCACGCCTTTTCTTGGTGGAATCTAATTATGGATTAATTATTGATATATTCATGCAAGAGATACTCAACAAGCTTTCTGAAAACACTTAAAGTGGGTCAGTGGCTCTTTTTGTGTCCTCTCTCCATCGCAGTACTTTCACCTTTCCCTCTCTCCACCCTTGCTGCCTCTGTGCGTCCTGTTTCCAGCCCTTCCTCTCATATACATCTCACCACTCTCCATCACCTCTGCCCTCCCCTTTTCCTCTCAACAGCCCTTCACTCCATGCTCCACCCACATCTCCCCTGACTTTCATGATCTCCATCCATCATCATGAGGAATGATGGAATGAGGAATAATTTATAACTTTATAAAATGAATATGAGATTACGGTGACATCTGAGTTGCTTTTCTCTTCACGTGTAGCGGCAGGTTTGTGCAAAGCCCGTCCCACCGACCTCGTGTTCATCATCGACAGCAGTCGCAGTGTTCGCCCCTCAGAGTTTGAGCAAGTTAAAGTCTTCCTGGCAAAAGTCATCGAGGGGCTGAATGTTGGACCCAGCGCCACTCGTGTGGGAGTTGTCAACTATGCCAGCCGCGTTAAGAATGAGGTTTGGATAAAGTTTAAAAAACGATTTCCGACGTTTCTGATTTGTTTTCTCTCATTTCGATCTCACTCACTGCGCTGTTGTGGAACTGTAGGTGTCTCTGAAGACCCACCGCACCAAAGCCGGGCTGATCAAGGCTGTGACCAAAATTGAGCCGCTGTCCACCGGAACCATGACTGGCCTGGCCATCCAGTTTGCAATGAATGTTGCCTTCAGTGAGGCCGAGGGCGCTCGTGCAAAATCTTCTGACGTCGGCAAGGTCTGCCACATGTTTAGATGCGTTTGCACGTGAAATTCACCTCTTTCATAACCGCAATGGTAACTTTATAATCTATTTTGAACCCTCACTGTCACAGGTTGCCATTATTGTGACAGACGGGCGTCCCCAGGACAATGTAAAGGATATAGCTCAACGTGCACGAGACGCCGGCATTGAGATTTTTGCCATCGGTGTGGGACGCGTGGACATGAACACTCTGAGGCAGATGGCCAGCGATCCTCTGGATGACCATGTGGACTATGTGGAGAGCTACAGCGTTATCGAGAAGCTCACCAAGAAGTTCCAGGAGGCCTTTTGTGGTAAGAGGGGGAGAAGGAAGAGATGAGAGAAGGATTAGAGATGTACTGTAGGAGGTATAGATACAGCAGCAAGAAAGAGGGATTCATTATATGCACACCTTCATTCCTGTGGAGAGAGCTGTCTGCTGCTCCCCTGTACTGAGGGTAAGGTGTCTGGACTGTCATCCTTTTCATTCCAATTTATTCTTCTCTCCCTTTTGTCCTCTGCTCGTCCTCGACAAGATTACAATGTATTCATTCAGTCCTTCAAACTCATTTAAAATTCCCCACAGCACGAGGGCATTAGGGTAGAAACAACCTTTTGGAATGAAATTTAGTCCTGTTCTTCAGTCAACTCTCACATAACCGAGAGGCGAGACTGATCTATCTGTAATTACCGATCCATTAGTGCCAATCATTAAGCCTCTAATTAGTGATGCCCTTCGGCGCTCCCAGTCTGCGGCAGCTTCGACTGCTGTTTGCTTCTCGCTTTGCGGCAGCCAGCATCGCTGCACGTGCAGATGATGAGAGCAGCATTATCATAGTGTTGAGGAGGAGCCTGTGCATCACGTTGAAAAATCCTCCAGAAAACTGGATTTTATTAGCTTAAGGCTGCTCCGATCTTTTCCTCCGTTTGCTTTAAGGCTCCACTGGATTTTTGCATCATCTACATATATTCAAACCTGTTCAGGTCAACTGCAGGTCACAGTGGATCATTAAAAAAATCCATGCTAGAATTTCCCATTTTCAAACTGACATAGTTTTATTTCTCCCTCTAACCCTACCTGCCTGCCCCCTCTTATGTGTGTGTGTGTGTGTTGTGCATGTAAGAAGACCTAGTGTCTGACCTGTGTGCCACTGGGGATCATGACTGTGAGCAGGTATGCATCAGCACACCAGGATCATACAAGTGTGCCTGCAGAGAAGGTTTTACCCTCATGGACAATGGTCGTAGCTGCAGTGGTGAGTGGGTGTTTGTCTCAGAAGGTATGTGTCCAAGTATGATAAATATGCTCTGACATTAACATGCCCCGTGTGTGTCCGTGTGTGTATGTTTTGTTTTTCACCAGCTTGCAGCAACTCCGCAACAGACGTTGTGTTTCTGATCGATGGCTCTAAGAGCGTGCGTCCTGAGAACTTTGAGCTGGTCAAGAAATGGATAAACCAGATCATCGACAAGCTGGACGTCAGTGAAAGCAAGGCTCATGTCGGACTGGTGCAGTACTCCAGCACAGTCAAACCGGTATGAGTCAGTTTTTTCTTTTTTTACATTAGAGTAAGCATTTTCACTTCCACCCTCATCATCATCCTAATTCTGCTCCACCGCAGGAGTTTCCCTTGGGCCGCTACAACAACAAGAAGGACCTCAAAGAAGCTGTGAAAAAGATGGCCTACCTGGAGAGGGGAACCATGACAGGCCAGGCTCTCCGTTATCTGGTAGAAAACAGCTTCAGCCTTGGTCAGGGTGCCCGGCCTGGAGTCACAAAGGTGGGCATCGTCTTCACCGATGGGCGCAGTCAGGACTACATCGGAGAGGCTGCCAAGAAGGCCAAGGAAAACGGTTAGAGGGAGTGGGAAGGTTACGTCTAAAGCAGAATAAAAATATATACTTATGTGAATCAGATGAAGGAACGAGCGCGTTCATTGCAGGCTTTAAGATGTATGCTGTCGGAGTGGGCAATGCAGTTGAGGACGAGCTGAAAGAGATTGCCTCTGAGCCAACCGGAGAGCACTACTTCTACACCGCCGATTTCAAGGCCATGAGCCAGATTGCCAAGAAGCTACAGATTAACGTCTGTAATGGTGAGAAGTTTTAAACAAATGTGTTGTTATACTTCACAAATCACACAAATCTTTAACCCGTGTGTTCTTGGCTCCACAGGTGACCCTTGTGAATGCGACTCCCTTGTAAAGTTCCAAAAGAAAGTTGAAGCTGCCCTACAAGCACTAACAAAAAAACATATCCTTTATGACAGGTGACACTGTCTGAGGATATTATTTTGGGAGGGAGGGTGTTAAAGTTGTTTTCGCACTGTCTGATTTATTGACTGCCTTCACAGTTTCTCTCCTTGACAGAATCTTACTAGAGAGCATGTCGAAGAGGATCGCCTTGCTGGAGAACAAAATCGTCTAAGGACTCGTATCCCATTACTCACATGCACCCATGTACAAATACAAACACACACACACAAAATTTACTTCCTGTAAAATATTGAAGACACACCCCTCTCCATATCAATGTGTGTGTGTGTGATAATCCAGGCCTTGGCTCTTTCCTACCCCTCCAAACCACCTCTTGTTTTTCTACACTTCTGCTCTTGTCTCTTCTACCCTTGGGACACAAACGTTGGTTACCACATGAACATGCCTCTCTGTGTGTGTTTGTGTGTCTGTTTGTGTGTGTATGTGCCCTGAAGGTCATCCTCCAAAGCCAGCCTGTGTGTTTGCTAATAAAAGTCTTCCCTCATAGGGAAACGGTGATGGAACGCTGAAGGGTTTTTCTTTGTTGCTGCCACAGTGTTGAAGTTCCTGAAACCCCAGAGAGTGTGTGTCTTGTCATGTCAAACGAAGCAGCACATCACCTTCACTTGTTTGTCTGTTTATATGTCACTGTCATATTTCCCTATTCCTTCATCTTCTTCATTTTTTTTCTCCTATCATCCTCACAAAAGTTATCTTGCATTGTATATGATATATACAGGTAAATTAATATAAGATATGTCTGATACTAAGGACACATCATTGATTTCTTTTTATTTTCCTAAATAAAGGTGATTCAGGAAGTAAACAGAAAATTGTGAAACCATTATATCCCACTCTAGAATTACACGTGCACATACAGACACAACAAATAATTTATACAGTTTTAGTTACTTTAATATAAAAGATTGTGGAAAAACCCAGAAGTTCCACAATATGGTTTCCAGAGGACCAGAAGGACTGGGTTGATATTGCCAGCATGTCTGCCACACATTAGCTCAGTGACCTGATTCAGCACACAGACATTTTAGGTACTTCCCAGGTGGCAATGTCCAAGACAAAGTCCGAGATGTTTGCGGTAAAGTGCTGGGTTCTTGTATAATTAAAGGATTGCTGCAGTTGTGAAGGTAACAGAATGACATCAGCTAATCTACCATTTAATTTCAGTGATTTTGACTAAATGATAAAAGTAATTATATCATCATCATACATATTAACCCTGACTGGTGTCTGTTTCACATTAAATATTAAACTTAAGCTTTGTCATTTTTGTAATATCAGTAATTTTATGACCTTGCTCAAGGCTTTGGTAATTGATGGGGAATGTGTAAGTTTACAGCTTGCATAATTAGTAAACACAAAATACTATCCAGGTAAAAAGACTAATTGGGATCAATGTCTTTTTCAAGAGAGATCTAGCCAAGATCGCAGCAGAAATTGCAGAAAAGTATAATATAATAGTTCTACAGATATACTATGTGTCCAAAAAAAGACTGGAGTGATTACAGTGTAGAACACAGAGTGGGTACAATAAAGCAGAGTCATAAGAATACTTTCAAAACAGGTGATTTCTTTATTTTATATATATCCCTTCATGTATCATCTTGACTAAAACCTGTTTATCAGTATGAGCAAAGGCATTAGGAATAAAATAAAATAAAAAAAACCCGCCTGAAATGAACACATGCTCACTTTGTAAAGAAAAGAGAAAACAGCGACTTATGGATACGCTGTTACTGAGAGTAACATTTAAAGAGACAACAGCCGCCTGCTGTTTATCACAGGAAAGTTGCGCATACGTCACGATGACGTTGCACGGGGGAAGCTCGCCAAGATCTGAGCGGAAGGAGCGTGTGAAAACTCTACATTATTCCCGGTGCCTTACGCAAGATAGTTTTAAGTTTAACTCGGCATTATGTCCACGATGCCCAGTCCAAATATAAATCAGCGGCTCGCGTTGTTTTCATTACCGGAAATCGTCATAGCTGCGGCTGAAAGAGTCTGCAGCATCTGCTAGCGTAGCGAGCTAACCGCCGTCGGCGTTCACGGTCAGGAAGCCGGGTGGGAAAAAAAAAGGTGGCGCTCTCTGAAGGTGGTTCGTCGGTGTTAATAATTTGCGAAGCAGTATAAAAATAAGAAGACCGGCGGCAGATACCTCGAGGTTGTGTCAGTGAAGAAGAATACATGTTTTCAGCTAACGTTAAGGGTTAGCGTTAAATTAATACTTTAGGCTAACTGCTGCTCGGTAACGACAGGCAGCTCAACTCTACAAAGGTGCTCCGGGACATGGCCAGTAATCCCGCGGCTACCTGCCAGGCTAATGGAGGCAGCAAGCCGGGAGGAGTGCCCGCCGCTCGGCGTTCGTGTGGCCACCGGTCCGAGTCTGAATCTGATGCTGGACCGACTTCGAAGAGCTTAGCGCGATTGTGCAGCAGGGATGACGGGGAGCGGAGAGCGGCTCTGGAGGAGTTAAGCCAAGGGGTTCTCCAGTGTTTAGACCTGGAGCGGCACGGCTCGGAGCGACTGCGTAAACAAACTCTTCTGCATCTGCTCCGGCTGTCCAGGTCGTGTCCGCTGCAGGAAGTACGGGAGAGAGCCGTCGAGCTCCTGCGGACCGCACAGGTAATGCATGCACAATTCACCGACAGACTTCCCCTTCTTCTGTGAGGTTTGCAGGCCGCATTAACTGACAGATAGGGGGGGAAAAAATCTTACTCCAATAGCGCTCGGGCACCTTTTGTACCATTAAAGGACTTTTAGGTACTCTCAGGAGGACTGCTTTTGCTTTGCATGATGACGTTATAAGGTTAGGTAAGGGTAGGTTCACCTCTCTCATCAGCTGATGGTGATTTTTATTGCTACCGGACTGCTGCTGGTTTCATCAGACTGTAGGTGATGCAAGACTCTGAAGCGGTGTGCACAAACAACCGGGCCGGACACGCCCCCTCCCGCTGCCTGAAAAACACACCACCAGCAGACACGGCCCAGTGTAGCTTCTAGAAATTAAAAAGGCAGGCTGCTTTAGACGCCTTTCATTTGTGTTTGTGCTCAAAATAACAAACAGGGCAACGTTTAGCGTCCGAGCTTCCGATGTCAGTGAGTTTTAACGCGTGTTTTGGTTAAACGTGGAAGTTTGAAGCGTGCTAGTTACGAAACGGGTGTCCTGTTACGGTTCAAAGAAGGTCTAGGCAAGCTAAAGGAGGCTGAGGCGTTGTTAAGCTGAACATATTTCATATAAGCATATCAGCGATTTGGATAAATGTGAATATTTACAATGGTAAACTTTTTTGTGCATGGAAAAAGTCTGAAAAGGTATTTTTCGCGTGTCAGTCACAGAAATGAGCTGCGTTTGAGGTTGATTTCCGTAGACAAGATGAATCCTTTAGGGTTGATTGGAATCTTGACTGAAATTTTGATAAACCAGAGCAATAATCAAGTACAAACTGAATGATAATTACGTGTTGTTTGTGTCTTCTTTTGTTGCCAGGAGCAAGGAGTCCAGGTACCTCGGGCTCTGGCCTCAGGTCCAAGTGCCTTTATCCCTGCAAAAGAGGTGTGTATGCAACTTAATAAAAAAGAATGAGTTTCCGGATTACTACAAGTATGTTTTTGCTATTTCCATTGTTTGTGTGTCAGACTTGCACCCTGTCTAGATGCCAGATTGTTTTTTTTCCCCCTCAGGTTGATGTCAGAGTGGCACACAGCTGGCCTTCATGTCTAATCCTGTGATTTTTACAGGGCTTGTTTCAGGTTGCTAACATAATGAACTAACAGCTGTTACTTTGAACTTAAGCTTTTCATATAAATATAATTGAAATGTTCTAAACTTAAAAATATATTTGAATCTCCATTGGCCTACATTTTTTTCCCACAGGGTTTTTTATGTAAGTTTATTTTTAAATTATTTTCCGTTTTAGAAACGGACATACGTAATGACCTAACAGACTTGCTCATTGAAATGATGCTATTTATTCTGCTGCAATACTACACTGCCTGTTGCATTCAACAGATGCAACACCCGAGCTGAGTTGCCAAAGCTAGTGGCTGATAATGTCTTAGTTCATAATGTGACTCATTCAGATTTCTTTTTCTTTTCTTTTTCATAAAGAAGAAGAAACCTTAATTAAGTTTACTCAGGATTCAGTTATGTTTTGTTTTTTTTCCTCTTTAGATTTTAAAAGGAGGGCCAAACCAGGATGTCCTGATTGAGTCTTTTCTTTCGCTGGGGCGTGTGGATCACATCTCTATGGTCATGGCGATGCACCCAGCCTACCTCTGCTGCTTCCTAAAGACCCAGCATGCTTTGTTGGAGATGGACGGCCCCTTGCCCCGTCACTGGAGACACTACATTGCTGTCATGGTAAGAAAAATGTTTTTTAGCCTCCAACTTTAATTACTTTTCAGCAGAAAGCTGACAAATTGCTTCGAACGGGGTTTCATCATAATTTGGACTGTTTGTAAAACACTATTCAGCCTCCTTTTAAGGTCTTTTGTAGGAGAAATGTGAAATAGTATATGTAGTTCCTTAAAAAGAAATCATATGTAGTGTGTACTGCAGCCATGTGCATGCACGATGAACCAAATAAAGAATTAACAATTGTGAACATCAAAGTAAATTCTCACTCTCAAACAGACGAGATTGTTATTTTAGATTTTTTCCATCGTAGTAGTTCTGACACTTGAGGTTAAATCGTTTTGTCATTGATACAAAATGATTATAGTTCTTTGGTCTCCATTTAATCTTTTCTACTGTTCAAACAAAATCTTAGAGTAGTGTGTGTGTGTGTGTGTGTGTGTGTGTGTGTGTTTGTTTAAACACCAGAACCTTTAATTGGCCTGATGTACTAGTTAGAGCAGTGGGTAATATTGGTGGACTTGATGTGTGATGTTTGGTATGAGTTCTGAGCATTTGAGTGTGAATGCTATGGAAACACACTTATGTGTTGTCTGACGGCAATGACTGTGTGTGCAGGTAGAAGGCTCAGGTCCTTTGTTGTCCTCTGTCTTCTCTCCGGGACCTTAGAAGTCTCACTTAGAGGATTACAATTGCAAGCACTGATGTTAATGGTCCGTTTTCAGTAGGGATAGAATGAAATATAAACACAGCAATAAAAACTGTATTGCTTCCTCCTGCTACAGCAATAAACTGGTGCTAAATACTGACGACAATTCCTGCTTTTTTTTGCTTTTCACCCCTCAGTCATAAAAGGCTGATGGGGTATTGTCGTCACCCCACTGAACGGGCAGCTATGTGGACACCCAAGATTGTAAACATTAAGAACGAAGCTACGAAGGAGTTTCAAATTGATACCATAGGTGTGTCTAAACATCTCTGAAGAGTTTGAATCTGTGACCTCGAGGTCAAGGTCGGAGCTCAGGTTGCCTGAAAGTCTTGTGAATGGGAAAACTTGAGAAGGAAGACCCCAAGGATTTTGAAGTTGATACCATACGTGCTTCTATTAACAATCTCTGAGGAGTTCGGCTCTCAGTGACTTTGACCTCAAGGTGAGAGGTCAGGTTTTCTGAAAATCTTGTGAATGACTTAACAACTTGAGAATAAGGCGACATAGGATTTTGAAATTGATACCATAGGTGTGTCTGCTAGGACACTGAGGGGTAGCACCAGCTGTTGCCAGTATTTTCCAGTGTTTTTCATTGTTATGTATTTACGTATTTTCGATGCTTGTCTTGCCTATGATCAGAGTGTTGTGAATATGGTTTTCTCATATTCGCTTCTAACTGGCTCCATGTTAACTCCAGAACTGAATTTAAACTTCTTCTCCTCACCATAAAATCTGGATTAATCGAACTCCATCATATTTGAAGCCCTTCTGGTGTCATGTTATCTCAACAGAGCACTGTTCTGCCAGACTACGGGCTTACTTGTGACTCCTAGTTCTACTTTTAGAAATTCTAAAAGTAGAATAAAGATATGGGGCTCTTCCCTAACACCAGCTCCCAGTTTGGATCCTGGAGACAGACCCCCTCTCTTCTTTTAAGATTAGTCTGAAACTTTCTTTTTTAATAAAACTTATTTGTAGTTTTCACCTGATGTCAGAGCTACTGGGACACAGCTGCCTGGAGGGCAAAACAGAACTCTGGTCCATTGTCCTCCAGTCCGTACTTTGAAAGCTTTCATCCTGGTAGCAGTGCAAGCTGAGGGATTCTTTACAAGATATAGGTAGATGTCACAAAACTGGAGCACTGGGAGAGACGTCACCACTATCAGGGACTTTTTGAAAAAGCTGCAGAGGCAGAATATGCATCTCAAGTCCCCAAAATTCACAGTTCTCTTTATATCTTAGTTTTTCCGCCATGGATGGATAATCAAAGTGGTCTTAGCTTGTCCTGCAGTACTACTAACTGTCTCTTATTGGTTGTGATGGCAAGGGTAGCGTGTTGGCTAGTTGTTGACTAAAAACTATGAATAGTTATGGCTGGATTACATGACCCTGAAGCTTCCTTATTAATGCAGCTGTAGGCTCAGGCTGCTCTGGACTTCATTTCCCACTCTCCTCTTTTCACTCCTAATGCAATGTCACCAACTTTTGTCCCAGCTGGTCATGGTAGATTGCTCCCCTGCTCTTAGCTTGGTGCTACAGGAGATTCTTTTTTTTCCCCCACTGTTGCTGAGTGCAGATCTTTATATTGTAAAATAAAGCACTTTGGAGCAGCTGTTGTTGTGAATTGCAGTTGTATTAAATTGCAGTTGCCTTTATTACTGACGGAAATGCATTATTATAATATTGCAAGAGAGAGAAAGTATGCTTGTTTATAGAATTTTGAATTAATGTTAAGACATTTTGTAGTATAACCTGGGAATGTAGCTTCAGTTAGATGTTAATACTGTAATATTATGATGCTGTGCCTTGGACTTATGTTTTTTCAATTTGAAAAATGTTTATACAGATTTTTGCTATACTGACTGAACTCAAATTTGAGATGTGATCATATATTTGTATAATAGAGTATTTAGAAGGTCGCATTCTTAATGCTTAAACATCTGCATTCAGTTGGCAAATAACACACGTTTTGGTAATGGTCACTGAACAGTAATGGCAATGAAACCTTCAGGGACATTCAGAAATTGTTTCATAGCAAAACAGTAAGACATCCAAAGACTGTTAGTGCCTTTCTGCTAATGCGATCTATGTGTCTTCAGTATTGCTTCACATTAACAGCCCGTAACATTTTAGAAATACCACTCACTGCACCCACCTGTGCAAGTTCAGCTGTGTTGTTTTAACCTCTGACACTTTCTCTGCATTATGGATTTGTTGCACACAGATATGTGAACAGAGAATGTGTGAAGCGTTGTTTTCAGTGGTCAGGGTTAGAGTTTCTCTTCCCGGCTGTTAACTTGGACCGTTCTTTGCGTCTGGCAGGCTGCAGCTCGGCACCACTGCTCATACCTGGTGCAGCAGCACAGCGCAGGCTACTTGGAGGCCGGAGGGGAGGAGAGCTGGCTAAGCGGCCTGGAGCACGCTCCCGCCAAACTCCGCAGCCTGCAAACACTCAACAAGCTGCTGGCACACAGACCCTGGCTCATTACGCAGCAGCACATCCAGGTCAGACACATCTCCCGCTCGCCCACTCACTCCCTGTGTCTTACTCCAACTCTAATTTCTGACTTGAATCCAAACTCACTCCCTCAGTGACTCAGCCGCTATTTCCTGTGTGGTAAACACCCAATTGTCTTCCATATAAAGAGTAGCAGACCCTATCATTTTGCATCAGCACAGACAGGTGTAGTTCCGCCTCTTTAAATCTGATACCTAGGACTGTGAGAGTGAAATATCTGATTTTCATTACCATAGTCAAAAGAATTGACAATGACAATATTAGTGTGATATCTTTTTTTGGGGGGGGGGGCGGTTTGCCTTCTTTGTCACAGTCACCCCAGATGTGTATCTCAATGGAGATAGCACTTGAGTGTGCTTAACTGTGCACGCTGATCACCTGAGTCAGACAAGCACTGGGTGACTAGTTTGAGCAAACCCTAAATGAAGCCGCCTTCGTGTGTTGTTTCTCTGTACAAGGTACCACATTGTTGGCATGCACAAAAGTCTATCTGCAACTGCTTTTAAAAGATTAACTTGAGAACCATCTAACAGGATCAAACATAACACTGATATCTTCTTAAAGTTTAAGTGTATCAAAGTGCTTCCAGTAGAATTTTCTACTGTCTAAAATTGCAGTTAAGGGAAATTGCTAAATTAGATAATGCGGCTTATCTTTAGTGCAGACAGGCAAATCAAACCACCAACAAATGCCAAACCGGTAACACCCCCAGCAAACTGGTCCACAGCCTGGCATTAATTTCCAGCAAACACACAATCTGAAACTGCATGAGCCCAACATCTGCCTATCTGTCCTGCAGGAACTGGTGTGCCCCGGAGCAGAGCCTCGCTGGTCACTGGCTGAACTGATACACGCCGTGGTGCTCATGGCGCACGCTCACTCGTTGTGCTCGTTCGTTTGGGGCTGTGGTTTAAACCCAGAACCTGACCACATTGGGGGCTACACCTTTCAGCCTCCATCACTTTCTCACAGTCCTCACAGCCCCGCACACAGCCCCGCTCACGAGGACGGCAGGCACGAGGTGAGTCAAACAGATGTTCTGATCTCAGGCCTAACAGGCTTAAAATGACAGGAGGGTGGAGGTAGTTGATTTAAAGTTTAGTAACAGCCAAAAGATACCCACTCACTTAGGAAAGAAAACTGCGAACACACACTGAAACAACAAAGCGCCGACTTCATTTATCTGATCTTCTCCAGCTGGCTGATGGAGCCGTGGAGGTGGAGGTGCTGATGAAGAGGATGGTGGAGCTGCAGCAGCAGCAGGAGGAGGAGTGCACACAGGAGGAGATGGTTACTCGCTTTGAAAGGGAGAGGAGCGAAAGCATACCTACGGGTACAGATCTGACTGCTTACCCCTGCATCACTCTCAGTCACCTGTTGACTCACCACTTCCTCTCTGTTGTTGGTTTAGCGGTGGTGAGGGGCGCTCCACCTGACCTGGTGTTGCGTCTTGTGGAGGAACCAGAATTCAGATATGAGGACTTTGCTCCCAGAGGAGAGCAGGCACCACCCACCATGCGAGCACAGGTAGTTTAAGGCATATTTTTCCTTTTTTAAAATCTATGTCAAACTTATTATAGTGAGCAACACTCCTTGATTTTTTTGTGCCTTGTGTTGTAGATGGTAACGTTGTTAATGGTTGTGTCTCATGTGTAGGACTATTCATGGGAGGACCATGGATTCTCTCTGCTTAACAGGCTCCTGCCAGACATGGGCCAGCTATTGGATGAAAACTTTCAGGTACCATCACCAAAGGCTGCTGTGTGGGTGATGTGAAAGGTCTATCTCTTGAAGTGCATGTTACACTACTTCACCTAGCTGAGACTAAGAATGGGAGGAGATACTGTTGACCTCCTTGTTTGTTTATACACTTGAAATAAAACTGCTTAGTGTCAGGAAAAAGAAGTGGGTGGTGAATACATGTGTATTGTAGAAAAGGGTTTTCCTGGCTTAGAGTAGACTGCAAATACACAGAAATCTTTTTATTTGCACTTATTCCAGATCATTCGGTAAATAAACAAATGACTGACACCAATCCCAGCTCATTTTTCTTTTGTGAATTTTACAAGCATCACCTGGTTTGGTTAGACTGTATATAAAGGATGGAGGTCTGAAAAGTGAAGCCACTTTTGGAAGTGTTTAAATCTGTATTCTGTATAATGGTCTACAGGAGGTGATCTTCTATAAAGTTATAAAAAAGTGAACTGAGCAAACACTAATGTGAATTTGCAGATTGTGTGCAACTTGACCTACCACAGGATGGCCATGCATGAAGGCGTGGATACTCACACTCTAAGAAAAGCTCTGTGGAACTACATCCACTGTCTTTATGGAATACGGTGGGTGTAAAGGTGCCACCCATGCAAAAGTTCAGCCACCTTTAACATTTCTCTACTGTAGCATTAACATTTATGTCACTTCGCAAGTCCAGATACGATGATTACGACTACGGCAGTGTGAACGTGTTGCTGGAACGCTCTCTGAAGGTGTTTGTAAAAACCATGGCCTGTCACCCCGAGCAGACCACAGCACGCATTTACCACTCCTTCTGGAGACACTTCAGACACTCTGAAAAGGTATGACAAGTTCAAACAGGCACTTAACCTGGCCTCCTCTGTCACGTATCATTTGACATTTTAACACGTCATCTCTCTTTGGTACCCTCAGAATCAACTAATGTATCATTTGGCATTTTAGTGCGTCCTTCCTTTTTTAAATGTCATCAGAGAAGGAAGTGTTACAGCGTGTCACCTTGTGAACTGAAGGAAATGACATGTTTCTTTTCATTTTTTTTTCTTCTTTTTTTGGGTGCAGGTTCATGCCAACCTAATAGTGATGGAAGCCCGGCTACAGGCGGCACTTCTCTACATCTTACGAGCTATTACACACTACATGAGATGACAGCCTCGCTTCACTTGCACACATTTTTGCAGATGCTGAGCCAGCTGTGATTTACACCACAGTCCAATCCTTGTACACACACACACACACACACACACACACATACACTACAGTGAATGTTTGCTCATTCATATCGTATGTTTCAGTGTTAATGTTTTGATGCTGCTTTGCGCCTGGAATGTCATGTATTTAAATTGCGTTACCATTTTTTGTCTTTATTTTGTTCCTTTTCTTCTTTTTTGCACTGAAGTCTATCATTAGGTTTTAATTTCACACTTGAACCTCAAGTGGTGCTGTCTTGCGCACATTCTTGTCACACAGACGCCAGGTGCAGTGGTGCAATTGGGTCTGGCATATCAAAATCAGTGTGGTGATTCAGATTGTTTTCATTGCTGAATGTTTGCTTGTCAGACAAACGCCATTGATCACACCAGTACTACTGATGACTCAGTCCTCTCTGTCTGTTGCACACTGAGGCTGAGATGAGACAAACAGCTTGTATTTCTATATACAATAAAAGTTACTTTGTTATCAAAATCAACAGTGTTGTGTGTGTTTTTTTTTTTTTTGTTTTTTTTTGTTGTTTTTTTTAGTCTTTCCTTCTTATAATGGATATGGGCAGTTTGGGCTAATTAAGTTACATTAACAAACCGCAAGATGGCGACAAAGGCTTAAAAAAACTTTTTGAAGGTAAGTTTTTCTTGTGCAACTCTAATTATAACGATGTGCCAATAACATCTGTCCGATTTCTGTTGAAATATGCAGATCACAGACAGAAAGGTGCCGGCACAGTGAGCCGCCACACTCCCAAAAGCATCTGCTGCACTTCTGCCTTCTTGCACGCGGATGTCACACATCTTATTCAGTCTTCCTGTCGTTCACACGAGTTGGCTAAACGTGTAGCGCACCACCTCATCTGAGCATCGTCCGCACGAAGAGACTGCAAACACTCCCCCAGCTGTGTGTAGGATACACTGTTGAAGAACCGGAGCGTTTTATAATCTCTTTTTTTTTTTATCGCATTCTTTCGAGATTACAAAACAAAAATCTTAAAACTTTCTTATCGGTTTGCTTTATCGTGAGCTCAATTGCGCGCGCATTCCTTTAACGTTTTAACCAAGCTGAGCTCGTGACCGTAAGCTCAGTCTGACGCCATAGTTACCGAGAACACGCTCCTATGTATCGTTTCTGTTAAGCGTAACGACACTGTTGAACTGTCCGCTGCACGCACTCTCTTCCTATGTGGGGTGGACCTCGCTGTGCGCGTGAAGTTCATTCCGAGCCTTCCGGCCGAGGCGCGCGCTTGCCTCATCCTCTCGCTCTCAGGCAGCAGCAGCGCGCGGCTCTTTCACTCCCGTGTGTCCCCTTCGAGTCTCCCACGGACAGCGCTCTCGCTTCACCCACCTCCGTCCCCGAGCGTCCCGACTCGAGGATTGTCCGGAGTGATTTCTTTTTGTCAGGTAAGTTTCTGCTCTCTGTTCCAAAGTAAATATCAGAGCGGTGTAACACATCTGGCTTACTGTGTTTGAGACTAAAAAAACAAAAAGCGAACAAAAAAAATGAAAATAAATAAACCAAACAGGTGCTTTACTACCAAATTGTGGGGTCATTCAACAGGTGGGCTGTGCGTCCTGTTTAAACTTCAGCCCTATTTGTGAGTAAATTCGCTTGACTCGAGACAAAGTTCAGCTGTAACGACTTAAAAGGATGCGAGCTGAATGCCTAAATAAGTAGAATATTTTCCACTTTTCTAATGCCACAGGGCGCTGTCGTTGATTTTGAGCTTCTGGTGAAAATTGAGAAACGTCGGTATCTGTTTGAAATAAAAGGAAGTTTGTCTACTTGCTATGAGAAGTTAATCAAGTGTGGGTTTACCAGTAGCTTACTTCCACTCTTCATGATAGACAGATGTCACAGAGGGTGATATTTAGAAATCAGACTTGCTAATAGTGCAATTTTTCTTTCTTCTTTTGCAACAGCGGAATTTACCAGAGAAATTGGTCCTCTCAAATGGATCATTTCCAGTATAAGACCTTAGTTATTGCCCTTTTAGCTTCTTCTTTTTCTTTAATAACGGCTTAATAAATCATACAGGCTCTGGATTTATGGTAAAACGTGCCTGGATAGGGTTCATCATTTAGGCCTAAACCCAGAAGAGACTGTTAAACATTCCTTCACTAAATGTGACTAATTGGCCACATGCCTACAGGAAACCACCTTGAGGAAAAGGTATAAGAGGTTTCTGTGGCTTTATCATAGCCTCATTGTTGGAGGTATATGCCTTTTTTTTTTCCACCCCAATCACTGATCGGGAAGCTACAGATAGGTAACAGATTACAAATTAAAACGTTGAAATATCCGCAAGGGAGTTGGCCAGAAATCTTTTAGGGGCTGGACAGGGAGAAACAGGATTAGGCTGTCCAAGGCTGGACTTCATCACTTCCTGTTTCTTTACCAGGTCAGTTCCTGTCTTTAGCCTTGGAGCAAGGCAGGAAGGAAAGGGGCGTGGATGCGCTTTTTAGTGAGAAGTTTAGAAAAAGACATAGTCACATCGCACAGCTTTCTTAAGGACCGGAGAAGGGCCGTGACAGGTGAATACTCATACAAGATGAGGCCTGCAGCCTGATAGTCACACACCCCTGCACCCCTGCGGCGGTGTGGTCGAGTTGACAAGTTTCTGTACGTTTTCATCCATGCCGTCATCCGAGGGAGAGTCTTCATGATGAACCCAAAGGACCAGACAGTGATGCTCTATTTCTTAAGAAGCAGGCTGAAAGTGTTCAGCCTCAGTGCACGCAAACGCTCATATATGCCTCCAGCCGAGCCAGCTCGGGGCCTCTGTATCTGGAGGATATGATGACATCATGTGGAAACAGGACATCCCGATAACCGAGGCACCTTACTTTTCCACTGCTGCCTTCCAGCTCTGTCTCCCTGTGTTTAAGAGTGTGTGTGTGCTATTGTGTGTGTATGTGTGAGGGTTCAGTGACAGCTTGTTTCCCATTGTCCTATCATTCCTGCCCCACTCACACTCTGCATCCTGTGGAGTTTCCTGCCCATGGGTGAGAGAGTCAGTGGGGGGAGAGAGAGAGAGAGAGAGAGAAAGGTGAAGTGCAAGGAAGGTAAAGAAAGAGAGATGAGGGAGAAGAAGGGTGGAGGCAGTCTAAGATTGGTGCAGAATTGGTGTAAGAATACGAAACACCGTGTGCATGTATGTGTGTGTGTGTGTTGCTACAGTGAGTTTTCCCGCTGGGAGCAGCTTATCTACAGTCCACTGTTCAGGAAAGGGTGTGTCCTTCAGATTTTAGATGTTTGTGAGAGTGACGATGGTGGTGGAGGGTGATGTTATTGTGATTCTGTAAGAATGCAATGAATGTGGTTTTATTTGCTTCCTTTAATTGTTCCGAGTGAACACACAGCAGATCTCCATTTATCAAAAGTAAAGGTGACCGTACTCAATGAAGTGTGACTTAGTTTTTTCAGGTGCTTGCAGTTTGACTACATTATATCCACTGATTCTCAGATTAACATTCTTAACTTAATCTCGAAGAGGAGACATTTTGCACATAAAGTTTACAGAGTGCTCAGTCGTCAAAGGAGCTTGCAGTCTGTCACATTTGGTATTTATTTTGCTGCATGTATTTTTAGATGCCTACGCATCTTTGCTTTTACTCGTCTGTCACGTAGACAAAGAAAATTCAGTAGTCTGAGAAAAAAAGGCAGAGAGAAAAAAAAAAGCAAAAGTAACTTTTGGGAAAGAACTCCAACCACCATATCTGGCAAATACCATGCATTGCTCATAGCATGGCTAATCTCATCCCATCGGTGAAGCGCGGTGGTTTATTTTCAGAGGCAGGAACAGGGAAACAGAATTGAGGGAAGAGTGAACGTAGCCAAATGCATAGGGGTCAGTGGAGAAACACCATGAGACTGGGCCACACCTTTCAGCAAGGCGACGATCTGTATGTCTTACAAACTGGTGGAAATACCCCTTTTTCTTTAGTTTGTGGCATAATCACGTATGTTTGTGTAGCATGCAGGTCTGTGGAACCACAAAGACTTTGACTAGCATGAAGCTGAATGGAATATAATGGACAAGTAAGAGCATTTTATTTGATTTAAGCAAGGCCTCTTAAAATAAAATAAGAAACTCAGAAGATTTATTACACCACATTATGTTGAGAGCTGAGTATACCTGCTCAGTAGTGGCAATAAAGAATGCGAATACAGGCATCTGTCTCTGTCCTTGGTTGGTCGAGCTAAGCTCAGATCTAAACCCGCTGAACAGCTGCAGAGAAAGGTGAAGATGCAGCTCACTCTGCTTGCAGAGGTCTCCCAGGAAGAGCCTGGAGAGACTTACCCTGAGGACTGAAAGCTGTAATTTGAATACATTTGCAAGAATTTCTAAAAAGATGCCATTGACGTCTTTTACATCGTAAAATGTCGAATGCAGGAGTATTTTTACAGTCTGGTTTCTCCCACTCTGTTTACCTGAAGGTTAGTTTAAGCTAAAACAACAAAAGCAAGACCCAGAAATGCAGGTACGCAGGTTTTGAAGTCCTATTTCCAAGATTTATGTCTCCTGTCTGAGACAATGGAGATGAATGAAATTTAATCAGCAGTGCTCACTGCAGTTAGAGCTGGCATTAAAAAGTCATCAGGGATTCCTCTTGTTGTTGTTTCTTTTAAAAAAATTTATTGTCGACCTTTTTTTTTTTTTTTTTTAATGAAATCAAGTGAAAACCGTGTGTAACGAAACTGTACCGTTCCAATGATCGAGAGGGGAAATGCGGGTGTTTGGGCGAAGTAGCACATGAAGTGAGTGAAAAGAACTCGAGGATTTTAATATCTGAAACAGATATCAGTGATTAGCACATGGTGTAAAAGGCCCCGCTATTGTAGACAAACGTATCACAAACCAACACCGCGCTTCTCCCCACCAGAGGAAGTAGCTTCTCTTTCACAGAGTTTTATTATAGTGTCTTCTGTATGTTTGTCAGCTGCTATTAAAAAAATCCGCTTTGACATGCAGCACCCAGTCAGATGTTTAGTTTTGACACCTGCGTTTTTTAAAAAGAAGATGCAAAAAGAAAGTGCACTTATAGGATGGTCAAATGTGATGTGCTATGTGATATCAGAGTGTGGCATTTTGTTGAGCATAAGGTGAAAGGTTTTGTGTCTGCACATATGACTGACCTACTGATAATAATCTTGACACACATCTGGTAAAAACTGCAAGCCGTTCATTTTACAGCTGTTTCTTGCGTCTGCCGTCTCATTTTTTCATTATGGTGTCAAAGAGGAACTGGATTGTTTGCTGGATCGTTACGCATGCTGGTGTTTAGCGCACTCTCTGCTTTTTTTTACACAAGTCACGACATATATGCAGGGTATCAGTTTGACTCTGCAACCCCCACCTCACCACTCATTGCCAATACCACCAAACACCCACACTCATAGTCTGCTCTAGTACCTTCATCTACCTAATGGTAGACTGAAACCAAAACCCTGAATGTTATCACAAGGCAAAAACAAAAAAAAACAACAACGAGGAGGAAATACACTCGCATATGGGTTTGTGTTTAAATCTGTATCTTGACTGTGTCACTTACTGGTATGTAGGAGCACACTTGCGTGCCTTGCACCTCACTCTAGGCTGTGCTTTGTGCCGTGTGACCTCCACAAGTGTGTGCATGTGTTCTTTTTTTGTTTTTGTTTTTTAAATTAAGGTGTAAAGATGTACGGTCCTGTTAATAATCAGATGTTATTCTATGTGCAGAGAAAATGGCGGATGAGAGAGTGATTATCTAGTTGAGAACAATGGGTTTTGCAGCCGCCCTGCAAACACTTCCAGTATGTGAAAACCTATCTGTTACTGTATCAGTTCAACCTGTGGTCATCTGTCAGTCTTAGACATGCAGAAGAAGATGAGGTGAGGGAGAGGGCGAAATGGAGATAAAGATGAAAGGGAGAAGGGTCCTTTTGCATCCTCTGCCACTTCTACTTTCTGTGGACTGTCACAAAGAAAGGAGAAGCTGAAGGGAGGGTGAAGGGAATAAGAATGAACGACTGCTGTCGGAGGGGTGTGGGCATGGAGTAGACAACAGCAGCAACACAGAGGAAAGTCTGGGTGTGTGCACTGGGGGTGGGTGGGTGTTTGTGTGTGTGTGTGTGGACTCTGTCCTCAGTTTCCAGGAAAAGGGGGGAGCGATCACAGGGGTGGACAGGAAACTCAAACAGGGCTAACTTCCTGCAGCTCTCATGATGGCCAGCCTGATAGTGAATAAGTGTTTGTGTGTGTGTGCAGGATTGTGCACACATAGAGGCTTTGCGCGCTTTCGCTTTGAGCGCGGTCGTCTCGATGTAGGTTAGAACAGCTTTTGCTGCTTTAAAGATGGAGAGGTTTGCTGGGACAAACTTGACGCTGCTCACTTGGACCTCTGGTGTGTTTTCTGTAATGAAAGTAAATCACCTTTTTTTTGCTGCTGATGCTGCTATAACTTGTATTGTTCTCCCTTTGTGTGACTTCCCCCACATTCCTCAGTAGGTGGGGTGGCTGGAGCCTGGAGCTTTTTTCTTCAAAGGTTGCCAGTTTGTATCCCGTGGCCATTGTGTACACAGTTATCAGTCTGATAGCTACACCTAGCTGAAACTAATGAAGAGGTCTACAACCGCTCTCAGAGAAAACTAGTTGATGTGAATTATTTCATAGTCTTTTGAAGGCAACTTTGGGCACCACTGTTTAATCTTTTGACCACCGCATAATAACCAAGAAGGGTAAAACAAACAAAAAATTGCCATCTGAAGGGACTTTGCATTATATGACACTACAAAGATAAAACTCTCTTATTAGTGCGCTTTTATTGAGAACAGGGAGAAAAAACTATGACCAGGATGTGTGATGGTGGCCATTTTCTTCTAGTTGACTTGTAAAGAGAAAACAAGAACATGAAAAGCCCGACTGTTTGCTTTATGACATACAGTCCAAAAGCTAAAGCTGTCCAGCTCAGTGTAAATTAAATGGTTCCTACAAAACACTTTTCTGCTCCACACAACACGTCTCACTCACACACAGTCTTACAAGCACGTTTTCCTGCGCGCTTTCTATCTAATATTCACATCAGGAGAAACTCAAAGTTGAGTACCAGCAGACTAGAACAGCCAAGGATGGAACCACCAACCCTCTCTGATTAGGAGGTGACTTGTCCTACGTCCTGAGCCGCCACCCCAAAAGGAAACTGAATCTGGGACAGTTTTTCTGTCTTCTTTTAGTTATTTTGTGGCATTTAATGTGTTCTTTGTTCATTGACCTCCGCTACCTCTTTAATTCGGCAGAGGTTTCATATTTGGAAAAAATGACGACCTCTCGATAATCTCTGCTTACTCTCTAAAAAGGGAATAAGCATATTTCCCAACTTTTGAACCAAGCTAAGCAAAACTAATAAACTGCTGAGTGGTTCATTTAGGTTTTCCTAAAGAAATGATGTTGGAAACAACCTAATTTTTCACGTTTACATTCCTTTCTATGATGGTTTTTGCTTTGGCAACGCCTGACAGTTAGCTGGAAACTGGAAGTCAAGGTTGCGTACATTCGTGCTAATCAACACAAAGGCATTTCGCACTGTTACAGACGGTCACTTTGTGTCAGTTACTCTGCTGTAATCCTGACATTTATGGGCTTATTTCATCACATGCTCGAACAGAGAAAGCAGGCGTGTTAATGCGCATGCATACACTCACACTCACAGCTGTTGACCAGAGAGAATGGCTGAATACCCTCTCTCGAAACAAGCAAAAAGGGAAGTGGCTAACCTCACATCTCTCACTGTCTATCCTTATCTCGAGCTGTCTCTGACTCTTCTTTCTCTAACCTCTCTGCCTCCTCACTTCTGCCTTCACACATCTCTTTATTCATGCTTTACCGCTCTCGAGGCTTTCGCTCACATTCTCCCCCACCTTTTCCCTTTCCGCTTCTCTGCCACTCATCCTCCCTTTGCCCCGCTCTCTCATTCCAGCCCTTGTCACTCACCTTTTCCCTCTTTTTTTTTTTTCCAGCTGCGATGGTGATTGACAGATGATCTGACAGAGGAAGACATCAGGTGAGAATAAGTTAACTTCTCCTTTCCGCCCTACCTCCACCCCTTTTTCGCTTTCTTCCTCCTCTTCCTTGTTCAGGGAAGTTAAGTTTTATATTAAAATTTTTTACTTCTCTCTTTACAGTTCTCCATATTTTTTTTAACCCCCTGTATGCTGATTTGTGTTGGTTTCACTTTCTACTGATTTGTGTTTGAAGTCTTAGCTTGTATAAAAAGATTGTGGAAATTATGTAGGCGGACTTAAATGTGGTCTGTCTCTTTGAGGGCTTTTCAATGTATCGCTGGTATTAGAGATTGGTGAAAGTTTAAACAGGATTTGTGTTCAAAATCGTCACAGACGCGCGTATCTACCCGACATGCACTGACAGCCGTGTAATGCAACAAGAAAGTAGATGCTCGTGGTACGCGTCATATGTCAATATGGCGTTGCTAGCTTCAACGTTATCATCGTTATTAGCGCTGCCTGCAGTGCATGCATCAGCGTAAACAAGATGGTGCTATGAAGTCAAATAGTGTAAAGTGTTAAGTAGTGCAAAGGCAGTAAATATAACACCAGGTTTTTCCCTTTTTAATATGGCGTCATCGTAACGAGGTCAGAACAAGCATTTTGAGTGTAAGAGCATGTAGAGGTGCATGAGTAGACGACTCTGAAGGGGAGATGAGCCACATTTTAAATCGAGTAGAGTTTTTGCTTTTTATGGGCACTATTTGGGAAATTTAGGATCGCACCTCTTGGGTTTGCTTGCTTAAACAGTATAAGCTGTCTCGATGCATGCCCAGTCATCTATGTAAAGCAAATCCAAGAAAGTTGATTCTGTTCATCTAGATGTGGCATTTTCAGTGGGATAAAAATGTTTCGGCACTCATTCAGGTGGCTTTATAATCTGCTGTATCTGAATTTTTTTTTATTCCATAAAAATCAGCATCCATTAACAGGCAAGCTTTAGCAAACTTTACCAACAACAAAAAAAGCAAAATGTTGAGTATTCTGAGGGGATCAAACACTTTGGCCATGAAAACCACAGTTAAGGTCCCAGTCCTCCTAAAGGCAGCGAGAGTCTGCAATGCCCACTTCCCAGGACATCTGCCCTCAAAACGCAAAAAACTCTGGTCTAGCCTTAGCAAACCTTTTCTCTTGCACATAT
Source organism: Diplotaxodon limnothrissa (assembly GCF_057381915.1). Classification (NCBI taxonomy): domain Eukaryota; kingdom Metazoa; phylum Chordata; class Actinopteri; order Cichliformes; family Cichlidae; genus Diplotaxodon; species Diplotaxodon limnothrissa. Next base: position 19,361,030 of record NC_140616.1, read on the forward strand.
TCACAAGAATGCAAGAATTTTTTTTAAAAGAAATGAAAAATAATGAAAAGAAAAAAGAAGATTTTGACTTCTCACATTAAAAAAAAGTTGTGTCTTGTTACTGTAACGCTGCTTTGCTGCGTTGCTTTCACAGACGCCGTCTCCGTGCTGGTTATCATGGGGTGTGCCTGTTGCAAGCAGAAGAAGTCTGCCAAAGAAGCAGCAGACATAGCAGATCTGTCTCCTAGCAACGCAGGTGGGAGCTCCGTGGCCTTGAATCAGGGCCGATACTGTCCTGACCCGACTCAGACCATCCCGGACTTCAACAAGGGCTTCTTGTCCAACAGCGCATTCCCCAACACCAAAATCAACCAGCGGTCAGGAGCCATAACAGGTAGAGCTGAGCCTGTGTGTGTTTGTTTGTGAGAAAGATGAATTTACAGTCCCTCTAAACAATTAACATCGTATTAGCCCTCCTGCTGTTTTTCAGTCTATGTCTGCACTGACATATTCAAAAGACCTTGACGATACCGTCCAATCATTCTCTTTCTTGTTTGAACACATGTGCAGGTGGTGGAGTAACTCTCTTTATAGCGCTGTACGACTATGACGCCCGCACTGAGGACGACCTCACTTTCCAAAAAGGAGAAAAATTCCAAATTATTAACAACACGTGAGTATACTTTTTTTTTTTTTTTTACACATTGCTTTAATGAAAAACAAAGCGGAAAAAACCCCACATAAATATATCTCCATCATTAAGAAACACGACAATCTGTGTCAGCAGCTCATGAAACAATGTTAATGTGATCTGTGTTAAAGGCGTTAAATTAAATCACTAAGGACTTCTGAGAGGTAATTAATTTTGTTTGCATACATTAAATACCACAGGCTGCAATTAAATACCACCCATTAACACCGTGAACTGCCAGAGGTCTCAGCTGCTGCTGGCAATGCTGACAATCTTTTGTTCTTGAAAAAAAAAAAAAACACTTTGCCCTGCTCAGAAATCCCGAATCCCATTTATATGATGATTTACATTCAGACGGGAGTTTTTGGGGTTTCTTTTACCTAAGTTCACACCTAAGCTGCTAATCTTCTTTCCGATCTATGCTTTTAGTTTTGCTTTTAGTTACATGAAGATCATTTGGTTTGCTAAAAAAGGCTAATTTATCTTCCCTCAAGAGGTTATTTGCATTTTTCACTTCATCAAACATAACCACAGCTGCTCCCAGCAGGCATTCACTACAACTCAAAAGTTTGGGGTAATTTAGAATCGTACATTTTTTTTCAAAAGTAACATTGATGAAAAATGTTTTAAATGACAATAAATGATTAATAGAGTCACTATTCATAAATTAATATCTGTTTTTGAACCTACTTCGCCACCACTTCTGTGTTCAAGTGTTTGTGCTTGTGTTAAAAAGCCTGTTTCGGTACTTTTAGCACAGCCCAAAATAACTAGAAAAGCTAATCCGCTTCAGCGGTCGTGTGTTTGATTAGTATCACAAAGGGAAGTTTCTTTCTGACACATTTCTGTATTGTTGATCTAAGAGGAAAAAAATCAATGATGTGTAACACACTGCTTCCTTTCAAAGAACAGGGCAAACTACCTTTGACCAGAGTGTTAACAAATGAAAGAAATGTGAGACTGCAGCGCATAACTGAACAAGAAGTAAAGTACGTCAGGGTCTCTAGTTTGAGAAAACGATGCCTCGTATGATCTTGGCTGGCAATATTATTACACAGTACCTGTAAGAGCCATATTGTGGTGTTTTGTAGAGGCAGTCGTACACACTGGGGTATAAAAAACTTGAATTTTTGGTGTTTCCTGCTTGGAATCACCTTTGTTTCTCAGCATTGCACTCTGAGAGAGGGTTTTTTTAAGGGTTATATATACATATGGCAACTGAATTGAACCCACAAAAGTCGCTGTTTTAGACACTTAGCTACCGAGGTTATATAGGTTTTTTCACCAGCACAACATAATTAGAATGAAGGTTTCTGTAGTGGCTTTCTTATTAACTGCCATTTATTTCTGTTTATTTTCATGTTATTTTGCATAAAAGCTACAGATCTTTCTTTCAAAAACAGTGACATTGCTCAGTAACCGAAAACCTTTGAGCACTGGTGTTTTGCAAACGATGAATTTTACATGTGCGTGTGTGTCTTTTGTAGAGAGGGCGACTGGTGGGAAGCTCGCTCTCTGGACACCGGCAACTCGGGTTACATCCCCTCCAACTACGTAGCTCCAGTGGACTCCATACAAGCCGAGGAGTGAGTTCACAAGCAGTAGCACATGCCCTGTTTGAAGCGAGCGATTATGCTGTGTGATTGACATGTAGTCTGAAGGCAGAGATCAAGCGAGGGTTTGCCATTTTCTGTGGGTGACCTGTGTGATGTTGTCGTGGTGACAGGTGGTATTTTGGGAAGATGGGAAGGAAGGATGCGGAGAGACAGCTGCTGGGTCACGGCAACCCAAGGGGAACTTTCCTCATACGAGAGAGCGAGACCACCAAGGGTGAGATGGCTACACACACACACACACACACACACACACACTCACTCACTCACTCACTCACTCACTCACTCACACACACAGATCTGAATCCTCTCCCTTCTCCCGCCTCTCTGCAGGTGCTTACTCTCTTTCCATCCGTGACTGGGACGACAACAAGGGAGACCACGTGAAGCATTACAAGATTCGTAAGCTAGACAATGGCGGCTACTACATCACCACCAGATCACAGTTTGATACCGTGCAGCAGTTGGTCGTGCACTACCAAGGTAACAGAAATGCAGGAAATGTGCACTCCTTTCTGCCTTTCCTTCGGAGTGTGAAAGCATTCTTTTGCTTTTGCCTCTTCGGCTTTAAACCTGCATCAGCAACATTTACAATCTCATTCTGTTCTGTGCCACTCAAATGCTCATAATTAGAGCATTTGAGTGGCACAGAAAGTAGGTGCAGTAACCAAAGTACTGCACACGTGCAGCACTGTGGTGCCTCCATTTTTTTGTGGCTTACGTTGCTTTACTCTGCAGATTCGTGTTTTGAATAAAAATTAATGATGGATATTAAGCTTTTAATATGATTGTTTTACCAACTTCCTTATCAAGTTATCAAACTGAGGTAAACCTCAACAGCCGCAACATTAAAATGGAGTTTACACTTTGGCGTTTCATAAAAATGACGTACTATGTTTAAAATACATTTTGATATGCCTCACAGTTAGGAAACTTGTAATGATGTGTTTGTGAGACATGGTTAATCATATTTACTTTGTTAAATGTATCTGAGTGCTTTAACCACTGATCACTGCAGACTTTTTAACCTTTTATTTAGAGTTTGTGTAACAAGAAAGGCTCACACCCTGTACTTCCTCTGTCAGTATAAATCTGCCCCCTAGTGGCTGCTACTGAATTTTTTTTTTGCAGTTTGTGATAATCAGAAGCCACCTGACAGTTTTATCAGCATAACTCAAGTGTCCCTGTTTTGCCTTTTTGTATCTACACATGCTGCTGCTGTTCAGAGTGTCTGTTTATGTCTGTTGTGCTGAATTTCTCCTTGCGCCTTTAGTTTTCGGTTAAGTTGTCAATTGCATAAGCGCATAAGCAACCTGTCTTGTTCTTCCTTTATCTCTGCACCTGCTGTTTTCTTTTCCTCCTGTTTCCTTTTTTTTTGCCTGCCTGTTTGTCTCTCCCTCTCGCTCTCAGAGAGAGCAGCGGGACTGTGCTGCCGTTTGATTGGCAGCTGTAAGCGGGGCATGCCTAAGCTGGCCGACTTATCAGTGAAGACCAAGGATATGTGGGAGATTCCCCGTGAATCTCTCCAGCTGATTAAGAAACTGGGCAACGGCCAGTTTGGAGAAGTCTGGATGGGTAGGGCCAAAGGGGAGGGGATGCGTGTGGGTGAGAGGAGGCGAGATAACAACAGATGCACACCAGAATGAAAACACATTAAAACTGCAGCAGTCACATATAACACGTAAGCGTTTGTTGAGTTCGAAGAACATCAGTAAACATTTCTGGTGTGAGGAGCAAACACGGTAAAGCCCTGTGATCTGTGTTTCTTGCTCTCTTCCTGTATCTTCAACAAATACACCTGAGGATCAGACCACACAGACGTAGGAACGCACACATCATTGTCAGATGTAGTCTGCACCTGTTTTTACATTTTCTGAGGCAAATACTTAATAAATTTTTTCAAAAAGTGTGTTTTACATCCAGGTGTGTAAAGTTGTTCTCCTCGTCCCCTGTGACTGCATGTGCATGTTTCATCATCTCACTTCACCTCTTTGTCACCTCTCCCACCCACCCTTCTTCCTTCCATCTTTCCACCCACCACTTCACCCCCTTTTCTTCATCCATTCTTAACCCCCCCCCCCCCCCCCCCCCCATCTCCACCTTCTTGCCACCTATCTCCTCCTCCTCCTCCTCTTCCTTCCTTACTTAGGCTCTAATGACGGGCTGTGTTATTACCTGACAAAGGCCTGTCCCAACTCCACCCCGCTCACCATGGGTCTCGGGCGGGACGCCTGGGAGGTACCGAGGGACACGCTGGCCCTGCAACAGAAGCTGGGGCAGGGCTGCTTTGGGGACGTGTGGATGGGTGAGACCGACGCCGCCAACCTCTGACACCCTCTAGAGGCACAGAGGGAAAGCTGTCTGTCATTGTCCTTTGTAGTGTCTGCTGCTGTCCTGTGGCAAGCATTGTTGGTAGCACTCATTGTCTGCCCTGTTGATGGCCATTTATGTCAGTGTATGTGAGATAGTATGTGTATTCCAGTTGAATTACCTGGCATTGCCAAAAAGATGTTTTTGCATTTACACTTACGGAAATTTCTGTCAAATCCCAGCGTTTTGGCTTTCTGAGCCGTGCAGAGTTTCTCCCCGAGGCCCGGCCGAGCTCTGTGTCTGTCCATGTAGCTCAAGTGCTGCTGGTTTTGACGTAAGACCAGAACCTCCCCCTTCCCTCCCTCTTCATCTCTCTCACACATCATGCATGCTCTGTCATATGCATGCAAAATAGCCTGCATGTTGTGTACCTGTTGTCACACATACAGATATTTATATCAGGCAGATATCTACATCTGTATGTGTTGGTGTTTGTGTTGTCATATTTGTTGGGTACAGTGGATGTACAGTATATGCACCCTTCCCCGTGTCACACTGACATAAAGACAGGTGCATTCGTCCAGGTTCTGAGGTGTGCGCTAACACACGCTTTTCTGTATGCCAGGCATGTGGAACGGCACCACCAAGGTAGCGGTGAAGACTCTGAAGCCAGGAACCATGTCCCCCGAGGCCTTTTTGGAGGAGGCTCAGATCATGAAGAGACTCCGTCATGACAAGCTGGTGCAGCTCTATGCCGTTGTGTCTGAGGAGCCCATTTACATTATCACTGAGTTCATGAGCCAAGGTATCAGGAAAAGTAAAACCGCCACGTGTGGTTGACACACTGTAGATATGAAATGCTGCCCTTACAGCAGGTAGAAACCTCAATGAACATTTGAACGCCCCATAAATTGGACTGGCTTTTACTTCCCTAAATGAGGTGACAAACCTCTGAATTTGTCATCATAATACACCGACAGAGCAAAATAATATACAGATATTACCAGGATAAACGTATAAACAAATAACAATGGGTAGATTTCTTTAATTAAGTGCAGTAGTTCTTGGAAAATTAAAGCTGGTTCTCAGAAACTCCCTATCTAGTAATGAAATCTTTCTAGTAAATAAATAAATAAATAAGTAGACCACACTTCCAGACCTGCACTAATAATTATTTTTAATTGGCTGCCACTCTAACTTTCATCCATCTTTCAAAAGGACATTTTTCAGATATCCTGCTTGCTTGGCATCAAACAAACTACCAAGAACAAAAACCTAAGCAGTCACCAGCGAAGGCTTTCACGCCACACAATAATGAATTAGCAGAAGGGATGGTGACTTAAGGTGGCACTGTGTGAAGTGGAAGGTCAGAGTTAAGGGCCCCCCCCCACCCCCTTGATTCCCCGATAAACAAAACGCAGAATCCCTACCAAAACCAGATTCTCTTTATTTTTCTGGACCGCAGCAGGTATAAGAGTCTGTCGTGATCCCACCTGTACCTCACCTGTAACTTTTTTAATTTAGGAAGTTTGCTGGACTTCTTGAAAGATGGAGAGGGGCAGAGTCTGAAGCTGCCTCAGCTGGTCGACATGGCTGCACAGGTGAGTCATAGTCAGGCACACTGGAAAAAAGAAAGAAAACAGCTTATAATCTACCACAGGTCTGAGCACCTGTCGTCTGTGTGGGTGTGCAGATTGCAGCTGGAATGGCGTACATCGAAAGGATGAACTACATCCATCGTGACCTGCGAGCAGCCAACATCCTCGTTGGAGACAACCTGGTGTGCAAGATCGCCGACTTCGGCCTGGCTAGACTCATCGAGGACAACGAGTACACAGCCAGACAAGGTAGCACGATGTCACATTAACTGCGTGCGCCTAAGAAAAAGAGCCACACTCGCACAATGCTGTGATTAACAGTTTCCTTCTGCCTCCATGTCTATATTTTTATACACAACCTATCCTAATTATATGATTATGCATCTCCACTGTGTTGCCATGGTTTCAGGGGCGAAGTTCCCCATCAAGTGGACGGCTCCAGAAGCTGCGCTATATGGACGCTTTACTATCAAGTCAGATGTCTGGAGCTTTGGCATCCTACTAACCGAACTCATCACTAAGGGACGTGTGCCATATCCAGGTACTGCTCTGTTTCTTAATTCACATGCAGCAACAGGTTTTTCCTTATCCACAGTGAAATTCCCAGGGGTTATTTTTCATCTACATTCTTAAAATTTTTTATACACTATCAACCATCTGGAAAAGCAGTCTCAAAGAAACCTAATCGCAGCGGATGAATGAAGAATATCTCTAAAGAACCTGCTAACCTCTTGTGTAAACTAACATGCAGCTTATGTGCTTCCCTGGTACTGTATGTACCACATGGAAAAACCAAACGGACAAAACATTTATATTTAAAAAAAAAAAAAAGAAAGAAAGAAAAAAAGAGAAACCAGAAAATTACTGCCAGTCTGGCTGTGATTACAAACCTCTTATAGAGGGCTGTCAAAAAGAATAATTTGAGACTAATTGAAGAGCACTAATGTGAGGGGATCATAAAGTTCTGTGACTCCACTCGTAAAAATTTAAAACCATTCCTGATTGAAATAACAGGTCCGTAATGCTCACTGGATGCCCATCAGTGTGCCTTTAAACTGAATTTTGCGTTGATGAAAAAGCTGAAGTTGCCGGGGGCCCACAAAGATTGTTTTGGCACGTGTCATGGTTCAAATTCAGAGGGCTATAAAAGTCCTGAAATACTGGGGTTTATACAGTTTTCCAAAATATACAGACCCCCCCCAATGGACAGACCTGTTTCACTTTAAGACCATTCACATCTACTATGTAAAGAATTCCAGATGTTTATGCACCATTTATAAATTACAATACTGGAAGTGGTCAGATCTTTATTTTCTTCAGAATCCATTGGCACTTTTGTCTCTCTCTCTAACGCCAACATTCCCGCTCTCTGCATATGTCTCTTTTTAGGAATGAACAACCGTGAAGTGCTGGAGCAGGTGGAGCGGGGCTACCGGATGCCTTGTGCCCCGGGCTGCCCGACCTCGCTCCATGAACTGATGCTGCAGTGCTGGAGGCGGGAGCCTGATGAGAGGCATACCTTTGAGTACCTCCAGTCCTTCCTGGAGGATTACTTCACCGCCACAGAGCCACAGTATCAGCCCGGAGAAAACCTGTGACCGGCACACGTGTAGGGCAGGCGTGACAGCAATACACTGACGGGCACGCTGTAGTACTCATACTCATGCTCTCAGGGTATTTGACGTGCATGTACCATACAGGACACACACACGTACACACACATATAAAAGATTCATATTATTATTACTTTGTTGTAACTGTTTAAAGACAGTTTCCCCTCTTCTGTCTTTGTTCACTGCAGTCTGTTCAGGACAGATCAGTTAGGCGTGTTGAAGAGTTGGAGCTCTTCTGGTCAGGCCTTGCAGTAATGTTGCTTCACTGTGTAACCATGACAACAAGGAACTGAAAGAAGATGTAGATGGCTGTGTTGGGGTTGGGGGGGTGGGGGAGTCGAGTGGATACATGATCTGTTCAGCTGCCATATACGTTCAGGTCCTTTGATTTCTCTTTTTGAGAGGAGCTAGATTTTACTTTTCGCCTGAGATAAATATGTTGTAAGAGAAAGAACCGCAGGTGCAACAGGTGATTATCACGCATTGCTTTAAACAGTCTCCAAAAGCAGTCGAAAATGAACCTCGTGCCCCTATGTGGTCACTGAATAGATTATGTACATTGTGTACTAGGTTCTGTGTTAACTGAACAGAGATCAGTTTTTATCTCTTTCTGATAAAAAGAGCTGCTGAACTGATATCAGAGTCATGCCTGTTTCCTGCTTTCCACCCTATCGCCAATGTGTGCCTTTAAACTGGTCAAATGACTGTTTTCAAATAAGTACCTTTAAAACTGTGCTATGAAACTTTGAGGGATGGTCAGGAATGCGCTTTATTTGTCTGATATTTTGTATGGCAATTTTGTATGGATTGTCTCTTTTGTTTGTTTTAATTTAACTTGGATATATCTGTGCATCACAAAGATTTCTATATCTAGTTAACATGTATACAATTTTCATCCTTTTGGGAGGGCAGGGCAATATGGTATCCATAACAGGGGAAAAATATATCAGAGGACTGTGGAAGGATGGTGTCTGAAATGAATGTAAGCTTCATGATGAGATTCCCCTGTCATGTCGTTGTAATAAAGATCAGATATCTTTTTTTCGAACATGTCTCTGATTATGTGTGTGCTTGGACACTTACACCGTCATGTCGTCACACTATGTCTTTTTTTATATGCATATGTAAAATGACATGATTAAAAGCAAATTTCGAGTTACTGTCAAACTTCTGATTGAGTTGAAAGGCAAATTTAGTTCTTTTAACTATTTAACTTTATTAATTTGGCAACTTCTAGATTCAAATTAAAAACAAACACTACACTGAGACATTTTCCTTTCACTTTATTATGATTTTAAACACACGCCGAGAGATTTCGTTTTTACTAAATGGGCCTACCAGTTTATATTATTTCCACAAACTGCTTTGTAAAAGGTCTACAATCACAGGTGAAAGACACAAACATAACTGTGTAAATAAATATACCCACGTGATCTGCAAAACCATTGTTTGATATGTGAATACAGGACTAGAACAAATAGTTATAGTTATAAACTTAATGGGTATTAAACAAAATATTTGTAATGTGCACATTTTATTGAGCAAGGTTAATATCAATGTAGAGTAAATGCATGGCAGTCTTTTGCAGCGTGTTCATTGTGGATGTTATCACTATGACAATGAAAATACCAACCATCAGTCAGCCTCAGCGGCTGTGTAATTGTTGCATCAGCAATTCCCCTGAATTTACCAAAGATTGTTAACGATTTCCAACAAAGAGACACAAAAATGTTTGAATAGTTTCTAGAAAAGTGATGAAGGAATGAAAAAAAGAAACCTGATACTTGCTATGAGTCATTCAATGGATAACTCTTGATCCAGGAACGTATAGTGGATCTGGAAGATACTATGATCAGTAAATCTTTATTAATTCCTTCATTTGTTTCAGTAAATCAATTTAATTTCACATTAATCCATTGCTGATTGTTATAATATTAGTTATTTACTCTTTACTTTGGGATTCCTTTACCAGTGCCTAACGTTTATGCATCACCTGAGTATGATGCTGTACTTTACTTCATATTACTTGAAGCATTATCTACCACAGAGCCCTGAATAAGCTGTTATTAGAAAGTTATTAATAACAAATGTTTCATAAACCATCGGGTCTTTATTTATTAATAAAGACCCGATGGTTTATGATATTGTTGCTGCTGTTTGCGCTCTCTCTAACGTCACCGTGACTCGCTTTCTTTCTTCAGAAGACTACTGTTCCCATAGTTCCAGAGGTGTAAAGTAAAGGCAGCTACGGGTGCCCGGATGGCTTTGACAGTCAGGCACGTTGGAGAGGCACAGCCGAGACCGGAGCGCACGAGAGACAGAGAGCTGGAATTGCAGAGGCAGAGACGCACGGGCGCACGGTCGATTTTCGCCTCCCGCATAGTGGGGAGTCCCGCGCCTGTCACCCCAAACCGAAGCACAGTGTTCGCAAGCGGCTGTGTCAGCACCTGAATTAGAAAGAGGACGGTGAAGCAGCACCCCTGCTCCTTATTTTTTACATTTTCTCCCCTTTCTGTTTTTTTGCTTTCCCGTCTTTTGTGGTGCAGATATTGATGTGAGCCAGAGGAGCGGTTTTTCTGTTGAGCCGCTCGAGACGGTGGCGCGCGGCGGGAGAATACAGCGTTTACATTGATGTGGGAGGACTATCTCCTTCCGACACGGGGAGCTGAGATGAAGGGGGAATGCTGTTCGCTGACGGCTGCAGCCGTCAAGGCAACGGCTCCGTGACCCGGGCGGGAAGAGGAGTGAGCGCCGCCGCCGACAGCTGCGCGAGCCCCTAGCCAGCGTTGACACCGCAACAGCTCCAGCGGGCAGCGCGAGCCCCCAGACTCTGTGTCCCTTGGTGAGTGCGCGACCTATGTACAAAACATTCAAATTTTGCTCGCCGTCCACTCAGCCAGCTGTGCTGCGCACCTCTGGCTTTCTTTCTGAGTTTTAAAAAAAATGTTTTTCTTACACTAACCTCATCGGCGCAGTCACCTGGACGGAGCTCTGCATGCGTGCCGCTCGTGCTGCTGGGTCATCTGGGCTTTACTGTGGGCATGCAGCGTGTGTGTGGTTAGACCTTAAATGATGATGTTCAGACACACGCGCGTGCGCTCACACACACACATACACACGCGCGTGCGCGCAGTGTAGTTCCGTGCGTGAACCCAGTGTACCCTCACCTATTTTTCCTCACTATTTGCAAGATTCTCACCTCTTAGCCTCATTATCACTGAATATATATGTACAGTGAAGGTAGGGCAGCAGTGTACAGTAGCACCCCGGGTACTGTCACACTGCTGACACACAAACACAGACCCACACACACATATGTTCTCTTCTGTTCGTTTAATGTCTGCACAGATTTTTACCTGTGGGTCAGCTTGATTGGACTTTTCTAATATCTATATATTTACATATCAGTGTGCATGTAGTACAGATGTAGCTGTGAGCACAACTCCTGCTGGCGGACAGATGTTTTTCTGAAGCAGAGCATCCATCCAGCCCTCTGGTTTCCTTCTCGGCAGCCCCCCAGATCTGTCACGGCAATAAGGCAGGACGCAGCAGCAGCACATCCTGCAGTGGCAACAGAGGCAGTGTGTTGGAGACAAGGCATACTCATGGTGGTGATTATCAGCTCTTGTCTGTGGTTTAGTAGAAAAGGAGGGAGGGGGTGCAAAGAAAAAAAGGAGAGAGAGAGGGTGCAGAGGAAGTGCAAGAAAGGAGAAGAAGAGGGGATGAGAGAAGTCAATGTCAGTGTCTGGGCAGTGACAGTTCGTTATTTAAGGGCCCCTCAGAGACGTGCACAGGCTGCCCTAGTGCAGGTGCTGTTAGTATGCAGAGTGATGCTCTGTCTGTCTGTCTGTGTCTGTTTCTCACTCACACAGTCTCACTCTCTCAGTGGCTGGTTGAAGAGTGAGTTCTCTTTTTGGCAGGTCCACTTGGACATAATGAATAATTTCAACCCTCTGAATGCTGGAATGAAAAGGAAATGGCCTTACCTTGGCATTCAGCCGCTGTCTGTCAGACTTGTCTTGAGTGCATGGTAGTGTGTGTGTGTGTGTTTGAGAGAGTGAGTGACAAACAGAGGGAATGTGAACATATAACAGCTTAGGCCCATTGTGCTTCCTACCTGTGTGAGCGGGGCTAGTTGTCATAGCAACGGCCTTGTAGCTCCGTTGATGTTCCTCCTGTCCTCATTGGCAGGGTCAGCGCACCTAACACACCACATCTCGTCTCAAATCTGAGTGTGTGTGTGCTTTGGAGGTACCTTTTGTTTGTGCCTTGCTGCAGTTTGTAGGCGTATAGGTTGATGGCACAGACAAGTCAGTGTGTGTGTGTGCGTGTTTTGAATGTGTGTGTCTGTGTGCGTGTAACAAAGATACACCCTGCTGATATGACAGCCGACAGCTCAACCAATCACCTGTTTCCTCTCTCTCTGCCTATCAGCATGTGAGGTTGCCATAGTCAGACGTCCCCTTGATATGGAGGTCGTCATGGAGATGGAGAAGACAGAATGGACGCACATATTCACCTATAAGCGCACGCACACACACACGCACATAAACACACACACACAGGGCATGGAATGGTACAGTATAGCCACTGACTTCCACTGATTTCTCAGTGTCTTGGCAAGTTTTGAGCTAAGCAGGATGGTGCAACCTGTTGAATGGAGGTTTTGATGCATCAACTCTGCACACAGGGCTTTTCACGTCAGAGCCAGGATCATTGAGTAAAACTCTCTGTGGTCTTGTGACAAATCATCTGCTTAAGTTGAGCCGCACACACAAATCGGGATGCACCTTTATATTGGCCAAATATCTAACATAAAATAATGTTTACCAATTTTGTGCTGGCTAAACCTTCAAAGATATTGTGAGGATGATTCGAAAGACTTTGAAACAGTTGAGTTATTTTTGTCATACTGAAGATTTCCGTTTCTTTGTTGTCAAGGTGTAATAAATAACTACAAAAAACAAAAGAGAAAAAAAAACAGAAAAATGCCACCATTCTGGCAAATTTTTATAAAAATCTGCACTGGCTCATAGCTTCATAATTGGTGCATTCTTGAATGCAAACAGCGGAGATTAAATCTGAAAGGATATCCTATAGGAGATTGGATCTGTTCAAATGCTTATTCTCCAAAAAGAAAGGACTCTCCTTAGTTCTGCAAAGCATCTGCCTTCTAGCTGTGTGCAAAACTGGCTGAATGCAACAAAGTGAAGTTTTTTTTGTTGTTTTTTAAACAACAGCTGAAGATCATTGTGGCTCTCAACTCTGAACCCTTCACAGCAGCACTCAGGGAAAAGGGAATTTAAACCATTATCTTAAATGAGTCCAGCAATTAATAATACTTTGTACTTGAAATGCCTCCCAAAATACAGAAGTAACTGATTGCAGAGCACAGATTAACCAACACACCACAAATAAGCCATTCACTGTCCTCAAAGCAACAGAATTTGGTTGGATAGCGTTCAGAGTTGTTAGCGGTTCTCTCTAAAGCTGGGATTTTCACCTCGATTTGCCCAGAGGCCATCTTTATGCAATGACAGGAGGCCAGAGGCCAGTTAATAAACAAACAATAATATTTCTAGTATAAAACAAATAAACATTAAAAAGACCCAACCTTTTTTTTAAGACCTATGTAACATATCATACTGCATCCAGTTGTTCCACTGTGCTTTAGCTCCAAACGGTTACATGTAAACCACTCAAACACAACCTGAACCTCTTCAGTCAGTTTTATTAAAGGAGTTAGCCAGCTGGCATCCTCTGGTGGGTCTGATTTGTCCTCTGAGCCTAAGTTGAGTATCGCCATACAAACAAAATTAATGCTTATTTTGCTGTTGTTTCTAAATCATTGGTGGAAAAAAAGGAGGAAAAAAAACCTGACATCATGTACTAAAAGACCTCTAAATGAAATGTAGAGTGAAAGGACATGTTTGGGCATATTTAAAAACTTTTTCTCTGCAACAAGCCACTATTGGCAAAAAATAATAATTAGTCACTACTTTGTCCTTGGGGTGAAGGGTTCCGTCTTTTATGACTCTTTTTAATCTAATGGTTACCTGAAGTGAAATAGCTTTTGCCACAGGCAGGTAAACGTGGTTCAACTCCCCCACACACACACACACACACACACACACACACACACACACGCACGGATGCACCCACACACACAGCAACCGTTTAGCATTAGTGTAAGCAGTGTTTGTATGCTCCATTCTGTCACCTCCCACACGATACATTCATAAAACGGCTCCTCCGCGCCAAAAGCGGTGACTCAAGAGGAGACATCTACCCTTCTCTTTTTCTCTCGCCTCCTTCCTTCCTTTAACCCCACTGCTCTCCATACACCTGTCCTCCAGTCAGTGCCACCCTCCTCCCCCAACACACCTTTCTTTTTTCCTCCTTTCACTTGTCTTTTTCACTCCTTCAGCCTCTCCTTTCCTATATGTCCTTCCTCATCCCAAGTCCTCATTCTCTTCATCCCCCTTACCCCTACCTCCCATACCCCCCCTCCAACGGGTCTGGTTGCAGCCGGTTTGAGTCTGACAGTGGAGAGGAAGCACCGACCTCTCACCTCCGGAGGATGGAGCGAGGTGCGGCGGGGTGTGGGGATAGGCAAGAGGAGAGGGATGATGGAGGGCAGTGGGGTGGAGGGGGAGGCTGCTGAGGGAGAAGGCGAGAGAGAGGTCAAAGAACAGGAGGGATTTGTGAGGGAAGAGAGCTGGGGGAAGGGACGGAGGGAGGGAGAGCACATGAGACAGAGAGAGGACAGGGGTCAGGAAGGAGAAAGGGTGATAAATGAAGGGAGAGCGGCAAAGATGGAAGTATGGGGAGGGAAGGATTGACCGGCGCAGAAGGGATGAGAAGGAAAGAAAGACAGAGTGTGAAGCTGCTGTGTACCTCCCTAACAAGCTGGACAGAATCAGCTCAATTATTAAAGAGGAGCGAGAGATGGGGAAAACACGCAGACACAGACGTACACGCACGCACAAGAAGCATCTCTCCGTGTCTGGGCACACAACACGATCGCATCATCATTATCGCAGACACACACACACCTATCTGCACATGTGCAGCTTTGTGTTTCTTAGAGTTTCTGTCTTTTTTTTTTTTTTTACAGCTGTGTGTGAGTATACATGTGTCTGGGTATGTGTGTTTAAAAACAGTGAGTCAGAGGATAAGCAGAGACTTGTTAGTGATTCTCCTCAACACGCACCCCCCCCCCCACCCCCCTACTAACCCCCCCCCCACTACCCAATTTGGCTTCAGCGCCGTCTCAACGTTCCACCAGCGTGGCTTCAATGTCGTCCCATCAATATGAACAGATAATCAGAGCACTAAGGGGTCTGTCTATAAATCCCCACTGTGAGTATAGTTCTCACCCTCTTCCCTTCCTTTCTTCTCTACCCTTCTTGTCTGTCTTCCTCCCTCCTCCTCCTCATCTTCCTCTCTCTTGCCCGTTCCACCCTTGTTTCTAGTTCTCTTTCTTCTTTCCCTTTTCCCTCCTTCTCTGAGGAAGTGTATGCCCCCAAGGGACGAAAAGATTCGCTACCTTCCAAGAGAGAAAGAGATTGTGAGCGGCTCTCTCTCGATATATATGTGTGTGTGTGTCTATGTGTGAATGTGTGTCCTCCACATATGTGCGTGCCAGGATGATAGTGTGTGCGTGCGTGAGAGTGAGAACACACACTTCCTGAGACGGAAAGGGAGACGGCGAGAGAGAGAGAGAGAGGCAGGGGATGAGCAAGTGAGGAGCAAGTGAGAGACTGAAAGCAGGAGGCTGTGGAGGGGGGAGGAGAGAGAAAGAGATAAGAGAGAAAGACAGAGACTAGTCGGGGAGAAGGGGGAAGATGGATGAATGCACTGCGCACCAATTGTGTGTGTGTGTGTGTGTGTGTGTGTGTGTGTGTGTGTGTGTGTGTGTGTGTGTGTGTGAGTGTGAGAGAGAGAGAGAGAGCAATGGTAAAGAGATGCAGGTAGACAGAGAGGGACGGAAGGGTTTCTTATCCTCTCAGCAGAAGTCATAATTTCTTAGAGCGTGCACAGATGTGTGTATGTGTGTTTCGTGTGCATGCCTCATTGTGTTTGTGTCTGAAAGTGTTACCTCGCACAGGCTTGAGGACAAGAACCACAGCACAGAGAGGTACAGTGGTGTAGCGCTGGTGTGTAGTGTCAGCCGTACACGTGTGTGTGTGTGTGCGTGCGCGCTTTCTGAGAAATGTGTATGTTGAGGCTGTGGCTGATGAGCTGTCAGTACCTACAGTTGGAATGTTCACAAGGCGGCCATTGTTGTTCAAACAGCCAGCAGCCTTCTCCTTGGCAACGGGCGCTGCAGCAGCGTCTCCCACAGCAACTGTGGAACAGGAGTATGGAGGGAGGAGGAGGAGGAGTCAGGAAGTCAGGGCCGCAGCACGGAGGCCCCTCTCCAAAACACTGGCCTCAAGGTCTGAGTGTGTGTCGGGGTCCAAGCATCTGGTTTGTGTGTCCTCAATGTGTGCGCTGGATGTGCGTGACTGTTTTCACGTGTGCCGGTATGTGTGGCTGTTAAGTGTGGGTTTTCATCAGTGTCAGCGTGTAGCGTGCTTCAGCGTGTGTGTCTGCGTGTGTGCGCACCTGTGTGAACTGTAAGTGGGAGTGTTTCTGTATTTGCACCTAAGTGGTTGGTTTCATCTTCCTGTATTTGCATGTGTTTGTGTATGTGTGTGTATGTGTGTGTGTGTTTTTCCAGACATATCCCTGTGTATGTGTGTCCTTGTTCATGTGTTTCAATGCGTGCGCACATGTGCACACTCCTCGCTGTGCCCAGCTGGCGCAGTTGGTCACATGACCCGAATGAGGGGCGGCCATCAGCAGCGCCAGTAAACTGCCTGCAGGAGAGTGAGAGAGAGAGAGAGAGAGAGGAGAGAGTGTCAGGCTGAGTTGAAGATGAGGAAGGGGGTGTTGGGGAGTGGGAGCTGTGGGAGAGAAACTAGGGGCAGGAGGTGGGTGGTAGTGGTGGTGCGAGAGTGGGGGGTACTGGGGAGATGAGAGAAGGAACAGTGAGAAAGAGGAGTGAGGAGGGGCTAAGGAAGGAAGGGGTAATACGGTCCTGCTCGTCTTAAAATAACTACAGCATGTAGGTTCCTGCAGAAACAACAGGAGAGAGACAGGCAGACAGTGAGACAGTCAAATGGGGGGTGTTGTTGGTGGTAGTGGTGGTGGAGG
Organism: Diplotaxodon limnothrissa; assembly: GCF_057381915.1. NCBI lineage: Eukaryota > Metazoa > Chordata > Actinopteri > Cichliformes > Cichlidae > Diplotaxodon > Diplotaxodon limnothrissa. The sequence continues at coordinate 19,378,035 of NC_140616.1, forward strand.
GTCCTGGTTTTGTGTTGTCTAGTGTTTGGAGCTACTTCTCCAATCCCCTGTGTGCATCCTTGGCTGAGCTGCCACTGTATGCTCTGTGTGAAGTCTGTTTACGTTAGATGCGTTTCTGTCTGTCTGCCTCTTTTTGTTTGTCTGCACATATGGTTTATGTGTTGGTCTCTGCTCATTGATATGCTTTGTGTGCATCCTTGGTGTGTGTACGTGCGTGTGTTCGTGCGTGCGCGCACACGCCTACTCTTGGCAGGAGATACAGCGCGCGCACTGATGATGGAGATCATTAGGAATTTCCTGCAGCTGGGAAGGTGGTTGCAGAGGGGGGGGGGCAGCAGGACGGGTGGGATGTGAGTGGGTGAGAAAGAGAGGAGAGGTCAGAGTGAAAGAAGTGTGGGTGGGTGGGTGTATGCGTGTTTGGGGGGGGGTCTGTATGTAAAGGGTGTTCCTTGGACTGTCTGTGTTTGACTGACGTGTGTGGATGGAGCTGCAGCTCACCAGGGTTCGGTTTTGTTCTGAGGGGATGTTGATGGTAATTTGTGTGCGGGGATGTCGGCGGTCTGTACGTAACACCGCTTTGGCACACTTACCAGCACCTCGAGCTCTCAGACAACCCAGGTCTGCTGATCAGAAGAGTTTGCATATGGTTAAAGCTTAGCTGCTCACTGTTTTTGCCTGTTGGGCTGCAGTGCACTGCAGTTGAGACAGGACCTTATAACTTGAGTTTTACTCTTTGTTTATTGAGTTAAATTAAAACTTTTGAGAAATTGGCTAAACTAATAAAGATTCAATACTGAAAACTTTTTTTGGAAGGGAAAAAATACCTATTATCCAAATGTCAGACAGCTATTTTAAAGCTGATGTCTAAGTTCTGTTTAGGTTTAGCTCATGTTAAATGAGGATATTCTTGTGTATTGTAATGCAGCTCAGAATGAACAAAGTTAAGTCTTCCTTCAGACTAATGGAAAGAAACTGCTCACATTTAGTACTTTTACTCTTCCAGACTTTCTCTTCTGGGCATTTATGCAAATTAGCGCATATTTAACAGGATAATACCTCATTAACATAAGTTAACATAAAATTTCATAAACTTGTATTGTCTCACTACAAGGAATTGACTGATAAGAGTTTCACGATGACTTACTACTAATGCTCCAACTTTTTGCCTGTAAATACTACTTTCCAATAAAAATGTGTTGACATTTTTACAATTCGTAGCTTTAGAGTCTCTCACACTCTGAGCTGGAGCTCTCCACTTTACATACACCAGACTCTTCAGTTTTATTCCCGTCTATATTCTGAAGAGAGATTTGTCCCTATATTGTTCAGAGGTTGATTTATAGTATGATTTAATCATAAAAATGTTTTCCTTTTCTGGTTGTGAACAGCATTTTCCAATTTATAAAGTGCCAAACGACATTCCCTTTGACTCTGCAGATAAATATTATAATGTAACAAGAATTGTGATCCTGGCTTTATCTGGTGTTCAGTTTTCCCTTCTGGAAAAGTAGGCAGATTAGTTCATATTTAGATAGATAATGCCTTATTTGCATACGTAAACCTGAAACCTCAGCAGAACTTCCAGTATGTACAAAAACACCTTCATGTAAGTAATCAAGTGTGGCATATCGATTTACCTGTATTGTCTTTCCTTAACCCTTGAAAACCTACTAGGAGTAACCCTTGAAGGTCTTTTCTGAACTGAGCAGTTTCTGTCATATTTCAGGCCCAACAAAATGACTGGATCTGAATTTATGAGGGTGGACTTCGCTTTTCTTACTAACCACGTCTTCACTGATATATACTAAGGTGTCAAAACTCATCATACAGGGTAGATCGTCAAATGTTGCATTTATGGGCCAAAGTGTTAAAGTGCAACATCAAGTAATGCTCCTATATGGTACTGACACTACGTAATGTGTAATGTGTGAAGCTGGAGCGACAGCGCCAGTCAACGACTCAACAAGTTGCTTGGTCACAGTGTCTCATTGAGAAGTGTTGGATAACCGAACGTTATATTCTGGATATCAAACCAATCGCAAACAAGCAAACAATAAAGCCTCGCATCTACAAAGACTTAAAATTATGATCAAATAGCCAAATGTGAGCAATATCAGCCTTGCATTCACCTATGGAAAAGGGGTAAACACCCCAAAACCGCTGCCTGCACGCGTGTCTGCTACATTTTTAGAAAGTACACACACTGTTGCTGTGTTTTTCTCATGTTTCCGTTCACCGATGATTTCCGTGGAAGGATTTTATTGTTGCGTGTATGTTTGTTGGAGCCGAAGGTTGGGGTTGCGTCAGGGTTGAGGTGATGGAGCGACGAGAGCCTGACGGTGTAGTCGAGCCGCTGCGCGGTGTCACTCAGCCTCTGCGGACCCCTTGACCCACTTCCCCCTCCCCACCTCTCATGCTTCTCTGCTGGCCTCACATACACTTTTTCCATCTTGCTCCCTCTGTTTCATCCCCCCTTCTTCTTCTTATCTGTCTAAACCTCTCGGTGGAGCCCCCTCCTCCCCTCACCACCTCTCTCTCTCTCTCTCTCTCTCACTCACTCTCTTCTCTATGTCCCCCCCCCTCCCTTACACCCCCCCATGCTGTTTCGGTGCTGCTGCCTGTCTCTTAGCAACAACTGCACACCCGTTAGAGCTCAGTGAGTGCTTTTACAAACACACCCAGGAAGACACACTTATACACGAGCACACTGGTGCGTGCGCGCACAAACACAACCATACACACTGGTTCTAGTTCCTCATTGAGGGTTTCTGCTGGCAGGCCTGTGAGTCTGCAAGCCTTTGTGGCAGTGAGATAGATGGGAACAGAATAGATATGCTTTACAGCTACCATGTACAGAGTCATTGCGCCTCTTAGACTACGCACCAACAGGCCAGTGGCCCAAACTGGAAATTGAGAGGTTCGAGTCTCTCTCTTTCTGTGTCGCTCCCTCTGTTTCCTTTCCCCCGCGCTTGCACAATTAGACCTAAAAGTTTTCCGAGAAAAAAAAGAAAATGTGCAAGATGAAAACTGTTCAAACAGTATCATTCATACGAGAGCTGCTCTTTGTGAAACAGATTCAACAGATCATCATGTGGGAGCAGCGCGCACCCTCGGCTGTTTTCACAGAGACAATACTACGCGACTGTGTGTTCCAAAGCCCCAGAGCCATTCACAGCAAAAAATGCACCAAAACGCATTCACTACGTATGACGGTGATTACATTGGAATGGCGGCTGATGGATGCCAGGAGTGTTTGCTTAAAACAATGAATCACAGTGGGAGCATTTGATTGGCTGGCATCTAAAACCCTGTCAGAAAACCCCCCGCAGAGCACAGTAGAGGGATATTTGCATGTTTGTCTTTGTTTGGCGTGTGATCGTGCATGGGTTCACATGTGTGCGTGACATGTCTGTCTTTATGTGTAAATCGATGTGCGAGTGTGTGGGAGGATGGAGCTGTGGGGGCATGTTTTGCATGCGCGTTTGCGTGCTGGCATGTGTCGCTGGTGCGTGTGCGCCTCTGAGTGACAGCGCGTGCACGCATGTGTGTGCGTGAGCGCAGCGAGCGCATGTGACGCAATGCTTAATTAAAGCATGTGCTCTTCTTGTTCTCTCACAAACTGGTCAGATGAAGCCTTAATTAATGAGCGCTGTTAATTAGACGAGAGAGAAAGTGAGAATGAAAGTGGGAGAGGCGGAGGAGGGGTGGGGGAGTCTGAGGTAGCGCTGGGAATGGGGGGGCTGTGTGGGTGAGAGGGGGGTTAAAGAAAGTATGTTTAGCGTGTTTGTGTTCATCTCCATGTTCGTCTGTCCCAGTTGTGTCATTCCTCAGAGCAGCAGAGCACCGAGGTTTGCTCTGCTCCATGTGTGCAGCCGCAAAACTCTGCTACAGCGAAACTCTCCCACTTCTTCTCCTCTACTCCCTCTACTCTTTTGTCTTCCTCTCGCCTCCTCTTCACCAACTTTTGCTCCCTCATTTTGCCAAAAATCTGTCTGCCTGTCTCTGCCCCGCTACCGACTTAATCATATCTTTCACCTTCCTGTTCTTCTTCTTCTTTTTTCTCTCACTCTTTTCATATGTTCTCACCCATTCACTCTCCCATTCTCCCATGTCTCACACTCCCCCTTTCTCCATCCCCGCCTTTCTCTCTCTCTCCCTGTCCTTCACCCTCCCTCCTAATCAGAGCCATATGTTGGAGAGGGAGGCAGGGAGATCTGACGATGGACATAATTGTGTTGAATGTAGACCGTGCGGTACAGTGTTGGGAGTCAGCCGTGTGCGTATGTATAAATTAAGTTTGCAAATGTTGCGTTTACTTGTGATTGGATGCAGTCACATGTGAGTCTCACACCACACGGGGCTGAGATTTCACAGCACTTCTGCCTGCACTTCTCCCCATGCTTTGGGTTTCTATAATCCCTCCATCGCTCCTGTCTTTCTGTCACCTTCATCTCTCCATCCTCTTAACACCTCTCCATTCACCACCTCTCTGCTTCCCCCTGGTGGATGTGATTATTCACACATTCTCATTCTTGTTGCACCCTCAGAGTCTAGAGCTTTGTAATGCATTTGGAATAGTTTTGGTGAAACGTGGCACGAGCAGTGACAGTGTGTGTGTATGTGTGTGTGGGCGCACGCACCCATGTCTGCTGTGCGACATGATTCAACAGTTGAATTTCTTTGCATTTTTCAACAACATATACATCCTCTCACTCAAATATCGCACATGCGGCAAAAACATTACTGTCGCGTATTGATGATCCTCTGAGTATTTATACCAGCATACGCTTGTACCCACACTATGCTGGAACACATCAGAATGAAACACTAACTACAATTAGACTTTAAAAATTGATACTGCAAGTCATCCTCCAAAATAATTGCATGAGATAGTGCAGCCCGCACCAAAATACTGATTCTAGTCTGGCCTGATGCATGCTGTGACATCATGTACTAATCTCTTTTTCTCTTGTTCTTTCTGCTCCACCCTCCTCCTTTCTTTTTTCTCCTTTCATTTCCCCCCACTCCGCATTTTCCTCCACCTTCTTCAACTCTTTGTCCCTTCCCCCTGTCTGTATCTCTATCTTTCTTTCTCTCACTCCAGCAACCATGGGCAAAAGACAGGAGCAGAGGGGAGAGGGAGAAGTATGTGAGCTCTCCACTGCAGTATTGATGACCCAATGATCCCCTGCAGAACAGAGCCAGTCAGGCAGACAGAGTGAGGCTCAACTCAGAATCAAAATCAGAATCAGTGCCATGATCGTTTGGTAAAAGCAACAAATTGAACAGGATATGAATGGTAAATGTTATCTAATGTTGTAATGCTGCTGTGTGGGTGGCACAGTTAATAGAGGAGAGTGCATCATGGATTAGGTTTATGGCCCATTGCCAAAAATGTTGACGATTCGATTTCACAATCGCAATTACATCTCTGCAAATTTTTCTACGTGTTCCATAATTTATGCTTAGCAAAAGCCATTTTTGGGGGTGGGGAGACTCATGGGGTTTGGATTAAATGTCTTAAATTCAAGGAGGAGGTTTTAACATATTTATGGGCTTACTTTTCAGTTGGTAATATTGTTTTCGTATCTGTCTTTAGGTTTTTGAGTCTTCTTGCCAGCTGTTAGAGGACGACAGCTACAAAGAAGAAATACCCATTTACATAAATCTGAAAACATCCATCTTTTCCCTGCCTCAGTGCCAGCAAAACTGTGTCCTGAATGAGTAGCTTATCAGATCACCTGCATTCAGGCCAAACTGGGGCTCCAGTGGGCTGTGGTGAGGCTCGGGCTGAAGAAAAGGGGTGTGTGCCGGGGCTCGAGGAGCTTGAAGCGCTCGAAGGAGCGGAGTTCTGGACCAGGGAGCTCACGCTCCAGGGGGGGTTCCAGGATCCTTCTCATGATGGACTGACGCTGGTAACATCCGACCACATTCCCTCCTCCTCTCCGTCTGCCCTGGCCAACGGCCTCCATCTTCAGAGGAGGCTGGGGCACAGCAGTTGCCGGCGGCGGCAGACAGAGACTCACACGACTGCTGAGACACATACGTTTGCAGAGACGTTTCGAAACATGCAAACACACATAGACCCAGATGTGCATGCACAGGCTTTTTCTCATGCAAATATGGAGAACTGTGGACTCACGGATGTGAACTCACACGCAGCTTCTGTAGGGCCAGAACTCTCCAAATCTCTTACACCAGAGGCCATACACTCACCGCAGCCCTTGTCTTTGGCGCTAGGCAATCATCCTGCCTCCACCAATCAGCTGGCAGCCCCGGTCCGAACTGCAGAGACAGACGTGCCCTCAACATTTTGTCCAGTCCCTGCTGGTCCAAACTCAAACACTGACTCCTCCCCACTTCCCATAGAGACAGAAAAAAAGTATGCACTCCGTAGCTCTGGACGTCCCCGCTTTCCCTGTCACCTGCGCAAATCCTCACGCCTCCGCAGAAGCATTGAGGATGGGGAAAAAAAAGCAGGGAGGGAAAAGGGAGGAGAGGAGGATGAGGAAGTATTAGAGGAAAAGATCTGGAGGGTAAAAGAGGAGGAGGTGGCAGTTGGTGATAAAGAAGAGCATTCATCTGTGGAGGCTGTTCTCCCTGCAGTTACCAGTCACACAGACACTGCTCTTGCTCTAACTGTACCTAAACCTGTTCCTAAAGCTATACCTAAACCTGGTCCCAGACTCGGCTATAGACCTGGACCTAAATCCAGGTCCAGGCCCTCAACGAAACCTGTTCATAAAGCAGGCCCTAAAAGTGTAATGAAACAGCGTCAGGCAGCCCAGGCTATCCACGATCACGCTACTCCTCATCTCTCATTTGGGAACATGCCCACAATCCCTGGATCTCTGCTAACGATGAAGGAGGAACCCGTTGCGGAGTTGAGGGTATGTCCTCCCAGTAATGGCAGACGTGGGCGTTTTGTTGGTGTAAGTTTATTTTTTAGTCACATATCGCTGCATCACCACTTCTTTTTGACATTACATATAACGTCATATTATTCACTAATGAACATTGAGTCAATTTGCTGTCGCAGCTGTTTTACCTTTGTGTCTGCTTTACAGGTGAGGAGGATTGTTGTCAAAGTGGCACGCATTCCAGTCAGCCTTAGCCGGCGACAGAAGAGCTACAAAATTTCTAATCTGGAAACGATCACGGGGACGGAAAAGAGTAATGATGGCAACGTGGAGGGCTCAGAGGCAGCCCGAGAGCCAACTGCGCTCCTCCGAATGAAAAACAACGGAAAGAGTGTGATGGTGATGTTCCCTCCCGGAGAGCTCCCTGTTATCCTCAAACGCAGGCGGGGACGACCGCCTAAACAGCCCCTGCCAGGAATACAGGGGGAGCCTCCAAATGCTGGGAACCCTGGTGGTAATGGAGACCAGTCCAAGAAGCCCCGAAGGCGGCGACGGACTAAACTCCCTTATCCTTATCCATCCTATGTTAATGACACGAATGATGTGAAAACCGAATATGGGGATGTTCTCTCCAAACTGGCCTTTTTAAACCGCCAGCCTCCTGTGACTGGCCGCTGCTCCCCCCCTCGTTGCTGGACACCTAGTGAGCCAGAAAGTTTTCATACCCCCTCAGAAAACCCTGGAATATCCACCCTGCTCCACCGGCTCACTGGGTTTAGACGCCCACGGGGTGGCAGAGGAGGAGGTGTTGGACGGGGAGGAGGAGCAGCAGGGGGGATCGGAGGCAGAGAGTGTAATAAGAGCACCTTCAGTGACTTCTTTGAATCTATCGGAAAAAAGCGGAAACTGAGCCCCCTGTCTGAGCATGGATTACCTAGGAAAAGAGGGAAGGGTGTGGGTGGAGGTGGGGTGGGCAGAGGAGGCGGTGTAGTAGGAACAGTGCCTGGGGGTGAGAAAATAGTCAGGAGGAGACGTATGAAAAAAAATGGTGCATTCAAAGGGAGTGGGGTGTCCATGGGGCAAGACTGGCCCAATGGGGCAGGTGGCTGGGGTGAAGAGGGACCTATGGATAAACAGAAAGGCTTGGGTGGGTATCAGCTCTGTGGAACTCCAAGGGGGGGCTTCTCCTCCTGTGAGCTTGGACGGGGAGGTGCCTACAGCAGCCCAGGTGGGAGCAGAGGGGTTGGGCCAGCTGGGGAGGACTCACAAGGCCTCTTCGCTGGTTATTTCCGATCACTGCTCGACTCTGATGATTCCTCGGACCTGCTGGACATCTCCTCCGCACAGTCTGACCCCCGCAAAGCTTCATCTACCCCTGGATACGAGCCATCCAGCCCAGCTACCAGTCACAACTGGTCTACCGCATTCTCTAAGTGGAGCACTAAGGGTGCAAGTTCTGGGGCGGAGGGTTCAGGCCAGACACCTGGCTCCTCAAGCAGGCCTCCATATAGCTATGCCAGCCTTGCCCAAACATCCCCCACCACTTCTACCTATCCTAAATCCACTCCTCCATCTCTCTCACACTCTCCTAGCTCCCCCCATCCCGCCTCTTATGGCCACTACTCTTCTGGCTACTCCTGCTCCTCTCCTGTGGTGCCACAGAGATCCTCAGACTGCAGCTGGTCTGGTAACAACATTGGCAAGGCCAACCCTGTCGGTCCAATGGGTTATTCTAGCTATCAAGCCACAGCCAAGCGGGGCTACGGTGGATATCCAAGTGCAAGTCATTCCTCTGCAATGCGGGGGGACTCAACAGGGCCGACGTCACCTGGAGGAGGATACATGTCTGTGGCCAAAAGTAGCCCCTTCAGCTCCTCCTCCCTAGAGGGTTACAAACAATACAACCCCAATCAGTGGAACTTCAGGTAAATCACTTCTACCACTCAGGTGTCATTAAAAGAAATCCTACATTAACTAATGGAAGTAAATCTTAAATTATCACACAAACATTTGACTTGGTTTTAATGAAACTTAAATGTAAATGTAGGTAATTAAATATTTTATTTGACAATAAACAAAAAAAAGGTGCAAATCAGGCTTTTAGATATCTGAAAAACCCGATCACGTCTGATGATTATATTTCTCACAATATAAGGCGGGCATTTCTCACAATGCCCGCCTTGTGAAAATTAAAATTTTGGCTAAATATTCCTCATCCTTACCCAGCTTACAAGTGCACTGTCATAGCCTGCCACTGAGATTTCTCCTGTTACTGATTTGTGAAACTGCAACAAAGAGCAGTGAAAACTCTTTTGCACAAATACTGCTTAAGTGTTTTTATTTATTGTATAATACATGTTGGTATTCTTATTATTTATTTTTTTCAGACAAGGTTACAGTGGCTGGTCAACAGACAGCTTTGGACCTCAGTACCATGGCTATAGTGAATATGGATCCAATGAGTCCAAAGACATCTTGGATATCTCAAACTACACCCCCCAGAAGGCCAAGCGACAACCTTTCCCTGAAAGTTTGTCAGAATCTTCTTCTGACTCTTCACATCTTGGCTCCACAGCCACTAATAGTGGCCCTAGTTCCACATGTGGCACGTACAAACAGAATGAGGTTGTTTCTGTTAGTGGAGAAGGGGGCCAGTCAAGTCTGTCCAGCCTGGAGAAGCTGATGATGGACTGGCATGAGAGTGCCTCGGGACCTTCTTATAACTGGAGCCAGAATGTCCTCTTCCAGGGCGGGGGGACCAACAAACCCGGCCGCGGTCGCAGGAAACGGACTGAGCCACATTTAGAAAAAGAAGGAGTTTCTGCTTTGCACTCTGATTCCCCATCCAGTCCCTCACCAACACCTGCTCCTGGACCTAAGCGCGGAGGGGTCGGAGGACGGGGCAGGGGGTCGAGAGGAGGCAGAGGAGGTCTGTCTCCCTGTCAGAGGGAGAGGCCAGCGGGATCCAAAGGGAGGGGCAAGGCTGCGTCTACGTCAGCGGTGGGACCAGCGGTGTCTGCTGTAGGTCCAGAGGGGTCCGGGCTGTTTCAGGAAGGGCTGGATTATTACAGTGGAGACAGTAGCAGCCTTTCTCCTTTGGCCACTCCTAATCCTGCGCCACCTTCCAGCTACCTCCAGGACCCCTGTGAGTACCCCTCCCCCTATTCTGCCCACCCCTCCACACCATCCTCTGAGGAGCGATATCCGGCCTTATACCCTGGAGAATCCTCCTCTTCCCTCTCACCCAGTGTTTCCTCTCCCCCTTATCCACCCAAGCCCACCCCTCCTCCACACCAGTCCTACCACCTTGTCCCCTCCAGGACCTTCTCCCCCTCTTGCTCCCCCTCACCACGGCTAACACCCCACTGCGGCACTGCACTCAGTCCCTCGCACCGCCCCCCTCTGAAAGACCCCCAGTTTTCGCAGTACGACTCGCCCAGCTACTGCAGCTCCCCCTACTGGTACGGACAGACATCGCACAGCGGCAGCCCAAGCCCACACGCTCACTCAAATACAGCTGTGCACGCACACAGCAACCCGCACGCAAGTCCACATGGGAGCACACCGGCTAATTCGCTCTCTAGCCCAAATGCAAACACGCACACACATCTGACTCCAACTCCGCACGACGCACATCATCCCAGCACACAGCCCCACCTGAGCTCACACACAAACACGCATCCAACATCGCACCTACAGAGCAGCCCTCTCTCGCACTCCAACAATCAACCCCACCTCAATGCACACACCAACCTCAACACCCACCTCCCTTCGCATACACACTCCAACCCCAGCCCCGGCCTCCATTGCCATGCAACACCTATGCTTTATGAGGAGCGCAGCCCTCCCGCCGCCATTACCCCACACAAGCGGGATATGACCTCCCACGCCATGAGCACGGGCCATCGGCAGGGGCCCTTGCCTCACTCCCCGTACCCCAAACCTCCCCTGGACTCCTCGCCCCATCAGGAGGACACTAGTGGCTACTCTGTGCCCCAGCAATCCTACCAAGGCATGGGACACCGCTACCCCTCCCAGGCGGCTCAGGGTGGCGGGGTGCTGTGCCAGCTCCTGGACCCAGCCGGTGATGACAGCTTCAGCGTCACAAGCCTGTAACGGCAGGTGAGTGACTGTCGAGGACAACGTAGGTATGGAAAAGGGTGGAAATGCATAAATAGATCCATAAACTGTTAAGCAATGAATGTTACATAATATTCAACTGGATGTAGAAGCAAAATCTTTTTTTTATTACTGTTTTGTTATTATTAGATTTACCCCATAAACATGATCATAAAAGGCCAATTCATATCTTCAGTGTATCTAGAACACCAACAGTAAAGGCAGCTTAAAAGACGATGTGTGCTGATAGCACTTATTTGCAGAGCAACACTAACAACAGTATTTTTGTCCAATGATAAATGGAACAGGTCACCTTTTAGTAATAACCCATCAAAAACAATTTAAGCCTCGTCGTGCGAAGCTTATATCTGTGTGCATGAGCAATTTTGTGCCAAGCAACTTTTACAGTAAAAGACGCTACCTTTAATCTGTTTTTGAGCTAATGGGGGGAAAGGACATCAATAATAAAATTGTTTCTTTTCTTTTTTTTAGATCTAAGATACAAAATACTTTAAAAAGGGTGTAGGATGGTCTCAAACCAAACCAAACAATGCTAAAGACATGGGTTCAAAGTTGCATGTTTGAGCCCTGCTCTGCACACTCTCTAGAACCACATTTGCACATTCTTTTTGCCAATTTAATGGAGGTTACAGGTGAATTTGAATGTGTTTTGCTGCAGTTTGTATTTCAAAACCTCTCTAGCTTGTTAAACCCCATATATTTATCTTTAGGCTGAAATGCAAAAGTGCAATTTTCATCAAAATGGACACATCGCTCTGACTAAAATATCCTAAAAATCTTTGTTTTTTTAATAGAAAGTGTCTCATATTACTTTTATTGTCTCTTCTGATCTCTTGTTGTCTCTCCCTCTCTCCGTTTTCCTTTCAGGTGCATTCGATTCAAGCTTTTACAGATTTGCAAACATTTTTTCTTTTTCTTTTCTTTCTTTTCCTTTTTTTAAGGGGACTTCTTTGTGAGGGACTGCGAAATGAAGGGTGAGAATTTAGCTGCCAGCTTTTGGACAGTTAAAGCTTTAATTCTCCAGCACTGACAATCAAGATCAACTCACGTACTCGAGCATGCACATACACAAATGCACACGCACGCGCAAACGCGAGACACGCTTGCGCGGATTTGTTCACTACCTAAACATGACCACATGAAGTCGTACGTGTGCGCACTCACACGCTGGAATGAGGGAACGGCCAGGAGGAGCTGACAGATGAATACCAGACGCTGACGGACAAAGACAAACCTATCTCCTCATCCCTTGGAGTCCTGCTGTGATACATGGAGGACTCTGTTTCCCTTAGAAGTCTAACTCACCAAATCTTTGCGTTATTTATTTTATTTTTTCCCTGTATCTGCAATGTGGGCAAACTAAGATCACACTACTCGCTCTTTCTCTCTGTGTTTATTTCCCCTGTTTTCTCTCCTCCTCTGCTAAACCAGCAACTGTGTTCTGCTCTCAGCTCTGCATTTCTGTCTTGTGCCCAAACTCGAACCGCATCTGAGCCCGAATCAACTTTTGAAATGCCATAAGCCTAGCAAATGTCCCTCTCTGTGCACTCCTTGTGTTGTGTCCCATAAGAGAAAAAGTGGACTCAATCAGTTTCTGCTCTTGAAATACCAGCATCTGTACATATGACTCCAGCTCCAAGCCAGGGGGCCTCTCTTTCGCTGTGAAGGCCCATCATCAACTTGCCCTCCTCTGCGTTCTGCCATGGTTTCTCTGCTCTGTGGGGTGGGTGGGAGGGAGGGGTGGGGGGTTGGGGATACTGCAGCATGGAGACTTAACATCCTGTGTTTTGCTGTTTTAACTACAAGGGAAAGAGACATTGAAATTACACAACGGCCCCAAAGAGACTCTTGTTTTCTCTGTGTGAGTTTGAGACGGAGCGGCTGCGTTCGTGTGACATGCATGTTTTTGTGTGTACGTGTGCCTACATGTGCGTGTATGGGCGTGTGCGTGTGTGTGCCTGTGGGGTCAAAAGGAGTGAAGCTTCCCAGACACCAAAGTCTTGGCGGGGCCTAATTCTTTCTTTCACTCTCTCCCTTCTTTTTTCTGTGGTCTTGTGTTGTTTGGTGGTTTTTGTGATGAAAAAAAATAAATAAATTGTATATCTGTCTGTTACATATCATGTATGTATCTGAGGTGCAAAATATTTAAATACACATTCTGTTCTTGCCATTGGTAATCTCGTCTATAGCATTGAGCTTCTTTGCCGGATTAAGGGGGGAGGTGTGAGTGTGTTTGTGTGTGGCTGTGTTTTAGAGCCTCCCTGAGTATTGGGCTTTGCCCAGGCTGTCTGGGACTGTGAGCGAGTGTGCGAGCGAGCGAGTTCACTCAAGGACACAATTCGACAGGGAGTGAAAGGGAGGGGAGGAGAGGAATAGATGGTGGGGAGAGAGCAGGGGAGGATACGTTGGAGGGAAAAGAAAGAAACCAGACTGAGGAAATCAGAAAAAGGTGTTGAATTGGTTCTTAAAGCCATTAAAACAAAACAAAAAAAATGCGCAAAATTGTAGTTTCACAATTCATCCAAATAAGGAAATGTTTTAAAGCAAGCAACCAAAGACTGCTGGTACAGGAGAGAGCTGACAGGAAAGGAACCCATGCCTATTTCATGCCCTCGCAGGGAAACTTGCTACTATACGGCAAATACTGTACATCTGCAGCTTGTGTATATGCATGTGCATGCCAGACAGAGAATTAGAGAGAAAGAAAGCAGATGGGCTAAGTTTACTGGCTGCATTTTGTGTACAGTTTGTCAACAGACTGACTAAATAGACTCAGACATGGCCGGAGGAAATGTGTTTGCTGTGACATTCCACTGTATGGTGGAAGGGTGCACGAACTGTCAACAACATTACATGACAGACCGAGAGGGGGATGGTGCAGAGCGACAGCTCTCTTTCAGACTTTTCTTTTGTGTGGCATTTCTATAAAACACTGCAATTTCATTTATATGCAACTGCTTCGTTTTTGTGTGTGTTTAATTTAGGGAAAATCGCAGCCAATTTCATCCCACACCAGAAGCAAATCTAATAACAATAATCTGTCATTATCGGTACAATAATTTCTCAAGTTAAGCAGAGGTAACACTAGAAGCCATCCATTTCTATTATTTAGCATATTTGTGGACATTTTAGGGGTTTATTAATGAAAATGTCCTAAACTATATCATGGAAACACATTTATATAATTGCATCATTTTACTCAGATGCCATTCATTTTGTATTTATACTCCAGCATACAAGAAAGAACCTAAAATTACTTAAAACTGGGTTAACACACCGATAAGTATGGTTTGTGATAAATAGATGTATAGAATATGAAGATTTCTGATGCCAAGTAGCCTAGGACATTAATGTGGAGCAAAATGAGCATTTAGAGTTCTAGTATAAACTTTCCAAACTTCAATAAAAGTACAGACCACAGGCAGTGATTGTGCATCTTAAATATGACAGCCTGGAGTTTTATTTATTTATTCAATATTTTTTAATACCCTAATAATAAATTTATATGACTCACACTGGTATGGTGGAAGAATATCAGTAGTTGGTCATCTTTTTGATAAATAAAGCATTTATTTTTACGGTAGAGGTGGCCTGTTTGCCCATTATAAAAACGAAATGGTGTTTTTCTTTAATCCTACATGCCTGTTAATTATAACCTAGTTACTTATAGGTTAAATAAAGCGGGGGTCACTGTGTCAATAAGGCCACCGCTGACCGAGGAATGCGCTTCGTCATCAGCAACTTTCCCCTGGGGATAACGAGAAGGAGGAGGTCGCGGAGGAAAGTGGAGGAGGGGAGTTCTCAGCTGGGACTTTCCTCTGCCCTCCAGGAAAACCGAAAAAAAGGGTAAAAAAAAAAAAAAAAAAGTTAAATCACAGGGCACAGCGCCGGAGATGTTCGCCGGAGCCGTCGCGGAAGTGGAGGTATGCGGACCTGTGCGCCGTGGAGGGGCCGCTGCGGTGTCTCCCTCCGCTCGGGAGTACTACTCCTCTTAATCCCACCGTTTCTCCTCGCGCTCCAGCTCCTTGTCGTCGGGTCACTTTTACCTGGAGTCACGCGGGTGTGGATGGGGTTAGAGGAGCGGGACGGAGGGGTCGCCTTTTCCGTTATCAGCATTCAACCGAAGCGGAGCTCACGGCATCGGGGGACGCCCGGTGTGGCTGAGGAGGAGGCAGAGGTGGACGACGGGCAGAGGAGGGGGGAGGGGGCAAGAGCGTACGAGGACGAGAACGAGATGCACTCGCGCCAGGTTCGTAAAGAAGTAGGGAAATAAGTTTATGCGTGGAATGTTTTATTATAGTACACGTGTAAATGTTTTGGGATGACTTGCATTTTTAATTTTAACTTAAATTACCAATATATTAAATTTATGAATGAAGTTTAGAAATAATTTAAAAAATGAACTAAGTGGGAGACAGATACTGGGATCACTGGGATTCAACAGGACTGCCACCCTGCTGCTGCTGCTGTGGCGTCCTCATCCAGTTCATTTATTATGCTGGGCCAGTTTGTGCACGACTCCCTGCATGATTACAGGCATGATGGGACAGGTGAGGGCAGGGGGCGCAGCTCAGCGCTGACCCCACATCAGAGAGAGATGACAGCTGTTCCCGTCTTTCTGTCTTTGCCCTTCAGCTGCAGAGTGCTACAGCCTCCATCTGTGTTTGTGTGTAGGTGCATCTGTCCCCTCTTCACCTCTCACTCCTCTCGCTTTCACTCTGCTCTTCTCTCACTGTCTCTTTATCTGCCCAAGGCTAAACTCTGACTCATTCTAGTGAATCATCACCTCCTCCCCCCCCCCCCCCCCCCCCCCCACACACACACACACGCTCCCCACAGAGGTTGCCATGGTGACCAAAAGGTTCATTCTGAGTTAGGTGGGGTGCAGATTGATGGTGATGGTGGGGTTGTGTGTGCAAACGTGTGTTTGTATGTTACACCGCCTTAGGCAAATACCAGCAGGACGGAGGTCAGTGCCTGTGACCTGGCTCCTCTGCACTCCTACCTGGGCACTCGCACACTTTACTGCTATTCCTATACATTATTTAACCACATTCAGAATTCTCTTGGATGTGTTGGTATTCCTTGCGCTGGAGTATATATAAATATACATGTCATGCATGTTCCCAGGTGGGACCCAGAGCATTGGAAGTGCAGCTGTGGGCAGCAGGCGAGCCATCCTTCACAACAGAGCTCAATCGAATCATCTCATATATCACAAGGCCACAGGTAGGCTGCGCAGAGCACCATCCAAAATGCTGCAGTGAAAAATGTTTCCTTCACAAAGTTATCCGAAACTGAAAGAGCAAAAATAATCAGAGGGTTTGAAATGTCTGAGAGTGATTTCAAAACTCCCTAACATCATTTACTTTATGTAATGCAACCTGAAGTCTGGTAATTTTTTTAACCGTTTACGGGACTGTAGAACAATGAGACTATAGTAAGCCTACAGCATAACACACATTTCACAAGATTACAGATAAGCAATGAGAAATAACAGGATGAATACAACTTGAAGTTATAAAGGACTTGTATGTGCAGTAATACACATCGAATGTCGAATGCACAAACTTTTGGCTTGTGACCCTTTAAAAAGTGTCTGCTATATTTCACGAGAAAAGTCAAGGAAGAAAAATCAGGTTTTTATTTGCAGACGGCTTTCTTCATCTTTCCTGTCTGTTTAAAAATCTGGTCTCATGACACCCCCCCCCCCCCCCCCCCCCCCCCAGGGTTATCTTCTGACCCCTTGGAGAGGTCCCAGCCCTTAGGTTGGAAACCACTGGTCCAATAAATAACGCACTCCCTGAAGGCTGCACTCCAGCTCAGTGGGGGCTTCACATTTTTGTAGCCAGGAGTTAGACCTTGCCAAGCCTTAACAGAAATCAATAAAGAAAAGCAACTTCACTTTTTTGACTACTACACTTCTTTGACTGCAGTCGAGTGTGGGGGGTTAACATAGCAGTAATATGATCAGTCAGGCACTGTCAATATGCTGCCAGCAGAAATCTACCATATCTGGAGCCAGTAAGGACTTTTTGTTCCAGACAGGAAACTCCCAAACAAGAGACAAAACTTACGCAACACCAAGTGCTGGAGAACTGGGAAGGAAAGTTATATATGGAAGAATTTAAAAAACTGCTCCTAGTGTGCTGATTTAGTTTGGTATTATTTAAAGGGGCTTGATAATGCTCCATGTTTTTATTCTCAGACTTAAATGAATTCTTATGTATTTCATACTATACCTCAGGGAAGCATGTTAGTTCACCTTCTGTGTCTCACTTAGAGCCAGCTTTCTTGTGATTGGCTGCCCCTCACAAAGTGTTTTGAATTGCAGGTGGGTGGGGCATCAGTGTTTGAGATGACTGTATAAGGATAGCCAGTCGGTGACATTACAACAGAGCTGTTTGAAACCTTAAACTTTCCCTGACTGCATGACTTGAAACTTTCACCGTGCTTAATGTGAGCACAAAGCAGGAGCAGCATATGTGACAGAAAACAAGACAAAAGCAGAAACAGTCCCCGTTAATTATTCAGAGCAACAAATTAAAGCATCTCACGTGTGGCCTTTTTAAACAGCCGCTATCAAATTATGAGTTTATCGTTAAACAATTCTGTTTTATTCAAAGTTATTTCGAGCCATGACTCTGCAATGTTCTCACAAATTACACAATTCTGGCCACTTTTCTGAACAACTTCTCCTTCCTTAGCTTCCCCTCTTCTCATTTGAATGCTAATTCTGTGTCGCGCTGTTTCCAGACCTCCATCCAGCCCGTCTTATGTGACTCTTTCCTCTTGTCTGTCCCCAGATGAACTGCTCCAAGGTTTTATCTCCAGGGCGGGCTCAGCCAGCACAGAGCCCTGCAGCGCCAGCCCATTGGCTGCTGTGTGCTGAGGACTGGCTCCTTCCAGCTACACACAAAACGTGTGTCGCATATTCCTTCAGGTGTGCCACTCGTCTGAGCCTTATGTCAATGCACGTGCTGCTATGCATTCTTATCACCGGTTCAGTTGGAATAAACAATGCAATGCATATTTAATCATGCATGCAATAATGTTCAAACGGCCTTTGCCTTCCTTCCTGTCTTTATATGTCTGTCTTTGTCTCTGTAGCATGGATGGGGGAGATGCAGACTTTCTGAAGACTGTGTCGGGGCTGGGATGTGAAATACACTGTTTTGATCCCAGCAACTCTAATGCATCTGGTGGTCACCTTGGCAACAGTTTGGCTAGTAACCATGGCAATGGAGGCGTGGTCAGCCAGCACAAGATGTGGCTTGAGTGGCGAGCTCCAAAGAAGCGCGCGCACAAGAGGAGAGGAAACCCGGGTGGTGTTTCTCAGACACTGGCAGACATCATGGCAGCTCTGGGACATCACACAGTAAGACACGCACGCATGCACACACACTGAAATGTAGAGAAACAGTGCCAAACAAACATACCTTAGAGTCTTTTCACCCCAACATACCCTGAAAGCTCTTTTACTCAGATGTTCCCATAGCAACAGGGCTCTGCGCCATCTCTGGCTACCATGGCAACAGTTTAAGTGAATGAATCACCCAATTGCTTCCTGCAGCCACAAGAGGGAACTGCATACCTGGAGTTTGATTATATGCGGGGTGACAGAATAGCAAGCATTCCAATACGTTCATCTATAACTACTTAGTGCCACAGCATGGAATTAAAATATACAATAGCTTCATGTAAGCAATAGCGCCACCATAGGTGGAGAAATGATCAAATGAGTGGGTTAAATTTTGGGGGGGGGGGGCTAAACTTTCTCGCTGTTAGATGGACAAGGAAAATTCGAACACAGCTGTCTGGATTCAGTGGATGACGCAGAGGAGATTGATACAGACCGTGCACATTTGTTGCATTTGTTAACACTTTTGACTTTCTGTTATTCAGATTTCATCCAAAAATAACCAAACGTGGTGCACAAGATGTTTGGACAACTCAGGACACTGCTCATGTGTTTAATTAGAGGTTTCATGTATTGTTTCCCCCTGATTGGACAAGCAAATCAATTCTGACTGCTTCAGTGCCTGATTGCCTCCAGTTTGATCCAAATTTGGTTCAAGTATGTAGAGCCCATGACGCAGACTACACAAGTGGCTGCCATTGCCAGCTTTTAAACCTGTGTGGCTCAGTTGTTCCGACATTTATGACCGACAGTGCTGTTAATTAAATCTACTGTGATTAACCAGATTTTTTGTGAAAGCTGAGTTCAATTTTACTCGTCACACTCAGTTCTGATTACACTCAGACCCGTTGAATCAAAAAAATCACTTAAATACGGCCTGTCTAACAAAGTGAAGTGAACATGACACGTTCACTTCACAATCTAAGGAAGCAACTGTGAAACAAAGTCATTGACGCATATCAAAGCCATTTCTAAAGTTTTGGGTCTCCAGTGAACCATGATGAGAGTCATTATTCACAAATGGAGAAAACTTGGAGCAGTGGTGAACCTTCCTAGGATTGGCCGGTCTACCAAAATTACCCCAAGAGCGCATCAACGACTCATCCAGGAGGTCACAAAAGAACCCGGAACAGCATCTTAAGAACTACAAACCCCTCCAATGTGACTGAATTAAAACTACTCTTCAAAGAAGAGTGGGCTAAAATTCCTAGTACTAATTTCTGCTGCATGCTAAACGGGGAGGGCAACAGACTCAACATTTTACGTATTGTTCTATTTTGTGACTTTTTAGCTTGTAAGGATGTATTTTCAACAGTTGCAAGTGAGCTGCAAGCGATTTCTCCAAGAACTGCAGCTAATAATTCTATTAATCAATATTTGACTGTATATGATTGTATGATTACAAAGCAGCAGGGCCACTATGGAAAGTAGTAATATGGTAAATGAACTGATATTTTGAACATTCAGAACACTTTCTCATTACAAGCCTGGTCACCCATTCACATATATGTTCACACTCCAACGGATGCATCGGGCGAAACTCTGGGTTCAGTTTGACATACAGACTAGGGGATGCAGGGATTGGCAGAAGACCTGTTCTATCTGCTGAGCCACAGCCCCCCTCATAGCATGAATATATCCTAATAAACTATCATTAAACATATAGACGGTGCTGGGAATTGTTCTTAGTAAAGCTGAGCTGATTTCAGTACCATCCCAATTCAGATCAGCTGATAAAGCCGTTTTTTTTTACAGTGCTTTTGCATGCTGACAGGAAATTCTGTTCCTGACTTAATCAGTGTCTTTTCTGTTGTTGCTAAAAGCCTGCTTTGTTCTGTATCTGGTGTTTTGCTAACTTAGGCTTCCTATGTGCTTGGGAGGGTGGGGAGGTGCTAGACCAGAGCCGTACTTTCCTCTGTTCTTTCTTCTCCTTAGGTTCACTTCCTGTATGCTGACCTGCTAAGCGGCGAGTGGCGCGTTTTTCAGAATTGGATCGAGGCAGGAACTCTACAGAATGTCCACCATCTTGTTGCTAAGGTGCACCTGCAGTGGGCAGGGTTTGAGGTGGGCGGAAGGGATGAGGAAGTGCTCCGCTATTGGTTCAGTGTCCTTCAAGGTCTTCAAGCTTGTGGACTCAAGCTGGTTCACAGCTCTGCAGGAGAGGGTCACAGTGTCCTTAAACAGACAGTAGCAAATGCTCACAGCTCCTACACACTCAGCTGGGTAAACACACAACACTGAGACTCACACACTGCTGGATGAAGCTGCGCACACATTATCCAAAGAGGGGGAAGCAGCTAGTGAAGTTTCCTGTTTTTCCTGGGATTTCAGGCATACACAGTTCTTCACATGACAACTCCCTCTAGTGGACATGAAGAAATCTGCAGCTAAAGGGTACAGCCAACTCTGAAATGGAAACTGTATTTATGTTTAAAACAGCATTTTCTTGTATCCAAATACTGAGAAGAAGAAGGGCTTGTTGTTTTAACCAAGTTAGAGGCCAAATAATAACAACTATTTTCAACTCATATAGACTGTACTGTGTCACAAAGGACGTATATATGTTCCAACTATTTCTGAATGCAAAACAACTGTCTGACAGACTATTCTTTATTTTACAGTTGTACCATAAAGCTGTGTTTTGTTTTGTTTTTACCAATGAATCCCAAAATGCAACCCTTTGACCCGAGTCTGATCCAACAGGTTAACTTCTTTGAGTACATCACTGTAAGCCTTAATTACTTATACGTGCAATAAAATTTTACATCGAAGAAGAGCTTTTATCGTAAACTGGGTGTGTATACTGTGATGATGTATTAGAGGAAAACAATCAAGTTGCAGTTTAAAACCTGAATTTACACCACATTAAATTCCAAATAAGGGTTACTCTGTTAGTGACTGGTTGTAATGCAATGGGTCAGGTGTGTCAGAGCACCTATAATTTGTGTCCTGTGGAAGATAAACACCTTGAGGCAACTGTTGTTTCAATGTTGCACAATATAAATAAAACTGAATTGAATTAAAAAGAATTATCTCACAATTTGTTTTATATATTCACCCATATTTTCCTATATTTATTATAGCTTTATCCATTCCAAAAACCGTTATGTGTTTGATATGATTTTTCCTGTTGAGACATCCAATATTGTCCACGTTTCAACCGTTTAGCTGTTGATTTGAGGTGAAGTTGAAGAATTTGATGGTACCACTGGCAACAAACAGCCCGAAGCATGACGCTGCCACCATCATCCGTAACCGCTGGTACAAGTACAGTGTTGTTTGGTTTGAGAGCCTCAACTTTACTCTTTACAACTTTACCAAATAGCTTAAACTTCATCTTGTCCATTGACCATCTTAACCATCAAACCTTTCTTCTGAAGGTATTTGGTTTGTCCATGTGGGCAGTTGGAAATTTAAGTTGAGCTTGAAGATTTTGGAGCAGGGGCTTCTTTCTTGGTAAGCACCTTCTCAGTCCATGGTGATGCTTCACTGTGGACAGTGACACTGGTGTTTCTGCAGTTTCCAGATCGCAGTAGGCTTGAGCCTCGGTGGTTCTTGGATTATTCCTGAACATCCTAACCAGTGTCCTGTCACTGAGGGTGACAGTTCGGGGCTTCTTCCAGGCCTTGGCAAAGTGGTGACACATCTCAATAACTTGTACTCACATATAATTGTTTGTACTGATGATCTTGGAATCTGTGGTTGTTTACAAATGACAAGGTTTAATGTCTTTATGAGTGTATTCTAAGGTTGTGTTTAATAATTTGAGAGAAGCACACATCAACCTACGTGCGGTATTTACATGGACTTGATAGTGGGAAACAGCACAAAAAAGTAAAAAGAAAAAAAAGTCTACAAGCGTGCAACAATTAAATTACTTTGATAGTCTATTTCCTCCAACCACATTGTATGGACACTTGATCTATGAAGGAAAACAAAAGAAGCTGGGTGTAACAGTGTTAACTTTATATGCCAAAACAAATGTGAGCACTATACCGCAAGATGAAGCCC
This sequence comes from Diplotaxodon limnothrissa, assembly GCF_057381915.1. Taxonomy (NCBI): domain Eukaryota; kingdom Metazoa; phylum Chordata; class Actinopteri; order Cichliformes; family Cichlidae; genus Diplotaxodon; species Diplotaxodon limnothrissa. The sequence continues at coordinate 19,400,466 of NC_140616.1, forward strand.
ATCGCAACATTAAAATAACCACATTGTCTCAAATGTATTCACCACATATTCACAGGCGTGACGCCAACTTCTATGTGATTGAGTCTTCCCTGGATGCACGCTAACTTGAAGCTCTGCAGTTTGCTCGGGCTGAGCTGAGGTTAAGCAGGCACTTAACACTCACCGAGGCTTACTGGACAACCTGCTTGTCGGTATGAGCTTTTCTCCACAGCACATTTTATCCATGGAAGCTAATGCCAGTCATTCCTCGGACGCGTTCCAACTCGCTTGAGCGCACGTTGGAATGTGCCGCTGCCTCCACCCTCTCTTACGTAAATTGCGGACAGATGTTTGCCACTAGTTTGGGTGGAGTTGCGCTTTTTACGTTGCAATTTCCACATCCTGTTCTCGGTTATAGCAGGTGACAGGCCCAGCAGCCAATCAGCTTCAAAGAACTCCGCCGCTCGACCAATCAGAAGTTCGCAACCCCGGGACTTGGGCGATCTGTTTAGCTCGGTCCCGCATACAGTACCGAACAACATTTCTTAAGAAAAATCTTGAGACAATAACAATTGTAGGGCTGTATAAAGAGACGCCTAAGGTTACCAGGTTTGACGGTAAGTGAAATGTCTTTGTTGTGTGTTGTTTTGTTTAAGCGAGTGGCGTAAATGTACGTTTGTTTGGCTTTTCCTTCGATATAAGAGACGCCTAGAAGTTACTTCCTGCTCTGAGAAGGCCGAGATCCCAAGTTACATTTATTCCATTTAAGTTAAGTTAGTGGCGCAAAAAAAGTGTAACCCGTCTTTTTTTTTTTTTTTTTTACCACGTATTTACTCACGTCAGAGAAAGTTAGGAGCTCGGTGTAAAGTTGGGGGGAAAAGTGCAGTAAAGCTAGCTAATAGCACTTTGTCAAAGGCAGAGTGGGCGACCTGTCAGTGACGAACAAGCCTCTAAGCCTGAAATGGACGCATTCCTTCATTCATGATTAATCACTAAATCCTCCAGGTAGCTTGGTAATAATATACACATCCCGAGGTACGAAGGTAGCGACCCTCCATTTTTCCCGCTTTCCTTTTCTTTCCTTTTCTACACACAGTAACATTTATGCCATGATTCACCACCAACAGGAAAAAACTTGTAATTAGGCAGCTGCAATGGGCAACAGCAGTCAAAACAGGGTGTACTTAGAGAGTAAACCAAAATCAAGGCCGCACTGTGTTGAAAGCAGGGAGAGTCTGCAGTCACTGCAAATCTCTGACCCCTTAATAGGAACTGTCGTTTGCTTATCTTATTCAGTCTGGACACTGTGGAGTTACTGCACTGCGTGAGCTCACACGGCTGCCCTGACTAATCTGTTTAAAATAACGTGATGTGTTTCCACTGCTCTAAGCAGTGCGGAAATCACAAATCCACCTAGTTCTGCTCTTTGCTATTTTGGACATTTTAGATTTGTCCACTCTAAACCGGGTGGGTGGTGCATGCTCGATGGGTGGAGCGAAGGCATAGTTTTGCTTCTGCTTTAGCTCTGTCTGGGTCAGTGTATTTTTGTAGGCGTCTGTCTCATGTGACTTATTTAGGACCAGTTCACAGTCGTGTCATAATGAAAATAGGTGCTCATTGGGTGCAAAAGTATAGTAAAATTGAATATTAATTTGATTACATTTATATGTTTTTCACTCCCCTGACCTACCTCTCCTTTTCCAACAGGGTTGGGCTGCCCTACCCCCAGCACACCCCACCATGCCTCTGGTGACGAGGAATATAGAGCCGCGGCATATTTGTCGCCATCCCATTCCTTCTAACATCCGCAGTGAGCTGGAATGTGTCACCAACATAAGCCTGGCCAACATCATCCGCCAGCTCGGCAGCCTCAGTAAGCTTCTGATATGCTCGGGTGTCAGTGTGTGTATGAATGGTTAATGAGCAGTTATGAATATGTATTACATGGATCTTTATTGTTTTAAAAAAAAAGTTAATGCATTTTTATGTAGATGTGAATTTTCATTGGCTATGCATGCGTGAGATAAATCCTTTAATTGGTGCAAGTGAGAAACTTGTGTGTGTGTGTGTGTGTGCACGCGTGCAGGCAAATATGCAGAGGACGTGTTCGGGGAGCTGTTTGTTCAGGCTGGAGAATTTGCCGGCAGGGTGAGCTCGCTTGGAGAAAGAGTGGATCGCCTGCAGGTTAAAGTCACCCAGCTGGACCCCAAAGAAGAGGAGGGTATGTACTTGCACATTTTACTGTTAACGTTACTACTTATACTGGTATCAGTGTAGAGTATTGGTTTGAAACCTCCTTTGCAGAGAATCTAATGAACACAATACATGTTTAAAACATTGCCGGTCTGTTTCTCTCAGTTTCTTTGCATGGAATCACTGCAAAGAAGGCTTTTAAAAGCAGTCTGACCCAGGACCAGCAGCTCTTCACCAGGCCATCTCTGCCAATGCCTGTACAAGACACTTACACGACCTGCGATCCTCCTCCACCGCTCAACCAGCTCAGCGTATACCGGTAAGATGCTGCACAGGCCAAGCTCATATTTACCCACTGCAGCAGCTCCAGCAGTGAATAACAAGAACACGTGCAAGCACATGTGCCCATATGGAAACACACATGCATGGGAGATTCTTGTAATGTGCATTATTTAAGCTTACCCCTGTTACATGTGCTTCTTATCAAGGAGAGGGTCTCGGAGGTGTCTGGGCAGTATTAGGTTTGATTTAAGGAGGCTCAGTCTAACACGAATGGCAGTTTTACACTAGAAAACGCATAGTACGCCGTTACAAAATCCTAGAGAATTATGGTGTCGACGCCATAGTTTTCCCTGTTGTTTTGTTTTTAGTGTGTAACACCTTTAAGTCCAGGCAGTTTTGGGGTTTTAATTCTGGCAGCTGTTTGACAAGCCACACTTGTTGCTTTTGCTGTTAAATAACCCACCAATCAATTGATTGTGGAAAGATATTCTGTGGGAAATAACCCCAGAGGGCAGTATGGCGGTGTCGTGGTTAGCACCATTGCCTGGGTTCTCTCCAGCTGCTCCGGCTTCCTCCCACAGTCAAAAGACATGCATTTCATGTTAATTGTTGATTACGAATCAACTGTGGGTGTGAATGTGACTGTGAATCGTTGTCTCTCTGTGGGAGCCCTGATTGGCAACCTGTCCAGGGTGTACACTGACTTTTGCTGTGTAGTAGTTGGGATAGGCTCCAGCCTAGATAAGTGGGGGAAAAAAGGGACGGATGGATGCATGTAAAGCGTCTTTAGTCACAAGCTAAGATATCTGTGAGTGTAGATCATTTACAAGGCACGATATGTCATATGTCATCTGAAGTGTGAATAATCAGAAGGCAATGTTAAATGTAATGTGTAGAGCTGTTCCTGGTTTGAATGTAAATGTGGTGATAATTTGACTCGGATCATTCTTTACGGACAATGATTTATCCGTGCGGTGTGATCTGGATGTGACTAAAGACATTAATGTATTTTTAGTGAAGTTTTCTTTTAAAAAGGGAAGTTTACTGGCGTCTTAAGACTAACACACATGCCAGATAACCATCTTTTAACTAACACTGTTTTTTTTTTTTCATACTTGTAAGATGGCACATTGTGCAACTGATACCTAGAAATAATTATTAATGTCTGTAAATTGTTGTCTACAGAGACGACGGGAAGGAGGCCCTAAAGTTTTACACCGATTCCTCCTACTTCTTTGACCTGTGGAAGGAGAAGATGCTGCAGGACACCAAGGACATCATGAAGGAGAAACGCAAGCACAGAGTGAGACTCCTAAACACCCTCATACGCACAAAGACATGAGTCATTACACAAGTAAAAGCAATCTACAATTAGTCACATCACATGAAAATGTTCGAATCCAGTGCTAATCTTGCACTTTTTAAACCGTCTCCTTAATGAGCAGAAGGAAAAGAAAGACCATCTGAACCAACGGACCCTCAATCCTCGAAAGATCAAGACCAGAAAGGATGAATGGGAACGGCGTAAGATGGGAGAGGAGTTTGTTGTACCAAAGTCTGACTTGATGTAAGTTTTCTGAGATGCCTCCTTTTTGTTTATCAGTCATTAACACTGACCAGGAATCAAAAGAACAAAAACCATCAAAGTCGAATTATAGTAAAATAATATCTTCACAATAGTCCATCACAAAACATCAATCATTTTCATCCAGCGTCATCCACAAGGCTGCAGTGGCTCTGAGCCCTGACATACCCAGTAGGCTTTAATGTGGATTTCAAGCATCTTATAAATCATTTAATTAATACAATAAAAATCTATTGTTTCTCTTTACAAAGTAAAATAACAGATGAGACATTATTTTGCTCATTCTTTCCCCTTTTATCACTGGATCTGTACACAGTGGTTTGGATGGTATGTCCTGTCAGAAAATGTTCTCGGGGGGTTGGGTGTAGAGCTGGCCGTCATTGGAAAATTGCAGTAAACAAATGTGTGAGTCACACTGGGCCCTGTTCTTGATGGTACTAATACTGTTGCATACTTTTATGTGTGTGTGTGTGTGTGTGTGTGTGTATATGTTTGTTTTTTAATTTTAATATATATTATAATTAAAAGAATGAATACAACAGATATATGTGCACAAATTAGTTAATAGTACCCATTATAATAACATCAAAGAGTCCTAAATTCCTCGTTTTGGATTATATTCTTTTTACCAAAATGGGAAGTTTTGCTGATTCAGCTCCTGCAGTGTTTCATCAGCCTGACAGCAGGCCTGATAAGGAGAAAAAGTCCGATTTCCTGACAAGCTGTATAGGTGAAGAACAAGCTATTCTCTCTCAACACTTTGTGTAACAATCTGTTTCTGCTGCTTTAAAATGCGTTTGGCACGTCTATGAAATTGTTATAAATGCGCATAAACAGATGCGGCCTGAGCACAAAATGCTAGTCACGTCCGTGTTTCTTATTATTTGTTACTTGTGGTCTGGTTTATTTTTGGGCTCACAGCGATGTCTCATTTCTTATAAGGAATTCTTCTGAGGGCCTGAATGGAAGTATTGGATCTGGGGAGGGCTTCAACTCTGAAAGCCTTGAGCTTAGCACAAACTCCTATGCTTATGATCCTGGCTCGCCTCCTCCTCCTCCCGGTCCCGATGAATTGCCTCCTCCGCCTCCGGACATGGCGTAAGTACTGTAACATCATTCATACCGGCCCACACATGCTCCACACATTGCACCACCACCCGTGCAAACATGTAGTGAAAGTACAGCCACACGTACAGCTACACTGAAATCCTATACGCGCCTTCTGAGCTGAAGCTAAACGGATTATAGTCTTTGACTTTGTGATTCTTTAATGAATAGGAGCTGCTCTGGAAGCAGCTGCACACAAATTGCAGGTTAATGGAGGGAAGTGAAGGCTCCATTATGCCGTTTATATTATCCTTTATACCTCCAACTTCCTCTCCATCACTTACAGGTATGGTAACGATGGAGCACCCACCCAGAAGCGTGTCAGCATGCTGAGTCCAAGCCACCCTCCCCCAGCTCCCCCCAATGCTTCTTCCCCGAACAACTCCCGCCCAAGTCTCTCTCCTCCCCCTGCACCTCCTCCCCCTCCTCCACCTTCTGGTTTTGGGATTCCCCCACCTCCCTCTGGCTTTGACACCCCACCTTCTCCCCCTCCGTTCTTCTCCTCTTCCGCTCCACCTGCTCCCCCTCCTCCCCCATCTATGTCCGCCATCCCTCCTCCACCACCTATGCCTGCAGGCGGGGGTCCACCGCCACCACCTCCTCCACCGCCTCCCCCCGGTCCTCCTCCACCACCTTTCGAAAGTTCTGCTCCTCGTCCGCCACCTTCTGGCGGGGTAACAGCCTGTTCTGCTCCCAAACCTCAGCCAGAGCCCGTCAGTGACGCTCGCAGTGACCTGCTGCAGGCCATCCGACAAGGTAAAGCACCGCAGGAACACCTCGGGCCTCATGGGCCGGACCAAAGTGTCAAACATGGGAAACAAATAAAACATGCAACACATAGCAAACATACATATATAACGAACCATGAAGAATTAACTTGTAGGCGTTCTTGTGTCGCAAACTTTAATTTGTGTCAGAATCAAGATATAAAAGATCAGACTTATCTTTTATCACGGGAGAACAGGGCCCCTTCACCAAAGTAATGAAAACATGAAGAGACAACAGCAGTGGCATCTAAATAAAGCATCATCTGTTCCTCCTCACATCAGGCCTCATCTCCTAAATTGAAGTCAGGGCTGTAAATCAGGAAAAAGTGCAAAAACATGCTTATTTATTCCTGGTATTTTCAAAATTACTTCTTGGCAGGAGATTAGACATGCAGCCCTCTCATCTTCAAACAGCTGACATGGTTAAAGAGTCTTAAAAAGCACACTTTCCCTCTGAACAAAACACTCCAGAGTTGTTGTTTTTGTCCTACAACAGCCACCGTAGCTTAATTCATGCACTTGAATTGGGAAATGTGAGAAAATAGATATCAGTTGACTGCAATCCACTGACATCTAGCAGTGAGATATGCACACCCTTTTCTTTTAACACCACTATTGTTCTAAAACGTGATTATCAGTGCTAGTTTCTCAGATAAAGATTTAAGCACTAACACAATACTTGAACTACCAAAGAGTAAAGAAGATATATGCTCTGCGTTTGTGCACACTGACATGTCACCATTTACTTTGTCTGTGCATTCCCTTACTTGCGAAACATTTACAAAGCAGATTGGAGAAAAAAAAATTTGAATCCTGCAATGTTTACTACTTAATTTGGTCCCTGCTGCCTGCCGCTGTTTTTTGACACATTTTTACTCCCAGCTGTCAGTGAGTGAAACAGTGTGATACGTTTGAGCAGGAGTATAAACAAAGTGGCATGCATAAAAAAAAACAAAAAACGGGGACCTACAAACCGTGAACTCATGTTCAAGAAGCCAGTTTGAGATGATTTGAGCTTTGTGACATGATGTGTTACACTCTGGTCATGAACATGGACATGGTCAGCAACAGTACTTGGCTAGACTGTGCTGAATAACGATTGGCTGGTAATTACGGGCCCAAAGTCGGAAATCAAAACTCAGACCAGGAAACATTTCTTCAGTGTTTTAAGCCCTAGAGATGGTTGTTTGGGGAAATCCCAGTAGATCAGCAGTTTCTGAAGTACTCTGGCATCAACAGCTGTGCCACGTAAATGTTTTTTGGTTACGGTCATGTGATTGGCTAATGAGACATTTACATTAACAGCAGGTGAATAAAGTGGCTATTTTGAGCGTTTTAACCATTAATTTGAATCAAGGCTGCTGACAAGAAAAGTCCTTCAAAACCCTGAATGGTTTGTTTGGTTTTTTTTGGGTTTGTTTTTTGTTTTCTCCACTCGGCAGTGAGTATTTTCTCCACAACATGTTGCGGCTTACATAAATAAGTGTGATGTCCTTGACTCCTCCAGCTCTGCAGTCAAACTGATACTCCCTCTTCACAACCATACGGTTCTCATCATCCTGTGATACATACAAAATGATATGCTAATCATGTGTTATTGTTGAGCTTTATGAGCTGTTTATCTTAAACTAGTTGATTTGTTGTAGACTTTAACGCTGCAGTCAACTCCCACTCGCCTCAAACCATTATCTGGAAACAGTATGTCTCTGTATCAGCACAGCAGGGAAGAGGGCAGAGGAGGAAATGAATTATGCCACTGAGCTGTAATTAATTAAGTCAAGGACCTTAGGTAACACGTTCAGCTTTTAAAAAGACAATGTGTGCTGGTCTCGAATGATATTAAATACTTAAAAACTGCATTTTAAGTATTGAGTATGTGGACTCTTTCCTTCAAGTGCCATACATGATTTGTGACTACTATCTGCCAGCTCCCTGATTACCCTGATAGTCAGTGATGACAGCGTTTTTCTATGAATGACCTAAATAATGACAGAGTTAAGCTGGATAAAGATTACTCAGATGTTGAACACGCCTTTAAATCGTTTAACACGCTTTCAGGTTTCAACCTGCGGAAGGTGGAGGAACAGCGGGAGCAGGAGAAGAGGGATCACTTCGGCAACGATGTGGCCGCCATCCTGTCGCGCCGTATCGCCGTGGAGTGCAGCGACAGCGAGGACGACTCCTCCGAGTTCGGAGAGGACGATGACTGGTCCGATTGATCGCCATCCTTTTTCCTCTCACTACCGTGTGCGTGTTTGTGTCTGTCTGTGTGTGTGTGGTTGTTTGTTTGTTTTCTTCCTCAGTCTTAGAAAACACCTGTGCATTCCCATTCAGATTCCAGCCTTCAAGTACAAACAGCACAGAGGTCTGTGTATTTTTTGTGTGAAAGCTGGTCACTTTGAGAGGACGTGTGCATGTTGTATTTGCTTGTGACCAATTTCAAATCACATTTCTCGATCCGGTCACGTATATATTCAAAATAATTTATGTCAGAATTATAAATGGAGCGAGCGTGTCTGGTTTTGTCCTAGTTTGCCATTAATTCTCATTGGATGACACACGGCTGTTATTGATGCAAGAGCGCTATGTGATGTGAGGCACGTCTCTCCTGAGCGCGTGCCTAAATGCATCACCTCCGCCTCTCTCTGCGTGTCTGTTACAGTCAGGTATCCTTTGCTGAGGGCTTAAAGCCTGGTTTTTAGTGGCTGTGGTGCATTATGGCAACAGATAATAGAGAGTAAAATCGAACACAAGCACACACACACGTGCAACAGCTTCAGTTCACAGTAGTTATATGTATCGATGGAAAGACAAGCTTCTTCATAGATTATGTGATACGGATGTAAAGTTTATATCTATGGATTATTAATTCAATCACTTTAAATCCCAAAGCACAGTTTTTATTACATTTTGTATTTTGTCTTCTCACTTTTTCTTTGTTTTTTAAGTGGTTTCATGAGAACCTTTGTCTTGTGGTTGTAGCTCATAAACAAACTCAGTAATTAATTATTCAGTGAGATAAGGAGAGAGGTATTGGCTGATGTCAGACACCAGGAGTGTTGGATAAGTTTGCCATACTTAACATATGCAGAAATTAACATTAATAACTTGATTTTTATTTTTAATGTTATTTTTTTAGCTAATGTATTTTACTTTTCTTATGTTTTTCTTCCTGCAATTGTATTCTGAGATTTTCTGGGGATCAACTAGAATTTGTTGCTTTAATCACAGTGCCTTTTTATACTGAATTTCAGTGTCTGTGCCTTAATTTGGTTAGCAATACAGGTTCCTGTCAGCTTTCTCCAAAACTATGATGATGAGTCCAATGAACTGACTGTTTAATGTGGACCACTTTTTTTTTTAAAGTGCCTTTTCTTTTAAGTCTGTCTGTGTTAATGCACCATGACACGGCATGCTTAGCCAAAGATCTGCTTCTCCTGCCTTAAATTTCCAAATGATTAGTTCGTTCAATAAAGAGAGTGAATTTCACTGACTGTTCAGTGTTTGGTGTGTGTGCTATGATGTCTTAAGTGAGAGGTTAAACCTTGAAGGAGGGGAAAAAAAAGCTCTGCTCAGGCTTCCAGTGACTCATCCTCTTTATGTCTTTGCTGGACACCTTTCATAGCCCTCGGTGCCGCGTGCGTAGAGAGTGTGAAAACGAACTGACTGCATAAATTTTCAGAAAACTGGTAGGAGGAGAGAGAAACCTCTTGCATAATCGCCGCATTCTCATGCCACGGCTGCTTCAAGGATGCAGTGGGTGCTCCAGGACGGTAATAACATCGCCCATTGCTTCGAACACGAAATAATTTAAGATACAGGAACAGCAGCAGCGGTCCGAGTTAAAGAGTGAGAGATGGAAAGAGACAAGCACTAAAAGCCCTGCTAGCAGTGAAGAAGGATGACGTCACTTGGTAGAAAAAAATCATTTATTATTCACCAGTATAAAATATTCATTTTTAAAAAAAATTTTTTTTTAAAATGGTTGTGCAACTCGAACATACTGTCAGTATGTTTCAAAGTGCCTTTAACAACATGTGCAAAATATACTCTCAACATTATAGAACATGTTGCTTTGCAGACATTCAAGTAAATGAACTCAGGCTTTGGATCACATGTCATTACACTGTGAAAGGCTTCTATTTATAATCTCTCCAATCCTGTTGTAAAGTGCCGATACTCATCAAGTCTGTTTTATATATATATATATTTATATATGTATAATACACATATAGTATTTCTGTGATTGTTTTCTTCTGGGAATCCAGTGAAGCTACAGTTGACTGAGAATGAGGTACACAGCACAAACAGTATCTTTTGTCCCAAGATGGCCACCAGCCAGGACAGCTCAGTACATTCTGATTTGTAGAAACACTTTTATCTCTGAAAAGTGCTGCCTGCGTGTGTGGGAGTATACATGTGTCAGAGTCCAAGTGACAGTCAGTGCAGCAATGAGTGTATTTTGGCACACAAACGGTGATATGTCTGGCATAGATCTTATGTTGGGTTGAGTCTGCTGAGGTTTGGCAGTTTACACATCAACAGGGTAGTGTATGTGTGTGCTGTGCGAGTATCTGTGTGGGCAGCAGGCGTGGAGCAGCACCTTGCGAATGTCTTTGTGTCTCAGGCTGTAGAGAATGGGGTTTAGTAGGGAGCTGCCTGCAGCTGGCACCAAGGTGGCATAGGTGTACAGAGGAGGGCTGGACGCATCTCCCAGCAGCCCCCAGAGGGAGAAGGGCATCCAGCAGCCCACAAACACACTGAGGACCAGGAGCAACCTAGAGAAACCTCTCCCGCTGCCGTGCTTGCTTGCATATGACTGATTGGAAGGGAGGAAATGCCTTTGGGTAGCGATGGCATGGGCATGCCGCCTAGCAACACGGCAGATCCCAGCGTACAATTGCAGGGTTACCATTACAACCACTAGGAAACCCCCACACAGCAGTGATAGATATGTCCGGGTCAGAGGTCGTGCTACAGAACAGGAATTTGGGTCTTCAAGACAGTGCCATCCCATTGCTGGCCCCGCCCCAATCATGCATGCACCCAACCAGACCAGCAGCAGGAGGATGGCGGCTCTCCGCCGTGACTGGCCTGAGCCGTAGGTGAGGGCGTGGCTCAGAGACAGATACCTGTCCAGGGCAACACCCATTAGGCTACAGAGGGAGGCAGTCAGTGATGTCACCAGTAGTCCTGAGGTCAGCAGTTCTGACCAATCACTGGGCTCCACACAGAACATGAAGAGGAAGTGTAGAATCAGCGCCACACCAGCCAGAAGATCAGCCATACCAAGGCTGGCAAGCAGCAGGAAGACAGGGGCACGAAGAGATGAGGTGGCCAGGATGGTGGTGACTACGATGGCATTCTCAGTCGCAATGAGGGTCCCTGAAACACAGAGGGCCACGCCCCACGCTGTGAGAGGTGGGAGTTCATAAGCAGATGACTTTCCCAGTTGGTCTGATGGGATGATGGGCTCTGCACCTGAGGATTCAGAATCCCAGCCCAAGTCTGTGGCGTTCAGGATCATTGTTTGGTTCAGCAGTCACACCAATAAAACCTAAAGGAGAGAGAAAAAATTGAGAAATACGTTACTATCAGAAAGATGAGTCACTACCACAGCTCCCACATGTCCATCGAACAGCATTTCCAGAAACAGAAGCTGGTGTGGTTTGAGCCACAGGATGCAGGCTGTAGCATCACACAGAGCAGAAGAGCACTTGATGTGCTAATGCGCTGCTTCAAATGCTATAATCTTGTAATCCAACACGGCTGAGCTATTGAGAAACTATCCTACCACTATAAGACCTTCAGATGTTGTGTTCTCCTGCTCTTTGTGATATCATTACCTGCTCCATTTTGGGAAAACAACACAAAAAACTACTTTCCAATAGCTATGTAGAAAAAAGGTAGTTTTGAAAGCCCATATAAGGTTTTATTTCTTTAAAAATTATCACTTTTTTTCAATTTTTTTTTAACAGTTACCCAAATCTATGTGTTTGTATTTTGGGACGTCACGAGATTCATCTCGTGACTGGAAGTCTTGTGGGAAGGAGCGAAACTTCCAGTCAACCAACAGGCTATGTATTTTGAATGATTTGGGATAGATATATAATATTTAATTAATCACCAGGCTAACACGTGACTGTAAAAGGTGGGCTCTCATTTGCTGCCCACTGAAAAGAATGAATGAACGGCATCATTTTAAAATAGGATTACAGTTAAAGGCATATGTGCGCGTGGCTATATGTAAACTCGATTTATTATGTAAGCCACAGTCTGGGTTTTCCTCGTGATGCCGCACAGCAGAGGCGCAGAACCTCGAATAAATTCTACGTGCAACATGCATGCACGAGAAAATCTGCGCGGTAAGGATCTTATCAGTTATCTGCTCGCACACATGAAAACAAACTGGACGTCCTGCAGGAACGTTATAAGCGCATTATTTCTGCGCTCCTCGGGCACTGAGTCCCCCCCTACCCCGCGCTCTTTCTCCGTTCCCACAGTGAGGAGGTATATCCCACCTCCTGACGCAGGGGACCCTTAAGTATCATACAAATGCGGGTTCACTGCACCGTAGAGCGTGCCCCCCAACACATGCACGTACCGAGACACGTTTACGAGCATGTACTAAATTCCTCTCACCTTATTTAAACGAGTCAGTCCTCTGAGGGAGTCACACTGATTTTTTTCTCTCTTTCTCCTGTAAGATCCAGCACAGGTGATGGAGCCGAGGTGAGGCTGTTCGCGGTAAGGCTCGACAGCAGGTTTAAATACCGACGGTTCCCGTGTAGACACAGCTCCGCGTTCCCGTCTTCACCAAAGTTGCGCCAAACTCTCACCTGGCGTCGCTTGCATCTCTCCTTTTTCAAGCTCGCCGAATCGCTCACTGGAGGCAGAATGAATGTTCTTGCGCGCGGGCTCATCCACAAGAGTCTGTCTGACGTCAGTGACTGGGAGCCTCGACCAATCAAGGGACGGCGCCAGGGATGCGGGGAGAAGTGGGAGGGGACGTCCATGGAGTAATTTCATTCAGAAAAATGCGGCAGAGCCCCGTCGCCCCTCCCACTGCGGCTCGCTAATGCTTTCATTTCTTATAAATAACGACCATCGACGGACACACACGTTTTCTCAATAAGACCCAGACCCCTTGCTGAAGGTGAGGATACGAGTTTGTGTTGGGCAGGGCTGGAACTTGGCAGCTGTGAGCGCACAACGCAAAGCGCTGGAGCTGTCCACGGTGCTGAATCTCAGAGTATGACTCATGGGGAGATGTCGTACAGGGAGACAGAGAGCCTGCTGAATGAACGAATGATGGGGAGCAGCTTTAGCACACACTGAACTCTTTTTAAACACAATTTAAATTTATGTAAAGCACATAGGTGAAATATTCTTGAGGGTGAAGTGGTGAAAAACTGGCCTGTGCGTGCATGGTTGCACTAACAGAGATATGGGTATACTAATATGGAGTGCTGGGTAAAATTCAAGAAGTATTATACACTAAAACTGTTTTCAAAATAACATCAGCATACATACATATTATATATGTAGAAAGATAAATAGATATATAGATATAACTTGTCTTTATGAGCCTCGCACAGCCTCATAATCATTTAGAAATCTTCTAAGAGGATTGAGCATTTGTGTTTAGGCCGTGGGTGGTGAGAGTTTTCCTACAATCCAGCAAAGACAGGAATCAGTCGTACATTTTGCTTGTTATCCACCGTATTTGTCTCGTCTTTTTTTGATTTTTAGTATCGCTTCACAGAAATACACGCCCCCACCTCCCCTACAGTAATACAGCAGCAGGGGATTCGTGGCTTCCCCCGGTTTGACACGAAGCGTAGGACGCTACAGGCTGGGCTCAACAGCTGTCTGCGTGGTGGCGCACGGCGCTGAGCTAACTGGGGGAATCTCGTCTTGTTCGAGCCATATTAGGACACGCTTCCTGTCGATACACCCCTCCTACGTCACCGAGCAGAGTTGAGGCGCAACACTTGTCACCTTCGTAAATGTCGCCGGTATTAAGCAGCTTCTACAAATTTCTGCAGAATCACGGCTGCTCTGCTCATGTTACCCACTTCTTTTTACACAGCATTAAACTATTTTGTTAAAATATTAACTGTGCTTTACATTAATGTAAAACACTTAATAATAGGGCTTCGGAGTTGACGTCACGCCGCAATGCATTGTGGGAGCGCGGCGGCATTTTCGGGGTCTACGAATCAAATCAAACACACTGTGTTGGAACGACGATTACAAGATGCTTAAAAGCAGCTTAAAAGAGAATGGACTGTATAGAGACCGATTGCGTCCAGAGGCGAAGCGGCGGTACTTGCAGAAAATAGCGTGCATTGGAAATGTGGAGCCGTATGAAATACGGCCGTGGAGTAGAAACCCTGAAGACCAACCGCTATTGACGTAGCCTGATATATTTCATACCTTATCTGTGGAGTCAGCGCGTACAAGTCGTCATTCAATCAAAGGTAAGTCAGCTCGAGTACAGCGAGTGAAATGCGTTTGATTTCCCTGCAAACATTCAGATTACTGCAGCATAAATTCATTCATGAGGGGAAATTACAGTGAGAACATGTGGAGACTGTTAGGTGGATAACATAGTGAGTTCAGTGCATTGATGAGACACTGTCCTGAAGGATTTAGTTATTCTCTATGGTTAAAGAAATTGCAATGATTTATTAATGTTTATTATAAATAATTCTAATTATACATCTTGCTTCCATATTTGTATCTTGTGTCACTAAAAATACATTTTATTTTAGTTTTATACTTTGATTAATGACCTGCAGAATCTCCTTAACATATTAAGTGATTCATAATTGTCACTTTATGCTTTCTCCATCTCTAAAGTGATGACATCCTTGCATTACATACTTTAGGTTCATTTTCTGCAGGCAGGTTTCTGACAGAACAGACAGATTTAGACTATAACATGCAGCGTTCTATAGATGGACACATAAAGAAATGAAAAAGCACATGTATGTGCTAACTTTCTTGACACTTTGTTACATTTATGATAAAGTAGATTAAACACATTTGTGTCGGCCTTGGCTCATAGTTCTTGTCTTTAAATGAACTTTGTCTGTGTGTGTTTCAGGTGCTGCACTCTAAGACTGAATGAACCAGCATTGCAGCCATGGGTCACTGTGAGCATCACAGGGAAGGTTGAAGCCGCCCGCTGCAGCTGTATGGCCGGAGTCGCAGAGACCTGCACCCACGTCGCTGCTCTTCTGTCTAAAGTAGACGGAACAGTGTTGATCCGTGGCACAAGGACTGTTACAGATGAACCTGCATACTGGGTTTTGCCTGGTAATAATACCAAGATACACCCAGAGGTTGGCCATAAGATAGACGACTTCTCTTCAGCTGCCCAAAAAAAGGCTCTTGATCAAAACATACACAGACCATCTGTAGTGACAGGTAAAAGGAGCCGTCCTCAAAAAAGAAAAACCCCACCTGCTACTGTGGAGGAGTTGTCACTGCTATAATGCCATCATGTTTTATCTAGGGGTCTAGATGTATGCCTGTAGTGCACTGCTGTGTAAATAATTTGCATTTACTGAATATGTACTGACTGAGTCCCACTGTTCAAAAGTTGAATAAAGAAACTAAATTATTTTGCCTTTTTTTTTTTTTATTAAAACCACTTTATAGAACATCACATCAGTAACAGTGTAGAATCCATGTCATTTACAGTTTACAAATGACAAAATGTTTACACCAAATCATGAGTGTTTACATGATATCACCCACTACTAACATTACTTTATTTACTGTATCTTTTGAAAAAATAACAGCACAAGACTTAAGAACATTTAACAGGAGCAGGTTTCATTCTTCTCTGGTTTTATTATCACACTGTTCACCAAACGCAGCAAACCTTCACCATCTTATCCAGGAGGGTCACCTCTTCACCCTCACATGGAAGAAGTAATCTGATTGGCATGGTGGTTTGTTTGAAGCAGGTCCCTCGTGTAGCGCTGGAAACCAGTCATGATGTTTCATCCATTTCATCGGCTGGTTTGCTGCAATAATGCCAAATAATTAGCAACTCTATAAATAGACGGTAGTTCTGCAAAATCACTCAGTAGGATGTTTGTTCTAATTTGCTATGAGCTCAGAGCGCATCGAAAATGAAACTATAGGCTATAAAGAGAGATATGAACATATTTAGAACTTACCGGAATGAAAATGTCTGGAGCACCAACAGATATTTGGAGATGGAAGAGAGCTGCACGTCAGCTCATCTCACAGCTGCTATCCAGGCTAGACGCCTTCGTTTGGTAACATCGATACACGAGCTGCCTCATGTCGCTTCCAGGTTGGGAAAGCATAAAAAGACAATCCAACCTTATTCCCGTGCCGGTCGTAAGATCGAACATTGCAGCCGAGCACACAGCAAGTACGAACCATGGCTATGCTATCGCTCCTAGCTTAGACCCCCAAAATGGTGAATCGGGCCAAAATCCTTTCCACGCCCACCCCCGTGACATCACGCTCCGAAGCCCTTGTGTGTGCGTGTGCCACCCTGTCCTTTATGTTATTATGTCATGTATATCTTTTCTAATACTAGCAGTGCTCCGTGGAGTGTAAACTAGTCTGTGGCCGGTGTTGTAGATTGCTTGCCCACAGCGGAGGAGGAAATCGTGTGGAACAGGATTGCGGAATATCCCTTTGTGTGTGTGTTTTCTTTGCTTCCTAACACACACGAGCCACTCTGAAGAAAGATCTACCCAGACAATGGGTGCCAGAGCATATGAGATGTGGGAGTTAAAGGAGCCACGTCGGTGTGAGTGGAGGAGGTGGCGATCATTGCATAAAGCTGCAAAGTTTTGTCGTGATCCTGCACGTTTTTTCCCCCTGCGGCCTGATTGAGGGCTGTGACTCAGTGCATCTGCATCACAAAGCGACAACTTAAAAGGTCGGAAGCACTTGTGCAGTTTGTGCTGATGCATTTGCCCAGCTGCACGTTGTGGAGCCTCTTATAAAAAGCAAAACCTGAGCACCTTTGTACTCTGAGCTAACCCCATGCGCCACAGGTTTTTGGAAATGACGCAATTTTTTGTAATGTTGCCTTTCTGTACATCACAGTCGCTTTAAAATCAAACAACCAGGATGTGATTCAGATGCAGAGTCTGAGCTTTACATCAAATGGTTTAACGAACATGAAACAGTCTGAAGTCTAGAACACCTGGGCATCATGGACAGATTCTCTGTCTTTAGATGATATGAAGGGTTTTTCTTAATCAGATGAGGTTTTTTTTTTGCTTTTCAGGCCTTTTTGTGTAGCCGAGAAGGTCAGTTGTTGATTTGTCCTGTCCTATAAGGATTTTGCTATTTCTCTAACAAGACTATTTGGTTTTTCAGCCTTACCTCCATCACCTACATCTATGTCTCTTTGGACATCATGTTGAGAGTTCTGCTGAAAATCTACAGAGCTCAACACTTGGAATCAACTCCAGGTCTCTCACCAGCCTGATTTGTCATGGAATAACCAGGAAACATTGCTTAATTGCTGTTGAAACTGCTTATATCATGTAATACTTTTGTTAAACCACTTGAAGTAAAGCTCAAAGTCTGCCCCTCATTTACATCTGGATTGTTGGATTAAAAAACAAAACATACTGCCGTGATTTGTAGACAAACAGAAAATGTGTCATTGTCCAAAATCCCATATGGACTTCACTGTAGTTTCAAACAGTAATGCTCAATACTCACGTCTGGTCCTTTACATCCAGATCCAGCTTTACCAATAGGAATGTGCGATTTAACTGTAACCTCTTCAGCTTTTACAACTAATCACACATTAAGAGTAACATTACTACAAACATCCCGATCTAGGCTAGTGTCACAGAGTGTTACAATGGTTTTCTTTGTCTCTTTCTTTACATTTATCTGGGATATTTTATATTTATTTGCACAGATAAAGTACAAGAAACATATTCTATCAATAGGTGGGTGGTGATGCTTAAAAGGTATACAGTAAAAAAGTTTAAAAAAAAAATCTTAATTTCATCACCGAGGTAAAAATGTGAGTACAGAATAGATGAAAAGCCAATGTACTTTTTTAGCAGAAGCCTGTTGGAAATCTTTAAAGGGATATGAAGACCTTATTAGCTCTTGTTATATCTAGATCAAGGTCTATTAAACCTTCCTCTACTTGACTTGTATTGCTGTAAGTATGAATAACATGAATTAGCATGAATTCCTTTTTGAAGCTGTTCATTTTTTGAATGTTTTGGGGGATCTGGGTAGATAAAAGAATCTCAATAAGTCACAAAAGACATTGAAGGAATGAATTTTAGCTACAATAGCAACATAAACCTCAGGTTTAAAAGGTCAGCAGCATTTTTCAGCTATTTTATTCTTGATATCTTCATGGGCATCACATGACATTTGGTGCCGATGAAGCTGACTGCAAGTGACTTTGATGATCACCCTTTTCATGATGTTGAAATATCAACATCTGTTTAACGGAAGCGTAGACATTCAAGGTCCCCACAACATGGATTTTAGAAAATTTAACAAAGCAGGCAACCACATCACTAAATCCAGAGTTCCAACAGGGAAAACAAAGAACCTTGTCATGCGTTTAAGTGCAGGTAACATCAAAATGAACACTAATTTAGCTCAGTTTATTCCCATTAGTCCTTCTTTAATTTATAGGCTTCATAAGGACATATATGTGAATGAAGGTGTGTGTATACATTCACCGCCTGCTTAGGTAAACAGGTGTCAGTCCGTTCCAACTGGCATGCATTTCAGGTGGCTTGAGGTGGGCCAGTTGGTTGCCAGGGAACCAAGTTTAGTGGCGCTCATGTTACACAGATCTCCTCACTCTTATCTGTCATTGTGTCCTGGTTATCATCACCTCCAGAAACCCTTTCGAGGACAAGCTGAGGAGACTTCAATTCAAAGCCTTTTTTTAGTTTTTAAAATCAACTCCCTTTTAAGTGCCAACGTTTCCAGGTGTTGCTCGCAGGTGTCTGTTGCAGTCAGGATGCAGCTGGTGGCATTTACTGTTCTCTCCTCCACTCTGCTGCTTCTAGCAGTGATCCATTCTGTGTATCTACAGCCAGGTATGGGTCTATCCGTATGTTTTATTTTCTTACAGCGTGTCCATTTCAGTATATTTTGCTCTGAACCTGCTTGTGTGTCTTCCTAAGCTTGCCATCTGCTGTCTATTTTCGTGCTTTAATCTGTTGTCTTTCCTCATTAATGTCTCACTTCTTATTTACTGGTAAGATGGCTTTTTGTCTATTATTACTAACACACCACGAAGCAGCACAAATAAGAGAGTTTAACAGGAAGCAATTATCTTTTTCTTATCATCATAAACTTCTGCATTCTCAGATACTGTCCAAACTAACAGGATATCATATAATAATGAAGCTGCTTTAGAATAAATGGGCACTGGCCAGCCAGCTGGGTTTTGATTGACACTGCTAATTAACTGCCAGTGTTGTCCCTCCTACAGATTGTTCTCAAGCCGAGTCATGTGACCTGTGTGTCGGCGATTCCATGCTCAACCTGACAGGTTGTGTCTGGAGGCTTTGTCCAAATGGTGACACACACACACACACACACACACACACACACACACACACACACACACGTGACCTCTGATAGTAATTCAATCACCAATGCTGCTGTAACACTAGCTCCCCTGGTTTGTAGAAGATCACTGAATTATTGAGTGATGCCGGGGTCTGTCTCCCTCAGGCAATGATACAGGCATGTGTGTGACCGATGAAGGGGATTCGGCAGACAACGGCATGAACTGCAGCTGGACCAGAGTGTCTGAATTGTGCACAGGTATTAAAAAAATGAACATAATTTTGGGGGGGATGATATCAAGTGTTTTTCTGCCATCTTCATAACCCTGTTACATAATTCATTCCCCAGTTGTAGAGTCTGTCGCTGCGGGAGGTGGTAAAACCGTTTCAGGTAAACTGAATCAACTCTGCTTCAGACGTCATCTCCTAGTCCCATAACAGCTGACTAAAAGATTCCCTAAAGGCAATCCAGTCATCTCCACCCGCTAAAAACCCTGACAGCACTTTATAAATATATATATATATATATAAAACAACCAGTGAATTCTGTGTCCTTTCCCTCAAGGTGATGACAGCAACACCAACTCCTCCCCCGAGTTCTCCCAGGCCAAGTTCGACATGTCCAGCTTCATAGGCGGCATCATACTCGTGCTGTGTCTGCAGGCAGGCGGATTCTTCGCCATGCGCTTCCTCAAATCCAAAGAGCAGAGCAGCTACGACCCCATGTGAGTTTATGCGCGGAGGTGTTGGAGAACACAGAATCTCACGCGTTTGTGCGAAACGTGTTAAGTGCAACAGCAGCCTCTGGTGGCAGGAATCGTCAACAACACACGATGCACAGCGCAAACGGTTCACCTTCAGCATCTCTGCCTGTCTTGTTTTGATTCTGATCACACACACTTTCCATCAGTCTATACACACTCTTCTGTCTGTCTTCATGCAGAGAGCAGCCACAGTGAAGACAAGATAAATGACGGACAAGCAGACGGTGCAGAGAAGGACAGCAGAACGGTGACTCATCTGGTTATGACGACAAGAATTTTTTTCCCTCTCCTTTTTTCCCCCTGTCGTTTTTTTGGTCTGGTCCCTGTGTGTACCCCCTGGGGGATGGGTGTGTTTGTACGAGGACATATTCCCAAAATACTGCATTGTGTAACAAGTGTCTGTGCATGAGCTCACTGCAGTATTTACAGTTCACGATCAGTGTGTTAGATGCACGATCAAGCAAGACTTTGATTTCTGCAGAATTTTATGCAACTGCTTTGTGATCATACAATTCACCTTAAATTACAGTAATTTAGGTGTTTATACTGTTATAAATAGTGTGGTGCAGTTATATTATTAAATTTAGGCTGTAGTTCAGACAAGGTCACAACAAACATTTTATCCATCGTCTTTGAGTACATTTCTGTTCATGTGCATTTTGATAACTTTCTAGAGTTTTTTTGAAACAAAAATAACCAAATGTTAACCTGTAATGTATGAAATTATTGATTAATATAATATAAATATAGTAACTAAGGTCCTAAAGTCCACTCACAGGCTGTTATACCTCTTTCCGTCAAGTTGCAGTGAGTGTTTGTGCTGCTGCGGATGCAGGGAGACGCCTTCCTTTGGTGCCTTTTGAAAAAAAAAAAAAGTAATCCTACATTTTAAATGGTTTGAGGAGTGATTACATAGCTTTACTAGCAGTGATGCTTCTTCTATTTCCATGAGAAGAAAATCATGCAGGCTGCTTCATTCACCAGTTATTGTTTAAACATTTTCAGCAGGTCCTTGTATAGCCACTGACATCACTGCTTCCAGCTTTGGGGTCGGCTGTTTTATGGTGGCCTGCTACTGCCAGTCTTATTTTAGTGGGGGGAAAAATAAGCTACAGCTCAGACACCTGCACCTCACTGATGGAAAGGAAGTGTTAGAGATAACAACTGTGATAACAACCTGTGAACCACTGAGAAAGACACACCATAACCTAAAACCTGAGCCCTAATAGCAGAGTCAGGATTTCAATCTTTATAAAAACCTCCAGTAATGACTCTAGTGGTGCATTACTTTTATTTTGATGCTCTTACTGTCAGTAGTTCAGACAAACCCAACGTGGTAGTCATGGAGAAGAACTCTGACTTGATTTCTCAGATTTATAATAAAGTTTGAACCATTTGATTGCTGTTATAAAACAGGTGACATAGACGTGATCCTGTTTAAATAATACTAATGTTGGTTAAACTCATTAATATGAGCTGTTTGATTTTTTTGTGATGACACTGGATTTCCTGAATAAACTAGGAATAAGAAGAGGTGTCTCTCAGTATGTTTGGTATGTCTTTGCTTTCTTGCATTTAAATACGCAAACACAACTCGTGGTTCCTGAGTACTTAAAGGTAGAACAGGAGGCAGAGTCTGCAGCTTCATGCCCCTCTTCTGTAGAACCAGCTCATAGTTTGGATTCAGGGCACAGACAGCCCCCATAGTTTTTAAATCAGGCTTAAAACGACCCTTTTTGATAAAGCATTTAATCAGGGTTGGATCGGGTGACCCTGAAACTTCCCCTAGTTAGGTCTAGGCTGCTGAGGACTTCCTATTATTCACTCACCTTAACACCACTTTGCATTTAATCATTAGTTATTAATCATTATTTTCTCCATTTCCTCCCCTCATAACCCCCAACTGGTCACTGCAGATGTCTGCCCCTCCCTGAGCCTGGTTCCCCTGGAGGTTTCTTCCTGTTAAAAGGGATTTCTTGCCTTCCCACTGTTACCATGTTCTCACAAGGGTCATGTGATTGTTTGGGTTTTCACCTTAAATATGAAGCAGCTTGAGGCGTCCGAGGTGTGATTTAGCACTATATAAATAAAATAGAACTCGGCAGAAGAACTGAACTATGATCTGCTTAAGACCAAGGACCTGTTAATAAAAATGACCTGTCCATGTACCATATCTGGGTGTCAGTATGGACCCCAGTATTTGGCACTAACAGAGCACTGATGGGACTCTTTAGGGGAGCAGAGCGAGGGCTGGTTGGATGCTTTGGTCTCTGTCTGAGCCAGGACCTATACAGGCTTGAATAAGTCCACACAAAAAAGCTTTCCCCATCTGAGGAGACTGTGGCTGTCATCCAAGTTTGGTGACAAAGGACAGAACTGGGCCTTTTTCTTTCTTTCATCCTCTCCTACCCTCCCCCCTCTGCCTTGCACACACTCACACAATGCAGTTCCACTGAGGGAAAGGGAAGTCCAACACCTTACCAAATTTAAACCGAGGCTGGTTACACGTATGGGTCTGTGTTCCTCTTCAAAACAGGCAGAAGGCTCGATATCTGCGTGCTTGTTTGTGCACAGTAAGGCCAGGTAGGCAAGAGTGTGTGTGCTTAGCAGGTGTGGACAGCTACAAGATACATCCCACCTCCACCCTGCAGTTTGGTAAAACATCCGCGTGAGTCATATCACACAGTCAGACAAATACACAGTATCAGCACGCGCGCGCGCGCGCACACACACACACACACACACACACACACACACACACACACACAGCTGAGAGCAGCTCCTGTGCGGACTAATTCTGGAGGGCGTGTTCACTCCGTTTACTCAGCACACAAGCGTCGACGTACACAGACATACACATCGCACTGAGGAAAACTTTTCCTGAGAACTTTTCCCCCCGATGGAACCAGTGGAAGCTGTCAAATAAGGTAACCCGGTTTTTCTTTCGTGTGTTTCTTTCTGTGTTTCTAACAGAAGGGAGAGGAGAGAGTTTAATCTTTAATCTTTAAAGGGAAAAGTTGCGACAGGTGTTTCCTCTCTCGCGGTAGATCCGTAATGAGAAGAAGTGCACTGACCTATTTCTTTTCCCCCTAAAGGGCACTTCGCGTAAATAAATAAGCCTAAATAATTAAACCCATTAACAGTCTTAAAAACAAGTGTTCAGTCACTTTTAGAGGTTTAAACCTATATAACAATAAAAAAACACCAAAGGAGTGCTTTATGGAGGAACTATTGATAAGAACAACAACGTTGTTATTAATATTACTCGGCGTGTTTTGTGAAAACTGGAGCACTTTGTGCGTGGCGTTTTCTAACCTACCCGTTGACAGGCGAACACGTTCCTGACGCGCATGCGTTAACTTCTCAAAAGTAACTAGCCTTAGGCGTTGGGGACATGAAAACTCATTAACAGTTATTACATGGTGGTGCAGAAGGTTAGATCATCCATCTCGGCCTCACATTAGCTGAAAGTGAATTCAGTAGTAGGTTGTTATTAATCTTTTTGAATGTAGTTTTTTAGGCTGTCTACAGTAGAGTACTTAAGAGTAGGAGGGAGTGAAAGTCATTGAAGACAGGAAAGGCTCACCTGGAACAGCATGTATCAAAGCTTCAAAGAGTACTGCATCCTGAAAGATACCAGGGAGCTCGCTTCAGGTGATTTAAAGAAAAAAAGAAACAGCTTTATTATAGGTTTCCTCTTAAGCATTTCTCTACTATGTTTCATGTAAATGACAATTTGTGCAGTTTGTAACCTTCAGACCTCTCTGAGCAAAGTAATGTCATCATTAACCAAATTTTACATGTGGGGGAAAAAAAAGTTTACAGGACTCGGCTCAGTCCTTTAAAAACAAAAAGTACACCCTATGATTAAACCACTTGTAGAAATACCTTTAGCAGTATTAACTTGAGGTGATTATTTCTGTGTGACTTATTCCCCCACAAAGGGTCAACATATGTGGATGAATTCGGTCCACTCTTCTTACACAACATCATCAGCATTGCTTCAACTTATTGTGGTTTGCAGGCTCTCTTTGATGCACAGCTATGTCGCCACAACATTTCAATCAGGTTAAGGTCTAGACTTTGACTGGGCCATTGCATCACCTCGATTCATTTCCTTTTCAGTTGTTCTGCTGTAGATTTGCTATATTTGACATGAATATTTTGGTTATACAAAGGGGCTCATGGTCAGCTTAATGACTGTGAGGTGCCCAGGTCCTGTGGCTGAGAACCACGCCCAAAACATCCCCCCACTTCACCACCTGCTGACAGCTAGTATGAGGTGTTTGGTTGTCATGTCCCCCAAAAGGGCCAAGGGGATGAGGAGTAACAATAGTAAGTCCAGGAGGAAAAAGAAAAGACAAAAAACCTTTATTAAAAAGGACTTAAAGAGATGGCTACACTATAACAATCAAACAAATATGTCAACAAACTAAAACACACTGAAAAGAAAGGAAATCATTAACAAACCAAAGAAAAACACCGCTGCTGTCAGCAGCTACTCACTGGTAGCTCAAACACACCACTAAATGCTCTGTAACAGTACACCTATAACCAGTAATTTGCAGCTGGGGGGGAAACAGCTACTCACTGGTACCTCAAACCCCACACCTAAGCTCACCACAGCTAGGGTTGCCAACTCCCTGAAAAATAAATAAGGGACACCTCGTGGCCAGGGCCGGGCGACCCAGTTGTCTTCACCCTTCCCAGTGTGGTGAATTTTCTAGCTCTTTTTTTGTGTGTGAAATTATTTTTTTAACCATTTGACTTGAAGTTGATTTAAGTAGATGCATATTCTATTCTTTGTGATATGAACACATGTGAAACAAATGATCATTTAGCCATTTATTTTTAGCTCAAAATGACAACATTAACACAGTAAAACAGGTCTCTTTCTTAAACAGAAGCCTGTCATGCTTAACTTTTGAGAATATAAGTAAATCTTTCTTTAAAAGCACTCTGTCCTGCTTAACTTAAAATAATAGAAAACAATAGAAAGAAAAATATTCTTGTAACAGTGCACATTTAGTGCATTTAGTACAATTGGCTTCAGTTGAGGTATTATTTCAGCTTTTCTAATGCTAATCAGCTGCTCCTGTTTGTAAACCCGCTTGTTCCCATGATTACGCATCATAACTCATCATCATTATTCATCTATGTATTACTTTTATGTATTAGTCATCAATTTCTTGTAATCATCTATCCTTGCAGTTGTTTATTACACAAAATAAATTATATTATCACACTTCTGGCCACATAGCGCTGATATTCACTGCACATGCCCATATTAACTTTTTCCAGCCAGGTGTTTTCCTTTTCCCATTCTTCCCTTTCTCTGAGGGGAACAAACATTGCTGCTCTAACGCTGGGCTTACACTGTGCGATTTTTGGCCCATTTTGAGCCGATTTTTGAGTGATCGGACCGATTTTGGCCTTCATCGTGCGTCGTGTAGTATACGTGGGGTAACGAGAAGTGATTAACACCTCACGACCAGCTCCCGATCATCAATCGCTCGTGAGGGTGTCACCACAGGCGCTCACACTGCTCACGCGCAAACGTAAACGTTGGTGTAAAAGATGGAGCAGCACGGCAGTGCAGCGTGTGATCTGGACACAAGCGACGGAGGCACAACTTGTAGAACTTTGGAAAGCTCATCCGAGCCTTTTCGATGTGGCATCACAAAATTATCACGACCACAACAACCGTGAAAATAGTTGGATCGACACTGCTGCTCAATCACAGCTGCCTGATCATGTTTTTCATTAGCAATTTAGCAAAGTTGATGGTGGTGGTGTGTCTGTGTGAGTGAAAGACAGAGAGAGCGAGCGACAGATTTTCTGTTATAACCTTCATGTTATGGAGGCACAGTGTGAGCACTCAGGTCGCATCAGAGCATCGGGCGGTATAGTGTGAGAGTACATCGTGACATACGAACTTCTAACCCCTGCGAGTCAATCGTGCAGTTTGAGCAGGAGCTGAATAACGTGACTGAAAAAAATCGCACAGTGTCTGCCCAGCTTTAGGTGTACTGTCGTCCGAGACTTGCACCGCAGAGTCGGCGTTTGTTCCCCTGTTGGCCATGCTTCTTGTTGTGGTCATCTGTTGTCTTCCGGTATTTTCTCCGCAAGCGACCTTTCCTCGACCAATGAGATGAGCGGTAATCTGAATTGTCATACTCGAATTGTCATAAGTGTGCTGTCAGCTCATTGGTCACAAAGCAGGAGAGGGGCTGGGAATTATGTTTTCAAACAAAGTGTTAATTCCATAAACATTTATAGACTACTTTTGATTCTCACTGTATTACGGGACAAAGTGCGTCCCTTATTAGCTCAATACGGGACGATTCCGTATTTTAAGGGACGGTTGGCAACCCTAACCACAGCACTCACTCTGAGTGACTAAGTGGGCCGTCACCAGCTTTTATGCAGGTGGGTGGTTAATTGCTGAGTGGAGCCAGCTGTGCACCAGCTCCTCAGAAGAAATGGGTGGCAGCTGAAGTCAGAAGGAAAGGAAAACAGGACACACACGCAAAGTTTGCTAGGGCGTGACAGTAGTGCTGTGCATCGTGGCTAAACACTTTGGCGTTGTCTCTTTAAAGGACATTGTTTCAGAGGTCTTGTGGTTTATTTAGAACTTTGCAAACCTAATCTGTGCTGCCACATTCTTCTTAGAGATAAGAAGATATGTCCTGTTTAACACCGTCATGAATTTAACATTTAACATGCTAACTGTGGCTGTAGCTCTTGGGTTTTCTGCAGTTTCTCTGAGCATTACATGGCCTGACCTTGAACTTCATTTGATGGGACATCCACTCCAGTGAAGAACGTGGCATTGTGTTAGCATAGAAGTAAAGAGCAGCAAACTTCCCAAACTTGTGCTTTTAAAGAGGCACTCACACTTACTGATAATCATAAATGAAGTGCATTTGATTAGCAGGACCTGGCTGCTGATTACCTTCTTAATTCCAATGGGAACAGCAAGATGTACTTAGTGTTTTATAGGAATGTGAACTTTCTTTTTCAAATGACTTTAACCAGACAAACCTTCATTACTGTTAAGAGGGAAAAAAATCTGGAAGGCTAGTTTGCCGAATTTTCTTTTTTCAATGCACTGAAATGAAGAAAAAGAAAAGTTTTTGTAGAACAGTGGATTTTAAATGTATTATAATGAACCTGATATATTGCACATTCATGTTATGTTCTAATCTCAATGTCTAATGAAAGCAGTAAGACTGTACTGTTGACTGTACTGTACTGCACTATTTGTGTTGTGTAATGATAGTCAAACACACTTTTGTCTTAGGGATGGAAGGAAAGCAGGGAGACTCCTCACTTGACTTGAGCCACCTGACGGAGGAGGAGCAGACCTCCATCCTGCAGGTTGTACAGCGTGACTTGGAGTTACGTCGCCGTGATGAAGGACGTGTAAGGTCAGAGGTGACTATTTATTCAAGTCTGACTGATATGTGTGCTAATCTCTTCGGATGTTTGTAACCGTATGGGTGGGATTGGTCCTCAGGCATATATTACTTTCTTTGGTGTTGGTGCAAAATCTCCCTTTAGTGTTCAGGTCAAGTAAGACACAGTTGGTGATCAATTATAATTATTTCCTTACCCTTCGTCACATGTTTTTATCAATTTTTTTTTTGCCATAACTTTTAATTAAGCTGCTTTGAATATCAGGTGTTACAAAGAGTGTCTCTCTGTTGATGATGCAGAACCCTCGAGCGGAGAGAGACGAACTCAACCCGTCTGCGCTTCCTGTCAGGGGCGTGGTTCAGCGAGGAGTGTAGCAAACGCCATCTCAACTGGACTTCGGGCTGCGACCTGGTCCACGCCACCATCCGCCACAGGAAGACAAAGAGCAGAGGTCAGTTTTCAGTTCATGTAGTACAACTGTCAGCGATCAGCAGGACTGTTTTCTGTCTGTCTGTGTTTACTGTCTGTGATTGCTGACAGATGTGTCCCTGAATGGACTTTTCAACATGGAGCGAGAGGACAACAACAACACTTTACTCGAGACTGAAGGACGTGTGAAGGACAGCAACCAGGAAGAAACTGAAGGGTTTGTGGGGATGACTGTGAGACAAACGGACTGATTGTAACATTTATCTGCTGCTACATCTCCCAATATTTGTTTTCAGGACTCAGAGTTTGAAACCGGTACCCACATCCACAGTAAACGGACCCGTGTCACAGGTTTGTGCGTGCATTCTTCTTCCCCTTTTTCCATTCTTGTCCTAATAACCATGTAAATACGAATAATTTACAGGGTCTCCAGCACAGTAACAGCTCCTCATCATCCAAAGGTATGAAATTCCTCCCCCGCTGTGTCTGTGCCTCTCTAGCCATCCCTCAGTAATGTTATTAACTCAATGTTGTGCTCACAGAATGTGAAACCAGAAGTAACGGCCAATCGGAGGAACCTGAGGTGATTATACCACACACCCACAGATTACCATGACTAATGGTTCTGGCAAACACTGTTGAATTGGTCTTTATTGTACCTCCTATTCAAAGACACTGAGTCAATATTTGTCATTTTTTCAGTGTATAAATCCAAAAAACAGCCAATGCAGTACTTCAACGATCATTTTCATACAGTGGCTCCAGAAAGTTGCGCAGTTTTTGTTGTGTATTTAATTATATATTGATCAAATCAGTCATCACTTACAATCAGTTTTTACTCGATAAATCAAAATGTCTCATTTGTTAAAATTTCAGACTCATTGCAATGGTTCTCAGGAGGCTGTGTTACAGTTGCAAGCAAAGGAAAAGAGGGACTCAGCTAGACTCGTGCAGCATATAGAGAATCAGTTTTATCAGCAAATTTAGCAAAACTGCAGTACTCTGCAAAAGTCTTGAACCACCTTTCATTTCTTTATATTTTGCTTCCAAGAAGTCGGACTTTCTTGTAGTTTTTTTTTTTAGTTGTTTTGAGCACCAGTTCTCAAGGCTTTCTGAAGGTCTTTCAAAGTTTTTCTTTGGGTGCTTTTTCAGTCATTTTTTATCAGTCTGACCATTTTCAGAGGATTGTTTTCTTGGTTAGTTTTTGGATAAATAACTGCACCTAATTCAATGGATGAACAAGTGATTAATCTACATGAATACTTACAGACTATTTAGCAATAAATAACTAAACAAACTGGCCCTTCAGTTGATCTGTTTACTGAAGCCTCATCACAAATGGTCTCAGTAGAGAGGTGGCTGTCAAGTAGCCATTCTTAAGGAAGGGAAACGGGGAGAAAAAGCTCAAGTGCTGAACTGAAAATCAGTGGAAATTTGTCATTTAAATCTGTAAAAAAACAGTGGAGCATTTGTCTTAGTTGGGACTGTATGGCAGCCAGTGGTGTTGGAGATTTGAATCATTGAATTATGAGCAAATAAAAGTACCATCAGATTTGGATCCACCATTTAATACCTTCTTTAAAGCAACTGATTGGTAACAGTTTCATTTTTCAGCATAATAATGACCTCAAACATGCTGCTAATGCAGTAAAAGCATACATGGATAGAAAAACAAACAATGGGAAGCTATCAGTCATGGAGTGGCCTCCCCAGACAGGGACTTCAACGTTATTGAAGTATTGTGAGATCATCTTGACGGAGAACAGAACAAAAGGCAGCCAAGATCCAAAGAAGAGCCCTGGACGTCCTTTAGGAAGCCTAGAGAACTATTCCACAAGATTACTTGATAAGACAAAAGAAGCTTGTCTGAGAGAGTTCAGACTGCGCTAGAATAAAGGTGATCGTACGAAATGCTGACTTCTAACGTTATTAGTATTGTATTAACACTGTTTTTCCCTTCTATACTTTTTTCCAAACATGTTTGTATGTTTCATTTAGTTCCTGCACCTATTTCCATTTTTTCTAGCAACAAACAAGAAATGAGGAGACATTATCAATCAAGATATATGCAAAACAGGAGAAGTGCTTGCTTAGTAGTGCAAAAGACTTGGTCTGAGTATAGAGTCCATATGTGAGTAGCCTGAGTGACGAGGGTTACTCAGACCACGGTTCAGATTGATGATGTGTGGAGGATAGTCCGAATGATGGGTTGCCCATCATGTGGGCGATCGTGGCTCAAGAGTTGGCAGTTTGTCTTGTAACCGGAAGGTTGCCGGTTCGAGCCCCGGCTCCGACTGTCTCGGTCGTTGTGTCCTTGGGCAAGACAGTTCACCCGTTGCCTACTGGTTGCCTACTGGTGGTGGTCAGAGGGCCCGGTGGCGCCAGTGTCCTTGCCTCTGTCAGTGCGCCCCAGGGCAGCTGTGGCTACAATGTTACCATCACCAGTGTGTGAATGAATGGATGACTGAATGTAGTGTAAAGTTCTTTGGGGTCCATAGGGACTAAGTGAAGCGCTATACAAATACTATAGATGAGACTTAAAACAGCCCCACTCCCCCTCTGATTACCTGTAGAGTAACAGAGTGGATGTTCTGAACTTACCTGGCTTATACAAGCAGAAACTTCAAGTCTTCGAGAGCAGGAGGAAAAAGATTCTCTGATGAGACCAGAATTTAGCTACTATCCATGGAGCACGGAGTAAAGGATAAAATCTGAAGATGGAAAACTCTTTGGGTTATTTGTCAGCTGGACAAAGCTGAGGGAAGGCTGAATACAATCAAAGACAGAGGACACTATAAGAAGCAACCTGACATGGGGATAAACACATCACCTTTCAGCATATCAGTGAATCAGTATTACTCAGGAGTGTTTTCTGGCAGTCTGGATTGTCCAAGGTAAAATGAGATCTGCACGGAGAAGGCAGCAAACGGGTTGATGGATGCTTTCTCGATCCGGTCTGATGAGTTTGAAGGAATCTTCTAAAAAATAATATCAGAAATAATCTAGATGTGTGAAGCCAGTACAGAGTTATCCAAGAAGACTGAAATCTGTTATTGCAGCCAGAGGGGCTTCTACTGAGTGGTAAATTATGGCTCTGGGTACTTTTGTAAATGAGGCATTATTATGGTGTATTGAGTGTGTGTGCATGTTCGTGTGTGTGTGGGTGGTTGGGATGCCACTTTTACCCATTAAAAACTCCTTCAAAGTATACTAAAAGTTTATGACAGATGTTTTGTGTCTAATTATAACGCTGCATAAGAACTGTGAGTGTGTGTGTGTGTGTTTAGGAAGACTTGATTGACAACTATAATGGGGACACTGACTCGCTGAGCAGCCTGACAGAGACGGATCCTTCTTCTCTGAGAACTAGCAGCTCCACCAACAGTCTTCATTCGGGCTACGTGGTACATGCACATACACACGCACAGCATACTTGCATGCACGCACACACATTTGATTAATTGCCTATTTGGCGACGCAAGATGACTCAGCTCAGGACAATGACGTAGGAGCTGATCTTTCCTTTGCGTATGTGTTATAGCTCAGCGGTAGCATGATGAGTCTGTTCAGCTCGGGGGATTTCGGAGTGGTTGAGGTGAGGGGCCGTATCCAGTACTCATTGGCTTACAACAGCCAGAGGGAGGAGCTGCAGGTCAAAGTGTATCGTTGTGAGGACATTGCTGCAGCACGCAAGAACCGGTCTGACCCGTAAGTGACTGCATGTTTGCATGCATGTGATGTGATCCGGGCCCATATGGAGCCAGTCTAGCAATGGATGTGTGTTTTTCACAGATATGTTAAAACCTACCTCCTGCCGGACAAGTCAAATCACAGTAAGAAGAAGACTTCAGTGAAGAAGAAGACCCTAAACCCAGTTTATGATCAGACACTCAGAGTGAGACTCTCTGTCATTTACATGTTACATAAAGTGTCAATCACAGAAATCCCCCACCAGCATTTAACTAAAGTTACCTAAATAACAAAAACACACTCATGATGTATGTTCTTTCAGTATAAGGTGCGGATCGGGGAGCTGCGGAGTCGGACCCTGAACCTCTCTGTGTGGCATGCCGAGCCCCTGGGGAGGAACGTATTTCTCGGGGAGGTGGAGGTGACTCTGGCGCTCTGGGATTGGACCTGCACACAGCCTCTGTGGCAGGACTTGCAGCCACGGGTAGGAAGGACCTGGCATCAACGAGTGGCATGCAAACACACACTCTTGTAGTTGCATAAATTAGTGTGTGTGTTTGTGTTTGAATGGTGCCAGATAAATATTTACCAGCCCACTGTGGTGCCTGCATCTACATTTGTTTAGTATCTGAGTGTCTTTGTAGCAGCAGTTACAGCAGCTTTGCTGGAGACAGAATGTGGGGAGGTGTCTCTTGTGTCTGGGAGAGCTGAAGGGAGAGGAAGACATGCTGTGAATTTCAACTAGGTTTTATGTAACTTTAATCTTTCCCTGCTTCCACACTTCTCCTGCTTCCTTTTTTCCTTCTTTTTCATACTGTCATTTCCTCTGACTTCATCTTTTTTTATTTTATGTACGCTCTGTCACAGGTTTATCTGAGCCCAGACTCCATTAGAAGTCGTGGGAACATCATGTTCTCTATTAAATACATCCCAGAAGGATATGAAGGTGAGGAAAATACCTTAATACAACACGGATGCACGTTATATCTGTGTACCACAATCACCCGAATCTCATGCATTCTGTGTGTGTGTGTGTTAAGGTGGCGGTTTGCCTCTGACCGGAGAGGTTCACATCTGGCTTCGGGAGGCTCAGGGTCTCCTGTCCAACAAAGGAGGTGCTGTAGACTCCTTTGTTAGAAGGTGCGTCAGCTCTGCACCACATTTCCTGATATTTTGTCATCAGTTATCTACTCTGTCATTACGTATAAGCAGCACATTACATGTCATGTTGCATTCTTATCAGTAATTACAGAGTTCCCCGTATTTTCATGGGGATTTTCGCAATACATGATTCAAATGTGGTCAATCTCCCCTTCAGGGTCATGTCGTTGTGCACCTCTGCAGTGTTTCCAACATGACTACAAAACATTTCCTAAAAACTATATATTTTTTCACTCTACTTTTCATAGATGCACTCTGAACTTGTGATTATACACTGCATATCCTCCAAAACTAAGTGGCAAACTTTCATTTTGGAGAACTGGATAGATGTGCAAGTTGCAAATGAGGCTGGTGGTGAGCAAGGATTTGTTGGCATGGCCAAAAATGTTCAGACAAGCATGGTAACAAGGTGGTTTCTATCAAAAGCACGTTATGGTAAAGTAACCTAAGGAAAAATAGCAGATTCACATGGTCAGGTGGTCAGAATGGGACTCCCGTGGAGCAGTTTGGAAACTAGCAGTCACAGTGGAAGTGGTGCATAAGGAGATAGCCTTGAAAGGGAGGTTGGCCAAATTGAAATCATGTATGTTTTTTGGATTTTTTATTTTTTTCTTCCTAATGGGCAAAACTTTGTGATAGCATTTCATGAATATTGAATTATTTCCATATGCCTGTAATTTGAGTCTTTAAATAATCCCACTAATTTACTTGCTCCACACCCCACAAGCTACATACTCCCAGATGCAAGTCGTCAAAGTGGTCAGAAGACCCGGGTGGTGAAGCACTCCATCAGTCCTACCTACAACCACACCATGGTCTACGACGGCTTCCATACCAGCGACTTGAGGGAGGCTTGTGCTGAGCTGACGGTGTGGCAACGCGAAGGGTTAAAGACTCATGTCCTCGGGGGCGTCCGTCTGAGCTGTGGAACTGGTTAGATCATCTATATTGCACATTTTAATAGTTTAACTGAAAATCACATCAAAAAAGACCCTAACTATTTAGGGTTACAGAGGAAGAGGTGATATAGAAAGAAAACTTGACCTCTGAGAAGTACAAAGAAGTAATGCAGCATCGTAATAAGGTCACATATTTATATAATTTGTGTTTTTTGAATAGATTGTGGTTACTGTTACACATAAATCTGACTAGAGAGTGACTATAAACGAAGGTGATTCTAACAGTTTTTGTAAATAGTTTGTCAGCGTGTTGTGCTGGCTATTTTTTTTTATAACTAGTGAAAAACAGTGAAAAGTGGTAAGATATCGCTGCATGATACATCCTTACCTGCAATACTATCTAAGAGCCCCAAGTGATTAGGGACTGCATTGTTTCCTCTTGTCTCCCTGTCTGTTGTTTGTCTCTGTAGTTGACTGGAGGCTCTGACAGGATCTCCTTGTCTTTGTGCTAAGCTTTTCAAATGGTGTCTCGTGGGTGCTGTGATACTTCACAGGTTTGCAGGAGGAAAGCACTTCCTGTGTTCAGGGCTGGAACATTAATGCAATTGTTGCACTTGTCTCATATTTCAATAGTAGGCTTTGTCGATTGTGTCTTGAAAACCTGTCTAATTTTTTTCTATAGTGCTGATAGTTGAGACAACCTTAGAGTGAAATGCTTCATACTGAACTAATGCCTGCTGGCATGTCAGGCATTTCATATGGTCGTGTCATTGGAGCGAAGTCACGTCGCTAGTAATGCAGCGTCTCTGTCTGTCCTCGTCTGCTTGGTTGCTTTTGAAATCTACCACATAGACTGCAAGATAGATTTAGCAGGTGTGTCTAGTGACATACAGAAAACAGTTTAGTTTCCCTCAAGTACTTATCCTTAATACTGATGGTGTTTTTGTTTTTTTTTTTTTTGCTCGTAGATTGTGTTACTGTGCTTTATATGGAGTGGGAAGCACTCAAGATCAAATTGCAGGCAGAGCATCAGCTCCATTATGTCTCACTGCGAGGAAGATGATGTCAGAGAAGTGGTGGGAAGTAACAGCTTTGAAGGATTTGTTTTGTTACAGACAGATTTTGAGCAAAGTTGTGTTCTTCACAGGCAGAGCTGTTGCCTGCTGAGGCTGTTTGTTGCTGTCAATTTTAGCTTGGAGGTTGTAGTCACGATTTCTCAATGGCTGTATGCAGAATTTTAGTCTGTTGGTTAAACCTTTTTCCTTCTTCAAATGGAGTGTATGTGCATGGACATGCAGGGAGTGTTTACATCTCTTTGAGAAAAACAGCTGCGGTAAAGTCCACAACATAAATAATGACCACACATGTGGGTTTTCTGTAATGCCAGGTCAGAGTTACGGCGAGGTCGTCAGCTGGATGGATTCCACAGAAGAGGAAGTCACTGTGTGGATGTCCATGATTGAGAATCCAAACCACTGGATTGACGCAACGCTACCGATCAGAACTAACCTCACCCGGCGGTCTGAGTGACTCAGACGTATCCTGCACTCAAGCGGAATCATTCGTATGCACGTTGCTATTATGGTCGGACTGAAGGGAAGCCATCTTCACATCTTCACATTTACCTCTCTGTCACAGTGATGCACACTTAAACACACAGGTGTTTTTCATATGTCCATACTATATACTGTACATGGCACAGAAACACACAGGGAGGTGTAAGCAGTGGTATAATATTTTGCCTTAACGGAGTGGATTGGATCGGTTCAGTCTGGCTCTAATCTGGCAAAGAGGCACTTTTTTGTTATTCAGTGTAGTTTATGAAGTACAAATCTAAGTGTTGAGTCATTAGTGCCCTGGCTTAGTGACTTCTCTGTGATATTACATGAAGTAAGAAGGGGGTGGGAGGTCTTTCCTTTTATTTCAAACGCAGTCTCAGCCCTTTCAGACAATTTAAGAAAGGCAGGCCTGATGACTTTCACTGTGAGAAATTCTCCTCATTCAGATAATTGTATCTTTTTTAGGTATCTCTATTGTAAGTAATTTGGAAAGTCCTTGCAGCTGAATTCACTCAGCTAATCTCTTTTGACTGAATAGCTGACTACCACCTTGTGGTCAGACTGTATACAAATTCTCGACACACTGAGCAAATGACAGGGGGCGCAGTGACGGTCACAGGCAAAGAAGTGAGAAGAAAAGGGCCTGTTTCCGTGTTTCCCTAAAAATAAATTTTATTTTTCACATCAGCTATTCTTCTTTATATTTCTCACCAAGTAAGAATTTACTACATGAATCATGATTCATAACTTGTGTCCAGCAGATGGCAATATTTACAATACTTTTTCAAGCTGGAATAACAGTAAGTGTCTGTGTGTTGTGTCTTAACGTTTGTGATTTCTGCATCTCATCGCAGGTTTTCCTTAAGTTGCACCTTTCTTGTTGACACCAGATACTGGAAGTCCAGTATTATTGGTATAAAGAGGCTGTTTGAAGGCAATATTAATTGTTGAAAAAACGTCTGCAAGACACTGTAAGAATTAAATGTTATTGGTTTCATAGTTTCCCCTGAAACACTAAGCTCTTGTGGTGAATTTTTAAATGTCGGTCATTCTGTCTTTATATAATTAGGTTTACTATTTTATTACTTTTTATTATTGCCTTGGATAGTTATGTAATTCTAATTTTGTGTGCCCTGCAGATATTCACCATTGAGGTTTCTTTCTGAGAACTGCGGTCTGTTTTGATATCTGCTTCACAACACTGTCTGCTTAAAATAATGTATTAATCTTCTACTCCTGTAAGCTTTTTGTCATGAGAAATTACAGGTTGTCCTTGTTTTCTCCTTGACTCATTTTTCATGTCTAATATGATATCTAGCCGAGAGACATCAGTTGAAAATTACTTCTGACTCTAGCAGGTCCACGGTGTTGAATCATCCTTGAAAAACTAAATTAAAGTGACTGTGCACTTTTATTTTGTGGGGGGCTGATGGTGGACGTACTCTCCTTACATATCTGTTGTGTATCTATTTGCATTAGACCCTCAAAATTGCCCTTTAAATCATCAGATATACATGCTTTACACTTGCATGTTTCAGAACAAATTTTAATATTAGACAAAGATAACTTGAGTAAATTTAAAAAATGCAGTTTTTAAATGATTTAATCTATTCAAGGGAAAAAGTTCTCCTTGTTAAATCATGAATTCACTGGAAAGGGCAACAAAGCCATTTCTAGTGCTTTGGGACTCCAGCCATTATCAACAAACAGAAAACAATGTTGAATCTTGTCAGGAGTGGCCGGCCCTCCCAAGTAACTCCAAGAGCAGATTAACGACTGATCCAATGACCATCAAACAATCATTTCTAGCTGCCTTGCTGCTTTGTCTCATAAACTTAAATGGGAGCAAAAAAACCCCAAAAACTCATCAGGAATGGGGCACTGTATATTGGAAAATGCCTTGCAAGCATGCTACAATCTGGAAAAACAAGTACATTTTATATGAGAAAGTCATTTTTAAAATAAATAATATTGGGCTATAATACATTAAATGAATGATTAATATTTTGAGATATACGCATTTAATTTGTACTTAACGCGGATTGCATATATGAAATATATATTTTTGGAGAAGTTGGAGCTATTTCCATGGCTTTGATGAATCTGACTAAAGGAATGCTGCACTATTCTTCCATAACACCCACATTTTCTTTTCTTTTTCTCAAACACCAAGATACTTTAGATGGTAAATATAAATTTTAGCAAAGCTTTTATTAGGTTCCTGAAGCGACTAACAGTAAACATTTCCCAAATCTGCATTATAAACATAAACAGTATATAGCCGCCCTCTTCCTGATGTGTGATTTTGGTCTGATGATGGGTTAAAAAACCATTTTAACATGTTTCATGTGTACCTGTTCAGTATATAAATGAACGTGTATTCTGAAGGAGAATAAATAGCCCTAAGGAAAGACAGAAAAACAATGGGTTTTTGGTCAGCCAGCGGTTCATTGTCATTCTAGTGGAACAGATACAGGACAGTCAGTGTTGAGGCATATTTTCGTTTGTGTTACTGCGCTAAAAATTCAAGTAGAAAATGATGTGTAGTTACGGTGTTTCCACCGGTAGTAAACCGTCGAGGTTCTTGAACACACACTACCGTAAACGTTTCGCGGTAGCCATGGCAACAGTACACCAACTTCCCTGTGAGTGGACTGTAGCTGAGTCTGGCCTCATCGAAAATGTCAAAAATATCTGCTGTGAACAAACGGGCGACACAGACGCTCGCTGAGAACATTTCGAAACAAGTGGAGCACTGTGAGTATGACGGTTAAACTTCTCAAATCAATAAACTAAGCCAGCTTTGTTATAGCGGTAGTTCAGTCCATGCTAAGCTTTACGGTTCATTGTTTTACTTAGCAGGTATGAAAATACACACTGCCGTCTAGGTATTGTTAGAGCAGATGAAGTGTACGCCATTTTTTTTTATGTTTCTGTTTATAGTCAGTAAAAAAGAGGTTGAGTGCCTTATCCGAGAGTTTAACGTCCTTGTGGCGGAGCAGAACAACTCTGGCAGAGCTGTGCACGGTCTGGACCGAGGAAAGTTCATAAGCACACTCCACAGCATCTTTGGACTTACTGATGACAGGATGACGGGTAGAGGTATTCAGTTTACAGTTATTTAAACTTATATTATTTACAAACCCAGTTCCAAAAAAAGGTGGGACGCTCTGTAAAATGTAAATTTGATCATTTCGAATTTGCATAAACTGTAGAGGCAGTTTTTTGTAGACTGGCAAACCTCGGCCCATCTTTACTTTTGAGGAACTCTGCTTCTCCAAGATGTTTTTAAAAAATAAAATAAAATATCCATTCATGTCAGTGACCTGCTGCCAATTAACCTAAAGTTGCATCGTTTCTTTTTTTAGTACCACTTAGTTTTGCACCCTACTGTTGCCCTCTCAGCTGTCTTGAGATATGTTGGTGCCATCAAATTTAAACAGAGCCAATATTGTTTTTTGAAATAGTAAAATGTCAATAAAATGGTGGAAAGTAAGCAAAATCTCCAAATCATCACTATCACCCTGTAAGTACAACCCAGAATTCTCACCTCCACCACCTTTTTCAGAATGATTAAATTAAATCTTTCAGTACGCTTGTCCAGGAGTACAGTTGGGAATGAGCAGTTTCTTCAGTACAAACAATTGAAATCTATAATTAAATCCAAGACATGTTGTGAGTGTAACTGTCTGTCATTCAGTCTTCAGGACATTTGACAAAGACAACGACAGCGTTGTCAGCATGAAAGAGTGGATCGAGGGACTGTCCGTCTTTCTTCGGGGGACCTTGGATGAAAAAATAAAATGTAACTTCTCAATCTTACTTTTTTTTGCTTAACCTCACTCTCACACCTTCACACATGTAGCTTTATCTACCTAAAAAAAATCCCTGTGTTTGGCATGGCTCAGACTGCTTCACTGTCTACGACCTGAATGGTGACAATGCCATCTCTAGAGAGGAGATGCTTCATATGCTGAAGGGCAGGCTCATCAGACAGCCCAATGAGGAGGACCCTGACGAAGGAATCAAAGACCTGGTGGAGATCATACTGAAGAAGATGGTGAGCTGTTTGCTGCACAGATATAACTGTTTACACATGATTAAAACAAACCAAAACACTATTTAAAAAATTCTCAGGTCTGTAAATAGTTTAGCAGCTCTGCCAATGGTGCTTCCTCCCACAGGACTATGACCATGATGGCAAATTGTCTTTTGAAGATTTTGAAAAGACTGTGAAAGATGAGAACCTATTGCTGGAAGCTTTTGGAACCTGCCTTCCTGACTTCAGGGTAATCTGTAATGAGAATTTGTTAAGCTCTTTAAATTTCCCCATCAAAAATTCTCAATCTTACAGTTTGCTTTTCTTTCTTTTTTTTCAGAGAATCGAGATGTTTGAGGGACACGTATTTCAGGAACAATTCGAACAATAACCAAATCACATAACTGCATACCTAGCCAAAACATCTTTAATATTAACCTCAATGGAACGGTGCTGTGATGCAAGATTTGTTTAATTAAGAAAAAATAAATAAATCCTGCTCTATCAAATCCGACGGCGTGGTTTGACCTTCTTCTCCACTGGTTTGATGTCTGGACTCGATGTCACCTAGGAGAGACGACGAAACTGGATTAACTGTAAAAAGTGATTTAGAGCATAGTGAAAATATTATTTTGTCCTTAATTACAACCAAAACAATATAATCACATGTACCTGCTTCATTGTGTTCCTGATCAGGCTGACAGTTGTGTTCAGTGACTCATCCTCCATGTCCAGTTTGGATGGTTCTGGTAGTTTTGGTCCAATCAAAGGCTCGTTCTGCCCAGAAACAGTACTGGAGGCCTCCTCAGCCTCTTCCATTTTGCGTTTCCGTTTCTCCAAGTGTGTGGTCCGAGGAAGAAATCTGACTGCCGCAGCCTGACGTGCTGACGGTCTGCTCGATAAGGTCTGTTTGCTCCTTGAACTCCCTTCTCGCTGCTCTAATGTGTCAGCACAGGTATTGTGCAAAGTCCCCATTTTATCCTCTGTTGGTAAATGTTGACTTTTAGGCCTATGGTAATGATGTTCTTGGGGAGGTAATGGCAGTAGAGGAAAGCCTAAATAGTGGCTGATGTTTGGAGTCTCCCTTGTATTGTCATTTCCAGAGGTCTGTTTGTGTGTGAGGATGTTGTCGTCTGACGTGGTAGTTGTTTCCGATGAAGTAGGCTCCTCTTGTGTGTCCTCTTTCTGTTCCCTTTCTCTCACTTTGCAATAATAAAATGAGACAGAAAAAAGTGTCAAAAATCCACATCATTCAAAAAGATCCGAGTCAAATGAAAATAAAAGTGCATGCAGATATCCCTCCCCGGATCCAACGCCTCCTGTCATGCTTACCTCCCCGTCTACAGAGACAGCGGCTCAGCTGGAGGTACGAAGAATCGCAGCGTCTGTGCACATTGGTGCACCCCCGCCCTTATGTTGCTTGTCTGTGTTTCATGGAGTATAGTGTGATGATATCTTTGCTCTTTATGTGCTATGGAGTGTTTTTGTGTTTTCTCCTCATGATGACTCATTTGTCAGAGTCACCATGGGCAGAAACCTTTTTTTTCTCCTGACCTTGCCCCTATATGTTACATATTTCACTGTCTACCCTTTTTTTTTCTGCTGCCTAGTCTGACCTGTCTCCCCAATGTAAGTTTGTATATTTTATGTATTGTCTGTATGGTCATCTACTGTAGGTCTGTCATCTCAGCTGCAGGCAACTGCAACTGACAAATAAAGCTTATCCTTATTTATGTTAACTGAAGTTTGCTTGGACTAATGAGGAACTAAGAAGCTACTCATTTGAGTGGTGGATTTTGTGAGGCAAAATATAACCTATAGACATAAAATTATACCTCTTTTCTGAGCAGCCCGGATGACATAGCTCCTCCGGTCCTGCAGCTTGAGCCTGGTGTCTTCCACAGTCTCGTATTCGGGGACGTAGCACACATGCAGCACACCACCATAGAAACTTTTCTCATCCATGTGTCGCTTTGCTGCTCTGAAATGAAACCAAATTATTCAGAAGGTCCTTCAGACGTTGCCAGTTAGGCATAATGAACAGTCTAGTGACATCTTGTACCTGGCACTTGTGAGTTTTTGGAACTTTACGAGGTACACCTCTGTGAACTCCTCGGCAGGATACTCGTCCAGGGGCCTGTACTCCTCCACAGCTCCATAGAGGGCACACAGCTGAATCAACTCAGTCATAACCCCAATCGCTGGGACCCCTTGGACCATCAGGTAACGACTCTCTAAATTTATGGTGTAAACCTGCAAATAATGCAACACTTGACTGCGGTACACTGATGGGAAAATGCTCATGTGAAAACTGCGAACAGTGGTTATATTTATCATCCAGATGTGGTTAAGGCTCTCACTGTGGTTCAGTGGAGTCCATAAAATCCGGAAGAGAGCAAATGTTTTTTTTAAAAACACTGTAAGTGACGTTCCCATGTAGCAGGGAGTGTCTCACACCTTAAGATACGCTCTTTTCTAAACAAAAGGGTCCTCTTACCTTAACTGCTTTGGCTTTTCTTCCTTCCCTATATTTTGGTCGAGAAATGCACACTCTCTGCTGTTCGTGATGTTTGTAAACCTCCGGGACTCTCCAGCAGCCAGAGCTGTTGTTGACGGGAGCCGCCATGTTTGTGGAAATTAACTTTTCACTTGATGCATTTCAAAATAAAGGTTCATTCTCGTGTTGAATAGGATTCATTCAAAGCATGTCGTAGTTGGACGTCTTATTCTGAAATGCGTTCAACCGAATATCGGCTACTCTGGTCTGGCACACACAGAGCACATCGATCCACTATGAGTTTGTCATACACTTGATGTTAGCGGTGCAGCTTCCTTGACGCGTTGAACGCGAAATAGAAAACTTTGTGAAAATCATGTTTAGCAATCAGGGCATTCAACCCGTAACTGTCACTTTTAGCAACGCAAAAAACTGCTTTTTACACCTTCCCTTGAAGCTAATATCACAGCTTTCCCTGAACGAGGTAAGATAGCCTAGCTAACCACCTAGCACTATCGTTTAGGTAAAATTAGTAGAAGCTTTGTTGACTTAAACAATTTTTAGCTAAAATGTTGGCCCGTTCTGTATGTTGTTCTATTCTTGTATTTTTTTTTAACAAAATTAATGCTGCTGTAAATTAATTTCCGAGACCCTTTGACAG
This sequence comes from Diplotaxodon limnothrissa, assembly GCF_057381915.1. NCBI lineage: Eukaryota > Metazoa > Chordata > Actinopteri > Cichliformes > Cichlidae > Diplotaxodon > Diplotaxodon limnothrissa. The sequence continues at coordinate 19,443,068 of NC_140616.1, forward strand.
TTATTCACATTACAAAATAAAATGTGACTTCTGCAGTTTAGACCTCGCGTCAGGCTGCTCTCTAGATCAAATGAATTGGAAAGATCAGTTTTTCATGACTCCATTCACTCCACTTCGGCCCGGCTGGAAACGTGCTCTGAATATAGATAGAAGAGGAGCTGAGTCAAACACAATACTACAGCATATGGAGAGAGAGGGTAGTTAGCAATTAGTATTTCAGTATTTGTTTCCTTCTCGGTGGAGCTGTTTTCGTAGCAGTTCCTTTACGGTTTCACTTGGTGGAGACAAAGGACTAGGTTAGAAATAAATCCGGGGTCTAGTGTATCTTTTAAAATGACTTTTCTAGCTTGTATCCTGTTCGCTGTTATGAATGAACAGTGTTTTTCTGATGAAGGCTTTCTGTTTATATTTGCACTTTTTTGGCTAACAGGAATTCCTGGTTCGTGGCTTCCTCTCCTTAAGTTTGACCTTTACTTACAAAGGATTCAGAACTGGGTTAACCCTGTCATTATTAGTCTAAACGGTGTAAAATGGATTGAATGAGGACGATTTGTTTGCTCAAGCATGGTTGCAAGCAAGGATGGTGGTCATGGTGTAGTCTAGGGTAAACAAAAGGTGCTTCAGCAAACATGCAGTCATGTGAAAAACAAAGTACACCCCTTGATTCAGTAAAGCTTGTTGAACCACCTTTAGCTGCACTAAATTGAAGTAACCATTTTATTTATGTTGTTATTAGTGTCTGACTGCGTTGTGGAGAAACTTTGTCCCACTCTACAGTGTTTGCAGGAATTTTTTGATGCACAGCTCTCTTTAGGTTCCGCATTTCAATCAGGCTGAGGTCTGGACTTTGACTGGGCTATTGCAACACACCGATTCCTTTCCTTTACAGCCACTCTGTTGGAGATTTGCTGCTCTAATTTGGGGTCTTTGCCAAGTTGCATGATCCCATGCAACTTGGCAATGACTGTAGAATACTTTTGTATACAGTGACATTCACAGTCAACCCATTTAAGGTCTTTTTCAGAACCAGCCTCTGGAGTTGTCCTGTGGTCATGGGCCTCCAGTGTTCCTCACCTGGACTCAAAACAGAGCCAGCTCCAGCCTGGGCAGCCACAAAGTGGAGCTGTGTCGGCAGCTAGGAGAGAAGCAGGGCCTGACAGATGGAGAGCAGGTAGAGCCCCTCCGTGAGGAATCTGTTCTTCGCTGTATTTTCAGAAGAAGCTAATTTTCTCCATCTTGTGACAGTGTACAGTGATTGTCAGTTTCTGTCTGGACTTACTAGTTGTTTAGTTTACTGGTTTGTTTTTCCTCAGGGCTTCTTAAGGCCATGTCATCAGGTCTCATCATTGGATCGGGTGTTTGTGGAGCCTGTATCAGCTGATGACTGGGAAATCCTGGTGGGTAATTTAGTGACATACAATATGTGAAACTTGTCTTCATACAAGTTTGCACTATTTTACACATTCTAATAATTACAAGGTGACTTCTCCTTTTTAAAGCACACTTAACAACTATTAATATATCACTTTTGTGTGACTGATATCGCCAGGAGCTCCACAGTTCTGCGCTGGAGCTGCAACTACTGGATCAGATCAGAGTAGTTTTCCAAGATGCCGTGTTTCCTGTGTGGGTGGACAACCACACGGTAATCTTTATCCGAATAGGTCAGTTTTGATACAATTATTCTATGTTGTTTATCAAATAACATGTGACACAAAAATATTGCAGTTATAATGGTTTGCCTGCTCAACTTGAGTTTTAAATGTTTGACTTCTATGACTACAGTTTAATTTAAAAAAAATTCTGCACAGCTTCACTTTCTCCACGTGTGCCCTACGGTCGCCTGGAGCAATTCACAGAACTTGTTGTGTCCCCGAAGATCCGCGCTGAAACTGGCACCCACACACATTCTCATCTAAAAGCCAACCCAAACTCAGAAAGTTTTCACAGACAGCCAAACATGGATTTCTCCTCCCCTTCAGGACCATCATCAGAAACTGCCTCCTCTACTTCTAACAGCCACCAGTGGGGTGGCATAGCCGACCTGAAAAGCCTCTTTCATCATATGATAAAGGGCGCTTATGACCCAGTTAAGGAACAACCGCCTTTACCTGAAATCCCCGCTCTCCTTACGGACTCTCTGTACAGAGTGTGCGGTGCACCTCCCCACTCTCTCAGCACCATAAGCCACGTTGCAACTAATGCTATTCACATCTTTCCTTGGAGCCACAGTTTCAATGCTAGGCTGAGTGAAGGTCACTCCTCAATTACATATGGCCTTCTCTCCAAAGTCCCATCCCCCAAAGAAACGAGGGACAGAACCAAGCAGGCAATGGAGAAAAAGAAGAAGGCAAGAGTTACTAAGGAGACTGCTACGCCTGAAGGAGAGGAGGTGAAGGAAGAGGAGGCCATGGTGGTTAGGGCAGTGTGCCATTGTACCAAGCTGCTTGGATGCAAGGAAAGAAGCAAGGGAGAGATTCACAGTGGAAGAGTATGGGTGAGTATGGTGTCTGAATAGAAGAATATCTATAGTTTATAAACAGTATTTTAACAATACTGCAGTGCCCTACTTCTTTCTGTTTCTGTTAAAATTTTTGTATCTTTCATTTTTTAGATTCCAGAGCCTCTGGCCAGCAGGCTTAATATCCCTGCCCATTCAACAGTAAGAATTAAGCCAGTGAAATCAGCTATCAAAGTAGCTTCTACTATTTGCCTACAACCCCTAAATCCACTGGTGAGTGCTGGAGTGTACATCTGTGTTACAGTGTCGGATGTAAATGAAGTACAAGGACATATAATTTGTTCAGAATTGCAGAAAATTTGTTCAGCTTCTTTCCTTTCTGTCCATCTGATTTTTAATTTTTTTTGACATTTTTCTCTTCAGCCTGAGGAGGATGATGAGGAGATCCAGACAGCATTCCTTGGTTGGCTGCACACACAGAGTCACGAACCTTTAGCCTGTCTGACAGCACGGTCTGGCACCATCCTCCTACATGGAACTGATGGTGATTCATTCCTGCACTTCCGTTACAAGCCAAAGAAGTGTATTTATAAATCATGCACAGACAGATTTGCATATGGCTATGTAAATTTAAAAAAGGGGGTAATAATAAATATCTTAAATTAGCTTCTTATTTTTTTTAAAATAATGGCCCTTCACTTTTTATTCTTTTCCATAGCAAAGTTAGAGTTTGCTTTAACTGTGCTGAAACCAGAACCACAGACTGAAGCTTCAGATCAGCTGTTTCTGCTAGCACCCACAGTTATCGAGAAGAAAGACATACAGGTATCGCCATGCAAGTGGAGAATTATATATCTGTGTCTTTAAACATTTAAATGAAAACAGATTGCTTCATGCAGTTTTTATTAAAAAATTCAACACGTTTTTAAGAAAAAAAAAGTCTTTGAAGTTGTTCAGTTATCTCTTTCTCTCATCTTCAGGTAGACAGAGAGCCAGTAACCACCCCAGCTGTGAAGCCTGAAGTTGAAACACCCCACTCAGAACTTCCCTCTCTTAGTATTCTTGGGTACGTCTTTTGCTAATTCAGTACCTATGCGTGATTTAAGCAGGAGATTGTTTTTCTCCATCAGTCTCCGTCATGTTTGGGTTTTTTTCCCCAGGGGGATGGATGAGCTTTGTAGAACTGGGTTTGAGTTTATCTCCCATAGCCTTCTGGGTAGTCCCCTCTCGAGAGAGCTGGGTACCACTGGTCGGGGACTTCAAGGTGGAGCTCTTCTCATCACTGGTGCCAAGGTATCTCTTTACTTAACATTTAAGTTAACTACTATTGCTAACACAACGGCTGTCAATATAATTCATTAACATAAGATAAATTGCTACTTCATAGCATTGATGTTTGTTTGTTGTTGTTTTTTTTGCAGCTTAAGCTCACTGGAGAACACATATTAACCAGTATTGTTTTCTTAAGTCTACAACATGTTGTGCTGTAACTTCTCTCTTCAGGGGAGTGGGAAGAGCACTCTATCCCAAGCCTTTTGCAGGAAAGCTAGAGAAGAGCTGGATGCACACATTGAGGTGGTAGACTGCAAAAAGCTACAAGGTCAAGAAAGACTTCATGAATATTTGCTGTCTGAATGGAAAAGAAGGATAAAATTTTACTTAATTAAAAAGATGTTTTGTTTTCCTTTTAGGCAAAAGAGTAGAAACTGTGAGACAGAATCTGATGGACATTTTTGAACAGGCAGAATGGAGGCAGCCCTCTGTTGTTCTACTTGATGACCTGGATCGTTTGACGTGGTCACCAGCCTCACCTGAACATGAACACGGCCCGGAGGCACTCCTTCAGCAGCACATTGCTCAAAGTAAAATATTTTCTTACCTGTGGGAATGCCTTTTGACAGACAGGATCGATAATCATTTCCTACTTTGATGAGTAATGTTATCTCACTGTGGCTGCAGGCCTGCAGGATGTGGTGGATGAGGTGATGCTTCACTCTAGCCTGGTGTGTCTGATCATTACCAGCCAGAGTGAACACTCCCTCCATCCCTCTCTGACTGAGGTACACGGTTCCCACTTCATCCAGGGATTTGTAAACATCCAGCCACCTGATCAGGTCGGCACTCATCCACATCCATATGTACAGGGTGGGTCATTTATATGGATACACCGTAATAACATGGGAATGGTTGGTGATATTAAAGTCCTGTTTGTGGCACATTAGTATATGTCAGGGGGGCAAACTGTTGGATTGTCAATGCAACCCTCTTCTCCCACTCTTCACACACTGATAGCAACACCGCAGGAGAAATGCCAGCACAGGCATCCAGTATCCGTAGTTTCAGGTGCTGCACATCTCGTATCTTCACACCATAGACAATTGCCTTCAGATGACCCCACAGATAAAAGTCTAAGGGGGTCAGATTGGGAGACCTTGGAGGCCATTCAACTGGCCCACGATGACCAATCCACTTTCCAGGAAACTGTTCATCTAGGAATGCTCGGACCTGGCACTAATAATGTGGTGGCGCACCATCTTGCTGGAAAAACTCAGGGAACGTGCCAGCTTCAGTGCATAAAGAGGGAAACACATCATCATGTAGCAATTTCAAATATCCAGTGGCCTTGAGGTTTCCATTGATGAAGAATGGACCCACTATGGTTGTACCGTATATACCACACCAAACCATCACTTTGTCGTTCCAACAGTCTTGGAGGGATCCATCCAATGTGGGTTAGTGTCAGAACAATAGTGGTGGTTTTGTTTGTTAACTTCACCATTCAAATAAAAGTTTGCCTCATCACTGAACAAAATCTTCTGCATGAACTGAGGGTCCTGTTGCAATTTTTGTTTTGCCCATTCTGCAAATTCTGTGCGCTGATCTGGGTCATCCTCGTTGACACGCTGCAGCAGCTGGAGTTTGTAAGGGTGCCATTTGTGAGTAGCTAATATCCGCCGAAGGGATGTTTGACTAATGCCACTCTCCAGTGACATGCGGCGAGTGCTACGCTGTGGGCTCTTGCTGAATGAAGCCAGGACAGCCACTGATGTTTCTTCAACAGTAACAGTTTTCTTGCGTCCACATTTTGGCAAATCCAACACTGAACCAGTTTCACGAAACTTGGCAAGCAGTTTGCTGACTGTAGCATGGGCGATGGGTGGACTCGTAGGGTGTCTTGCATTGAAATCTGCTGCAATGACCCGGTTACTGCGTTCACCAGATATCAACACAATTTCGATCCGCTCCACACGTGTTAACCTCTTCGACATGTCAATGGCTGTGAACAAAGAGAAACTTGTAAATAACTCATGAAAGAATAAAGTTACGTTAAAACCAAGCACACCATTGTTTTTCTTGTGACATTACCAATAAGTTTGATGTGTCACATGGTCCTCTTCCTATTGAAAAAACAAAAGTTGTATCCAAGATGGCCGACTTCTAAATGGCCACCATGGTCACCACCCATCTTGAGGAGTTTGCCCCCTCGCATATACTAATGTGCCACAAACAGGACTTTAATATCACCAACCATTCCCATTATATTACGGTGTATCCATATAAATGGCCCACCCTGTACACACACAAGCACAAGTACACACAAAGTAGAAAAGAAAAAAAAAAAACACCGATCATTTTATTGTTTGCAGGCCCAGAGGGTTGAGATTCTGCGCCATCTGATCCTGAGGAAGTCCTGCCTGTCTGTTGAGACTTTACAGAGTCTTGATATCGGGGCTGTTGCTAAGGAGACAGAGGGATACACACCTCAAGATCTAGTACTGCTGTTAGAGCGGGCTGTTCATGCTAACACTATGCTAAGAGGACACAGTGAACAAGGTATCAAAGACTGATGAAATTCCCAATAGATCAATTTCAGGTCTTCAGATTCTTCCTGCATCATGTGACCACTGATGCTAATGTAGAGTTATTGTCCAGATGTATTCATTGTGCCCTGTATTTTGCAGGAGTGTGTCTGTCCTGGAGGGACTTTGCGCAGGCTCTCAAAGGCTTCACCCCCCCCTCTTTGTGGGGTGTAGACCTCCACACCCCCAGTGGATTTGGGTTGGACAGGGTAGGAGGGCTAAAAGAAGTGCGACAGCAGCTTATGGACACCATACTGCTTCCTGCTAAGGTCAGATGGCTGTTGCTTTTTTCAAAATGTGTTTTAGCTGCAGTGTGGTATAATGAGCTACTATCTAGGTATTTTAAACACCATAATTACTATTGATTGTTGTACAGATGAGCTTTGGAAAGCATCGGCATGAGTGGTGATGAGGGGCTCAGTACAGACAAAATGAAAATAAAATATTTGAATCAGCTGATTTAGAAACAAACAAAAACTACAAGCAAAGTAATAATAAGACTCCCAAATTATGTAATTGCCTAGACCACTAATATATTAAAACCTCTTTTATTCGAGCCGATAAAGCGTCTTTTCTTTCTGGAGAGGTGGAAAACCCGTTTATTCAGCTTGCATGAGTCTTATAGTAGTAGAGAATAATTATTTATTGCACAGTCACTGACTGTGGGTCCTTGGTGTGTTGCAGTATCCGGTCCTTTTCGCCAATCTTCCTATCCGCCATCGCTCAGGAGCTCTGCTGTATGGCGCTCCTGGTACAGGAAAAACGCTGCTGGCCAGAGCTATCTCCAAAGACAGTGGTATGAACTTTATCAGCATCAAGGTAGGCTCTGCTTCAGCTTCGTCATTAAAATAAGACTGCCCTTCTGTATGAGAGCAAAGTTTCTACAGCAACAAGAGATTTTTTTAAACTCTCCCTCCAGGGACCTGAACTTCTAAGTAAGTACATTGGAGCCAGTGAGAAGGGAGTCCGTGATGTCTTCCAGAGGTTAGTGAACTTTTAAACTCCTCCCGGCATCGCTGTTGCTGTGTTATTACCTTTTGTTGCAAGTTATAATTATTAACATAAAACATTTGAAGTAATGGTAAAGTATTGGCGTTTCACATAAATGAAATGTTTTCTTTTTATTTCCTTCAATCACTTCTTCTTCTGCCTCTTTCAGGGCACAAGCCGCCAAGCCCTGCATCCTGTTCTTTGACGAGTTTGACGCTCTGGCTCCCAGAAGGGGCCACGACAGCACAGGTGTAACCGACCGCGTGGTCAACCAGCTCCTCACCCAGCTGGATGGAGTGGAGGGACTGCAGGGTAACGTCATACATCTTTAAACTATACACACAGTCATCATCACGAGTGCTTTGTAGTAATCTGCTTTAACTCCTGACTGACTCTGTTGGGATGAGATCAGAAGTGTTTGAAGCCATTTAAAGTTAAGTGGGGGTTAAGTCTCATGAAGTCCATTCAGTTTTTTTCCCTCCTGGCTCAAATGGACCTTTGGGTAATGACAGAGCATCGAAGCATGACTTTGATAATTTAATGTTAACAATTTTGGGATTGATGGGGAAAAACAATATACGTATAATGGATGTTGTTTTTTTTTAATTAAATGTGATTATGGCCACTGTTTAGTCAATACATTAATAAAATAAGGGTGAATCTACACTTGGCAGGGTTACCTTGTACCATACCCTTGCACAATTGTCCTGCCTCTCCTGGCTGGCTTCCACTCACACTGCACTTAACTGTGTAGACCCGAGTGCTCTTCACTCTTGCACTCACATGGTTTCGAAAAACACTTTTCCAAAGTACAGTGATGATTTTATGCATTTTGGGGTTTGAACTATGCTGTTTTCAGAGCAGTAAACGTTCCTCTTGAATGCCTTATAGATTGCTCAATTAGTTACTTCAGATGAGCTTCTCATCGGAAAAAAACACTGAAGTTCTATGCTTGGGCTCAGCTACTGCCTCTTCAAGTGAAGGTTCACTAAATCATGACCAAGCATGTTATGCTCGGTTACAATATATCAAACGTGCTTCATTGTGATACTTATGACTAATATGAATATGCTCTAAACCTTGGGCCAGTACATTTGAACAATATAGTTGGCTATGAAAGGTTATAGAGATGTGGTTAAACCTTTTTGTGGACGAATTAGTAGCATTTTAATCTGTCTTGAAACATACTTGGAGGGATCTTTAATTCAATTCAATTTAAAATAAATAAATTTGAATTCTTCGTGTTTGTCTTCATAGATGTGTACGTGCTTGCAGCCACCAGCCGACCAGATTTGATTGACCCGGCCCTGCTGAGACCTGGACGGCTGGACAAATCCCTTTACTGCCCTCCCCCTGACCTGGTTTGTTGGTTTAAAAGAATATTAATAATTATTAATTAACATCACTTCACTTCTAAACTCATTATATATGTATCAGTCCTTAAAAGACAAAAAGTAATGTTGAGTCATGTTACATGAAAGATTCTTGGGTTTTAAATCGAGCTATTGTGTCACATTTCCAGGAGGCTCGTGTGGAGATCCTGAAAGCTCTGACTGCAGGCGTCCCCCTGGCTCCCGATGTTGACCTGGAGCAGCTGGCAGCAGCGACAGAGCAGTTTACCGGGGCAGATCTGAAAGCCTTACTCTACAATGCACAGCTGGAGGCTGTCCACAACAGCATAGGCACCAGCGCACCACATGTAAGTGTATTGTACTTAAAGTATTGTCTGATGACTGTGTTATTATGTATTACCTTAGGTTAATAAAACAGGAAGTCAGGGAACTGTTGTCCATTCCATTATTTATAGTTCATTTTGTTGCAGCCAAGCATTTTTTTTAGCCCCTCAGGCAAATTAAATAATGTATTTTGTATGTGTCTCAGCATGTGAATTGCTCCAGTTCTGAATCCATTATCAGTTTTCAGCTTAATTTAAATTATCTCCAACCTTAGTGACAAGAAATGTAATGGAATAACTTACCTGAGGCACAGTAGGCTTAAACTAATTTCAAACTGAGCTGTAGTATCACAGTTAAGACCCATGTTGGACACTACAAATCCTCGTGAATCCATATATATGAACGTCTAAACCCTCTCTTCCTATGTGGCAATCAGGAGCTGAACTCTGGCTCAGAAAGCGACATGAGCCTTTCCTCCATGATCTTCCCGAACAACCAGGGCAGTGGGTCAGACGACTCGGCGGGAGAGGGAGAGTCAGGCATGGGGCTGGACCAGTCTATGGTGGTCGTGGAGCCCAGTGAGCTTCATGCAGAAAACAAACACCACTACGGCAATGTCTGGAGACTGTACTTTGAGAGTTCTGAGTCCGAGTTGGAGAATTCAAAACCAGTGAGCACTACTACCACATAGTACAAGTGTAGTACTAAGTATAGGATTAAAAAAATGTTATCACTCATAATTTTTGTGTGTTTTTTTCTTCCTCCGATCCTCCTGCTTTAACAGAACTCCCAGTGCATCTCTGGACCCAGTTCCATAAACACTGACTTTACTGGAGGATCAGTTCGTGACCACGCTAGCTCAGTCAATCCTGCGTACATGCCCTCACTCCAGAGGGGATATGAAGAGCTTGGCCAAGAGCAACTGGAGCGACTACAACAAGAGATTAATAACATCAAGAACAACTACAGGAAAGCCAATGTGAGTGACTCCAATGAATATATTTGAGCGTCTGAATGTGCTGTTATTCTGATTAGGACTTTTTTCATTGTAGTTGGCTTCACTAGTCTTTTCCATCCTGTAGAGCCAGATCTTCCTATATGAGCTACTATGTATAAAATTACTTTGTGATTGTTTGTGTAGGAAGAGTGTGCTTATGTGCATCCAGCTGCCAAACAACCAGGCCTGCTGCTGCGCCAAGCACATGTGAACGCCGCCTTGGCCGTGACCAAACCCTCCCTCAGCCAAGCCGACTGGAAGAGATACACAAAACTGTAAGTGAGCAGTACAAATGAAATAATAGGATTTTATAACAGTTATTTGTTTAATATTGACTTTAGTATGCTCAATTTATCAAGGACATCATAAGATACTTAGTGTCATCAACAGCAGGAAATTAAAAACATGAAAAACTGGTTCCTGACAGGTTGCGTCAATGGAGGACTAAAAAAACCAAACAAACAATGTGAAAAAAACAAATCTTAGTTGCAGTACTGTGTAATTTGGGAAATAACTTGAACAACTAAATGAGAGTAGAGAAACTGCACACGTAGTAGTTGCTGTTTTACTACTCAAAAACGTAACTTTGCATTCTGATTTGATTCAGTGTTTTAATATAAATCTTTTTAAAACTTTCTTTAGGTATGAAGGCTTTGGCGTCTCTGGAGACAGAAAATCTGTCAAATTTAAACCTGGACAACGTGTGACTTTAGCGTGATCAAACATTAACAGTTTAACCATTTCAGCCTAATTTTGACATTGTAAATGATTACATTGTGTGTATATAAAGTTCTTTACTCAGTTGGTTGTGAATTAGACTGGAAAGGCCTTGAATGTAATTAATGCACAGACGCACATTATAATGAAGTATAAATTATGAACATGTTTTAATTAAAAATGATCATTTTCTCCGACTTGTTTTCTGTAAGCATCTTGGATCATTTTAGCTTGAATGGGTTTCTTTAAACACAGTTGATTTTCTAACAAAACACTGAATATTATTGTGGGAAGTATTTAAAAGCTAAAGCAGGGTTGAAACTTTTGTCGTGACAGACACTTTGACTTCACAACACAAAAAGCACGAGTAATTAATAACATTAATGATGACTCAGTTCCATTAAACTACCTAATAAGCCATGACAGTGAACCAGCAAGAACAAATGTAGGAGCATTTCTCTGCTTTCTCTCCATTAGTGTGTCAACACGTCCGCTGCTCTTAGAAGTTTATAAAACTAACGAGAACGGTCAAGGTGCAAGTTACTGTGAAGTAGATGGTTCACACTCCACACAAAGGAAAACACCTGTATGTGAATTGAGACAAAATGTGTTTTGAAACAATGAAACACTTTCAAATATGTCACAGAACGGTTTACCTACCACTTTATTAGGTACAATTGTTCAATTGCTTTTTAATGCAAAGTTTCTAATCAGTCACATGGCAGACTGATGTGCAGTATCTGCATGTTTGAAACGACCTGCTGAAATTCAAAACGTGTGCAAAGGGAGAAACGAGGTGACTTAATTTAAAAATGTGGGAGTGTCCTTCCAAGAGGGACAAAAGGACCCTCTAATGATCCTCTACCTAATCCCACGAGCTAAGGTGTGAAAACTGGTGTAGGTCACAATCAGCCAAGGTTTTGGGTGAACCCATTGTGAAACCTTTATGACTACATTGTACCCCTCTTTTGACAGCTACCCTGTGGTCATATAGCTTAGGTAATGTTTTTTTTTTAACATTGTCATGTTCAAGAAACTCAAATGGCCTCCACAGTCACCAGATCTCAGTCCAATAAAGCATGTGGGAGATGCCTTGGACATTCATCTGACAAATTTGCAACAAATATTGGAAGCTATCATCTCAATATGGAGCAAAATCTCAGAGGAATTTTCCAGCACCTTGTTGAATCTGTGATAGCATGCAGGTCTGAATGCACTAACATTTCATTCTAAAAAAACCCGATATTTTGAAGTTTTATATAATGGTATAGAAATGTGTGAAGAAGTTATGGTTCATTTTTCTTGTTGATTTTTCTCTGTACATTTTTCGCCTTTATTTTTGAGTCCAATGAAGAAAGAAAACTGTGGGCTACAAACAGTGTTGGTCAAGTTACTTGAAAAAAGTAATCAGTAACTAATTACTGATTACTTCCCCGAAAAGTAATACCATTACTTTACTGATTACTTATTTTCAAAAGTAATTAATTACTTAGTTACTTTTTAAAAACACGATTTACAACCTGAATAGGTGATAAAGCGATAGATCTTTCAGCCCAATTCTACTTTTTCTGCATAATCCATCATACAAAATGTAATCAAATGGAAAAGTCTCTTTTTAAAACTTGTTTTATTAGTTTTAATCTTTTAACTCTATGCATCAAGAAAAAATGTAATTATATGCAACATTCTCTGACTGGAAGAAATTTGTTTAATATTTAAACCTATTTTCTGCACATTCCAGCACATAAAATATATTTTTTTGTGTTTACACTCAGTCTTTCAAATAGATCAGGGGTGTCAAACTCAAATACACAGTGGGCCAAAACTCAAAACTGGAACAAAGTCGCGGGCTAACGTTAATATTTATTGAAATATATTTAATCCTCCAGATATAAGAATGAATCTTTTCTTATGGACTCAAACTGAATATGGAACAAGCAAAGCTTAATACTAAACAACATATATATATATTAGCTGTATAATACCAGTAGGCCAGCTCTAATAGTAATTTGGTTTGGCTTCGCGGGCCAAATGTAATTAGGCTGCGGGCCAAATTTGGCCCACGGGCCAGAGTTTGACACCTATGAAATAGATGCAAGTAAAACACAGCAGAAAATAAATAAAGTCAAAGACTCAGCGGTCCTGTTGCTCTATTTTCACCTGTATTGCAGGAGTAGGGCAGGCAGAGGTTTACCCTGGTGCAGGTGTGCCGCAGCGGTCAGTGGAAGAATCCGCGAGTTTCTCTGTGAGTTTCCCATTACGTCATAGCTACTCGGTGCTTGCTTGGAAGTTTAGGGGGTTTTTTTTCACTGTAAAAAGAAGTTTTCTTCCCACGCACAATGGACACTAATGTTTTTGTCACTTTTTATGGAATCAAACTCAAAGTAAGGTCAGTACTTCCACGCTTTAAACGCTGCACGCTCATACTCTCTCCCACAATCGATATGTGATCCATTGTTGATCTGCACACAGCTGTTGCCACGAACGTCGCACTCGCTTACGTCACTGTCATGAGACATTCTCGCAAAAAATCACGGTTTTAGTAACGCAGTAACGCAGCGTTCCTACGGGAAAGTAACGGTAATCTAATTACCGTTTTTGCAATAGTAATCCCTTACTTTACTCGTTACTCGGCTACGAATCAAATGAGAGAGTAGGTCCCAACCACCCAGCTGCTGGGTCACACAGATGCCACAGATTAGTGATTTATGTTAATGGCTAGAAATATAAAACCGCACTGAGAAAGATTGAAGTCAAGACAAATTAGAAAAAGAAAAATCTGAAAATGGAGTCTATGGCTGTAACCTTTCTGCACTATAATCAGCACACAGGGATATCACCAAAATCTATCAGTCTAGCAGCAGCAGTCTGTTTGAAGATCTTTTTTTTGCAAAATCAGAAGCTTTTCAAGGTTTTAAAACACCATGAAAACATCTACCAATACTAGGAAAATGCACTCTTGTGTTCTAGCAGTTGTAATAAAAAGCTTTAGAAACAGTAGGATCAAACAACAACCCTTCCAAAGTGTCCATGGCCTCTGTTTGGCTCCAATCGTCCTTTTCTTACTGGTTTTAACCGATCAGTGCCTAAAATATCTGCAGGTCCTGTATCTCGGTAACTTTTGACCAAAGGTTCCCACAACACCTCAAACGGAGTCTTTCCTGATTCTTCACCCTGTTCATCAGCCGTTGCAATAAACAGCCTTCGCAATATTTTCCTACTGAAGCGATATTCCTGCTCTCAGCCTACACACACAGAGGCACTGGCAGGTTCTGCACTGGTAAATATAGACACTCAGCGCTGATTTTGGCTTCCTTTAGTCTTGTGTCAGTCCCACACAATGCAGCATGAAAAAATGGCCCTGTGGGAGTCTCTCCGCTTCATAATCAATCTGTCTCACCTGTAATGAGGCAAAGTCATAAATTCATGAAGAAAGCACTTTTAAAATTACACAAAGGAGGAGGCGGCACAAATAGGACTTTGACTAGAAGCATTTCATTTCCGTCTCATGGGACTTAAGGAAAAATTACTGTTGCCTTATTGATCACGGGGCAGGAAATTCTCTGTCTGCCAGTTGTGCAGAAGCAGCACGGCAGAGTCGGCTTAGGAGCCACACCTATTGTGTCTCAAAAAAACCAAACAAACGTGCAATGAAGGTTGAACATATCTTACACCTGGTTGAGGGATAAGACATTTGTTTTATCTGAAGCAGCTTTGGCAGGTTAGAGGGCTGGCGGTGGGGAAATCCAGAAGATTTATTGGTGCATCAGACAAACGCTCCCTGTGGTTGTGAGTTCATCGTCATCCATCTTTCATTCTCCCACGGCTCTTCTTCATCAAAGCGCCACGCAGCTGAACATATGGTGACTTTTGGTGAATTTGGGTGGAAATTATAGGAGCTAAATTTCCAATCCCAAAAACAGGCACCCGGGGCAATGTTTACCTCATTAACTGTCATATCATCAGCCCCTCCTCCACCACCACCTCCTCATCACTGGTGCTCCAGCTCTTCAAAGTCAATGCAACTGATTCAAGGGCTCTGGTATACAACAAAGCACTCGTTCATTTTACAACATCAAGAGGCGTCAGCCTTCACTAAAATTAGATGCTGATCAATGCAAAGGAGAACAGGCCTTGCTTGTGACAGATTTAGATGAAACAGAAAAGAGATGATATATGAGAAATAGAAAAAATAATAAGGGATGCTGTGATGGGAATTGACTAAAATGCATATAATGGAATAAGTGAGAGGCGGAGATGAGAGATGAGTGTGGGACCGTTTTAGCTCTGTTAGGTTTTGTTTCTTCTTGACAGGTACATTTCCTGGCAGGGATATGACTGCAAGGTACAAGAAAAAGTAGGGCATTTTCTTTTCTTTTTTTATGAATACAGACACCATTGTTCTGTAGTTATTAAAGTGTCAGTAATTTGAAGACAAGTTCAGTTTGAAACTGAGGGAAAACTAATTTAGCATCCCAAATATTTGTGAATTTTCTAAGGCGGTTTGGTTTTTGATGTCAGGAATTAAATGAACCCTGGAAAAAAAACAAACAGGAAATTTTGAAATCTACTAATTCAGTGAAACACGAATTAGTAGATTCCTCAACATATCCTCTAGATTTTGTGGTAATATTGCTTTCTCATCCGTCTCTGCTCGGCTGTGGTCATAAACCATTTCAGGTGTTGCAATTAGCGATACACATGAACTTGGCCTCTTCTAAATTTACAGCAGTTTCCCAGTGATTCAGGGCGGGCACGTCTTGGCAGACTGCACCTCTGGCTCTATTAGATGCGCATTAGTCCCGTTGTGCCTGTAAAACACTTGCGATTGCTGAGTGACTGCAGCACTCTGTGAAGAGCTCTTCAATCAATCACCACAGCAACAGCACCAACGACGATAAGACTTTCAGATTGCTGAGATTAAGCAACTGTTGGGGCGGGAATGGAAATCACTTCCAGACTTGTACTCATTCATCTAAATCACAGTTTCCCCACTTTCAGCGGGATGATCTTTGTCTGGGTTGATGCAATCATTTCGCCCTGATAATCCTGGGTCAGGGCTCCGGGTGCTGCAGCAGCAGGAGGAAAAGTAAGAGTCAGTGCACATGCGTCTGTTCAGAAGTAATTTACTTACAGTTTCTGTCTTTATTGTTCGGATGGAGCTGATGTTTTATGCATGTGTGGTGTAATTTATTTGTGGCTATACACTTTCATTTTCCCCTCGAGATGGATCGCAATCCCTTTGGTGAACACGCTTTTCCTTTTTTCTTCCTACACCAACTCCTTGTACAAGTAATTCCAAACTGCTTATGTCTCATTGTGAATATAGAGAAAACAAAGCCTTCTTCCTACCACAGTATATGGAGATTTTTATAAAGTGTATTTTAACTTATATATGTAAAAAAAAAAAAACACTTGGATTTTAAGAAAAGCTATTAGACTGCAGCTTCCAGCTCTTTTCATTCGGCTCCATATGGACTGAAAATTGTTGCCCTTGGGTCAGGTGAATAATAACACACAAGGGAAATGGATCTGTCCCTGCATTCATCAATAGCATCAGTGTTGTTTCTGATACGTGCCAGATTGGACTAAAGTCTAAAGAAATGAGAAAGTGAATGCAAGCGGAGAAAACAAGTCAATACAAATGATGAGCAAGAGAACTTGGAACCACTCTCCGATGTATTTTTTCTCCTCTGCCTGTTAGCTGCTATTTTGGCACCATTAGATTTGTGATTTACTCGAGTAAGACGACGTTTTGTCAATAACACCCTTAGGGAGAAACTGAACTATGGCAGCGCATTCGATAATATCTCTAGCTGGCAAATCTGCTGCTCTGAAGATAAAAGGAATTTTACTGCAATAAAAAAAAAACAACAAAAAAAAACAAAAAACAACTGGCAGAGAAAATAGCTGCGGATCTGCAGACCTCGCCGCCATAGTATCAGATGCAACCATGTTGTTTGTGAGTTTGTCTGGGCTGACCCTTAAATGCTATCAAGTGGATGCTGGTGAGTGCAGAAGGAGCGATGAGTTTGCCATGCTAGCTTGTCTGATAACCTGCTGTGGAAGTGTGCATGCCCATGTAATCAGTCCCAGCCTTAATCTGATTTGATTAGTGTGTCCTCCTGGATGAGGAGACGAGATGCGCCCTGCTGGCTCCGGCCCTCGGGCTGCTGTCTCGCTCTCTGCATGAAGTCTCCAAGAACTCGTAATGAGGCCAGCCAAGTCCTTTTTCTCTTGCTTGTCGCAGATGAGCGTGCGTGGAAAAATAAACACAGACAGCACTCTTGCGTACACAAACACCGAAGCACAGAGTGCACCTTATATAATAAAAACAGATATGGATTTGTGGTATATAGAAATAAAATCCCCACTGATCTGCAGCTGAGGATGCATTCAGAATATATTGATCGATATAGCTGTAAAACAAGCAAATAATACAAGTGCCTCAGTATGAAACACTGTAATGCAATGCATTGGTCTTCACAGAAATGTTGCATAGCATTAGTTCTGACACATCAGAGCAATTGCTGATGCCCTTCTGATGGCATGCTACGCGAACTGCTTTACCGTTAGTGCAACCCACACCCACCCAAGCACCTACAGTTCATAACCTTTTAACTTAGTCAGTGTCAAACCCATAGCCACTAACATCTGCTCTGCTGCTGCCTGCCCTGTGTAGACATGGAAGAATGGGAATGTGTGCTCTTGCCTCCTTAAGCTCCCCAAGTACATGTGTGGAAGGGCGGGGAGGTCCTAGAACAGAGACATACCACCAACTTCTGTTACTGCAGATAAAGTAGCAATCCCACTTTTGACTCAAGTGATCCTGACACAACACCAGGCCCCTTTTACTTCAGTAGCCTAAATGATACAGTTACTGT
This sequence comes from Diplotaxodon limnothrissa, assembly GCF_057381915.1. Classification (NCBI taxonomy): domain Eukaryota; kingdom Metazoa; phylum Chordata; class Actinopteri; order Cichliformes; family Cichlidae; genus Diplotaxodon; species Diplotaxodon limnothrissa. Next base: position 19,460,653 of record NC_140616.1, read on the forward strand.
CAGTATTTTAATCTGATTCTCTCATTTAGCTGACTGTAATTTTCTATACAACCAAATTTGGATTTAGCTCATATTCATTCCTCATCTGTTGCACCTCAGGAAGACATGATTAGTAAATCACCTGCCCTCTGGCACTGGAAAGTGGAATGTTTGATTTCTTGAACATGGAAAATAGAAAAGACTGAACTAACCCAGTTAAAATCTATACAGGGAGACATATTACAAGGTGGGCATGCACAAAATCCGAGCCCATCGAGTTGCCACCATTATGAATATTTGGGACTATAGGACGGCGTGAGGTTTGTCAGTGTTAAGCTTTGATATGTGAACCGTATGTCACACTTAACATGAACTGATTTTAAGTTTAGGGTTTTGGTATTCCTCTAATGAGTAGCTACTAGATATTCACAAAGAACATCAGGTCTACTGAGTAATCCACTCTACCAGACTGGCTGTTCTCACATACACAGCACAGCTTCCCCTCGCAGGAATGGAGCCATTTAACTGTGACAGTTCAAATAACTGCACGCTGCGCGTGAGTGAGAGACACTGTGACTGAAACGAAGGCTGGGTGGGAGGCAAGAGGTAGAATATTTTCTTCCTCGCTTAAGAGAGTGAGAGACAGATGCTGTTAGGCACTGACTTACATTTCTAATGAGCACAGGGCATCAGTATCCATTAGTGTGAGAACAATCTTCGCCTAAAGACGGAGCTCGGTGGAGGTTCCTGGGCCGGGTAGCAGATAGAGCCGTCAAGCAGGAAATGGTGTCACACACTAAGGAGTAGGGAGCCGCTATGACCTGCGTGTTGGGAAATAAACATCCTGTGACACAGCCAGGCATGTAATGGGAAACCCAAGCACCAAAACCAGGGATGTATACACAAAAGGCAAACTGAGATTAAATATTGAGTTTAAAAACAAAAGCTGGTGCTTAGTAGTTCACGAGTTTCACTGATGTTTTTTTTTTTTCATAAATCTTTTAAGGATTTTCCAGTGACTGCTCTGAAAGTAGCAATATTATAAGTTTGAGATTCATGTAATGTGTCACTAACAAAAGTTGAACTATTTAGCTGTGAAATATAATATAAACTTTGAAAATTGCATTTTCTGCCGACTTCCACACAGAACTCTATTTCAAAGTAAAAGGGCAGATTCATAAAGATGAAATATTGCTTTACTAAAGGCGACATTCTCTGTGAGAGAAATGCCTGCTCTGAAAGTGGCACAACATAAAATGCCACATTTGTGGTTGCTTTGAATGGAGCTGTAACAGCTTCTGGACAGACGGAGATGAACCTGCGGTCTCTGCAGGAGGTCTGTGAGGTGGGATGGTGGAGAAACTATTACTCACCAAGACAATTCTCACCCACCTGAATGCAAGGTGTGTGCTGTTTATGATTTACTGTTCAGATGCTGAACGTTTTTATTTAGCTTGCATTATTTGGTTATTTTTAGCTGAGTTTTTATCCTTAGTCAAGATGATCCTACAATGCTTCACTAACAATGGGGAGACCAATCCATGACTGATATATTTCCATTCTGTTTTTATCCAAATTTGCTTTTACTGCATTGCCAGAGTGATTCTTATGTTAAAAAACAAAGCAGGTATTTTAGAGCTGGTACTGAATGGCGGATCTAAATCTGATGGTACTTTTCTGTGTCCATTCCATCAGTTTTGACAGAATCAGCAACACTATTGGCTGACATACAGCTGTGTACTTATTGACCATGATTTGAACCAAAAAATACAAGTGCCACTGATTTACAGTCCAGTTGTTCTATAATTTGGCATATCTCAGCCTTTTCCTCCCAGTTTCCTTCCTTAAGAATGATTCCTTGACAGCCACCTTTCCATTGAGACCATTTCAGGTTGGGGCCTCAGTGAACCGCTGATGGATCAACTGAAGGGACAGATGCATCTCTTGGGTCCTGTGTCAGGGCTTTTCCCTATTTCTTAAGGACACGACTTTCAGATTCTATTCATATGCCCCAGATATTTTTTTTAAGACCTGACAGTTCTTCTTTTGTCCTTGACTTGTTCAGTTTCCTCACATTTTAAAGGACTCACTGCACACCATGGCAGGAGATCCCAAGTTTGTAGCTAATTGTGCAAAAATACAATTTTATGCATGATCTTTGGTTAGACTCAACTAAAGAAATGGGGAAAAAATATTCTACTTCTAATAAAATGCATAGAGAAATTTAGTCTTAAATATGTTCTTTGTTAACTCATTCACTGCCAGCCATGAGTCAATGGGTTTAACTCATTCACTGCAATTGACGGCTATAGACGTCAGTGGCAGTGAATGAGTTAAGTTGTCTGTGTCGACACAACACTGGTTGAGTTAGGTGCTTTTTTCTAATGCTTGAGTGATAAGTTACAATAAAACGGCTTCAAAAACAAACCAAAACATCACTTTCAAAATTTTCAGGTACAAGGACTGCATTGAAAAGGAGTGAAAAAGTAGACAATGACCAAAGAAGGTCTTTAAACGTTTGCTCAAGACCACTTTAAAGAATTGCTAGACAGTCTGACAAAAATCGTGAAAAGTTCGGTGGCGTTTGAAGTGAAGGACTCGATCTATACTGCCGAAAGCTTGTCATGGTCAACGAAAGGTTCGTAAAGATATCAAGATGTGAGTCTGACTGTTTTTGGAAACTGAGGATTTAACCAAGACATCTGCAGACTGAGATGCACTGGAGAAAAAACCTGGTTAACTCAAGAACCAAGAAAAGGACTGAGGTGAACAGACTGGAAAACACCCACTTAACTTAGTTGCAATATGTCTGGTCCAGACAAGTTGGTTTGGCGAAATCTTGTATCACATATCAAGAGCCCAGAAGAACCCTGGTGCTGGATCTGGGTTTATCAAGCAAACTTTAAAGTTTAAAGCCAAGAATAATTTAGGACCATATTGTGATACTTCATCAAAGTCTGGTAACTTCTCTTAAAATGGTTTTGCGTTAGTGTAGCTGTTTGACACTGATGATCTTAAAGTCTGTGTCCAGATGCAGACTGACACAAAACTCCTTCATATGCCTGTGAATTGAATCCTGCGCCAACATGCGATTTGGTCAGATAATATCGAAGTGCTTTCATTTGTGTTATAGCATATAGGACCGTTACCTATTAATTATAGCGATGTGTCTTTCATTGTTAAAAGGATTCGGCCTGAGTGACAAATCAGAATAAATGTCTCAGTACAGAGTGAAATTACTATTACTGCTTTTCATCACGAGTCATGTCTTGGACCCTTGCGGTTGTGCTTTGTGAATGAAGAGAGGCACAGTGTAGAGTGGTTACAGTTCTTAAACCTTTAATGTAAACAGCAGTTTTGAGGGGCTTTGAAAAAAATCCTAAAGAAAAAAACAAAACAATCTGAAGGCATTAAATAGGAAGGGGGAGGGGGGAATATATAAATCATACTTAGAAATAACAACCACGATCTGCTTTTAAATTAAAAAAATACATAAACTCTCAATTTTGTGGCCATATGGTCCTGAACATACACAAAAAATGTCAACTTCCCTTGATCAAATACTAACTTACATTTTGCAATACTAACTACCCGGCACGTTCACAATTTTTGTTCTTTTTCGTTTTTCTAAAGCAAAATCACTAAATCGTAGTCATTTTACAAATGATAAACGAAACAAAAGAAAAAAAAGCTAAAATATTGCTTAGGAATGTTGTGTACAGCAGTCTTTACAACGAGAGACCCAAACGAGCGGGAGACAAGTGTGTGTTTGAGCGCGTGTTGCACAATGGTGGCGCTTTTACAGTTGTTCTATGGCAAAGCCACTGTGTAGGTGTGTACAATAAGCAATAAGCAGTGGTGGGATAATTACATTTATATTTCAAAAAGAGGCTTTTTACTGTGGTACAGTGCCTGGATTTCAAGGATTGACTTTTTCTAACAGTCTCTATTACATGTGAAGCAGGGCAGAGTAGACAGACGACACTAGTTTTTCTCTTTCTGTTTTTAAAAAGTATTCATCTTAAAAGGTAATTCAGCCTCTTGGGAAACACTTAGCTGCCACAATTGTCCTACTGTAAGTGGGAATGTGACAGGAAATACTACTGGGAAGTTGACGCCCCCCTCCCCGTTGACGCCCAATCGTCCTTCCCTGCTCTTGAATCCCACAACCACCATCTTGATCCCTATAGCCTTCACCCCCTAGTGACAAAAGCCCTGAGGAACAATAATAACATGAACATAAAGGAAGGACAATCCAATGGAATTTCTAAGCTTTTTTTGTCCACAATATTCTTGAAGCAAAATGACAGTAAGCGCCGCAGCCAAGAAGAAGAAAAGGGTGAATGTCTTCAAACACCAGACACTGGAGGAGAGTGAAGAAGGAGGAGGAGGAGGAGGAGACGTGGGACGACCAACGACAGGCCAAACAAACACTTCCTGGTTTCTCTTCTCCATGGCAACGTGATGACTCTGCATCGACCCCCAAGTCCCTCAAGTGCAAACAGTTATCGTTAATACGCACCATTTTCTCCCTTATAAACATCTAGCAAGAAGCAAGAGGAAAATAGTTCAAGAAATCCTTTTTTTTCTTTCAATCACAGTTCATTTTTTTATATTATATGTTTTTGTTTTTTTTTTTTATTCTTGTTCCAGTTTATAAGAAAAGGGGACCGGTCCAGTGAATACAGTGGGTTTGGGGTTTGTTTCGGGTTCGGGCTTGTGGGGTCGTACACCTAGTTACAGTCGTAAACGAAGTCATAGTTGCTAGGCTCTTTGGGAATCGGGGGCGGGGCCTCTGGAATCTGGATGTTCTCTAGATCCAAGAGGCGAAGCTTCATCTCCATAGAGAGCAGGGTGTCCATGTCAGATTTGGTGTATTCGCTGGTCATCTCCTTACCCAGGAGGGCATTCAGACCATCTGTCCACACACAATACTGCGGAGAGACGGGCAGAGGCACGTTAATTAGAATATTCATAAGAATGGTTAAAAAAAAAGGTACGGCACAAAGAACAAAACCTCTAAAATCTACTCTGCGAAACAGAGAAAACACCTTAAAAAAAAGGCAAAAAGTTTCTACATTCCTCAGCGAAAGCTTTCAGGCATTACACCTTTGTTTACAGTGAGTTATATTTGGCCCCAATCTATAAAAAACCACCAACATTGCAATTCTATTTGCCACATTCCCCAAGGACTATCAGATATTTATAAGTAGAGCTGTCTTAAAGCCTTTTGGGGCAAACTAAAATGAAGTCAGGCAAACTGGGTCGAGTCATTGTTAAGTCAGAAGTCCAAATAAAGTTCATTCCAAGCCAACGGCAAACAGGCTGGTGCACTATGAACGCTCATCATTTCATGTGCAACGTTTAAACAGTTCTAGTTATGCTTTACACGTCAGAAAACATGTTTTTTTCACTTTACCTGCACAAGCTTTATACTTGTTTTTCGATGAAATTATATCTGTCCATAAAGGCATCTTTCCACTATTTAAGTGTCAGCTCTATACCTGCATAAACCATGCATTGGATCTCTATGCGTAATCCCACACGTTCATTCTGTGTGACACTGTCAACAACTGCAGGGTCAGCTTACCTCATGCTTGTCAGGAGCGATAAAATTTAAGTATTCGTCCGACTCGTAGAGGACAGAGAAGGCCAGCTCTAACACCTCCTGCAGAGAGGACAGAGTGAAAAGCAGAGGGAGAATATGAGGCGGAGAAAATGGTGCAAAGACCGAGTGAGAGTGGAGGAGGTGGGACGGAGAGAGAGGTAGAAGCAAAAAAGAAAAGAAGAAGAAATACCAGGTGAGATTTACAGTACAATGCTGCCATACTAGCGCGATGCTGCTCTCCTCCACGTCCCATCACCATCTGTTATATCAGCTGCACATTAACTCATCCGGTACCGGTGAGATATATGTAGGGATCTTTTTATATTAGCTACTGTAAAATAACAGTAGGGGCTGGGGATCGGGGACAAAAAAGACAAATTCACTTCAGTCTCTTTTATGAAATTAACTGGACGGAGAAGGAGGACAGTGTAGTGACAGAGCCAGATTTGTAGATGTATGCAAGTAATTTATCTGTGTGAAATTAGCGTCTGGTTTTACGAAGCCAGTAGGGGATTACTCAGTCAGAGGCTGAGCCTGGAGCTGAGGAGAGCTTAAAAGAATCTGTGGTCAGATTTGACTCAGAGAGGGAAAGAAAAACAAAGTAGTGCTGAGAGTAATTCTATCTACTCTGTGCAGCCGGTTTAAGCTGCACACTCACACAGTGAGCATCTAAAAGGGCAGTCGTTACTATATTTACCCTCTTGATTCAGTAAAGAACCTGTTATAATTACTTAACTCAAAGAACAGCTGATGGAGTGACTGGTTGTTGGATACTGTAGATCAAGTTATTCCTGAGGATGTCCGTGCATTTCATGAAACAGTTGTTGAGCGTTTCAGCGGTAAGCAGGAAATGAGTGTTAAATGAACAACATTGTTAGTTTTTCCAGGTTTATGACCTCAAAGCTAATTCCTCTCTTTTTTGGTGCAATTAAAAGACAGATCGTGTTCATTTGTTACCGCTCTGCTTTTCTTTTTATGAACTTATTAAGTGCATGCACCTTTTACTGGTGCTGCAGCAGTCTTTTTGGTAATGGGTTAATTTAATTTCCTCTTTCCCACAATATATATTTTTTTAAATAATAAATGTGCACTTGCTTTTTAGATGATGATGATTTTTCCCCCCCACATAAACTGGTCCCATTATAAATCGCTGGAACATTGTGGAAATACAGCAAAGCATGCAATCATCCACACTTGTCATATATCCTCCAATCATTTGTGTGATGCTGTAACGTAACATATCTGGAGGAATTTGGGAGATAATATGGAAACACTTCACACTTCTCTATTCTTCCAGTGTCCCACAAACGGTGCACTGCCTGCTCTGCTCTCAAGTCTGTAGAGGTGACTTTGGCTGGTCTTCTAACAGTGAGTAATGAAATGTGCTTATGTTCTTATTCACAAGGCTGGGACAGGCCTGCTAGACAGCCCACAGACCCCCCTCAGGTCATTCTCCTAGACCTGCGCTTATCGACAAGGTAATAAAAGAGACAAAGCAGAGAGGAGGCGTGCTCCTTTGTCTTCAAGGCTATTTATCCAAGATCCAATATATCGGAGTCCCGTGGGTGGGGGCCGAGGGTTTGCAGAGGAAAAGTACGAACGAGGAAGAGCTGATGTGTACACAGATGCAGACATGATGGCTCTTTCACCCTGGTTGAGGCACCGCAGAGGGCGCGCCCAAACGTTACTATCACACCTTCACAGCGAAGAAAAGATGCCAGCACGTTTTTAGCGCCTCTGGCGTAATTGTCGTCTGTAACTAACGGACTATTCGGTGACTTATTTCTACGCGAGGCCTCTGACGGAGACGCCTCTGTGCAGAGCGCTGAGACGCAAGTTATTGTGTTATTTCCTAAAGCGAAATTATGTAACCGACGTCCTCGTTATGCAACTCTCGCATACACAGGAACTCATTCTCTCGCCTGGATACACACCCACCCGCCCACACACATGCACATGTGCACGTGCATGTGTGTGCGCACGTTCACACACAAACACATACCTTGTTTTGCTTCAGGGCTCCCTTTTCCTTCATGTGAGGACAGTCTTTGCCAGTGATAACAGCTTTGATATCAGCCACAGGCACTGCAGAGAGGACAGAAGTGAGTTTACAACAACGACAACAACAACAACATCATCATCATCCTCTTGACAACTGTGCTATTCCATATGGGTTCTTGTTTTTTTTTTTTTTCCTTTTTCCTTCAAGTGATTAAAACTTTAAATTTTCCCCAAATCTGTCACTGTGCAAGGCCCACAAGAAAAACTGATGTTAACACTGTCTGTAAAAAGCCAACTGTTAGTGTCGGTGACTGCTGCTCGTCTCTGAATTCAGCAAGACACACATTTTTGCAGGAAATCAACATAAAATACTGATAAATATTTTCCTCTGCAAGTCATTGGGAAATCAGTTAAATAGAAATTGTGCTAAAATACTGTAAAAAAACAAACAAACTATTAAAGGTTTTACTCACGTTTGTCCTGTAAAGAGTCATGGGGCACCTCGCCCTGAGGGCTCTCTTCCAGATCTCCGTAGTGCAGGACTTTATGATTCGGAGACAGACGGCAGTACCAAAACTTATCTAGAACAAATGATGAGGAAGACAGAAGGGAGTAAGAAGCAGATTTAGAGGTGTTATGAAATAAGCAGTAGCTGGCAAAGGCATCACATGGGTATGGATTTGCATGACTCATCAACAGCAGAGAAAATTAGCATGGCAAAAAATATGTGTCAAAAAATAAAACAGCCTTGAGGAAAATCCACAGATGGGCAACGATGATCTCCACTAAGGGAGGGAGGGAGGGATCTGGAGGGGAAACAACAAAACTGGCGGCCTTCTTCACCGAACAATGACTCAACAGCAGAAAACACGGTCGATTCAAGATCACAAAAGGACATCCAGGTTTCTTTAACTCTCACTCAAAAGGCTCAAAAGAGCATGAACCCTTAATTGTGACCTGATTAAACGAAGTGTATATCGGGTCCTTGGCAGAGACATGGGATCCAAGCTACTTTTCTGTGAAGACTGTGGAAATGAGGTAAAAAATGACAGTCTTTTAATATCAAAAGCTAAGGTTCTCTCTAAAAGGCAATCAAAGCTCACATCCAACATTACAAAGGCTGTCAAAGATAAAGCATCAATTATATCAGCTATATACGACAGCAAAATATTATCTGATTTTTTTTTTTAAAAAAGTGGCCTAAAATTAGGTGAGCAAAAAAATTTACTGTGCATAGGTTGTCACATCATTGTAACCGTTAAGAGGACCCTTCAAGTCAAAATCGTGTTGGTGTGTTTTTCTCGTGGACGCTCTCCTGAGCAATCCCCCAGCAGCTTCAGCACCAGTTGTGTCTGTACACACTGCTGGTTATTGTCTCCATCAGCAGCCTCTGCCTCCAGCCTGGTGTTTGTCGGCCGTTTCCTGGCAAGGTGGGGCATCGAGCTGAGCTGGCAGAAAGAGTGCACAGACTGGGGAGTTCGGCTCGGTGCGTGCACAGTCCAAATCCTAATTGTTGAAAATAGACAGTCGGTGCTGCCAGGCCATTGGTTCGAGTGGAACTGGTCCACAGGGAGCTGAGAAGAGATCTGCGCAGTGGCTGTGAGGGGATGGGAGGCTCTCAAACTGCTCATCTTAACTGATAGGGTGTGTCTGTGCAGCAGTGCATGCTCGTCTTCTTGCTGTCTTTGATGTTAGACTTATCTCTCGTATCACTTGTAACATTCACAAAGTCAGCAACCAGAACATTGGTGAGCGATAACGTTTAACAGAATTAGGTCAAATTTTAAAGTTTACTTTTGCATTTACACAAAGTGCCTGCAGTATCCTGCACTTAAGACGGCACACATAGCACTCTTTCCAACTTTAAAGTGCCATCAAGCTGACCTTTTAAAAAGTGTTTTCCTGTAATGGGCAGCATGGGGAGTAGAGAGAGGATTCAAATGCACTGAAGTCAGCTTAATTAATATTTTATGTCGGAACGAGAGTCTTTGAAATAATCACACAAGAAGCCGTGGAGTGCTGAGGACTGCGTGAGGGGACAGTAAGAGCCCATCTAACTTACTGCATGTATAAAATAAACACTTCCAGCATACAGAGACTTAATAAAGTAATAACTGGGAAATCTGTCTAAGAAAAGCACCAAAGATAAAGGAAAATTTTGACTAGGTAAGCATGATCGCCTCGTAGTGGCATTGCTTTCTTAAGCTTTGCAAGAAGAGGAGCTTCTCACTTTTCAATGCATGAATTTGCTGTCAGTACCGGCACGAGAACAAAGCCTTAGAGATTTAGATAGAGTGGGAAAACAGATAGGAGCAACATGTATTAATGAAGGAAGAAGTAAATAAAGAATGCATAAATTCACACGTGCAGAGGAAGGATACAAAGCAAGCCACAGAGAGACGCTGATGAATGGGGGTGCAGGAGTGTTGTGGATAAACGGCAATCTCCTCAGAGTCCTCAGAGGCGATATCAGCTACAGCTAGCTTGTAGCAGGCAGATGACTTGGCTATAGTTAGCGCGCTGTTGCAGCAGATTAAAGCCGGTGGAACCCCACAGGCTGGTGTCAGATCCAGCAGGGCTCCAAAATAGCTTTACATACACTCGTGTTCTAAAAGGGTCCAGCGTGCTTTCTTTTTGTGTAGGATCCACATAGGCTGCGTGTTCCCAGTTCCACTGAGAAGCTTTCTAGGATCTCTGTGAAGTAATGATGACCATGATATGGTAATATGAGCTCAATCACAGCATGCTGCTCCGGAAAACCTAGACAAGCGTAAATCAGTCGGCCACAAGCAGCGAAGAAGATCAGACACTTAATCCGGCTGACGGTTTCCACCTGAACGTCTGTCCTGAATAATCTTTTTAACTCAATTGTTTTTCTCCCTCACTTCTGTGCTTCTTTTCGACTTCTCCGTTTCCGTCATCCGGCTATGACAACATCTGGATGACAGCTGCCAAGATGAATGCATCAGTGATCAGGTTTTAAAATGCCAGAATAAATTGGTGCATGGAGGGAAAAAAAAGAAAAAAGAAAAAAAGGACGAGGTCTAAACTCAGTCAGTCAGTTTGATTTGCCTTATTGAAAAGTACAGTTCCTGCAGGGTAGCTTCTGACAGCAATGCAATAACAGCGAACCAAACCACATCCTAAGCTTGTCACTGGGCTCCTTTTTTTAATTTAATGTATTTGTAGAGGCAAAAGTGGCAGAGAGGGGTTATGGAAAGGTGGGGGGACAGAAGAGTGAAGGGATGAGGCCTCAGGCAGATTAAATCCTCTGTGAGTGAAGAGCAGTATATTATACCTGCTACTCCTCTCTTTCCCGCTTCTCTTATTCCTCTCTGCTCCTTCTCTCTCGTGGCAGCGAGTGTGAAATGCGATATTAGGTGGAATGATTTGAATGCAAGCAGTCTGCCGGATTTTCAATTTTTATTCCTTTTGCTCTCATCTCCATTGTGCTGCTTTAAATGGGAGCGTCCTAATATCTCCTGAACAACACACTCGTGTTATTCTCTAAAGGCAATACACCGGGTTGATATTTTCACCACATCCTCTGTAGTGTAGAACTGGGGATTATCACAGTCATCTTTCATTCTTTCCATTCAAAGCTTTCCCCTCAAATGTGTCTGAAGAAGAGCAAACAGAAGTGTGTTTACAGGGCTTTTGGCTTTATGCGCCTTTGCATTTGTTAGCGCGCCCTTTCCCTGTATGTGCAGAAGCAAAAGGAGACGGAAGACGCCGCGCGTGCACCTCAAGGCAGACACGCGTGTTCCTGCTTTTCTGTATGCAGCGAGGAGAGAGGCAGAGTTTCACTATGTGTCTGCCTCAAAGGCTCAGAGAGCCAGAAAACTTCTGAGCGATCATGACGGCAGACGCACAGCAGTCCACAGCTTCAAAGATCCCCCTCAGATAAAATATCTCCCGTGGTGTTTTCACATGGAAAAGAGAATAAGGCGATGGAAACAGAGAACAGAAGAAGACAAAGGAGGAAACAGAAGCAGATCTTTTGTGGATGCAAGAGGCGTGGCAGTGGATTCTGATGCGTATGACCAAAAGTCAAGTTTGTAAGGTTGTAAATTCGTGTTTGCTCCTGTGCGCGTACATGTGTAAATGCTGCGCCTCACCTTGCCTCCTGCGACTGCTGATTTTCCTGAAGCAAGTGCCCTCACACAGCCTGTTGAGCCTCTGCTGCTTGATCAGTTCCATGATCTCCGGCTGGATCTTTTCTCTCAGCTCCCTGCCGAAAAACAAGCACACACCCTTGCTTTAAGAGAATTGTTTAAATCCCGTTAACCGCACCCGGTGTGGCGAGCCGGTGACAGCGAAGTCACAAGACCCTCCCAGTCAATAAGATTGTTGGAAATGAAACAGAGAGGGCCAAAACACACAGACATACACTTTCACAGCAAATATGTCACAGCATCTCGTGAGGTTGGATCAGCGGAAACCTGTGTTTCTGAAGCATCTGCTCGATTTCCTCTCGTTTATTCATGCAGCTTCATGTATGTGTGTTGTTTCCGTTGCATACGAATGCAGAGCACACAGCACCGGTCAACATGAATTATGTATATCATCTGCCTGAGCAGTGCCGCTCTCCATCATTATTACAGCTGAGTCCTTTCTCATCACATTTACTATACATTTGTTTTCTACCGTCGAAATATTACTGACTGTGAGAATTTTATGTTTCGGCGTTCCTGATCGCATCGTCGTCTTCCTTCGGGCTCACTCGCTTATTCCTCCCTTCATCCGTCTCCCTGCTTGGCCCTCCCTAGGCATGTATTTGCCTCATTGGTGATTCCAGTCATTACACCGATCTGTGTTAGGACATTCGCTCTGACATCTTTAAAGAAACAGCTAGTGAGAAAGGCATGGCTGGGAAAGGATGGATGACGATAGCTCGTCTTTACCACTTCATGCGCCGCGCTCATGACTGAGGTCGACACGGGCGAGGCTGCTTTTGCCTGAGAGTTTCAGATTACTTTGTTGCTTCGTCTTTTCGGGAAGCAGCTCCTCAGTTTTAATTTGAATCCATTCACCGAAAATTGAACGTCTTGTACGAACAGACCTCCGCAAAAAAGGCACTGTGGTTGTTAACAAGTGTTTAAATGATGAAAGCAATGAGGCATGGGCCTCCTGGTAATGTACACTTGGCCACTTATTACAATTGAATTAAGGTGTAGATTTTGTACATCTCAAATTACATAAAATAATAAGCTCAGAACGTCTACAAAGACAGGCAGCTTTGAAGTGAAGTGAAAGTGTCGCTTCACCTTCTTTTCATTTAACTCATTCCCCCCAATAATTTGTAGTAGAGAAGTGCGAGCGGTCGCAGCGAGTAAAGCAGGGCTCGTTTAAATATCTGGTCTGACGTGCTCAGCTCATTGTGTTTACAATTCTTAATCGTGCTGCAAAGATTAGAGGAAAACTCCGACGGCAGTCTTTAGAAGAGGCTCTGCGATGCTCAGCTCTTCTCCACAGCTGTGACACAGTTTTAAAGTGTGCCGTTTCATTTTCACTTGGCTTTAAATCACTTCACATAGACTGGGTGCATCTCATCTTTTCCTCATTAATGAAGGACGCAGCAATGAATTGGTGTGTGCTAGATTAACCAGGAAAGTGATTCAAACCAATCTGTTAAATATGATTATATAACAACTTTTGTGCAACTTTCTTTATTTTGTGTTGCTTTTTTCACCGGGTTTAATTGCTTACTAAAGTTTGCTCTCTACCCCTCCAATATTGATTCAATAAGCCCTTGCCTAAGGCATTGTTTACTCTTCAAAGGGACAAGCTCTCTTGATGCAACGATTTTTCAATAGTGCTACCTACTCCATTAAATACAGGCAGGACAAAACAATGCTCTTCATTACCGGACCTGCATCATTGAATGAGTGATCTATTACGGGCTAGCTCTCCGAGCGCAGTGAGCAGGAGGGTCATTAATGGAGTATTCATTTGGAATACCTTTTGCAATCAATTTGAATTTTATGTATATTTTCAATTACAAGAGCAAAGCGCAGACGCAACCTGCTGTGGGCCAAGTTGGAGATCAGGAGAAAAGTACTACAGCTATTTGTAGACACATATTATGCTCTCATGCACTTCCATATACCAGCAGGAATATCACCTAGCTGTAGTTTTCATTGTTTTCAGAGTGGCTTTTCCTGCAAAGCTCTACAACATGAATGAATAAAACATTAGTAGCTACTATTCATATTAAATAAAGCATTTGGCTGCTGCTTTTGAGAGCTTTGGTGTAACACTTCAAACAATATAACCCTCTGTCAAATGCATGCTTTTGTAAGTTTAGAGTTTATGCAAAAAAACAAAACAAAACTCAAACAAAAAAAATGACTGCATGACTCACAGGATGGGGCGGGACTGGAAGTCTTCCTGATTCATCCTTTCTGACTGACGTATCTTCAGGATCTCTGTGTAGCTCAGGTTCTGCAGGCGGCTCTTGAACTGGTCCAGGGAATTAGGCTTGGCAGTGAGTGCTCGCATGATCTGCTCCCTCACCACCTGCATTACCTGCACAGCAGAGCAGAGAAGCAAAAGAGCGCAAGATGAGATTATAGAGGGTGCAGGAGACATAATGGGTGAAGACAGAGAGCGTGTACTACATCTAAAAAGACACAGGAAGTCAAAATCACCCCCCTGACTCTAACCCCACCCAAATTTTAGGCTCAGGGGAGCGTTTCACTCCAAAAGGATTTATGCCTTTTATTTTTTCCAGAACTTGAGCTTCTAATCCAGTCTGGTTCATTGGGCATCAAGTAGAAAAAGAGCAAAGGAGATCAGTTTAGCAGTGGGTAGTCGAATAAAAGTATCGTATATCGGGGAAATACATGACAGAACTTGTTCACAGTATTAAAATTCAGCTAAAACCAGTTTTTTGGAAATGGGTGCAGAAGCGTGATAGGAGTGCTCTTCAAAGTCATCAAAAGCATTTCTGGATTATTTATTTTAGAGCATCTGCACACTGTCTGAAGTGAGCAATTACAAAAGAGACAACAGAGCCAGATCAATAAATGACCTCTTTTAACTGCTCGTGCAATAAAAATGAAACGCAGTAATTGACGTGTTGGTGTGCAGCACACGCAAGAAAACTCAAAAAAACACACGCAAGGAAATTCTCTGACAAATGAAGAGCTTACACAAGTTTCTATCATGACATAACAAAAGTGCCAGAAACCATAAAGAATGGTTAAAATCACACAAAAGCTAGGACGAGTAATAAACCAGGTTTATGACAGTAACACGCTGGCTATGCATATAAAAGCTCTTCATCCTTCTCTAGTCACACTGAAGCATTTTAGAAAATGAGTCCTGTGCTCAAACACTCGATGACAGCTGCTTCCATTTAACTTTGTGCTCTGACATAACTTTGTGCAGTTTGCATAATTAGAACGTTAACACTGGTGTGATCCAAAGATCCTGAATTTTCTTGATCTGCGAACGCATTTTCCCAACACACGAAAAAGGAATCTGACTGAAAACGTCCTGAAAAGTTTCAAACAGAACTTTCAAAAAGAGAGCAGCTTTCATTCAAAAACACTTTTTACCGTTTCTCTCTGGCTAAGCACTGCTCCTCCACTAACTGGAGATGATGTGACGGCAGATACGATGACAGATCAACTTTGTCAGAAGCGCCGTTTGAGCCTGCAGATGCTGATTCGCTAGATCGAATCACACTGAGGTGATGCAAAGAAATAACGTCCGCCTTCTGTTCTCTTTGATTTGGCTTGATCGAGTGCTTAAGAGCACACTTGTTTCCAGCCTCTGGAGACGCTTTCTTACAAACTTTATTAAATTAGGAGATGATGAGAGTTTGAGATCATGTTTTGTGCTAACACGTGCACAGAACAAATGGATACTTCTACATTCGTGATCGGTGAAATCTTTCAGCTTCCCATTCTTAACAGCTATGCCAAAACCCAGCTAAGATCCCAAACATCATCTTACGTAATATTATTCTTGTTTGTTTTTACTGCAAAGCGATTACTCATCAACTTGCTAACCTGTGGCCTCACACTACTCAGATCTAGGGGTGAGGGCATTAAAAATAGGTTGGACTTGGTGAAAGTGTAGCAGGCACAGAATAAACCCCAGCTCGGCACCAAAAAACAAAAACACTCCAGATGACGCAGGCGATTGAAGTTAATCCTCTTAGATCAGAATCAGCAGTACTCTGTGTTAAAAAGCATTAAGAGGAGGCCTTGACCCAAAGTCTCCTGTGGGGAAGTTGGAGCAGCTCAGCAATATTGCCAGAAAAAGAACTTAACCCATGTCTAATTCTAGATCTGATGGAGTCTCGTGGTAAAATGCTGGTATTAAGCTTTCACCACAAAAAAGTATTTTTGTAACCGATTACAAACTTTAATCTGGGGATTAACTTTTGGAATAAAATATGTTTGGAGGCGGTAATGACTGACTTCCAAACTAATGGGCAACAAATTAATCCTGGGAACTAAACACATGCAAAAAGGTGACAAGCACGGAGACAAGGAGTGTCAGGAGGTCAGAGAGGGAGTTACACAGAGCCGCAAGCACACTGGCAATGTTACAGCTGGCCTCTGAAATTAGTACATTTAAGCGACCAGATATGACAGGCCATTAGATTCCTCTGAAGAATCACTTACAGAGCTGAGACTTTGACCATATGCAGTGTGATTCATTTACAAAGCCCAGACACAGACTCGCATTAGTGGATTTGTGGTTTTTCTCTAATATAATCCAAATCTAAGTGGCACTATAACTAATGCAAAACATCAACGACTGTACAAAAGTGCATCCTTCAAATCCCCCCTAACGGAGCGCATAAAAGCCAAAATCAGGATCTTTGGTTGGTCACAAAGAAGCTCCATACTGGATGAAGATAAAGCCCATTTATGCAACGTATTGACCTCATTATTTCATTTTCATAACAATCCCGACAGCTGTGCACGAGGGCTCTTTGAAACCAACATGCTCACTGAGTAAAAATGTTATGATTTACTATATTTAAAAAGAACTGCATGGACAATGTGGCTTCTTCTAGTGATGAGATATGAATCTCTTTACTAACTGATGTGCAGTAGTGCAACATGAACAGGCTAAAAAACGTAAACGCCCCCCCCCCCCAAAAAGTGTGTCCACTAGAGGGCGAGTGTTGACGTTTTCCCTCTGCACCAGTCGGGACTAAATTGACATAAATCCATGCACATCCATATTCCCACTGTTGGATGACTTCTCCATCTGTTTTTCCATGTCCTGTCCTCACCTGTGCATCCTCATAACATGAATGCCATATTTTCACGAGGTGAAACAGGCGTCCAGGTTGTGACAGGTTTACAGCACCCCGAGACTGCCTTTTGAGCTTCAGCCCCTCACCCCAGCCTCCTCCTCATCCTCCTCTTTGAGCTGAAAATTGCAAATGGATGAAGCCACAACTTGCAATCACGCTACCAGAGATTCATCACTTCTTTCCCCTACTTTTAATCACACCCTCACCGACTTCCCCATCATTTTTTGCACACACACGCCTATAAAAGTGATAATTAAGCCTAAAATGAATTTATTTCCCCATTAGGATTACAAATGAGGTGTCAGGTTGCCATTAAGGAACATTATGTCACTAAGAATCTTTTTAAAAATAAAGAAAATAATAAAACCGTGACAAAAACAGTTGCAGTTGGAATCTGGAGTACACTGAAGACCACCCCTGAAATGACGTTTTCTAATCTTCTTGTCACCTGTAGCCTGCTTTCTCACCTAATCTCAATCTCCAGGGACAGACCGCCATCCAGCTCTGGTGTTTCAGCCCAGCTGTCTCTGGGGATTGTTCATTAATATGCCTTGTTTGCAGTCATGTCTTCACCGGGAAAACAATTCTGTTGGCCCATGTGGCTGCTCTGATGCTAATTAACACTGCGAATATTCATCACATTTAATACGAACACATGGTCCTTTCACAACAGGGCATTATGAATATTTTATCTTCATCCTTCTCTGTTATCCACCGATTGCTCAGAGAGCACCTTGGCAGAGGTGAGATGACGTCAACGCTGAAACAAACTTTTTACCGCCTGAGCTGAGAAATCCTCAGCACCAAATTTAGGCTCCGCTTTTGGAATGGCGTCATCTTAAAGTACACTTTAGATGATTTAAGTGGCCAATCGTTCATCCCGGTCGTCGCCTCTATCTTTATTTCTGCCTCTCTCCATTTTCCCCCTCATGCACTAATCTATTCTAGACAACAGTCAGTGATTCTTACTTGTAGCTCTTTGCAAGAGAGAAGTTGGACAGCAGAGCAAGAGTTGGCAAAAGTAATTAAATGCTATCCCATGAGCCATCAAGTCCATGTAATGAAGAGCCGGCCACTGACGCGTCTACCACGCTCCCATCTCCTCGTCCTTCTCCTTTCTTCTAGTCGGCTTCTCCATCATCGGCCGGAACAAATTACCTTCCCCCTCTCAACGACCAATCGACTGTCACCGCCGTTCCATTTGCCTGAGAGATGCTAATGACATCATTTACCAGCTGCCAGTCAACTGCTCACCCGCCACTCACGCCTGTGTGGTAAAAACTGGAGATTGTCCTGGTAAGACTTTGGTGGGCAAAGTAACAACGCAGTAATCACAGAATAACGACTTCGCTGATAACTCAGTGAAAGCAATCAAAAAGTCGATCTCACACGTTGCCAATGAGGCCGTAAATGAAGAAGACTAACCATGCACGCTTGCTCGCATACAAAAGGAATGTACGCCAGCACGTGTTTGTGCAATAATTATCTGCGCATACAAGTTCATTCCCGTCAGATTTGGGGTTTTTAAGTGACTAGCAGAAAAAAAATTAATAAAGGGGATCATTCATTACATTTCTCCTCCCTGCAACGATGTCCCACATTCAGTAAACAATTATCTTCTTGAGAGCTGACCATGATGTCATTGAAAGTAAAACAATGCCACAGAGATGGACATTAAAAGATGCCCGTTTCTTATCACGCTGCCTGGAGAGGGGAGGTGGGTACGGTTTGTATTAAATTTAAAAGCTGATAAAAAGGCAGAGTTTAAAAATAAAGAAAAAATATAAATCTGTATGTGGTTGAAGATTTATAGGTAGGATACGACTTACATCAAAGCTGTAAAACATCCTGGGAAAAAACATCAGTATCGATGATGCAAGCTGCCTAGTTTATTAAATCCATATTAAGACGAGCTTCCTTTGTGAATACAGACATTGTTTCACTCTGGTTTCTGTTTCCGAAATCATAGTGACAGTAATCTTTGCCAACAATGCCAAATGTGCGGTTTCTTGCTCTAACTCAGCCCTGCAGCCTGTGTGAGAAGACGTTTGGGGAGGCACGACAAAACACAGATCTCCGTCTGACAGGAGTCAGACAGCACAAACACACTGGCATAGTGTTGTGCTTTAACCGCTTCGCACTGGTCTGGAGCACTGAAAGCTTGAGCTGAAACAACGACTGCGTGCTAGCTGCTGTCCCCTGGTTACAGAGGGGACAACTGAAAGGAACTTGAGAGGATATATCTTTAAATATCAGTAATAATTATCATAACTGGGATAGTAATGTTCCCTTTGTGCAAAAGTCTCAAGTCACCCCTCATTTCTTTAAGTATGGAGGAGGTGATGAGAGAGTCTACAGCCATCTGTAAAACACGGTGGAGGCACCGTCATGGTTTGGGGCTGCATTTTAGCCAGTGGTGTTGAAGATCTTTCATCAAAAGTGATGAAATTATGAACGCAGAAAAGTACCATTGGATTTTCCACCATGCAATACCACCTGGAAAGCCTTTGAATGGCAGTGGGTTAATTTTTCAGCATGGCCCCTGACATTTCAATAAATTGCTGCAGCCATTTGCCATTTTCCTGGCAATATCTAAAGAAATAAGGGGTGGCAGAAGTCTTTTGACAGTACTGTATATAAGGAAAATATTAAGAAAATCACTGGAGTTACCTTAAACAAACTGCTCGGCAACAGAACAACGAGGCAGTCACAGCACCACTTCAGCCTTTGGTTTTTCTTAGACTCTACTGACAAACTTTGTCGCGGCTCTATGTTAACTCTGCTGAGAGGATAAGGCGCTAGTCTCATCCATTAAAATTTCAATCATGTGCCAAACCCCCCTACAGCTGACATGCAAGGAGTCATGATATCTGGGTATTTCAATGAAATAAAATAGAGTGGTACGGGGTAAATGCAACTTTAAAAGCGCAGGGAAAAGCAGCTCCATTCTCTTTCAGTCAATGCCTCGGGGACCTATTTGACAGCATTACTGCACCACAGAGAAGCACACATACTGTACTGTAGGCAAAACACTTCTACACACTCCCAATGTGCACATTTAAAGTGCACATACGCTGCTGTATTCCTCCTCTCCCAAGCATTACTCAGTAGGAGCAAGCACCACTAGCGCACACAACAATTAGTTGAGTAATTAATGGAAATTCCTAATATTTCCACGTACCCGCAAACCACATCTGAAGACCGTCCTTGCATCGGTTCTAGTCTTCCTTCCACATGAGTGATGCTGGGTCGACACCGGCTGTTGCTGTTGGCTGCTGTTGTTGCCATATTTAGAGGGCTAGCAATGCATGCTGAGACAAACTGTCAGAGGAGCTCTTTTTCAACAACCAGCTCTGTGTGAGGCGCAGCACAGCCCATATGGATGACCGCAGAAGAGAGTCGCTTGGGAAATCGCCACTTACTGCAAGTCTATCAAGAAATGCTGATGAAAGCCGAGCGCTGACCTTGGCTTGTGTACAGCGTTGCATTAATGAGTGTATTATTATGACAAAGTTGTTGCTGGAAATATGAACATTCTGCATTAATTGTCCCACAGTAAATTGGTGGTGATTAACAATCTCATCAAGGACATAAAATCAGGTATTATTTAATTATATGAAGTAATGCATAAGGGGGGGGAAAGGGCCTAAGAGCACTCGTTCATGCATGAATGCTGGGTAGACTGAAGTTGTCTGGAAAACTAAATCACACAGCTTCCCCATTAATAATGCAACCAGCTCCTACTTAGGCCAGTTACAGAGCTTTTACACTAAAAGTGCAAGTTTGGCACTGTACAGAAAAGCATATGGAAGACGCTGCAGAAGCCATGCAACAGCAGTGATTTTCTACACACAGTGGGATCCAGACATTGTCAGGACGTAAAGTTTATTGCGCTTCACTTAATTTAGAACGGCGGTGGAAAAATTGATTTGTGCAAAACAGGCTTTATGCCATTACGTATGCAACCACTGTCTCCTGATGCGGCTTGAATAGAAATTCTCACCTGCTGCAGAAAATATCAAATAGAAGGAGGAGAGCAGAGAGCCAAAAAAACAAAAGAACAATATGAATCCTTGTGCACATGATTTGCTCTTGCATATTTAGTCCAAAGTGGTAATTGCAATCATACATCTTGTCTTTTTGTTGTCGGCAGAGGAAAGTGAGGTACTGAAAAAAAACACCAGACAGAGAGAGATTCTGGGTTTGTCTCCTTTTCCCGCACACGAGTATCAATCCGCAGACAGAGGAGGTGCTTTAAATTAATCACTGATAATTATTCAATATTAATTACAGGGCCTTCAGCACATATGCACAATAAGTCTCACCCACACACAACCAAAACCTTTGTAGAGACTTTTCTTGCAAGAAGACTTTATATACTGCTGACTGCTGGGCACACACACACAGAGACACACAAACACACATAAATAAATGAAGAGATAGATAAATAACCGCATCAAAAGACAAGAAAACTGGAGTTTACTCATCTCTTCCCCTGCTGATTTTCAGTGTGTTGTTGTTGTGAAGATGAGACAAGACTATCTCTATCCTGACACAAAGCAACAAAAACAGCAACAACAAAAAAATGTTAGCTCTGCATCTCTGCCTGTGCAGCTCAGATGGTTTGATGCTAATGACTGATGATCTCTCTGGTCTGATTAGTGAGCTTAGCTTTGGTGTTCTCAGTGTGAGTGGGCCAACGTTGCCTGACATCAGAGATACCCCCTTAGGAACACACACAGTCATGAAAAACTAATGTACTCATAAAAAAAAGAACGAAATCCCAGCGCAGAAACACAGCTAAGCATCCGGACCGTCCTCCTGCTACAAACTCAAACCATGTGGACAACAAAAGCACACACACACACACACCAAGCTAACGCAACCTCATGTGCTCTGTAGAAAGACTCAGACACAAATACGCCACTTTGCTGCGGCGCATTTACAAACACACATGTGTGCGCTCGCTTTCACGTGCACCCAAAAAAGCAAAAACAATAAAGAAAACCTTGTTAAGGGAGTGGGAGGTGAAGCAGCCAGGCAGAAAGATATAAATAGCCTGTCTGAATTCAACAATAGAGGTGGTGGTGGTGGTGGTGTAGGGGGAGAAAGGGGAGGGGTCAAGAGACACGACTAAGGAGGAGGAGGAGAGAGAAAGACAAAAAGAAATCGAGGGAAGGAAAGAGGAACGTAAACATCTGCAGAGTTGCTGAGGTACGTAAAGCCAGTGTGCTATAACAAAATGAGGAGGGGTCTCGCTGTGGGAGAGGAGTGGGGGAGGTGCCCTTTCGCCATCAGACGTATCATTTCCATACAAAGCCGGACAGCAGCGGTCACAGTTGTTGGCATATTGATGGTGGTGTGTGCGAGCACTTTTCACCAACTGTCCCGAGCCGCTTTCTGGAATCCAAACATGGCACTCGCCCAAAGCCTTCGTCACCTGCACTCACAATTATTACTGTCACATCACTTCTGACTGGACGCACCGGCACCCACTCGATTAATCAAGTATGCATGCATCTATGGGAACCTTCTGGCAAAGTGAAAGAAGTGTCCGCTTGCTAAAGAGCACAGTCAGAAATCATTTGCATTGATTTGCATTAAGCGGCCTTAGCTGATCTGCACCATTAAATAAAGCTGAAATAGTAGCTAAAAACCACATTTCTATGTTCTAAAAAAGCAAGCGATTTATCAGGGTTGGGCTGATGAGAGACTCTCTGAACTGCAGTTACAGTACCAAGGGCTTTTGGGGATTGCTATGTGAATAATCCCACTTGGGATAGTCACTCTTCAACATGGCTGAACAAAGCAGATTATCTACTCTCCTCTATATCACCACAGGCAGGAACAGAAATGTCAAACACCAATAAAAAAAAAAAAGGAAAAGAGGCTTTAGCTGAAGTGCTACCTTCACCACGCTCGAGGTCTCTCGTTCAGCTTACTGATCACCGATAACCAGACACATGGATTTCGTGATAGAGCTCGGCTTGTCACTTAGAGAATACAATCATTAACAGGGCTGAAACTGCAAATAAACATTTCCAGTATTGATTTAAAGTAAGACATGCAATGCTTTCGTTCTGAGAATTGATGACTTCAGAATGAAGCTCGATCCAGGACGCAGCTGGCATAAATCCCGGCCCTGGCAAGAAATACTCTGGTAAATCTAGAGTGGCTCAGTATTGCATGTTTATTTTAATTGCTCAAAAAAAATATGACAGAAAATTGAAATGTAAACATATAAACAAGCATGATTTAAGGAGAATCCCACACTGACTGAGCGTATTTTCAAAAATATAGATGGACTTTTAATTGACTGTTTCATGCTGTGTGGGAGACATTTTTTTTGAAGTGCTTAGAAATGTGTATTGGTTGTGGTAAAACCCTTTTACTTTAATCAGTCATTACCAAACTGGGCCGCAGACTAAGTCGTGACCCTTGATTGTTCGAGACAAATTTCAAACACATGCCTCAAAATTCAGATTGATATCTCAGCGTGTTCACTAGTTACAGGAAACCGTTGTAGAAGACAGAGATTTTTCTTAATTAAATGAACAAACAAAAACCGACTGGGAAAAGGTACAGTTCCCTGAAAGGGTCATGTCGGAAACATGTGTGTAAAATCAAACATGCTGATCTATCCATTATGGCAAAAACCTGTGAATAAAGAAGCAGCTGAAAGATGTTAATACTACTGATTTTATTTCTCTAGCGCCAAATCACAACAACAGTTAACTCAAGGCACTGTAAGGTAAAGACTCGACAATAATGCAGAGAAACCCCGAACAAGCAGATGATTCCCTATGAGCAAGCACTTGGTGAGAGTGGGAAGGAAAAACTCCCTTTTAACAGGAAGAAACCTCCAGCACAACCAGCCCATGGGAGGGGCAGCAATCTGCAGGAACCAATTGGGAGTTAGGGGAGGGTAGTTGGGATAACATGTCAAAGTTTGATGATTTGCTGCAGAAAGGAAGAGGGAGAACTACATCCTACATATAGCATTGGTGTACATTAGCACCAAAAAAGGGCAACAAATCCTAACATTTAAGAGACTTCAAAAAGCGTGATGACTTTAACAAACTACCTAAAGTATCTAGTTCTCGATTTAACTTCAGTTAGTCAGCATATTAATTTCACTGATTAATCATTTCAGCTTTAACCTCAGCAGCGTATAGTTCACCCGACAGCTAAGATGCTATCCATCATCACAATAATAGGGTGAGCAGCACAACATGTGACCGCAATCCTCTCTGCATTGTGTCCCAAACAAATAAAATCAGGTACTGGCAGTACTGCACAGACGCCTGCTCTACAGTCTGGGGCTGACCTCGCTCTAATCCTGTGTCAAACCCCTCTGGCTAAAACACTGGTTGAAGCTCATCCAAGGCTGAGAGAGACAGTGTGGAGTAGAGGAGAGCAGTAGTAGTGGCATTGAATTCCTCTGGTGACAAACAGTGGGTGTTGGTAATGTGGAGTAATCCCATTCACAACAACAAAACCCAACCCCCAACACACACACACACACACACACACACACACACACACACACACACACACACTCACTCGAACAGGAATACAGATGATGCCTGGAGTCTAATGGGGGGGTAGGTGAACAGGGAAATGTGCGCATGCAGTGTAAGTAGCTGTGGGTGTGAGCTTATAAGACAGATTATATTTGTGTGACCGAGTGTGTGTCTGTTAATGAAAAGGATGCGATCTGGGTCCCGGTCTAACCTGTTTACGCCTCGCCGAGTCTACATGACCCCATCTGTCCCTCCCCTTTTCTCTGCCGCTCTGCCCCGTCCCATCTTCTCCATCTATGCCTGCCTTTTCTACTCCTTTCCTCAATCTCTCCATCCTCCGCCTCCTCCTCCGCATCCAGGCAACAACACAAACAGTCCCTCTTCCTCCCTTACTACCACCTCCCCTCGCCCCATCCGTGCAGGCTAATTGCAAACCAGCCTCTCTTTCTCATTCTCATTTCCATTCTTAGTACTTACATGTCACCTCCATGGTTCCAAGCGTGGTGTGATACTCTCCACAGTGGCTGACGAATCCTCGTGCTTTTGCCAGGAAACGGGAGTTTTTAGAGCTCAGCGAGAGAGGGATGGACGGAAGGACGGACGGAGGGAGCAGATGGCTCCTCGGAAGAGCAGTCAAGCTGACTGTGGACAGTTAGCTTTAGCGTTAGCCACAATAAGGGGAGACTTGTCTGTCAACACAGCTTGTGTACCACCTCCGGTTTGCCTTTTCGAATCTGTTTATCCTACTAAATCAGCTTTCCTGCTTCACTCGCTGTTTCAGCATGTTCTCTTTAATTTAAAAATAAAAAACCCTGCCTTCTTCCCCTTCATAAAACTTTACCCATCTCAATTCTACTATATTTTTGCATGCCTCTGTATTTGCCTTCCTCCCTCCCTCTGTGACTCTAAGAGCATCAGCCAGGCTGCTCTGCTTCACTTAGGTTGATCTCGGGGCTTATGCCCTGATTGGACACACGCCACGATCAGAGACACCAATCGTGGTGCAGCAAGTGGATCACATGATAAGAGTGTGTGTGTGTGTGTGTTTGTCTGAGAGCAGTTTGGACGAAGAGGGAGGGAGGAAAGGATAAGAGATGGGGAGAAGGAGGAGGAGGGGTTTTGTGAGTGGCTGCAAGCCGCTACATCACTGAGGGATTTTTTTTCCCAAGAGCCTGAGCAGAGAGAGAGAGATGAAGGTGTTTTTTTCCCCACTCCTGTGGAGAAGAGGAGGAAGAGGAGCGGCGCACAGCACAGACGTTTGGATGAAGGCACGACAGGCAGCTGTACAAGACAGTCTCTGATAGATGCTGTCGCACACACAAACGCAAGCGTGCACGCATGCACACATGCACGCATGCAGCACAGTGGCTCCATCTTACCGACACAGAGCCAGAGTAGTGCAGCACAGCAGAGGTAATTGAACAGCGGTTGCTATGGAAACAGGGGAAACGGTTGCTGACGGTCGGCGCTGTGCCCTGGGAGCATCAGACTTGCCTCTATTAAACATACATACATCATGTACTCACAGCACACACGCCTTTATGCTCTCATGTTTTGTCTTTTTTTTTTTTTTGAACATCCAAAAAACCAATAAGGCAGAATGTACAGCTGCTCTGCAGTGGTGCTGTGTGCACGGGCTTAACCGCCATAGTGTTTTAAGCTTCTTTTAAGCCTTGTGCCTTTGTCTTAAATGAGCTTAAATCCACAGTTTGTGTGTGTGTGTGTGTGTGTACTGGGCAGATGCTCCATCGAGCGTGAAGATGCAGCCACTGAAAGAACCATTGAGATTTACTCACACACTTCACATCCAAACGTAGACAAAACCTGACCAAGGATTTTTTTTCCCCAACAAGTATTCAGCACTTCAGAAAGCTGACTGCCTGGCAAATGTAGAACCTACAGGAACATCTAGCCATATGGGAACCTTATCTAAAGTGGACGCCCTCAGAATTACACTTGACACATGGAATTATCCACCCACACATCCATGCGTCCTCTCCAAAGAGGATATACCCTCCTATATACTGTGTGCACATTTGGAGCTGTGGCACACATCTACACACTATAGGTACGGGCTGGTCCTTTTATAGCACAGCCATATCTGCTTGTTCAAGAGAGCGTACCTGGGCTTGAATGTCTGCTATTTACTTATTTATTTGTGAAAATCATTCCTTCATAGGCGATAAAGACAAACGGCAACAAAGACTGATAATCTGCATCCATATACTCCACATCACTCGGCAGAGCTGCATGTGAGAAAGCAAATGTCTGACTCATTCACACGGCATTAAATGGTCTTTACGCCGTGAGCTGCCTCGTACACAAAGTTCACGCAATGCCTCATTACGTCCATGAGAAAATAGCGCAGGTAGCCAGTGGCCATTATGTTTCCTGCCTCCTGCACTCTCTGCAAGAAAGCAGCTGAATTAAAGCAGGACATATCTAGAAAATTTGTCTCTGGCCTTCTCCAAACTATACATTTTCTTGCTCCTTTACTCTTCATTTAAAGAAATTCTCCTACTCTTACTCCTTAAAAACACAGGCAATAATAAAAACAAGACATTTTCCAAATGCTAATACCATGCCTCTTTGCAATTGGCTGAATTACTGCAGTAGATCTCTCGGTGTTAATGATCAGCGGGCTCATGTACTGAGACGTTTGTCAGAGAGATACGTTTAAAACATTCAAAAGGCTTTTTATGACTTTAAATGTTAATTTTTTGTGATTTGTAATTTTCTTTATTGCCTTTTAGCGATATATTGGATAAACTGCTTCCACTAAATTGTTTCGTTCTTGTTCAAAGTATCACGTTCTGATTTTAAACTGAGCAAGTTGAGACTTTGCATTTAAAAGGATCTGAGCTTTCCCAGTGTGAATTTTCCTCTTCTCTATCCTTTTGCTTCAGCTACAGATAAAAACAAAAAACTAGATCGTTTTTTACCAAATTAGGTAGAAATGACAACTTTTAAATATCATCAGGTGGGGTAGATGTCTCAAGGCTTCCTTTTAAGGTCATAGGGGAAATAAGCAGAGGATGCAAGCACTGACCTCCACACGCCCCATTTAGCTGACACACAGTCCTTGAGACCAAATGGTTTTACTATCAACAGCTACTGCTGAATTTCAAAGTCATGCGCAATGAAAGACGAGGCTGGGGAGGTAAGCATCTTCTGTCTCTATCAGTTGAAACTGATTCTAGCTTCAAGTGAACGATGTGAAGGGAAGGGGACTGGGTAACAGGATCACTAGCCAGTTGTGGTGTTACAATAAGTGTCAATTAGGAGATTATTCCATCACTCTGTGTCTATTATTAAATAAAGCCCAAGTTTCAGTCTATTAGACAATCAGGTGACATAACAAATCTCTTGTGTAACACTGAAAATCACTCATTTTCCATTCGGTTGTGAATGGAAAACAACAGCAGGACAATCACGCTGTCAAATTAACTGGAGATAAAAACACAGCTGCTGGTGAGCACATCAATCGACAGTAGGTGGCTTTGACATTTGCTCGAATGCTAAAAAGGAGTCAACAAGGTTTTTATTGTTTCGGTCTCAACACGGTGTCTTCCTAAAGCCTCTCGCATTGGATCAAAACAAGTCTGGAAACAACACCGACACATTTTCCATATCACTTCTCATTTCCTCTGTGAAAGTTGAACGTGAGAGTTTTCCATCAATTTTCCATCTGAACACCGAGTTACATTTGCGCTGACACTGAGACCGGCTTATGAAACTCCCACTGCCGTCTTCCATCATTTGACTCTGCGACGAAACACCTGAAGATGATGCAATTATTCATGCACACCAACTCCATTCAAATTCAACCAAAAACAAACTTTGAAGATATATTTCGGGGCCGCTTGAGGTCTGAGTTGACAGTTAGAGTGTCACCATTATGCAGCACAGTGTGTGTCTGCTTATGGTAGAGTGAACCACACAGCATCTACCCTTGGAGCTGAAATAAGGGCTGGTTTCTTCAGTGGTAAAGCTCGTACCGGTTTGGCATTTGACGTTGTAACGTAATCGTAACTTCTTTGATAAATTAGAGAAAAGACACAGAGCATCTGCTGTCTGCTACAACTGATGCCCAATTGACTTCACAACATACAATATCTATCATAAACACCTCATTACCAACACCGTCTGGCCATGCACCTACATAAATTTCCCGTGTGAGCCGATTCAACATTAGCCAGCTAACAGGAAGTATGTCATCTTCATCCAAACTCCACTGATCCCCAAATGAAGATGTAGGGCCTTTATATGGGCTCTCTCTGCCAACAGAGAAAGCTAATGTTTTATACCAGAACCAGAGCAGAACAATGCAGGAAAAATATTCCAACATGTGTGCAAGCTTCCTTTCTAAATCTGCGGCATCTTGTTTGAGAAATCACACCTTTCACATCCGTCACATCTTTCAGCCCTTTGTGTCTAAGTTTTATTTTACATATTACGAGAAATAAACGCATCTTAGCAACATTTACCGGCAGTGGGGTGCACAGCCTCCTTGTGTTCTCAGTTTAGCACTGGCTACCATCATCAGCCCCCACTTCACAGGACCTCAGGGGGTCTAAAAGGATATATGGCATTAATAGTTCACTGATATACTCTGAAGCCAGACCACTCAAGGCCTTATAGATGAGGAGGAACTGAAATTGAATCCTAAATTTAATCAGAAGCCCGTGTAACGACATCAGACCTGGCGTGATATGAGAGCTATACGAGGTCTTAGTGAGCAGCCTTGCTGCAGAATATTGAACTGAGTGCAACTGGGTAAATGTTGGAATAATGAGTATCACAAGAGCATGGATAACTGTAAAACTGCAGCATTTAGGTTTGTCATTTTTAAGTGGTGCGCTAAGTTTTGTAAGATGCTCCTTACACCAGATTTCCTCTTATTTAAATGAAAAAATCCACTTCTTAATCCCAGTAGGAAAATACTGGCGAAAGGCAGTGCTACCCCTCGGCCTCCAAGTAGGCACACCTGTGGTATCAGTTTCAAAATCCTCCTAGAGAATTGCATTCACAAGGATTTCAGAAAACAAGGTCAATGACATTCAAACTCATCTGAGATTTTTAGTAGAGGCATCTAGGGTATCAATTTGAAGCTCCTATTTCGCCTCTTTTTTGACTAATTGTATTCACAAACTTAGTCGACAATCCCCCATCAGCCTTTTTGTGCCTGAGGGGTAATAAACTAAAGAGGTCTCCATGCTTAATGAATAAATAGAGCTGTGCATGAACTTTGCAGTAATGATGAAATATACAAGCACACTTACTTGCTTTTTCCAGCTGTGACACATCTATGTGGAAAGCTCAGTACAAAACCAAAACCTAGGCCCAATAATATTCATGAATACTGTGATGTTTTGTCTTCATCTCAACCTTCCTGCTCCCTCAAAAGAAAGAAAGAAAAAGAACAGACACACACACGCACGCAGCATACCTTGTTGAAATCTTCACTTGTGGCTCTCATCTCCTTCCAGGTCTTGTTGAGCAGCTGGATGCAGATACAGAAGAATTCTTCAAAAGCGCGATCGTGGGTGAAGAACATGGGGTGGAAGTCATGGCAGTTTTCACTGGCTGTGGACACAAAAAATACAGATTCTTAAGTACAGAGGAGATAGCTCTAATCTGACTAAACCCAAATAATGCTGCATTTAACTAATAAAAACAAAGCTCAGAAACATGACATACATGACATTTTATATACAGTCTGTATGTGTGCTTGACCCTGTTAGCCGTTGGCCCCGTTTCCACTCTTTATGCTAAGCTACGCTAACTAGAAGACGGCTCAGGCAACATCTTTGATATCCTGACATGATGCCTGGCAAACAGCTTGTTTTGTGCAAATACCACAAGAGCGAATCATCTTACATTAGTCTGGATATTTTGTTTGTAACTGTGACTTCTGGTACCACTGAACTCATCATTAGATTTATAAATATTTTAAAAAGTGTGATCTTGTTAGTTAACAGATAGCCTCAGGCACAACAAAATGCCAAAGGATTAGCCAGTTGCTGAGCAAAGCAAAGGTGCATTTATTTTAACCCAAATGCTCCTTTCAATTAAGGACTGTGGCCTGAAGCTCGAGTCGAGACACCTGACAGAAGCACACTGGGACGGGCATCCCACACAAACAACCACGGCAAATAAACATCACTTAGCTAGAAACATTACAAATAAAATCATACACTAAAGGTTCTGCTTTACACTGACAAATGTGTCTGATGATCACAGAGACGCTTAAGTGTGAAAGCAGAATCATCAGGTTTGTGTATATTAAAGAGGCACCTTGAAAATAATGTAATTTCCACTAGCGACAGAATATTATGGAATATGACACACGGTTCATTAGAGAAAATCTAAGAAGCCTGATAGGGATTGTCTGCTTCAGCGTTGCAGACGTGGCAGGAAGTTGACGTGTTTATAAGGTTATTTCATTAAGAAAAAAAAAAGAAAAACACTACAGAGAAACAGATGCAGTTTCCCAATGAAGCAAAACTGCGTGTTATTGAAAATTTCGCCACTCATCAACTTCAAACACAAAAATGCCCCTCAGAGGCAAACTGTGACCTGCAAACGGCTCCAAGTGGACTACGTCGAGACTTTCCATTTTCCAAAGCCAGAGGTGGTTTGTTTTTTTTATTAGCGGCCCACTGAAGCATTTCAATCCTCACCATTTGTGCGAGAGCATGTACGAAATAAGAACGAGAGGGAAGAGAGAAAGCCGAGGCTCTTGAGTGCCCAAACCGCATTAACCAAGAGCTACAATAACAAGGCTTGACATTCATTTGAACTAAATTCGTCTCCCTCTCGTCTTGCTGAGATGAGTGGCGGCCCTGAGCCAAAGGTTGGTTCATTTAAAGAGTTTCAGAATGGAGCAGCGGGAGCACTCGCCCACCAGGAGCAGCCATGAAATTGGATGGAAGGGGTCAGGCTGCAATTGAAACTTCACAGTATAATGAGTGATGCCCTCAGCCCACGGGCACAGCGACCTGAGCCTTGATTTGAAGCGATAGATGCGAGATTAAGGGGAGGGCGAGAGGGGAATCCGGGGAAATGTGTTACCCGTGCCAGTAGTCAATCAGGAAGCTAATAGAGGTGAGCCAAAACAGATGCTGACTACCTGCTTAGTCTACAGTCTTTCTCTCGGGGACAGGAAAAAAAAAAGAGGAAAGAGATAAAAAAAGAAAGGACAGATTACAAAAACTCCCTCAATAATCAAGTACAGCCCCCCCCCCCCCCCCCTTTTTTTTTTTTAATCTGGCAAGGACAAGGTGTCGGGAAGGCTGAAGTTTGAAGTGACCTTTGAGCTAAATGGGTTATTTATTGATAGGACCAACAGAGCCCCAAGGTGCCAAGGTGAGGGGAATTACATGTCAAGGTTTATTCTGGAGATACAGACAGCGAGCTCTCTGGTGTGATGCTGCAGAGATTTGTCCATCTCTGGGTTTTGTAAAGCGTGCTGAGTCGAGGGTGGTTTTATTACCTCCAGAAGCACCGATGCTAAGGGGGGAAAGTAAAACATGGCACTGTGCGGATGGCTCCAAATGGTTATAAAGAGCGCCGTTATCCAAATGCTTACAGAATGCGGATGGTTGAATACAAACACACTTAGCTTAGGGTAAGTGGGAAAAAGCAAAACACCAAAACGTGCACTTTAAGATGCCGTTTAATCGACATTAGGAACGAGCCTTAAATGGTTCTCATGCGACTGTAGCAGAGAAATGGCTGCGATCCTTAGTCTGTTCATTCGAATTTAAATACATCACGTTTACATATAGATGCTGTTTTCAGCTTTTTGATATTTGATTTTTTGACTGCAGAGTGCTGTAGTTCATATGGAGGGAAATGCTGAACAATTTAGTACTTCCCTTTTTTCAGCTAGCTGAAATGCCACTGAATCATTCTCAACACTGCACAAAGGCACTTAAAATTATCCACCTGAATGGAGCTGGAACTGTGTGAGTGCAAAGTCTTGTTGCCATGATTAGGTAACTAGAGCTTTAAGCCTCGCTAGCCTTAACAAACCTTTGTGTTTTTTTCCCTAACCAGAGCGGCGGTTTAGCATTTTTCTGAGTGACACTATGAACACAATAACGAAATGAAAATAGAGGCGCAATAAAACTGTATTGCCCATTATTCTGACTTAAGGGGCTATGCAGCTGAAATCGATGTACAGTAGTATTTAGCTTCTTGTTACTGCTCGTCTCAAATCATGCACACGACCTCGATTTGAAGCTGAGAGACATCACGCTGTGTGCATGAAAGGAGGAATCCATTAGAAAACTTCTTTCAGTGCACAGGCTGGCATTACTGACCTGACATTAAGGAGTACTGGTGAATGGAGCTACCTTTTAAAAATGTCCTTCTAAAAGGGGAAACCTGCAGAGTCACGCAATAAACTTTTAATTAAAATTTAGAATGGATGTTGAGAATACTCCAAGGTAATTTACTGAGAGACTTGTTTTTAGCTGTGATACGATCAGTTGTATCCATATAAAAAATAAATATACAGTAAAGATCGAAATTGTGATTTTATGTCATATAAGATCCACGTTTTAATCACTTACAATACTGCCTTGCACTGAGTAGCAAAATCAACTAAGATGATAAAAAAAAATAAAACTACTCTCAACAGCTGCAAGTGAAATCAGAGCCGGGAATCAACGCGAACGGCTTATTTCAGTCTGACTTTTGACAGCAAACAGACTGGATCAAGCCTCCAGGTTTGAAAAGTGAAGCCAATGTCAAAATCTGCATTCATTCAAATGGCCAGAAGGAGGCGACTCTTCTGGTTGCAATCTAATTGATAGAAGTTTATAAGTAAACGATCCCATTTCTCACTTGAATTACGGCTCCACTAAGACGTCTTTTGAGCTAAGAAACATCTCCAAACTGCAACCTTTTTTGTCTAAATCTGAGTTAGAAATGATTATTCATGTTTTATTTCTTCTCGCTTAGATTATTGTAACAGTCTTTGTCTTTGTTTGAGCAAAAAGAATCTTCACCTCCTCCAGTCAGTCAAGAGAGCACATTACACCATTTTTACGCTCATTACACTGGCTTCCAGTACATTTTAGGATTCATTTTAAAATCTTAGTACTGACTTTTAAAGCTTTGAATCATGACGCTCCTGCCTATATTTCTGATCTTTTAGAACCTCGCAGCCTGAGATCATCCAATCAAAGGCTGTTGGTAGTATCCCGAGCACGTTTTAAAACCAGAGGTGATAGATCTTTTAGAGCGGTGGAATTCTCTCCCTCCATCTCTACGTTGCCTGGATTGTATTCATTCTTTTAAACATCATCTTAAGACTCACTTATTTAGACTAGCTTTTAATTAGATTTGTGCTGTATGTTTAATTGTACTGTTTTATGTTATTGTGAAGCACTTTTTGTTTTTTATCCTGTGAAGAGTGCTATATAAATCAATAAAGTAAAGTTAGTAAAGTAAAAATTTTCTTACTGAGTTTAATGTCTCAATTGCTGGTTTCAGCTCTTTTTTATTAAAGCAAGACGTTCATTTTCCATAATTTTGTCCCATTTTGAGTAAAATAGACCATTAAAGGGGTGACTCATCCACTCGTTGCTGTTTCAATAAAGCAATAGGATGATGGTCAAAATGCACACATTCAGGGTTAAATTCAACCCCACAATTAAAAATAAAAAAGTAAAACAAATAAAGTCCAGACCATTACAACAACAACTTCCTACTTAAGAGTTCATCTGTATTCTACCAAAAAAAAACTGATTTTTGGTCTTTTTCCATTAAGAAAGTTAGTGTAAATTTCATATTTCAAGTAACATTTTACTCTCTCTCTCTCTCTCTCTCTCTCTCTATATATATATATATATATATGTGTGTGTGTGCGTGTTTTGAAAGTACATTACACCATGAGTTTATATTTTGATGACTTTATGAAGACTCACATCATTGAACACACACCCAGATACTGAACTCTGCTTGTAGCTGGCTAAACACAGTCTGAAACAGCAGGGCGGCCGTGAACTCATACTCAGTTAAAGTCACAATTTATGACTCTTTCTGGCCAAGCATATGGGGCCACAGCAGACACTTGGAGTGATATTATAACCCAGCTCTAATGAGTATTCTTTGTCCTGTGTGTGTTTCATCCATCTGCATATACAGATGTTCAGTGCCTGTATCGCTCAGAGTAAGTAACAGGACACTATAATGGCTCATTTAAATCATGCTTGACCATATGCTCACATTGGTCAGCAGAACATTGGTTCAATACTTTTTTCAACAGAAAATGATGAAAGAGCATCTTTGGTGGTACAGATAGTTGCCTTTGTAGTGACTGATGCCTGTTTCTTCCTGCTTGAGGCTATGCAAACAATTCTATGCTCTGTTTCAATCACTGCCTGTTAAGCTATTTTTTCCAGATCATTGAAATCCCGAAGAGAACCGGAAGCTCAGTGACATGATAGCTCAATTCTGACCAAAACTGTAGGAGAAACAATGATTTCTATGAACTGCGTCGGTACGGACAGACACCCTGACGTCCAGCTTAGCTGAAGGACTGATGAACTGAGAGAGAGTAACACCCATCACTGGCTAAACGTAGGTCTTCAAATTATTATTAAATCTGAAAGACAGAAACATCTGGCATGCAGATAATGACCCAAAACAAAAAGCCATTGCTGTGAAAAACCAGAGAGGAAAAACAAGAAGTTCTGCAACTTAAGATGAGGCCCCTATAACAGCTTTGATCTCATTCAGATTAATGAAGAGACAGCGACAGCTGACAGACAAAATATACAAGAAAGAACTGAAGGTATAAATTTAGCTTTCAAGTTAGAATAGAAAAAAGAAGCAAACCAAAACAGCACGATACAAATAGAGACCGCACAGACTGGTTTGTGGAAATCAGTCTGCCTGCTAAGCGCAAAGCACTCACAGTTGTGTAGGTGCACTGGACCGACACATACCTGCTAATTAGTGCTAAATATAAATAAGTATAGAATTTCACCTACTGTAAAAAAACTGGAGCACACACTTCTCGGACAGTCCGTTATTTCCAGTAAATGCACAGCAAGCCATTTATTTAGAAAACTGCATGAAAAATTCACCAGCACCCTAAACACGTTTTTTTAGTCATGAGGTTCAGTTCAGCGACTCCAATTAGCGGAGGTGAAACTTAGCAGACAGCTAATATCTGCAGATACCTGCGTCTGCAGCCACCGGCCACTAAAAAGATGCATAACCATTAAAAATGTAAACGAGCGAGTTATTAAAAGAAATTCATGCCCATGCACATGTCTGGCTACTGAGACAAGTTTTTTTTTTTTTTCTGTACCAGGCTGAAAGCATATTTATTTCTGCTGTAAGCCTTGGCATTTTCACATCTCTGGCCCTTTGAGGAACTGCACTTTTTGACACGTCTGCATCGACTCTGCAGCTTCACAGGCTGCCACTTGTTCCTGACACGTTTTTGCTACATTGTTTTGCCATCTGTGTAGACGCACCATCTTCATCGGCTCTTTTTAAATCATCTATACCAATTGTAATAAAATAATAAGTAGACTTCTGGTGCTGTAGGAGCAAGTTTAGGCTTTTTGAATGAATTTTTAAAAGAACGTTGATATTTTTATAGTTCTTTTCACCAAAGGGAAAGAAATATTATAAAATACTGGAAAATGTATAATTCAGAATCACAACTCGAAGGCGTATGTGAACTTTTTTTTTTTTTTTAACACTGCTTCAGTAGCTCATGGCCTGACTGATAGGATGTTAAAGTTCTGTCAGCAGAGAGGAGTTCAAAGCCATTGGCTGCAGACTAAATTAGACACATCGGTACAGTGATGTTCCACGACATCAACAAATTTAATCATGAAGACGAGGCCACTCAGGGGGCTCGGGCAGTTCTCCTCTCCTTTCATCCATCTTCTGGGACGTGGGCTGCTTTCAAGGGTCACTGTCACGTTCCTAAAGTGGACTTGTGTGCGCGTTTGCGTGTGTACGCCGCCATCACCCGTCATGTTATTAGAGTCCATTCGACGTGATCGCTCCGAGGACTCGGTGACATCGGCTGAAAGCTAATTACTCAACTGGCGACCAAACAGATGAGTCGTGGACATGAGGGAGGTGACTAAGCATTTGCCCAAAGAGAATGAGCGCACATCTCTATGCATGTGTGAGAGGAAGACAGAGGCTGAATGCCATCCTGACATCTGTCAAGGTCTGCTGTGTATTTGTTTGTGTGCATGCGTGTCTGTGAGCGTGCACAAAGCAAGCACAACAACTCTCAGAGTCACCTTGCAGCTATGCCACATGAATACACAGCAAAAAGTGTCATCCCCACTCTAATTACAATACCAGCATGGCCTCATGTCCAACTGTGATGAGGGGAGAGCGTGTGTGAATGTGTGAATGTGTGCATGCGTATGTGTGTGTGTCCAGCAAGCAGCGTCAGCATCATCTTTCGGATCCAGTCACTGTTTGCGTGAGTGTACAGGATGCCAAAGCAGCAGGTACACAGAGATGCAAACCACAGCTGGCTGCATGACTGTGTATTTCTACAGCACAGTGTCACTAAAACCACATAAGTAATGGATATCAGGCTTAAAATAAACACATCAAAGCTAACCTATATGCATCAAAGCGTAGCGTTTCTACTAATATACTGGATCTAAGGGGAGAGAGCTTTTGTAGATCCATCTATGTGCTAGACTGCTACATGAATTCAGCAGGGATTTTAATGATCCTACGAGCCTATTAAGACCCTGCCAAATGTTATAGGGTCAGTGTGTCCCTTTCAAATGCACGGTCAATGAGATTTTGGGGCGGGAATCTATGTGAAATAACAATAAAAACTTTACAATATCTGGGCCAGACCAGCAAGGCTCTGCTCTGATTAAAGTATCTCAATCATGAAACTAATGATCATTAAATAAGGATGCCAGCAGAAAGGGGGTCGCTGGTCCAAGGCTCTGCTCAGGAATGCAAGATTAAAAAAAAGAAAAGAAAAAGAGGCAGTGCAAGAGATGCAAGACATAAACGGGAAACCATTTGTTCAAAATATTACATTTGTTTTATTTGGAATCTCCTAACAACAACAACTGTGCCATTATAGGGAGGGATGCAGATTAGATAAGGATGAAAAACAGGGAAAAGTCGGAGCCTCGAAATTCGGGGGCTTTCATTTGCAAAACAAAACCACTTTAGCATGTGGTGTTGCTCACAATGGTCAAGAAGCATTAGAGGACAGGGGAAGAGCAAAGGATAGGAGGGTAACAGATGGAGAGAAAGGAAAATGAGACAGAGGGAGGCATGTAGTGAATCCATCAGCGCTGTGGACTGAGACAGAAATCCAACAAATTTCACAGCATCTTCTCGCACAGACTTCCTTTCTCAGCTACAATGAGGCTTGCATCCAGCTGTGAGTTTTGTGAGTCTGCTGTGCCTGGGTTGCAATTATTAAAGGTACTAAACACAACTTATATCTTAATATGCAAAATATGGGGGCTAAACCATGCACTCTATTATGCCTCGTGCCAGATTCTTCTGAAGGAATATCTCAGATGGCGTGAGTCATGCTTACGTAAACAAACACACAATCTGTCTGCGGCGGTCCAAATGCAAAAAACCAGAATTGTTTGTTAATCATTACAAAACAACAGAAAATGATCCAGCTTACATGCACATATGTGTTCGTGCATTAGTGCGGTATGCACACAAACACAGCCTGCACGAGCGAACGAAACATATTCATACACAGGTACTGTGCATCGAGTAAAAATAATAGACTTATAAGATTGTAGCTGCGTCAGGTGCAAACGATAACGTGCATTTTCCTTTTAATCTGGGAATGCCCTCACTTTTTGGAAAGGAACAAATGCTGCGTAACGCCCCAGGCATGCAGGCCTAGAGACCCAGCAGTGGCCATCTGGCAATCAGTGGTCAAAAAGATGTATTCCCCAATTGGTTTCATTGATTGCTAAAGCCCCATTTACCCACTGGTCACTAAGGAAAAAAGCTTTATTCCCCATCTGGTTGACAACTGGTTGCTGGCAGTCACTACTGTGAAAGTGATGGTAAGGCTCTGTGCTGAAAATCGCCCCATGATTACTTCAGTTAGAGTAGGTTGTATGAAAGACATCAACTGGTCTGCAAACACTTGCAAACTGCTCACCAAGCGGTAGAAACCTGTGAAACCTGTGTCACAAACTGGAAAGAGAGAACTTTTGCTTTTACTTTGAAGCCATATTGTCTCAGTTTAGGTCGTGTTGTACTTTTTCATGTTTCACTACAGCTCGGGGAATAAATGCCAAATATTTGCAGACAAGCCGCATCTTCCATGCAAACTACAACTAGCTAGCAACCACAATTTAACCTCCAAGTGCAGAAATGGCCTCTTTTGAATATTTGATTACACTGATAGAATTTTGCATTTGATCTCATTTTGTATCTGATAGGAAAGAAACGTGCATTTACACCATATTCACATCGTCCTTCATTTTAACAGCACAGAAAACTTTGTCCCGTTTGTAACTCTCAGCTTCCGCAGCAGCTACCTTTTGGTGCTTTTACAACTATATAAAGACGCTAGACCTCAGCGGTTTTGTATTGTCTGATTTCACCCTCGACAGCCTGCCAGTAAGAGGTCTTTTGGGGAAACAGATTGTTGAGAGCATGGTTTGCTGGTAAATTACATCCAAGGACCTCCAAGAGCAAAAAACACATACAAGCAAAATTTAGATCGGCAGCACTTGCATAGGCTGGCTTATGTTTCATCCACTGAGCCACTTTAGTATATCACAACATGCTGAGAACTGACAGGGGACGGGAGTTTCTGGAAAATGCCAATGATGCTCAAAAATTGAGATTCTCAAGCACCCATCTGTCAAGTTTGTTGTTGTTTGTGCTCTCAAATTTACAATCCGTTTACTGGTGTATGCCCGAGGCTATGAAGTGGAAAACCCTGAAGAATGCTATCCTCCCCCCAGTTAACACAAGCCTGCAACTGACAACTGTGAGAAGTGGCTGCTGACTGCCAAATAGATGCTCATGTCATGACTCGAGGGATACTTGGGATTCTGCGCTTGGCCTTTACATCCTTCTGCCATCATCTCCTCCTGATTCACTGAGGGAGAATTACAAATGAGGTGGCTTGCAGTGGCAGCTGTGATTTGACGATCGGCTTCCACGTCAATGCACAGCTAAAACTTAATGTTTGTACACTTTAATACTTGTAGTTGGAGAAGTTGCTGAATTTGGAAAATGCCTCGTCAAATCAGAAGTGTGAATAATGCTATCAAAAGTGAAATGACTCAAAATCGATTACTTCTGATGTGCTTGGACTCATGCTAGGTTACAAGTTTTAGGCTGGAAAACATAATCCAAAAGTCTCAAATCAATCCTGCAGAGCAAACTCTGCTGCTAGGCACTAAAAATATCCCAGCATTAGGAAATCTCGTGCTTGTTTTACTGTTTTATGCACCACATGGTGTGTAATGCACGTTCGTCCCTCAGATGTGCTCACGGATAGAAATTAGTTAAGGTACAGATAGCAAAGATAGCGACTACAGACACTAACGTGCCATAGAAAACAATCAGAAACCATAAAGACGTAATGAAATACATTTTAAAGCTGTGAAGCTGTTTCTTTCCATTTGAAACGGACTGATTAAAAAGCCTGAGAATGTGAGATATGATATTTGTGGCTGCTATTTACTCTTCTGCATGAGTGTATGGCTGCATGTCCCAACATGAATATCCATTTCGCGGCTGTGAGTGTGTGCAAAAACTACATCTCACTGGCACACTGCGGCCCAGTCCGAACACATAGCAGCCTTTTAATCTCACACTGTGTTACCTCTCAAGGGTTGTACGTGTATGTGTGGAAGTGTGTGTGTTGTTTTTTGGGTAACAGCAGGGGAGGTTAATGAGTTTGGATGACTCTGAGTCACCTGCTGGGCTTGGACATACTACATACACACAAGTCCACACACAAACCTTTGAGTGACTGGACTCAACTAGCCATATGTATCACAACAGCCCCGTTACTCTCTAACTAGCGTCACTTAGAGTTTATTAGAATATTAGAAGGCGGTGCAAATATATGAACAGTATAATAAATTTTTGCTTAAAGTAAGAGATACACAGATGAGGCGATATAAACAACAAAACTGAATTAAGAGAATTTTGTAAATGTTCCTTATTGCGATGCTGCTCATGTGCTGAAATGTACAGTGAATTTGACCAAAGTGCTGTACACGGCCTTTTGTTCTGACCTTGGCTGATGGCTTTCTAAAGAAAGACACAGAAACAAACCTGAAGAACATCACGTGACCGTCAGTCTGCCTCTCTCTGTGTTCTTAGAAATGGGGTTTGGTCTCCTTTTGATTTTGGCATCCGTGTCTGCTAGCATGCGTGCGTCCTACCTGGACCCGCCATGCCTCACCACCCAGCTCTCCATCTCAGCACAGAGACGACACACCGTGAATCACCAAGCAGGGCCATTACTCACCATGCCTGGCCTGTTCTAAATAACTTCATAAATATTCCATGGGCCGGCTTAAGCGGGGAGAGAGAAGTCATGGCTCGGCGTCTCAAAGACACAGATTCCATTAGGCCCCGTGTTCCAGCAGAAACACTGTTGGGACAATTAATCTTTTAGGATCCGAAGCGAGGCATCAGAAATGGAGAAATAGAGCCAGGACAGGTATGTATTAATGGAAGTAATTGAGAAAGAGAGACTGGGAGGCAGGACAGAGAGTGACACCTGCTGTTATGAATTATGTAGGCTCTATCAGCGCTGATATAAGCTTGCCTCCTTTGTGCCTCCTTTGTGCAGATCAAATATGTACAGTGACATCTGAACAACAGCAACAAAGGCAAAATACTATAAGGTCTCAAAACACGGATAGAGTGAAATAGAAAAACAGAATAGAAGAAAGTTTGTTCACCTGAGCGAGGACTAAGAAAACTATCACTGCAGATTCATGAGTGGATTATATAGTATTTCTTTTAGACAATGGTATAATGCTACTTTCTGGTGTGCTTGTGCCATTTTTGTCAAATTCATGGGAAAAGACAGCAACCGAGACCATAAAAGCAGGAGAAAGGACTACAAGTCTGAGCGGGACAGATGTTCTTCAGACACACCAAGAGGGACAAATAAAAAAAGGAGGATGCATGAAAGCAAGAACGAAAATTGAGAAAAGTGAGAAAAATGTTGTTAGAATGAAAGCGCTTGAAGATGCGAGCAGGGAAGAAAGGCAACTTCAGCAGGCCCCGGCAAATCCAGAATCCCTCCGCGTTTCATCCTCGTGAGAAAACAAGAAGAGAGCGTCTGCGTGCCAGAGCCATACTTGCATTTCACACAGATGGAGAGAGAAAATGAGCCACAGAGACGTCGCTGCTGTCACCATTAATCCACGGTCTCTTTCTTCTGCCTTTATCCACAAAGGGATACAGAGCAGATTTTTTAAAAAAAAGAAAAAAGAAAAAAAAAAGCGAACACTTTTTTCCTGTTTTGCAGCTTTGCATCAGCGTGTAGCTCGGTAGCATCAAAGTTTTAGGGAGTACAGCTTTCTCAGTGTATCAATTTCTTATTTATCTTCTGCAGCACTAAGACTGTGTGGTGGAACATTATTCACAAGAACATTTAAGTTACTGTTTTACAGTGATGGATGCAGACGTTCCAGCAGCTCGTGTGCAACTGTGCTTACAGGAGTCAGAGTGGTGCTTTGAGATGAGTGGTGAAATAGCTTAGCAGCACACTCATAATAAAAGCATCACCATGTAGATGGCTGGCAAAAAACAACACCAGCCATTACTAAATTTCTTCATGTTTTTCAGTCTTTGATTGAACTACTGGGCTGTAGCGATGGGGCTGCATAAAAACTTACAAGCTCAACAAGGTTTTTACAAAGCTTTTACAGTTTATCTTGACAGCAGGATGCAAGTCAGCGCTAAAAATCTGAAACCCATTCATCTAATTATCCAGACATTTAGCAAACACATTCAAGCTACCAGTTAATCTTCTAAGAACTAACCAGACTTGCTAGCGTTAATGTGTCGTGTTAATAGCATAGTACAAAATACACAGTAGCAAAACATCAACAACAACATAAAAAAATGTTCACAGCCACAGACTTAATTTAAAATGTAAGTCCTAAATTAAATAGGTGATGTTACTATGGCAACTCCACCTATGTTAGATGCCCTATCCAAAACTGTTTACCAACTGGCCAAACAACGTTGCCATCTCTAGCACCACTGTGGTCTGTCATTTACAGAGGTGGAGGTGTCACCGCTTTGAAAGTGACCAATCACATTAGGGCCTTTGGGCTCCG
Source organism: Diplotaxodon limnothrissa (assembly GCF_057381915.1). Classification (NCBI taxonomy): domain Eukaryota; kingdom Metazoa; phylum Chordata; class Actinopteri; order Cichliformes; family Cichlidae; genus Diplotaxodon; species Diplotaxodon limnothrissa. The sequence continues at coordinate 19,503,379 of NC_140616.1, forward strand.
CCCTCCAAACTGTCAAGAGTCAGATTTATTCGTCCATGACTTAGTTTTCATACTTTTTTGTAGTGAACAAGAAACAGACAGTTTTTTCCACAGTACAAACTCTTACAATAAAGAGAAACGTCGCTGTTACATTTTAAGTTACTGGTGGAACAACGCACAACAGTATCTTGGCTTAAATACCATCAAAGCTGATAAAAAGAGAAAAGTTCTAACATCCTCATTAGTGTCAGGTATTTCACTGTTTCTCCAACGAAAGGTCAACCAAATGATGTCAGTGTAGAGCCAAGACTCATTTCTCCACCATCATCTCTCTGGGGAAAGTGCTACACGCACGCACGCACACTCTATTAATGACTAGCCGTCACTCTCTAAGCACCTGCCAGGCCCATGTTACATTTGTCCTACTCGTACGTTCATTAGTGTGTGTTAATATACACAGGGCTAATGGGGTGTGTATGAAAATGCACTTAGCTCACTACAGGAGAAAAGCAATGCAGCTTATGAGTACTCTGGGGCACAGTGGCATCCTCTCATAAGGATTGGACTCATACAATGTTCAAAGAGTGTGAGACTGAGCAAATATTTACTGGAGCTCTGACGGAGATGGATGAGAAGATTAAGATTTAGAGCTCAGTAAATAAAAATATATCAAAATGTTGTCTTTTCTCTCCTGTCCCCAGTGTTTGCCTTGTTTCCTTTCATTCCCTCTACATCCATTTTTTTTAAAACCTTGTACCCAACGATGGCCTACTTATGTATAAAGCCATCGTGTCATGTTTTAACCAGGCGTATGTGCCGTTATCATGTCAGCAGAGCATAATATCGCAGATAGATCGGTCATTCTCTGCAGGTTATGGGTTCACCTTTGCAATTCTTATCTGCCCTCCCATTTCACAAATACATAAACACAGTCTGCTGCATCATAAATATTAATGGTATGTTCAGTGTCCCAGACTAACACCCTCAGTAAAGGGGACATTATACAGCCACTGGGGACTGAAAGGCTGAAAAGTACGAGTCAAGGTCACTGCTATAATTCAACTAGGGCATCCGGTCCTGGAGGGGAATTTTTTTGTGTCATAACATAACAGTATCATCAGCTTAGTCGCATCCTTCGGGCTAAAGAAGAGAGGGACCATCCGGCTCGTTATGAGTGCACAGTTCAAAAGCTGGCATCACGGCTCTTACATTTCAAAGTGAATCCCAAAATCTTGTTTTGGGAGGGGGGGAAATTTGGACTGTATTTGAAGGAGAAAGTCTCTCAAAAACAGAAAGTTTTATTTATAATGACAGTCTGGCATTCATCCCAGGGATCCAGCTCTGTTGCATAAGCCCTTCAATTCGAAGCTTAGAAAAAGCCTTAGAGATACACATGTTTCCCTATTTAGGGACAAGTCTGGCTGTTTCCTCTGTATTTTGGTACGAATGAGGTCAAACTGATATTTCTAAGAGAGACTGAAGTGAAGAATTTCAGTCTGCTAAGAGAAAAGGCCTAAAGGGCACGTGGAGTGAAGCACTGGATTTAAAAAAAGAAAAAAAAGAGCACTGACATACACGGAATATAAATATAACCCAGAGATCTGCTGCAAAGAATCATCAGGCAAACACAGAGTAGAATGAAAGTGATCACTGAAACATGAAAAACTAAAAGCTCAGCATGTTTTCACACACCACCGGTGCCCTGCACTCACCCAGCCCATCTCTCCCGGTCAGGACGTGTCTACAGGTCATTCGCGGGATAAAAGTAGAGCAGGCAGAATGTGACCAAGGTAGGAAAGTCGGGGATAGAAATGTAGCGTTAGAGCTCAGTCTGGCAGAGATAAGAGCATGTTTAAAATAGACAGGGCAATTACAATACGTTTAAAAAAAGCAGTGTTTCCACACTTTCTTATCTGGTATTGAAACCTAGCTTGGTACTTTTATCGGGACAATTTTCCGACAAGAGTATAAAAAAACAAAAACCTGCACTGCAGCCAACTCCTCTGGAAAAAAAGAATATAAGCAGAAGAAAAGGGCAGATCTGTTTAAAACTGAGCTAAAAATGCCTCCTTCCTCCCCACAGGCAGCAGCAGGGGTCAGTCTGGATTGGAACCGAGACCAGCTCAGCTATTTAAACAAGTAAAGACAGATGAAAAGGGCACATCAATTTGAAGTGGACGTAGGCACAGCGTCTCTTTCTCTGCGCAGTGTGCCGTCCAGAGGCGGCATATTAGGCTGAAAAGGGGCTCCGTGGGGGCGAGGTGCATCACTAAATAATGAACTCCTGGCAGCACAATTACAGGGCATAATGGTTGCTTTCATCTTAACAGTTAGGGGCTGTGTGTACTTGTGTCTCTGGATGTTTGTATTCTTGCACACAACTATATGCATCTCTGCATGTAAAGCATCTTGGGTTTTTTTATGTCTTTATTCAAAGTGTGTGCAAAGTGTGTGCAAAGTGTGTGCAAAGTGTGTGTGTGTGTGTGTGTGTGTGTGTGTGTGTGTGTGCGTTTGCTGATATAGACTTACGGAGCTCGCCCACTTTCAGTATCTCGCACAGCATCTTGGTCAGCTCGATGCTGCTGCGGCCGAACGGACACTCGTGTTTGTCTTCTCGACTGCTGTTCTCCAAGACAATCTGGAAACAAGAGGTTATAAAATAAGCCAGGCAAGAAATAAGGACTGTATTTCCTCAGGGCTATAAAACAAAAAAAGACATTTCTGGTGAGTGTGTTGCCCGAAGGCTGAAAAAAAAAAGCAAATTGCTCAGACTAATTAAAAAACTGAATGTTTCCTAATTTACAGAAAATTATTTTTTTTTGTTTTGTTTCTTTTAATTTTTGCTTCTATATATTTGATAGAAAAGTTCATGATTTTTCACTGTAATTTCGGTTTTTTTTTTAATCTATTACTTCATTACTTTGGTGCAGAATGAATAGCAGTGAGTGGTGTTTTTATCAGTAGGAAAAGCCATAATTTATGTCCTCCTTCGTATATTCCAAAGCCATCCAAGGGGCCGGATGGGAGTCTTTGCTGGGCCGATTCTGGCCCACAGATCCTATGTTTGATACCCCAGCTCTATGTGAAGAATAATTTGTAATGTTGCGCTGTGTTCCACTCTGACAGGTTAACTGACAGGAATTAATAGCATTTACTGGGTTTGGTTAAAGCAGATTCACTTGGAAAAGCGAAAAGTCGCTGGTTTAATTCCAGCCTGGGAAACAAATGCCCTTTGGAGTTGTGTCAGGAAGTCTATCCGGTGTAAAATCAAACATTCAGAGCTACCTGCTGCAGTGACAGGTGAGCATTAGCACGCATTGCATTTTTGACACTAATTAGGTGCAGGGGCCTTAAACCCTTTTAAAAGGGTTCAATGTCACACTGAAGGTATTTTACTAATAAACACTGAGGTAGAAACTATAAGTCTTTTTCTTGACCTTATCTGACCCCTTAGAGCTCGTGGATTAACATAAATTAAATCTACACATAAAAGTCATCAGCAAAAAACCCCACTCTAATTACGTGGATGGTGGCAGCACGCCATAACCGAGGCCATCAAGGTCCCAATCATTTTAGCTGGCGACAGTTTCATTTGTGGAATTGAAGGCTGTGTTTTCTCCCACTGTTCGTCTGATAAGGGCTGAGCGGGCACCACTAACGCTTCTCTTTTCCCACAATCGTGTCTAGAAACCGTCACACACATAATGATGAAAGCTGTATAAAATCATGCTGGCTATCATGAAAGGATGACAAAAAGCACTTAATGTCAGTGCAGCATTGTTTAGAGACTGGCGGTGAAAGAAATTAAATAAGTTTTATCGTCAGGGCTGAGAAACCTCGTGAAATGCAGTTTTACTGAAAGATGTGTTGAGAACGAGCCAGAAACTTCAGTGACTGAATGAGCTGGAGGGAAGTGAGGCTTTTGTAGGACACTACAGGAATCTCTGTGCGGCATTTGTGTGTGCGTTAGGGTTGTACGTGCGTGCTTACCCTGATGTAAGCGTCCTGGTGGTGCCTGGCAAAGTACAGCATGTTATCCAGAGCCAGCATGCCTGGAGGAATCTGGGTGAAATCCACAGCTGGATTCACATGGTTCTGAGAAAAACAGAGGTGCAGTGTGAGACATGTTTTTAAACACATTTCACCAAATCTTCTTTTTAACCTTTAATCTCTTTGATATAATCGATTAAACATCCCATTTCCCCTTTTCCCCCCCAGCTGAGGGATCACATGCACAACATAAACACTCCTTCTGTCAGGGAGGAAACTTGGAGTTTTAGGGCCGCATTATTGGAGCAGGAGGTCATCCTTTTAAAGCCCCTCAAAGCTTTTGATTCCATTAAAGACAATGTTAATAAAAAAAACACTAAACAAACAGTAGAAAAGTACTGAGGAGTGTGTGGGTGTGGATTGATCTGATTTATTCGCAGCAGGCTGGCAGTCTCAAATAACCCACTGTAATTAGATTTAGGTTAAAATAATGCAAAATTATAATTGGTGCAGACTTTATTTTTAAAACTAGAGCTCTGCCCACTTGAAATCTGTTAAGTAAAAAAAAATACACCACTTGTCGCTGATTATTAAACAGATACATGATCTTCACACTCATGGCTGATACCCTGTAAGATCTACTACAATGGAAACTACTAAAAAGGTTGTTTTCCAAGCCTTGCTATGTGTTTATATATATATCTGTCTGTTGAGAGTCTGAATATCTTCTACTAGTGTATAAACACTTAAAATATCTTCCACAGTAGGTGAAATGCAAAAGATTATTGGGCTAAAAGTTGACATTTTGGAGATGGATATCGTAGTTACGACACTAAACTCAAGTAAATTTCGAAATATAGTAAGTAACTCTAACTGGAAGCGAAGGGCCATGGGGAAGGAACAATATGAAATACTAACTTATACTAAAATATTCAACAATATTCAACAATCAGACTCAAAACTTTTAAATAACAAAAACACAGGCACTACTTTTAACATCTAAATATTGCATCAGACATGCAGGAAGAAACCGTTTGTGCTGAAAGTCTGTCAGACGTAATTATTTCCAGACATTGCAGACGACTAACAATTAAATGCACAGATACACGCGAAGACGCGTCACTCCGAGAATCTTCTTGACTTTTAAATGTGTCAAGAAGATTTTTAGGGTGGGTTTTCTCCACACAGTGGAGACAAGACAGGCCAATTTGGCCTTATCTCTACTGAGCACACTGCAGTCGGAGTGTGAATGGGAAGAGCCCCGAAACGGCTCTGGGCTTACACCAAGCCACAGTGGCTTTGCTTAAGTTCTTATGCCATAGTTAGACTGCTGCATACAACACAAAAGCAACACATGAACACACACATTCCACAATACTATACTTATTTTGGTACACTGCATCCAAGGCTGTACAAAAAATGTAGCTACTGGGTATGAACAGCAAAGCCAAAGCATAAGCATGATGAGTTTATAGTCACAGGTTAATACAACATGATAGTCCTTTTCTTCTTTTCATTGTCAAAGAACGATGAATCAGTAACCTTTGGGTCACGACTATCCTGTGTAAGTGTGGAACATCCTCAGTTTCTCAGTGAGATCTCCACTTCACTTGTGATATGTGGCTTTCAAAGACCACAGGAGCCAAAATCATTAACTTTAGGAAGTTTGCAAACCAGTGGGTGACATCATGTCAGCTTTGTTTATCTTTGATATACAGCCTGTTATTGCACTAGCTGCGATATGTTTAAAAGAAGCTTTTTTTACCAGGAGGATAACATCAGAGAGGAAGCGGATTAACGAAGCCCTCTAAAAAGACTTACAATAAAGCCAAGCTTTTTGTAGTCGCGGGTGTACATCGACTTGCGTTTCTCAATGCTGCCGCTGTTGTTGGGCTCCAACTCTACGTCGAAGGCGATTCTCCGAAGCTCAAAGATGATGTCTCTCTGAGCCTGCACACACAGAGAGGAATGTTAAAGCGCTGCTCACAAACCCATCAGTCTTTTCTTCCATTTACCACTTTACAGTCTTAAAATCTTTCACCCTCATTCTCCATCGTCTGGGGTCTCGCAGCTCCCTAGGCAATCTGGACAGTAGCCAATTCCCCGATTTAAATATTGAGCCAAAATTATTATTATTTTGGATGCTTCCAGCCCAAACAACCCACGAGCCACTGAACAGAAGATTAATGATTGTAAAAATGGGGGGAGAGGTACAAACACACATGGTAACAGAGTATATACGGCAAAAACAGAGTTTGTACAATTCCAACGAACCTGAAAGTCAGTCTATGATCCATCCAGTCGTTACAGTGTTTTTCTATTCAGGGATGCTTTTAACGTATTAGCAGTCTGTTTGGGATCTTTGTTGAGCTGAGAAATGAAGCCGCTGCAGATGATAATCTACCTCCCTCCCTTTTCACACCCACCACCACCCGTTTTGATTGACTGTCCCACTCCACACCTGGTCCTGAGGATCCATCTTGGTCATCATGCGGTCCTCGAGCAGGTTGAAGTTGAGAACCTGCAGCACGTACAGCTGATGTGCCATCTCATCATTAATGGGCGTGTTGCTCCGGATCACATTCTGCATGGCGTAGAGGACAAATGGGAAAAGTAAAGGAGAGGGGAAAGGGTTTAGGGTCAGAAAGGCGAGAAGTGGATTATGCCGGAGGACGACAAGATATGACAAAGAGGAATAAGAGGATTTGGATATGAATGGCGAGGATTAGAAGGCAGATGAAGGAAAAGGGGACGGAGAATGAGATTTCACACAGGAGAGAGATGATGAAGAGACAAAAGGGAACAGGTGTGGAAAAAGTATCCACAAGAGATAACGACCAAGGGGGTGAAACAGAGAAAGATGTGGCAGGTGTCATTTTTGTTACAGAAGAGAAGAGGTTGAAACTCGAACAGCAACAGGGAGAGACAAAGACAGAGAGGAGGAGACAGAGGAAGACACTGGAGGGGTAAAGAGGAGAAGGGTATGGGTAGACTTACACTGAGAATGATGGAGCGCAGCTGTTTCTGGGCAAGAATATGGGCCATCTCCTAAAGGGGGAGAAAGAACAGTGGGGAGGAACAGGGAAGAGCGGGAGAGAGAGTGAGACACAACGCCATATCAAGACAAAGCGTCTTAGGATTGTCCATGCTACGATGAGGAATTAAGACGGGTAAAAATGAAAAATACATAATTAATTAATTAAAAAAGTAAGAAAGCCATCCGAAAAAAAGGAACTTAAGAAGGGATACTAAATGCACTAACTGTTGTCTTCTACAGTGCAAACTACAAAGGGTGCTAATCAAGGGTGCACTTACTGTCAGGGGACAATTTAGGATGTCCACAATGTGCTCATCATACTACCATATCGTGTGCAGTGAAGAAACAAAGTCAGAGACAGAGAGACAGAGAGGGTGAGTGAGTGAGTGAATGTGGAGGAGAAAAAAAAAGTGTGAGAGGAGGTTAAAAAAAACATTTTCTGTCAGCCGAGCAGCCTGTGGCGAGAGGGGAGAAAGGGGGGTGGGGGGCAACAGAGTCAGCAGAACGGTGACAGTCTGGGGGTTTGTAATAATAGGTCTACTGATGGTCGAGTCCTTAACGCACGCACACAGACACACAAAACACTCTTGACCTTAGAGGAAAAACAAAACAAAAAGAGTGCAGCCAGCACCTCACATCTTCTGCATCACGCTGAAATAAACGATCAGGATTAGTGTTAGTTTGTGGTCCCACAGCCCCACGTTTTAAAAGCGGCCTGTTCGCAGAAATAACACAAACACGTAACCTGAGCTAAAAGAGAAACAGCTTGCTTGTCCCCTAAACAGAGTCTTATAAAACACAACATCTTCTCTGAGCAAGATCGGTGACAAAAAGTGTTAAATTGATAATAAACAGCCACACGCAGTCTGTTTTCAGCACTGCGGCGAAGCTCGTTTCGGTCTAGCGTGCCTTCAACTTTGTGCGCTGCGCAGGAGAAAGGCTCTGTGTTAGCATCATTCATTATTAATGTCAGAGCGCATCCCTGGACCCTATGATGCTGGGGCAAGGGATCATGTGATGAGCTACAGGGCAACGCGTGACATGTGTGAGAGAGCGTGTGTGTGTGCGGGAAAGACTGGAGAAATGGGAGCATGGTAGCACTTCTTTACACTCAGGTTTTATTTATTGCACTACACTGCAGATGTTTTATAGTTTCGTATACAGATGCACACCGGATGCATACAAAAGACACAGTTAGACACTGTTAGAGTTGAAAAATGCTGATGACTGCAACATGAAATGATGCACGATACAGTATATGCAGTGTATTTGTGTGTGTGCGTGCACCGCAGCCTCACCTGTCTCTTCTCCTCAGGAGCTTTGAGGAATAAAGCATTGATGACAGCTATAGTGTAGGTCTGAATGTCTTGATCAGTCCTGTGATTAAAACACAGTCCAAATAGGAGGTTAAAGGCATTTATCACTATGAAGCTTTTCAGAAACCAGCGAGCTCGATTAATGTTAAAAAAGAAGAATTTCGTTCACGTACCCCTGAAGATGCGGGATAAGCTGTCCAATGGTGATCTCTTGTGCCACCTTGTGGTAAAGATCCTGACTGTTGAGCACCATGGACTCCAGGATCGCCAGGGAGCGCTGCAGCACTGCCGTGTCCATGGCCGTCTTGTTCACGAAGCTGGCAATCTGAAAAAAACAGGGCAAAGCGTTTAGAGGATCTGTCGCAGACACGGTTAAATTTTGCATAGCAATTTTTGATTGAAAATTAAGGCAATAGGATCCTGGAAAAATAGGATGGAAAAGATTTCATAACTTTTAAAAGTTTAAATTCAAACTTAGGTACAAACTCTGAAAACATGTTTTACAAAAACACATTTCATAGAGGTCACAAAGGTAAAAAAAAAAAAAAAAAAAATAGAAACACTTTGAGATGAGGGAAAAAATTAAACACACATCTCATAATGAGTATTTTTGCCTTTAATGTTTATGTCCTGAAAATCGAACCATTGCCAAACACTTTTATAGACATTGAGCTTCGGGACATTATCATAGGACAAGCTTCATTGCAGAGGCTGTAAATGTCATGATGTAAATGTTCGATCAAAGCTTTATTCAGCGAATAACAACAGCACTCTGAATGCCGTTAATAAATCAGGGCTGCCTTTAATGAAACGTTTTCTTGGTCTGACCTTCTTGATGAATGCCACAGAGAAAGTGTCCCAGGAGACGATGCTGTGGTCCATCAGCTCCACAAAGGCCGTCAAAGTGAAGGACAGCAAGTCTCCAAAACTAAAGGGCAGGACACACAGAGACACACGCAAACCATAGGACGCTTCTCTCTAGCAGATGGCTTGGAGCAGTGTATAATCTGCAAAGCCCTGATGGCTTGGACGGCAACAAGGGGCGAGCGGTAGGCAGAAACAGAGAAAATGGTGCATATGAAAATTAATTCAATGCCGCAACCAGGCTGGCTGAAGAAAGACAGAAGACAGGCGGAGGGGGAGAGAAGAATAAATGGGGACAGAGGCTTGAGATGCAGTGCAGACAAACTGGCCTTCGAGAAACAGCAGGGGCCATCAGAAAATCAGCAGGAGCCGGGCAGCACAGGGCGGCGTTCAATCAGGACCAGAAAGCTATGTTATAGAGTGAAGTCATGCAGTTACACAAATATCAAGAGAAATCAATCAGCTCTGCAAGAGTCACAGGGGGCCAAAGCAAGGACCACATTAAACAGCCTCCACTTCATATTTCTGCTGCATGAACTTAATGAGAAAAAAAAAAAAATCGCAAATGATGAAATATAGAAGCTTTTACTTCCTCATAAATCACAGCAGTAGGAGTTTCTGGAGTTTCATTACCTTTCTACTTAACTTTTACATGAGTTTTGGGATTTCTGGCCTTTTATTAGTTTCACCAGTAGCTTTTACAGTACTGACCTCTACTGCTTACAACTGGCATTGCTCAGGCAAATACTGTGACCTGGCCTAAACGTGTTGCTCATTGTTTATCTTACACTGATTTACTGTTAGGTGCTTTAGTAGATGCAACATGAAAATATAGCAAACACCTATGAGGCTATAGTCAAATACAATAAATGTTTGACTAAAAAATGTTGGCATCTTTCCTGAAACTTCTATCGAGAAGAAAAAAAAAGATACACTTTTTACAAAAGTGAAGATCGCCGTTTTAAACACAACAGAGTGGCATCGACCGTCAAATCAGCAAACCAGAAACCGAAGATAAAATGATAAGAAATGCTTTCAGCACACGGGTCAGTACTGCTGCATGGTACATGATTAGTAACAGTCATTAGTAACCCACAGCTGAAGAATGAAGAGGCCTTTGCAGATGGTACTGGGCATTTTGATGTAGTTACTGTAACTAGTAAATGCTTAATGAAATCGAGGAACACTGAAATTAGAGGATAGATTATTTAAGATAAAGAAAGAGAAGAAAATCTTATTTGACAGATGGATGATGATCCTAATGTGTGATGTCTTCATGTGTGATGTGCTATTGGCTAATAATGTAAAAGTAGCTGAAGTCTAATAGTGAGTGCAGAGACAATCCCCCTCACCCTGAGCACTATTTAGGAAAGAAGACCAAGATTTAATTCAATGTAAGCACCGACTAAAACTAATAAATTAGCTCCGCTGAACCCCAAATGGCCATAGCCATATCTGATCGGGTTTTTATAGATTTCTCACGGCATTACATTTTTAGAAATAAATCATGGCCTTCCAACAGTCTGAGGCAAAGACGTAAGAAGATTATTTTGCCCAAAACCACATGCAAAAAAAAATAAAAATTTAAGTGCAAAACTGATTTCAAAACAGAAGCCTGTAAATGGCTGTGTTAAACACATAATTATAGTAATTCCCCATAAGGCTTTGGGGCCAGAGTCTTCATCATGCAGACTCAGGCAGCAGGTTAGGAAGAGCACAGAGTCAATGACGTTACCCGGGGGGATGGGAGGGGCTTACCATGGCTTCATAATCTTTTGCAGTTTCTGATAGCGCCTGTAAAGAGAAACTTAGGTGTCACAGGTGGGAAACACACAACAAAACCTTAAAGTCTGAGCAGGGAGCAACACAAATCACAATCTTTTAACAATAAGCATCCCTCAAAGAGACCAGACTCTAAGGAGGTCCACTCTCATACACAGAAGAAGGATTCCTTACTGTGCAAATGTAAAACAAGTCTCAATATAAAAAATTTAATACACCGACTCAAAATAAACACTTTGGATCGCTAAGGTGCTCAAAGCATGCCAAGCAGAAACGGCTGACAAAGCGGCTTGCTGCAGACCTAATGTGCCACAGTGAGCATAACGAAACGGAGTTTTGCACATTTCAAAAAGCAGAGACCAACTTGTAAATATGTGACAGGTGCAGTGGGAGAAATGCCTTACGCTAAACAAGCAAAAGGAAGCAACATCTGCAGAGAGTTAACTTTCCCTGAATAGATTCGAGATGACAGGTGCACTAATGAAGTTCAGCGATACTACCCATGTGTGCAAAAATCAGCTAATATGAATGAGGTTGTCTCCATGTGCACCTCTGTATTGCTTCAGAGATCTGGCAGTCTGCTTCCGACCACATGCATCTGGGCTCTGGGATTTCAGCATGGATCTCAAACTTCAGCTTCTGTGTCCAACTGATTCAACCTTTATGTCGTGGATCATCACTGCTAGGAAGATCCAGGTCTCAGACTAGACTAGCTGAATAGCTCAAAGACATTTGATAAGCATGCACTGAGACAGGAGGGCAAACATGGGTATGGAGTGAATTCACCATGAATTCATCTCTCAGGGTCAGACTGTTAATTTGGAGAAATCTGATAGAACAGGATTGGTCAGAACGGGACTTCCTGGAAGCGATCTACAAACAGCAGCAGCCCTGGAAACGAGGGCCAGGTCCAGAAAGAGACAACCTTCATGGGATTTAAACAAGGGACATTTTTTTTTGCTCTTAATGGGTGGAGTTGCAGAACTTCTTAATTTCACCTGATAAAATAAACAAAAAACTGTTTTAACAGTGGAGTTTGATTTCAGTATCAGTGTTCCTTTTACTCTGTAAATCCAGTTTTCAAAGGGATGACACTGCTAATAAGGTACAATTCAATGGAATAATGTTTAGAACAGGTTTTGTGAATTTAACAGCCAAGATTATGCTGGGAGCTAACAAGACAAAAACAGAAAAAACATGAATGACAATATCAAGGTGGCAGCATATGTTAAACCTGGTCAAAGAAGACCGAAGTTGATAGTAAGTCTGGCGGTGTTAATCAGTTTGAAGTTGCACTGTACATTCTGAACGTGTGTCAAACCACAGTATGAGTTGCTCCATGTTTTTGTCAGTAGAGGGCAATGTCTGCCTTAAACTTGGAGTTTAGCTGGGCAGCTGATCTACACATGAATATTGTGCAGCATCTTTGGCAGAAGCATCAGATCACAGAACTGCTCTGCCCTCATGAGTCTCGAGCACAGAGCCTCTTGAATAATTACAGTTCACCAAGTTGGTTGGCAGGCACACTAATGAGTGTGTGTGTGTGTGTGTGTGTGTGTGTGTGTGTGTGTGTGTGTGTGTGTGTGTGTGAGAGAGAGAGTGTGTGCATTAGCCTCTGATACCTATCTGCATGCCTGTTTCATAAGCTCCTTCTGTTGAGATGGAAATGCAGCAGAACCACTCGCCCTGCTCTCTTTTGCTTACACGCACCGCTCAAACTCTCAAGCCCTGAATAGGATTTGATGGGAATTTAGATGAAAAACATATTTAATCAAAGGGCCAGGAGCAACAGGAGGAACCTCGGTGCTGCTGTGACAGCTCCTTGCATTAAGATCAAATATTTGCTAATTTGAACATCATATTCAAAAAGGAGAAGAGGCCTCACTGATTTCCTGTCAAGCTGTACCCACAAACACTAGATCACTGAGTGGTTTCTGCTAAGAAAAAGCCATTACATGTCTAACCAGAATTTGAACCTTCATTTAAAAGCAATCATGAGCGTGACAAGACGACACCCGCACAAAAAAACTGCAGTTCTTACTTTGGGTTTTCACTGCTCTTCTGTCGGGACACGCTGAATGTCGTGTGTTTATAACCACGCATTAGGTGCAAAACAACTCCTCGATCTATCGTTTCTCCCCCTGGAAAAAGAAGGGCTGGATAATGGGAATTGCACGAAGCAGAAAACGAGCACGTCTCGCACGGCTGGCCGCTCCTGCCCTCCCTGCCAGTTTGCACCGTCCATCTACTTCTGTGTGATTGCGTGCACGTTTTGCACTCATACTGTAATTCAACTCTTGGTTCTGGCGAGCTCTTTGCACTCCCCACAGCACGCCACTGGCACAAACCCCATCTCCCTCGCCCGCCCACTCCCCTCCCCTGGCATCACGGCTGAGAAGTTTCACCTCAGCGAAAAAAGTCCTCGCTTTAACCTTCAGTTGAGACGGTCTCCAGGGCACTACGCCTGCCCTCCACCCCCCACCTCAACACACACTGTGAGTTTTTGGATGTGCTGAACATGCAAAAGGCAGAGTATTTCCTCTCAGCTGTGTGCAATATCACTATCATGGTCACCAAAGATGAACAGGAGCTGCTGGGCACTGTGTGAACCTGTTCTTCTCTTTGCAGCACAGGGTAGCATTGTTGAACCCGAGGCAAAACTTATGCACAAGGTTAGGGTTTTCATTCAGCGCAAATGTACGACTGATTATTTCATGCAGTGCATATAATGACATTTGCTATATGACCTAATAACATCCGCACAACTCTGCAGCACGCTGAAATAAAAGCATTCCACATCAAAGGCATCTTCACAAAGATGGCGATGACACGAGACACCAGTAAAATAAATCCAGCTTAACAGAGTGAACTGAGGAATGTCAGTGAATGAGCGGCCAGTCAGCTGCTGTAAATGCTTTGAACTTAACCGGTCAGACTGCACAGTGCAACTCCAAAGATCCCCTTTTATTCTCACTGAAATCGGAGATCCACCTGAATACCATCCAAACCTGCAGCCCTTTTAAATAACGCCGGGGTCTTGTTACAAATTTGTGGTTCGTTACATCAGGCCTGTGAAAAATAATGTCAGCGATATGTGAAATTAAATATGGTAAGATTTGAATTAGGTATCCCATCGAACTGGAGTCTGTGTTTGCTAGTTTTGATGGATCACATTCTTGAGTCAAAGTCTAATATTGCCACATAAATCCAAAATCCAGAGGAAAACATTGGAAGTATGTACTCTTCCCTGCTCCCTATAACACACATGCACAAACAAAAAAGATGCTGCAGGGGAAAACGGTGCAAACAAGGCAAATCCAAACAGCAAAAGAAACAGTCTTCTTCTCACTTACTCAGTCCCACTTTCCACCATCTGAGTGAGCAGCGAGATACCGTCGAGGTTGATGAACTCCTGGGCAAAGGTGATATCCCGGGACGCGTTAGCCAGGTCCTTAAGAGCCTCCAGCTTGGCGTCCATGCTTGATGACTGGATCCGTTCATGAAGCTGCACTGCCGTCTGGTACTGGAGGGCAAAAGGGAAAAGGAAACAGGACATGTCCCAGATTGTGAACGATTTCATATGTATTCACAGAATTTGCTTTTTCAAATGGCAAAACACTTACAGGAGAGGTGGTCAAACGAAGGATCGAGCCGTTCTTAATGTCGCTGCGATTCTGTGGAGGATTACAAGGACACAAGCAGAAGTTAGTGTGCACTTCAGGCCTTTATATCCCCCTCTTGGATACAGCAGCTTTGCAGATGAGCAAACCTTTTCTGTGATGTAGAAATTTGTCGCGTCAGCAATCTGCAGAGCAAAGTTTTCAGGGCTCCCCAGGGACCACCTAAAAGGCATTGGATAGAGACAAAATACACTGTGTACTTGGTTTAAAAGTGCATTAAAAACAGCAAATAGAATTCAAGTATGGGGGTAGGGGACAGTTAAATTCTAATCCAAAAGACATGAACTAGTGCATACATTAAAAAAAAAAAAAAAAAAGCAAATGAAGACTTACCCCTCGCATACTTCTTTAATGATGGCTGAGAGAGGCTTTTTCTGGGAATTAAAAAAAAAGGCAAAACTACATTTAGTTCACAGTCTAGTACTGAGTTCCTAAAACAACAGGCAATTCAGAGAGGGCTGCAATTATTTTATTTTGCGGGACTGGCACAATGAGAGGCTGTTCTTCAGGAGCCTGTATTTATCCAACTGCTGATGTGGGATCATCGACCATGGCTGCTGCACCGCTTCATTCATTATTAGTGATTCAGTGTTTCTACAGCGGTGCAGAGTACATCTTTTCAAGAACCACATTTACAATTTCACAGCTAAAAAATTGAATGAAGATTCAATGAAATATACAGAAACCCCTCAGTTCCCCAGGAAGCCTAAAACAAGATACTGTCTAAAGTGAAACAAGTTTCTTAATCTAGATCTGGGGACATCTAATAACAGCCTTAGTATACCAGCAGTGAAAGATTTAGCATTACAAGTCAACTCATGTTGAGGCCAACCTTCCCCCCCCGAGGGGCAAAGGCTACACTAAAACTTTGATGTTTTATGATGCTGACGTCAGCCTGCTTTCACAACAACACGCTGATGTCTAACCTTTGACCTATGATCTTGAAGCATTACAAACTAAAATGGAGTATTTTATTATCTTTAACCATATTATTGGATTAAAACTGGCTGTAAAACTTGAGATTTTATGGTGTCATTGAAAAAATTAAATGTGTGTTGTACAGCTCTCTCCATGCCCTTTCATATGATATATTACTCAGTATGGTTTGTTAAAAAAGTTTTCAGTGTTAACTTTGACCTTGGGTGCTAGCTATAAAGTAGCAGAGCCAAATGCTCAGCTAACCTATGTACTCTGGTCCTCCAGGGCCTGGTATATTGTTGTGAAGTTTGAGAACAGACAAACAAACTGAGCCAATTACACAATGTTTACTCATTACGTAGTTGGGGCAGCACCTTTTTTAAATGACTTTGATCAACCAAAGATAATAAAAGTACAGAAAAACAATATCAGGTTCTGAATCAGGATACTTCATTTTCTGCTGGGCCAATTCTAACCACTCTTTTCTTTAAATTCTTCCCCCCCCCAAACGCATGAAGATGGATTCGTTTGAGTATCTATATATCAAAATATACGAGCATATTGCATTATTGCTTTTCTGGGGATTAGCCCAGACAGTGAGAGAAGCTGCGGTGATGAAGACAGACAGACAAAAGATAACGATGGCAGGATGGTGGGCATATATGACAAGGAAAGAAAGGCAGAGTGGTGACAGAAAAAGAGGGTGGGCTGTTTGTGAACAAAAGGGAGAAGGGGAATAAACAAAAGCAGGAAAAAGTATGTGAAAAGAAAAAGTGTACGCATAAAAGGAGTTTGAGTCTTTTTTTTTCCTGCTCTCAGTGTACTTATAAAAAGCAATGCAGCTAATAACGAGGACAACAAACAGAGATGGACACAGAAAGATGAAAAATTAGGAGCATGCAAGATGTGTATGAGGAGGGAAGCGAGATAAATAAAAGCAGCGTGTGCACGAGAAATGCTAATCAGTGTTAACTTAATATCTGCTTGCTTGCCACTGCCATCATCCTCAGGCTCTGTGGGAGATACAGTATGCTGCTAGGCTACATGCATAATCTCTATACAAACTCACGCAAGCACAAACACTCATAAAAGTACTCGACGCTACAACCACGTTTCTAAAAGTTTTCAGCTATTTAAACCCCATATTTACCTTAACCCCCCCTTCACAAAAACAACATTTTAAATGTTGCATCAAAGACATTTTTAATCATTTTTGGGAAAAATAAATGCTCTTAGAATTTAGTGCCAGTTACATGTTTCAACCAGAGGCATGTTTTCCACTGTGTTGCATCACTTCTTTTAAAAAACACTCAGAAGGCATTTGGGAGCTAAAAGGGACCGATGCTGTAGCTCTGAAAGTGAATATTTTCAGTGGTGACGCTGACAGACATGGATTGCAGAGAGTCCCTCTTTCATTACAGATCATGCTGCAGTAACACGAGCAGAATGTGGTTTGGCATTTCAGGAATAAGCAAACCCTTCCTAGAAAATGTTGCTCCAAAACCTGCATACGTGCAACGTTTGCATGTCGTCCAAGCCGCTGCGCGCTAAGGAGCCATCGTGGATGCTGGCTTGTTATTTTTCCCACGACAGCAACTGAAGCTCAGAGGATGGAGCATTCATGATTAAAAAAGAAAAAACAAATCTGATTTTGATTACTTCCTTGCTTACAGAGATTTCTTCAGCCTCTCAGAATCATTCGGTTTTTGCAGATGATGCAACTTTAGGATTAAAAACTTCATTGTTAAATTGCTGAATTATTTGGCAGCTCTTGACAGAGTAGTAAAACCCTTCCCATGTTAACTTCTCAGTGAATCATCCTCTCTGGTAAACTCTTTTTATACCCAGTCATGCTAATGTGAAATAAGAGAGAAACACAGAGATGCTTCCAGTGACCCTACTTTATATGTTGCCTATTATGTACCTATAAATACAAGCAGTTCTCCAAGCTTTAAACTGACTCTGTTTCCCCGTCTACCATTTCCCTGTCCAACCTCCCACTACATCTTCCTCTCCTTTACTATTACTTTCAACCCACACGAGCCACTTTGTTTAACTTACTGTAAGCCCAGTCGGGAGTACAGTTCAAGGGTAGCACCTACATAACCGGAATTCACTTTGTACAAAGGTGAAAAGCAAAGCTGTTATCTATAACATCCTATACCACCCACTAGATTTCAGCTCCTGTTACACCACACAATAGTTTATCTAAGGAGTTATTCCACTTTAGCACATTTGGTGGTTATTCTTTTTTTTTTCCCCCCTCCGAGATCATTTATATGCAATAAAGCATGACCCGCTAGAACCTGCTAGCCATTTTTGCACATTCACTGAAGGTATTTAGTCTTATTTCACTCAAGGAAACAGTTTAATACATCCCTCTGGACTTTTCTTCTGTTAACCACTGTGCTTAGATGCGTGCACACAAGCACACACCAAAATATAAATAAATGCCTTTATTTTTAGTTTTCTATCTTTTAACCACAGCAGTGACACTAATATAAAACCAATTTTAGCACATTACCTAAAACTAAGTGGGCTGTTAGTCTTAGAGTTTGTTTCTTGCCCCTTTCCACCTGCAAACATTCCTCTCATCCCTCTACTCCACCAGAAACCCCACCACCCAATCCTCCCCCAGTTTCTCTATTGCCTTTCTGATAAACAAAAAGCAATTAAAAACACTTAAAAACAACTGTCTAAACTTGTAGCGATTCCCCCGCATTCCTACATAAAGGTTGGACTTCTGTGCCTGAAGATGTTTGGAGAGATACAGAAATCACAGAGACACACACCGAAGCAGATGTAGCCTAAACACACTCACGCGTGCACTGCAGAGGCGCATATACAAACAGACAGAAATAATAAAAATACACATATTTGTCGGCATGCACATGGATACAGGCACATGCATGCACACACACAGCAAATGAGCATGCACACGCATGAACAGTAACAACGATCCATGTTGCCACACAAACACACCCACGCACATTTTCACATAAGCAGAATTTTACCTGCGTAAACAAAATTTACACATACAAGTTTTCAGGCATGTACACACACATACACACACACTTTCTCTGGGTATCAAAACAGCTCGAGCTGCAGAAGCCCACTCCCCGTCGCATGAGTCAGACAGCCATATGCTGCTGCAGGGCCTATTGTACAGAGGAGATGCAGAGGGAGGAGGAAGAGGTGGGGGTTGATGGTGGAGGACAAGAGAGGAAGAGGCACAGCGCGCGCAAGTTTCGCAGTCACAACAAAACACGGGGAGGAGGAGTGCGAGGGGGGAGCGAACAAGAGCGAAAGCAAAGAAGGACAAAGAGGAGGAAGGCAACACAGAGGTGGAACAAGAGGAAGATGACAGGGAGAGATAAAAGGAGGAGGAGGAGGAGAGGTGGCTTAAAGAAGTAAAGACAGACCTAAGCAAAGCTAAAGGCAATCTACTCAGACTGGAACAGCGCTGCTGATAAGGGGGGGGGCATTTAATACAAAAACCACACCCCCTAAATCTCTACTTAAGTGTTTAAAGCACCAGAAGCACATGTACTTCACAGTTCAATACTTCATTCACTAGTTCATCCATTGAGAAGGGCAGTTGTGACTCCGGTTACCACGGTGACTCATAGCTTTTACAATCATTAGCCCATCTGTGAGTCACACAAACAACAAACAGGCCAATTTATAAAACTGTATGTGCAATCAAACAAAGTAACAGCAAAAATGTCCCCCCCACACACACACGGGGTAGTTGCTGTTTGGGCTAATTATTTTATTAGCATGTAATCTAGCGCTGGATAGACCCCGACAATCTGCCGACATACGGCATGGCCATTATCTGTGGGCTCGTAATGGATGCGAGCTGCGTGCAGGCGAAAGCAGCTGCGACGCAAATCTACACAGAAGTGCAGTTTCAGTTTTAAAAAGCACACACCAGTGTTGTTAACTGTTGAGCATAAACGTAGCAACTGCATTATGTAAATCAGTGGAATATATAGCTATGCACTGATGAGGTTTCATAGCGCTTTAGCATTGCAGCTATTTAATGTTACAGTTTTTAAAAACCAAACGATAAAACCCTCCTTACAGTCGTGGAGCTCCACCAACCAATCAAGTTGCAGTTTAGATCTGTGTTTGTCCAGATGCATGCAATATATCAAGTGAAGACTTGGAAGAAATTTAATAGTGAAAACACTGCAGATTGAAGAAAGAGGAAGACCACAGAGGAGATTCATGGATGTAGCAAAAAAGTTCATACAGAGGCTGGAAGAAGAGGACACTAGGGGTAGGGTGAGATAGCGGAAGAGAGTGATGGTGAAAAGAAGAAACCGAAAGAAGGCGAAGAGGGTCGCAAGATCTCCTCACGCTACCGAGTTACAGTGCAATAATCGCCACAAACAGAACATTGTGATGCTGAACGTCTTGGGTAATGGCCCAAACTGCGTGACATCACAATGATCCTTGACCACGACCATTACTTTAAGTGAACATTTGTGTCAGATGAAGCGAAACTCGCTCGAGGAGTTCCTCAGACATCACAGTCAAAAGAACAGGAGGTCACAGAGACCCTGACCTTTGACAGGCAAAGTTAATCCATTATTCCTTTGAGCTTTTGTCCAAACCTACTGAAATTTCCCTGAAGGTGTTCAAGAGATATCACATAATGCCTGTGACCATTATGTTTTACATTTTAAAAAACAGCATCACTAAGATTCATTGATATTGTAATGTGACAGATGCATAAAGCTTTAACTGAGTTTGTTTTCCATAGCAGACAATGTAAGAGTGAGAAGGTTGCTCACCTGTTTTGTACATGGTGTTGTGCTTTATACCAAATCTCACCTCCAGTCATATGAATACTTTTTGCTCTGACAGTGAGCTAAACAGCCCAGGTATTTACCCACAAACATCCATATTTTTTGTCACTTTTCTTAATGACAGAGCCAGCCTCTTTGCATTCAGTGAAATTTCTTTAAAGCTATGTCAAAGCTGTGACTAACTGTTAAACATCTTTAATCAAGGCCACATCCTTGAGGCTAATTAGTATAATTGATGGGAACAACGCAAAAGCTGCACCAAGCCCTGAGCACATCCGCCCAGCCGCTCCAGAGAGAGACACCTACAAACATCCAAGCGATTTCATTATATACACAGCAACGGATTACTGCGCAATAATGTGTTCATACAAAACACGCACTGTGATTATGGTTTTTAAATCTGCACGGTGAGCGTCACAGACCCCAAACATTTTTTACTGGTTGTGCTGGATTTAAAGGACAGTAATGTCTGCAGGTGAGATGACGGTGTCTTTTGTTGCACTGAGGCACATACCTGGTCTATCTCCATGAGCTTGGGGAATGCCCCCGGCCACTCAATGGCCACCTTGACAATATCTGCCGGCGGCGGCATGGCTCCCAGGGTGGGGGTGAGAGCCTCACTGCCTCACACCTCTGTCAGTACTGCTGAAGATGGCTCATCCAAACCTGTAGGGTAGAGTGAAGGGGAACAAAAAGAAGCAGAAAATGAGGCACATTAGTCACTGATGTTTGCTTGTGTTAGAGTTGTTGAAATTCAAAGACTATTTTAAGGCCAACAAGGACAGCGCTGAAAAATAAGACACAGCGCTCTGGGGGTGGGTGGGGGGGGGGTGAGCGCAAGCAAATGAAACTCATCTTCAGGAGAAGCTAGTGAACTGCTAAAACCAATAAGATCACTTTCGTATAGCATTTAAATTTTTAGAGGAAGTTAGTCAACTGACCTACTTACATCAATTTACTATAATTTGTGCACCCACAAGAAAGTAAACACTCTGGCTCTTTTTATTTCGTACCAAGAAATCATCTCAGGTAAGGCTGGCCAACAACAGTGGGGGGTTTAGCATCAGTACCAGTTTAAAAACCACAAATACACTGCATGCTGTTCATTAGCCCACAGCTAGGACAGGCTCTTCAGTTAAGAACTATGCTCTGCATGCTTATTCCTGCAAATACTGGCACTGAAAGTCATACGTGAATGCAGTTAAACTTCTATCGCTTATGCAAACTTAGGCAGACTTTTTATTTGTCCTCTGAGATCAATTTTTCCAGGGGTAGACTAATTTAAAGTTGGAGTGTGGTACATTTACATATAAATAACCATCCAATAAATTCGAGCCCTTGCCAAACAAGCTCATACAATGCTGATCACAGCCACGTAAATCTCTCTGTATTTTGCAAAACGGGAGTTTTAAATGTGGTTACTGCAGTTACTTTCTGTACAAGAATTCAGAAGGACGTTAGAGCAACTAAGTGCATTTACTCCCACTGCCAAAAGGGAAGACAAAAAGTCCACACATCTGGATATATTCAAATTGTTCACTGGTGTTCGAGTCAAAATTCAACTGCTACTCTTGGTTCTATTCTCAATTCAGACATTTTTGTCCAGCAGAAAAACCATAAACCACTCAGCAGCATCTTCCTGTGACTCAAGCAGTGGAACAGTTCAGTTTGAAAGTCCCTTTGGACATTTTCACATAATAGTTCCTGTTGCTTTGGAGAGAGGATGCAACTGCCACATTAAACCACATTAGCATGAACATAAGAGTCAAAAGCAAGCGGTTAAACACGTTAGTAGCGCAGAGCTTCTTCCACAGCCCTGTGCAGTAGCACTTGCTTCAAGGGGTATCCCTTCAATTTAGCATATAAAAGGTCAGTTTACTCATCATGGGGTGCATAAAACAACCTTAAAAAGATCTGAGCAATGTCTTCTGTTATTCTGAGTGAGCTCTGTCAAGTCTGAGTAAACTACTTAAGTGACATGACCCAGATATCTTAGCTTGGATGGATAAAAAGACTTGATTAGCTGCAGATTAAAAAAAGCTAAAACAAAAAAAAGTTGATCTGCAAAAGGAAAGCAGAAAAACGATGAAGCACAGATTAAAGAAGATGGATGTTAGTACTTGGCTTGGGGATGGGTCACAACGTAACTGAATTTAACAATTATACCTTGAATCTGTACAAGCAACCATGTGAACTCTTGTTCATAAACAAAGCAAAGGCAAAAGACGTCAACACTCACTCCACTTTCATGCAATTACCCCTACGCTAACACTGAACCTGTAATCCTCCTCCCTGACCCCTCCTCACAGCCCTTCAGGGCACCAAAAACGGCATGATATCTCACATAGGAGACGACAGCCAGATCGACCTGAAAGGCTGTGGATAAGCCAGTTTGTGCTTCCACAGCTTAAAGAAAGGCAAATCAGAGTCACCCAGAACCGTGCGGGGAGAGCTGAGCAAAACCACTTCTGTGTCCTTGCAGGGGGTCTAATGAAACCCGCCAGTGGACGAGTCTCGAGTGGAAAATGTAGCATAGAAATCCGCATAATCAACTGAGGAAGGCATCAATAATTTACCTTCTCAGCTTGTCTAAAAAAACTCAGATAATCCTAGTTCCTGGTGAAGAAGTCTGATTACATATTTAATTTGAAAATGCATATTGTATAATGGCTGGCTCAGACTAATTCCTGGGAGAAAACTGCTGAGCGGAATATGGTGTTATTATAGTGTTAATACACATGGCAAAAGCACTTGTGGATGGATGACTGGAGACGTGTTTACAAACACTGACCACATGTAATCTATGCACGTGTGCATTTAAAGAGAGTGTGTTAATTTAAGGACACCGGCCTGGCGTTGTGTGTGATTCACCCCATAATAATCCACATAGCCTTTATTCAAGGGCCCGTTGCCATGGCAGCTGCTGCATCAATAGCTTGAGATGTGGATGCATTTTCTTTCCAAACTGCATGCCCATACTCAAGTCACGTTTGTCACAACTTCACAAAAATGAGTCACTCCAGCCCTCTGCGTTGAACGAGCGTGCCTGCTGAAGATTAGAACGGTTTCTTAATGCATGTTAAATACTTTCTGATACACTTTGCCTTCAGTGATGTTCAGTAAATTAGTGTTTTGCTCCGCTTTCCAGCTCTGTAACCTTACGCAGAAAAGATAATGCCACAAAAGATGAGGAAAAACAAAATGGAAAGACAACACTGAAAGAGATCTATGTAAACATCTGGATAAACTGAATTCTTGAATCCTGCTTTTCTATTTGTTCACAAAAATGTGCCTTTTAAGAAAAGAAGAAGAAAAAATTAATTTCAGGCTCATCCTGTTTTTTCCATGTTAAAAATACATGTCCCAAATACAGGAGCCTTACTGTACTAACACATGTATGATTCATTCAGTTGCATTACACAAAGAAACTCGCATTAGTCATCTATGTACAGATAATCATCCCTCTCAAAACTGACCCGAAGTC
Organism: Diplotaxodon limnothrissa; assembly: GCF_057381915.1. NCBI lineage: Eukaryota > Metazoa > Chordata > Actinopteri > Cichliformes > Cichlidae > Diplotaxodon > Diplotaxodon limnothrissa. The sequence goes on from NC_140616.1 coordinate 19,527,246, forward strand.
ACAGAGAGACAGAAAATGAAAGCTAGAAATCTGCTGTTCTTGAGACTGCCGTCAACATTTTTAGCCCTGATATTCCAGTGATTTTAATGTTAGTCCACTGTTTAATTTGTCAGTTTCCTCAGGTTAAAATATCACAGCAACGTTTAAGTGAAATATCTCAACAGCTGTTGGATGAAGAGCCATAACATTAGCTAAAGCTTGTACATTCACATGCTCTTCAGATGCTCCCATTTCCAAAGTTTTCCTGATTATTCCAGCACACATACAACACAGTGCATTAAAGACCCTCATGAGATGAAGGGTACATGCTAAACTTTATCCTTTAAGGTTAACACACCATCACAGTGAATCTAAGACTTTAAGTTGACACTGTTTTCTGCACCAACATGTTAGCATTATCTAAATATCAGGGACCCCCAACAGAACCCAGTTGGGGTTTTTTAGGTTCTAAGCCTATATTAACTATTTGATGATATTCGATGGTACTGGCATTTATAACATCTAATAAATGAAATGTGAATAATGAATTGGATAACCATAAAAAAAATGGATGGCTGGATACCAGAGTGCAATGTTGGGTTTTTAAATAATTTCTCTAATCAACAATCCCCTTTTTGTCTTTTAAAAACACTCACAAAAAGTAAATAAGTAAAGCAGTTTATTTGAATGTAATTGTTTCGTATTGCTTTAACTAAACCTACCAGTGCAATTTCTGGGACTTCCAGTTGTAACTAAAGGCAAACAATAAAGTCCACTGGGACATATTTCTGTTGATGTTATCACAGACATAACAGGATCTGATGAGTAACATGAAACTGGAGTGCATAAATGCCAAAGATAGCTACTGTGATATGTTTGCACCAAGACTTAGGCTCAGTTCACCGAGTACCCTGCTGTGATAACACAAAGAAATAACCAAAAATTACAGGAAGATCCATTAAGTGAAGAATTCGAGAGACTTGTTTGTACCTTAAGTCAGAGCACAAGCTCATTCTCCTGACACAGGATTTGGTTTTTCCAATAAGGATGAGAAGTGTGTGCGTGTTTGTGCGTTTGTATCTGTATGTGTGTGTTCCCAGCACCTTGTCATCATCTTCCAAGAACTTCAGATGACTCAAAGATGGACTGCCTTGAGGCATATTGATTGGAAATACACACATGTGCACGTACCAGGCCACACACACGCACACATTATCTAAAGCTTCAATTTAATTGAGAAACACAACGTTTCAACACACATAGCACACCAGAGCTACAAGTGGTCCAGGACTCATTCGATCAACATGTTTTTCTAGCGATCGACACGCCGCGCTCCTGCAAACAGCTTCTTAGAAACAAGCTTTTCACACCAGGATTATGTCTGGCGTCCGTATACGTTTGCCTTCATATCTACAAAAGATCATGATTTACATGAGCCATGTGGTCTGTGTATCAATTCCCTTATCTGTCACTTTGGCATCTCGCTGCAGCCTCTTTACACTGTAAATGGAACCTTGTTATCGCGCTAGCTGCTGTCACAGCTCATCATGTCAGAGCAGGTGATTTGCTGCAACCTGGTTTAGCTGAGTTTGAGTGACTGAGTGTGTTTATTTTACGCTCTGCTAGAGGGTTAAGCAGGCCAGCGGGATAAAGAGCTCATTCCATCTTTTTTTATCTTCTGGATCTGACCCCGCTTCTTTTCTCTTCTCTGCTTTTCTACCGCATCTGATGTTTTATTGCTTTCATCGACCTCTTTTTCCACTCCGTGCTCTGCTTCTCTCTCCAGAAACATATTATTTTGCAGAATTTGACCCAAATAATACATATACACTCACCGGCCACTTTATTAGGTACATATATTCAACCGCTTGTTAATGCAAATATCTGATCGTCCAATCAAATGGCAGCAACTCAATGGATTCAGGCATGTAGACGTGGTCAAGGCGAATAAGAATGGGGAAGCAGGGTGATCTAAGTGCCTTTGAATGTGGCATGGTTGTTGATGCCAGACAGGGTGGTCTGAGTTTTTCAGAAACTGCTCATCTACTGGAATGTTCCCTCATAACCAACTCGTGGGTTTACAGAGAATGGTACAAAAACTGAACATATCAGAATCAGAATCAGAATCAGAAAGGGTTTTATTGCCAAATGTTGAGCAGGTTTACAACATTAGGAAATTGCTGCGGTGCTTCAGTGCAAACATGCTGTCATAAATTGCGCTTAAATAGACATGAAAAAATAAAAGTAAGAATAAGAATTAAAAGTGCTACGTAGAAAGATATATGCATGAGATATACATGAGATATACACATGAGAATAAGAATTAAAAGTGCTACGTAGAAAGATATATACATGAGTGCAGGTGGTGATCAGTGCCAAACATGGAATGATGCAGTGAACACAGCATAGGGTCATGAGTTAGTGGTGGGAACAGTCGTACGTTTATTGTTCATGTGTCCAACAGCAGAGGGGAAGAAACTGTTCTTATGGCGAGAGGTTCTGGTGCACTTTACAGGAAGGGCCAGAGTCGTCTCTATTTTTTGAGGCGACTGAGGTCCTTCAACATCTGCCAGAAAATGCTGAGGATTTTCTATGAGTCTGTTGTGGCCAGTGCGATCCTCTATGCTGTTGCATGCTGGGGGAGCAGGCTGAGGGTCGCAGATGCCAACAGACTTAATAAACTGATCCGTAAGGCCAGCAATGTTGTGGGGATGGAGCTGGACTCCCTCAAGGTGGTGTCGGAGAGGCGGATGCTGTCCAAGATAAAGACAATGTTGGATAACACCTCCCACCCATTCCATGACATGTTGGTCAGTCACAGGAGCACGTTCAGTGAGAGACTGAGATTACCGAAAAGCACCACTGAACGACACAGGAAATCATTCCTGCCTGTGGCCATCTCCCTGTACAACGCATCCACTTAACACACTGTTTGCTGCTACAGCTACACATGTTTCTTTTCCAACTATTTATTTATAAGTGACTTATGTATGTATGTATGTATATATATGTATATATTGTACTATTCTTAGTTAGCGTATTGTCTGTCTTGTCTTAATGTTGGTTTAAAATGGAGCACTGTAACAAAAAATAATTTCCCCCAGGGATCAATAAAGTATTCTGATTCTGATGATTCTGATTCTGAATGGACCGGAGCCTCCTGCCTGAGGGGAGCAGGTCAAACAGACTGTGTCCAGGGTGAGAAGGGTCAGCTGAGATCCGAGCTGCACGCCCCAGTGTCCTGGAGGTGTACAGGTCCTGCAGAGATGGGAGTCTACAGCCAATCACCTTCTCAGCAGAGCGCACAACACGCTGCAGTCTCTGTTTGTCCCTGATAGTGGCTCCAGCGTACCACACGGTGATGGAGGAGGTGAGGATGGACTCGATGATTGCGGTGTAGAATTGCATCATCGTCCATGTTGGCAGGTTGAATTTCTTCAGCTGCCTCAGGAAGTACATCCTCTGCTGGGCTTTCTTAATGACGGAGGTGATGGTGGGCTCCCACTTCAGGTCCTGAGTGATGGTGGTACCCAGGAAGCGGAATGAGTCCACAGAGGTGATGGGGGTGTCAGTCAGGATGATGGGGGGGAGTGGGGCTGTGTGCTTCCTGAAGTCCACAATAATCTCCACTGTCTTCTGGGCATTCAGCACCAGGTTGTTGTGGCTGCACCAGGACACCAGACGTTCAACCTCCCACCTGTAGGCAGACTCATCCCCGTCCGAGATGAGTCCAATAACGGTGGTGTCATCTGCAAACTTGATTAGCTTGACAGACTGGTGGGTGGAGGTGCAGCAGTTGGTGTACAGGGAGAAGAGCAGAGGAGAAAGAACACAGCCCTGAGGGGAGCCGGTGCTGATGGTCCGAGAGTCCGAGACATTCTTTCCCAGCCTCACATGCTGCTTCCTGTCCGTCAGGAAGTCAGTGATCCACCGGCAGATGGGATCAGGCACATTCATCTGGGAAAGCTTGCCTCGGAGATGGTCTGGAAGGATGGTGTTGAAGGCAGAGCTGAAGTCCACAAACAGGATCCTGGCGTAGGTTCCTGGGGAGTCCAGATGCTGCAGGATGAAGTGTAGAGCCATGTTGATGGCGTCATCTACAGACCTGTTGGCTCTGTATGCAAACTGCAGGGGGCCCAGGAGGGGGGCCGTGAGGGTCTTGAGATGGGAGAGAACTAGGCGCTCAAATGACTTCATGACCACAGATGTCGGAGCCACGGGTCTGTAGTCATTTAGTCCAGTGATCCTAGGTTTCTTGGGGACAGGGATTATGGTAGAGGACTTGAAGCAGGCAGGCACATGACATGCCTGCAGTGAGGAGTTGAAAATGCCAGAAAACACTGGGGCCAGCTCGTTTGCACAGTGTCTGAGGGTGGCAGGAGACACGCCGTCTGGGCCGGGAGCTTTCCGAGCATTCAGACTCCTAAACTGCTTCCTCACATCTGCTTCATGAATATGAAGAGTTGTGGTGGGAGGAGGTGGTGTGAAATCCTCTTTTGTGTGGGGTGAGGAGGGGGGTGTTGTAGGTGAACAGTTTGAAGGTGGTGATGGCTCTATGGAGGGGGGAGAGGTGGGGGAATTAGTGTCTAAAGTGCCTCTATTGTTGGGGCCGTTGGAGGTGTGAAGGCTGCCTGATGGCTCGTCAAAACGGCAGTAGAAGTCGTTAAGGGTGTTGGCTAAGAGCAAGTCATCAGTGGAGTGGGGGGTTTTAGGCTTGTAGTTTGTGATATTCCTAAAACCTTTCCACACAGAGGCCGAGTCATTCTCTGAGATCTGCTGCTGCATCTTCTCAGAGTGCTGATGTTTAGCAATGTCCACTTCTTTAGTGAACCTGTACTTGGCCTCTCTGTAGCAGTCCCTGTCTCCGCTTCTGAACGCCTTTCTCTTTTCCAGCCACAGCTTTTTGAGTTTGGGAGTAAACCAGGGTTTGTCATTGTTATAACTCACCCTGGTGCGTGATGGCACAATGCTGTCCTCACAGAAGTGGATATAGGAGGTGACAGTGTCCGTAAACTCGTCCAAGCTGTTAGAAGCAGCCTTCATTGTGTCCCAGTCTGTAGACTCCAAACACGTGCGAAGCTCCTCCACAGCCTCGTTGCTCCACAGTTTTTTTGTCCTCACGACAGGTTTGGAGAGCTTCAGCCTCTGTCTGTACGCGGGGATTAGGTGGATCATGACGTGGTCAGAAAGTCCGAGTGAAGCGCGGGGCACCGCGCGATAGGCCCCGCTGATCGTGCTGTAGCAGTGGTCTAATGTCCTCTCCTCTCTGGTCGGGCATTTAATATACTGCTTAATATACTGCTTATATTTCGGAAGCTCATGGCTCAGATTGGCTTTGTTATCTACTGAGCCGCAGTTTTCTGGATAGTTGCTGCCAAAGGAGAGTGGCCAGACATCTTTGAGCTACAGTTGCTCAAATAACCACTGAAGGTATGCAGAAGAGCATCTCTGAACGCACAACGTCAAATCTTGAAGCAGACGGGCTGCAGGACAGAAACCACACCGGGTGCCCCTGCTGTCAGCTGAGAGCAGTGTTTAAGAACAAAGAAAAACTGGGAAATTTGCACAAGCTCATCAAAATTGGACAACAGAAGATGAAAAAAAATATACTGACCGGTCTGAGTCTGGGTTTCTGTCACAACATTCAGAATGTAGGGTCAGAATTTGACATGGTACTGTAAGTCGAGGACCAGAAAAGCCTTATTGGATGCTCTCTTTTTAATTCTCTTGGTGCAATCTTCATATTTACACGTTGTATTCAGCACCATGACTCTTATACAATGAACCCGCAGTCTAACTGTTCCAGAGTCAAGCCCAAAGTTATTGTAAGCTTTGAAAGTACATGTGTGCAATTAATCTGTCCTTATACACTCGCCCACCTGCTGTTACCAGGAGGCATTTAGTGCTGGGTTACAGTATCTATCTTCCCCATGATTACATATAAACAGAAGAAGCTAGAGCCTTGTTGATACTGGAATTTTGGAGAGGGTACCAGTTTTCTTTAGAGAGAGAATATTATTTGATTTAAGTAAAAAAATCAGAGAAAAGGATTATGACTGTTTTGCTTTTGAACATTATTTAAACCCAAATAAATGACAAATACAAAAAAAAGACTGAGACTGTGAAATTATCAAAGTACAATTTATGCATCTTTCCATTTATAAGTTTAATTTAATCATATAGTCCATTAAACAGTTTATTATTGTGTGATTCTGTCACCTGCCAGAGGTAGAAATTAAGGAACAAAGCCATCAGTAAAGAGAAGAGAGATGATGACAGCAGAGGAAACAGAGGGGAGAGAAATCTTGTGTTTTGTTAGGCAATACTAGGTTTCACCTCAATAATTCATGATGTGTAATAGGAGGGTCCCACAATCTGTGGAGGGACGAGGGGAGGGTGAAGGTGAAGGCAAGGGAACATGAGTAGGAACAGAGGTAGGAAGGCTACGAGAAGCAACGTAAATGAAAGCGGGGCCGACAGCGTGTCAGAGAAAGTTAAAATGAAGGGTACTGATAATAAATAGAAAGCCAGAGAAAATGTAATAAAAAACAGAAATAAAGCAAAAAAGAAAGTAAATCAGCACATTATAGACATCTGAGAAAGTAGAACAAAAGAAAAGGAGAAACAGAGGGTTAAAAATAGAAAGACAAGGGTTATTATCGCATTATATGGACGTATCAGACCGCAGGATGACTTGTGCTAGAGTATGGTGAGACTGGGCTGCTCCACCAAGAAACTTTCTGTGAGAGCGTCAATGTTGTGACAGACACCATGAGACGGCACTTTTTAAACACCGTGATGTGTCGCCTAGCAGCACTTGATGAACGTCAGACGCCTTTAACACATTTACCTCAGTGTCGCTCTCAAACTCGGACATTTAAGTGGCATTTAAAGCAGCACGACCTGAGGAGGCTGTTATGTGCAAACACCCTCACCCAGGATCAGGACTGGGCACATTAGAAACTGGGACTGTTGTGGAGGGCCGAACCCTAGGAAAATAAGCCCCCATCCCTGCATTACACAGTCTGATCGGGTAACACTTTTACATAGTTTTTATTTGGTTATTAAAGTCTGGTTAAATACACAGTTTAATAATTAATGCATTTACCTTTTTCTTTTTTTTAAAAAGAAATAATTTAAAGTTGTAAAAAATGTAGCCAAATTTCTCCACTCTCCAAGACAACTCTCTATTTGACTCATCTTACTTGTCATGATTGTAACAAGTTTCTTAACTGCTCATCATTATAACTTCAACCTCTTACAACTTACATAATGGAGATCTGTTATCATTCTGTGGTTCTACTAGAGTTCAAAGAAGTCCCCATTTCTTTCGCTAGGCCTTGGCACAGCACATCACTTATCGTCTGACCAGCTCCTGGTTCGAGAGCCATTCCCACTACCTTTCAGCCACATTTATTCTGATTGGCTGACCCTTGTCAAAAGAAGGCTTGAACAGCAGGTGGGTGGGGCTTGACCGATTGCGATTTATTAAACTTATCAGCAAATAGCTGGTACGTGACATATAATATCATCGTGGTCTTTACTGCGCTCACCTTCATCATACAAAAGAGCAGAAAGGGACTGATTGGAGCGGTCTGAATCAGGGCTTACCTGCACATGCTGAACAGTATTAATTATGCTTCAAGAAAACCAAAACGTGCAAGTACTAACAAGACCTTTTTATCCCCCTATATCCACAAAGACCAAGCAAAACGCAATGTAAATGTAAAAAAATCCTATCATAACACATCTGGTCACCCAAGCTCTTGTGTGCCTGAAGTGTGTCTGCACCACAAGGTTTCACGGTATCATGTGAACTATTAGTGTGGGAGAGGTTTCATGTTTATTGCTTTCGCATGAGAGCTTCAAGAATTGTATATGGAGAGATCAGTAACTTTGTCTTTGTGTGGGTGTGTCTGTATTAGTCTGTGTGCTGGCTGGATTTCAAAAGAACCCCTTCAAGCTCTTCATCTGATGCCTCTACAAAGGGCCTGCCTAGCTGCAGGGGTTAGTGTCTGTGTATATATGTGTGCGTGTGTGTGTGCGCGTGTGTGTGTGTGTGTGTGTGTGCGTGTCTTCAAATAGACCACCATCTTTTATTTGAGTTGAGACAAAAGGCCACAGTCGTGCTGCAGAGGACCTAGAGTTATTGTCGCTCTAAAGGTGACACCTTTAGACATCTACACACAGTAGATGTTCACGTTACACTTATTGTGAGCGTACATACAAAACACACCCTGTAGTTAAGGTAAATCAACTATGAACACCATCTGACGCTTCATGTTCCAAATATGTTACTTTAACTTGATATGATTGAATTAACGATACAGAAGTGTGCATAATAGTAGTTATTACAGCTCAGTTACATTTGCACTATTACTGCTGGCATAAATTAAACACTTCAACCATTTAGGAGGTTGGAAAAAAAAAGAAAACTCGCCTGGCTGGGAATCACTGATGAATAGAGTGTCAACACAAAACAGAGCACAGTCCCAAGAGCCATGAAAGGCATAACAGCAAGAGTACACTTAATCTTAAAATCTTCATGCTTATTTAGTTGTTTTCCCATTCTTCCACAACACACGTATACCTAACACCCAGTCGACAGGAAAAACCACTGATTGGAAGACAAAGGGCTGAGAAAAAGGCTTCAAATAAAGGACAAAGACATAAAGGGTAAAGCTAGGGACAGGGTTGAGAAATGTGGCATCAAGATTCAAACAAACAGGAAGCGTCACGTTCTGAGGGACTTCGCATACCAGCAAGACAAAGAAAACAATCTAGCCAAGTCATTTTTTAAAAATATTTTTATTATGTAATAGACCATTTTCTAAAATTTCTAAAGTCTCTGTGCGACCCATGTGCCTCTCAGCGGGCCTCTGTGTCACAAACCGCCTTCGCTCACACAACACTAGCAGGATATCCTGTCAAAGGTCGCTACCAGCTGCTCGTAGCAACTCTCAGCAGCAGCCAGCCAATCTCTTTCAAGGCAGTTATGCCGCTAACACCAAGCTGACTTTTGCATTTATGAGTTTACATGTGCCACTCAATATACCATCTCTGTGTTTTTTTAAACATAAATCTACACACACAAGAAAAGAAATGAGCATGGAGCTATGATGCACCACCAAACACAGAACAAACATAGCCTAAGTATAGCGCTCGGAGCAGAGCAAGCTGGCAAATTAAGGTAAACAAGTGAATCAGAAACAATTAGAGGTACTTGGATGATATTCTGTAAAACCAAGTAATAAAAACACGGAAATTATTAGTGATGAGGAGACAAAAAAAACAGAGACAGAGAAATAGAAAAAAAATCTAAGGCAAAATTAGGCTCCAAAGCACAAAACTAATCCTTAATGTTTATCGTGAAGGAACATTCATATTAGGGCTGGGCGATATATCGAGTTTTTTAAAAATATCGATATATTTTCATACGAGATATAAGATGTGACAATATCGTTTATATCGATATAATCTATGTTACGTTATAATTATACTTGTGGAGCCGCAGGTTTGCCTCTCTTTCGTCCACTTTTGTCTCTACACAACGTTACTCGGCCTCGCCTCGCCTCTCCTTCACTGAACACAACTCCGCCTCCCCCATAGCTTCACCTGCAGGCAATGACAAGATGAAAGCGGAAAATCTCCGTTAGTGAGTTACCGTGCGTGGGGCTGGACGGCGTCAACGTGTTAGCGAGCTAACCGCGCTAGCGAGCTAACCGCGCTAACGACATGCAGCCCGGAGGGGCTGCACGGCCTAAAATCCTTTCATTTTCTCAAAAATCGACAGTACGCCTTATGTATGAATTCTGGTTGTGCTTACTGACCGCGAACCGATTTTATGTGGTACACAGCGCTCAGCAATCTGTCAAAAAATGTTTTAATATGACTTTGCTAAGCTACGGAGCTGCACCGCTTGATGGATTGTCGGAGGATTACGACTACCGAGGAGGAGCCTCGCGGAGTGATACGTACTGTGTGTGTATAAGGACCACAAATGGCACCTGTTCAGAGACGTGGTGCAGCTGTGAAATCTCTCTTTGTTATTATGCTCAGCGTCTATTAGTTCACATTTTGACTGCACAATTGTGAGCTTTTTGTTATGCACAAAAACAACATTGTTTTCTTTTATTTATGGACCATGATTATTTAATAAATGCTGATAATTTATTTTTGAGTAACTTTTTCATGTACATCTATGCTGTATGTAAATAAAAGTGCCCGTGTGACATCTGGGACACAGTGTGACTAAGAACTCTCTTTTTGTTCTTAACTTATGGCTTTTTAAAAAAAAAAAATCGAGATATATATCTTATATCGCCATCCAGCTAAAAAATATCGAGATATGACTTTTGGGTCATATCGCCCAGCCCTAATTCATATTGCCAAGTAATTACTTTCCAATGCAGCAGATTTATCAGCTGTGTAAGCATACACTTTCTTTAGCCAATCCAAAATCATAAACTACTGACACCACATTTCCATCCCACCAAATTACGAGGCCACAAGGCTCAGCTGTCTTTAAACTCGTCCGTTCTTTGACAGCGCAATTCTTCTTTGGTTTGCTGGAGGAAAACCCACGAAAGTTCCCTGTTCTTGGAACAGACATACCAAGACTTTTACCACTCCAGACGGCAAACATCCTACTGCACAATGGCCGTGCTTAAGGAGGTGGCACACTGGAGATTAAAGGAGGCAGGGGAGCACACGGAGCCACACCCTGAGGCCTACTGCATCCTGTGTAGCCTTTTAAAGAGTGAAAAGTACTGAAGACTTGAGGACTCACCCGCAAGACATCCACCAGTACTCTTAGCTTTCTTCCCAATCAACCTGCTTCTTGTGCATGCGACTACAATAACAGGATGGAGAGGGCGACTTCGGTGTGACAATCTGCCTCCAAGTAAAGTGACTTCAGCATCACAAGCCACAAACAAAAAGTTCACCACGGTCTGTGCAGTGCTTCGCCTGAGGCAAAAGAACAACCGACAGAGTGCTGAGACAGAAGGAGGAAGTAGAGGAAGTAGGCGTTTTTCGAGTGAGGAGGAAACAGGTCTGTCTGTTAAAGAAAAAAAAAGCGGTAAATTCAAAGATAAGACGACAACAGCCGAGAAAACTTAAAGCTCACATGCAAGGAAAGACAAACAATGCATCTGTTTCAAGCCTAGGAATTAAAAACACACTCAGTGAGGTGACAGGATTACTTAAGGGTAATTATAGCTTATGAATATGCCATCAGTGCCCCCCTACTCCAGCTCCACTGTGTTAGTCTAAACTGTTGAAGCCTTAATAGCCATCTACAAGCACAACAAATTAAGCCCAAGACTTATTCTGTGTGTATATGTCAGAGTAGACAGCTAACCTATCAGTGACATTTAGCACGCCAAAAATAAAGAGCAAGGTTCGCCCTTGTTCAAGAGCCAAGCTGCTGCTGCATCTAAAATGTTGGCATTAAAACATGGGCTGAGAGTAACGATGAATTCATGTATGGATTCAGATATCATCAACCAGTGCAGCTCACACTTTCACTTCCACCTCTCGCTCCCCCTAATTACCACAGTCTGCAACAACAGAGTGACTCAGATGTTTTATACTGTCACAAAAGATCGCTGATCATCAGGCCAAACGCCTAAATTAAACATTTACAGCTTGTGCAAGACGATGACATCTTCATCTCCAGCTGAGAGCTCAACAGGCCATCTGTGCAAGCGACACATACAAAAAACAGATGTTTGCTCCACCCAGGCTGAGGTCAACTTTGGTTAGAGTCAGCCCCATAAATACAAACAGTCGGGACTCTCGGTTCTTCCAGGGAGCCTCCGAAAGGCGAGCGCCCAAGCGGGAAAACATTTCAGCTCAGCCACAGCGGTGAAAACAAAACATGCCAATTGAAATATATCATATCCTCATTTAAGTCTTTCATGTTCCAAGACACGGAAATATGACCAAGATGACAGGCCTGCATGCGAAATGAGCGGTCATGTGATCGGCCGTGCCGTCAGAGCCTAACTTGGAAACTATCCTGACCTGAGGAAGTGAAAATATTTAGAGGACCTATGTCCTGGCTATAGAGCTAAGAATATCTGGGATATACTCCGACTGTCAGCAAACTGTGACAGAGGGACGAAAGCTAGCAAAGAGAGAAGCACGCCAGAGCTTTATTAATCTGTCCAAACTATCTAAACTCCTCCTTGAATGTCCTGACTTTGTAGTCGCTTTAAGCCCTCATGATTCATCCAGGATGCTACGACATATCTGTCGAGGTTGGCGAACGTGACATTTCTTCCATGTCACCATCTGCTGACTAAAACTCAAAAACTGCACAACACTACTGAAGAAATTACACCACCCCATTCTTTCAGAGTTAAAAGTCTTATGATCTGAAGTCAAACTCTAACGAGCTCATTTTGGCATATTTCCACAAATGCAGTTAATATGCATATCCCTCTTCCAAAATGGAACAAAAAGTCCAAACCTACACAACCTCAAAAAAAGGAAGAAAAAAAGAAAGAAAAAAAACCACAACGAGGTGGAAATATTTATGCTCGGACCTTTCTGAGCATGTGGACAGACAGCATTTCAGTAAACTATTTTGTGCAAGTGTTTTGAGACGTTTACGTAATGATGAACAAGAATTTAAGCCGCCCGTAAATGTTCCTCGTTAACAGAACAGAAAAGGCGCTAAATGGTACCACCCAAAATTTAAGCATGTAAGTGACGAGGGGGTCGATACTCAAAACTCTTGATTGACCTGCTGCAATGTTTACACATACATTTTTTTTTTTTTGGTTAGTTGATTTTATGATCTCTGTGTTAGATCTGAAATGTGTCGAGTTTATCCAAAAGCAGCAGACTGACTGAAGCAGTCTCCTCTGTTTGTGGCTCTAGTCTTGGGCCATTCAGCCTTAGCTGGTTTTTTAAAAGAATTTCAAAAGCCAAAAGCTTTTGAAATTCTTTTAAAAAGTGGTCTTGAGCAATAGTTCTGCAGACTTTCAAAAAGCCTTTTTTACTCACTTTCCTACCAGAGCATTGTCAGTTTAATGTTGTGAGGTTGTTTTTTTTTGTTTGTCTTTTAAATTAAGCCACTTAACACTGAAGCACATCAGAGCACATAACTCCACGGGATGAGCTAGTTTTGTGTCTATCTTTGGGGACTTTTGTAACTAGCAGCCTATCACATACATTTATTTTCCCCCCACTTTTTTACCTGAATTTACTAACAGTCTCAAAAATAACAATGTTTCACAGGCATAAAATAGTATTTTAACACCAAAAAGGTGATTCCCTATTATTATTAAAAAGCTTGTACACTTAAAAAACTTGTATGTTTTTTGGATGGTTTGCCGAGCGCCCTCAATAATTTTGAGGAAGCTGGACAAACAGAGGACAAAAGAAGAAGTAACTATAAATAACTGTTTATACCAGACGAAAATACACACAGTCACAGCAAGACTTCAGACACAAAACCCCGAGGCTTTCATTATTATATCTGGAGACTTTAACCATGCCACACTGGATTCTACTCTGGCTGCTTTTCACCAGTTTGTGAATTGTCCCACAAGGAGCAACAGGACAATTGACCTACTGTATGCTAATGTGAGAGATGCATACAGAGCCACCCCCCTCCCCCCACTAGGGAAGTCAGACCACAACCTGGTTTACCTACAGCCACAATACACACCCCTCGTCCAAAGGCAGCCTGTCACAACGCGCTCCATCCGGAGATGGACCCCAGAAAAGGAGGATGCTCTGAGAGACTGCTATGACACCACAGACTGGGATGTGCTCCTGAGCCCACATGGTGAGGACATAGAGGGGGCGACACACTGTCTTACAGACTACCTCAACTTTTGTGTGGACACAGTCGCCCCTGCTAAGACGGTACGGTGTTATCCTAATAACAAACCGTGGGTAACACAGGAAGTCAAAGCTGTCCTCAACATGAAGAAGAAGGCTTTCAGGAGCAAAGTGAAGGAGGAGATGAAAGCAGCACAGCGGGAGGTGAAACGCTGCCTGAGGGAAGCAAAGGACACCTACAGGAGGAAGGTGGAGCAGAAGTTGGAGAGGAACAATATGAGGGAGGTCTGGAATGGTGTGAAAACCATCACAGGCCACAACACCAAGAAAAGCACAGTGGGGGGGACTGTGGAGAAGGCAAACGAACTCAACAACTTCTTCAACAGGTTTGACCAGCCCACAACCCCCCCACCCTCACCCTCACCTTCACTACAGAGTCCTCTCCCCACTCTCCTGCCTCCCTCGCTTCCCCCCCTTCCTGACACCATGACACCCCCCTCCTCCAATCCCTCTCTCAGCAGCAAGACATCTCCCCCCCTCCCCTCCTCCCAAACATCTCCCAGTGTCACAGTGGATCAGGTCAGGAGGCAACTGAGGAAGCTTCGCCCCAGAAAGGCAGCAGGCCCAGACAAGGTGTGTCCTAGGATGCTTAAGGCGTGTGCTGCTGAACTTGGGGAGCCGCTACAACGAGTCTTCAACCTCAGTCTGCGACTGGGGAGAGTGCCCGCCCTATGGAAGACATCCTGCATCGTCCCGGTCCCCAAAAAGAACCGGCCCAATGAGCTGAATGACTTCCGACCGGTGGCACTGACGTCACATCTTATGAAGACTCTAGAGCGGCTCTTCCTCAACCTCCTCCGACCACAGGTACAACATGCCCAGGACCCACTACAGTTTGCATACAAGGTGGGTGTCGGAGTGGAGGATGCCATCCTGTACCTCCTACACAGAAGCCCACTCACACCTGGATGGGGGAAAAGGCACGGTCAGGATCCTGTTTCTTGACTTTTCCAGTGCCTTTAATACCATCCGGCCCTGTATGCTTCAGGAAAAACTGAACAGGATGGAGGTGGACCCCTGCCTGGTGGCTTGGATCTCCGACTACCTCACCGACAGACCACAGTACGTCAGGCTGAAGGACATCACGTCTGACACAGTGGTCAGCAGCACAGGAGCACCACAGGGAACTGTGCTGTCCCCTCTTCTCTTCACCCTGTACACCTCTGACTTCTGCTACAACTCTGAATTATGCCATATTCAGAAGTTTGCAGATGACACGGCCATCATGGGGTGTATCTGGGATGATCAGGAAGAGGAGTACAGAAGTCTGGTGAGGAACTTTGTCGCATGGAGTCACACAAACCACCTGCAACTCAACACCTCAAAGACTAAGGAACTGGTTGTGGACTTCGGGAGGTCCAGAGAAGGTCCACTGCCAGTTCAGATAGAGGGGGAGGAGGTGGAGGTGGTCAACAAGTACAAGTACCTCGGGCTGTGGGTGGACAATAAACTGGACTGGTCATGCAACACAGAGCACCTGTATAAAAAAGCCCAAAGCCGACTGTACTTCCTCAGGAGGCTGAGGTCTTTTAACATCTGCAGGAAGCTCCTGAGGATGTTTTACCAGTCAGTGGTTGCTGGAGTACTTTTCTATGCTGTGGTGTGCTGGGGGAGCAGCACAGCAAAGAGGGACTCATCCAGGCTGGAGAAACTGATCAGGAGGGCTAGCTCTGTGGTCGGCATGAAGCTGGACACTCTGGTGACAGTGGCAGAGAAAAGGACATTAAAGAAACTGATGGACATTATGGACAATGCTGGGCATCCTCTGCACACGGCCATAAACAATCAGAAGAGTCTGTTCAGTGACAGGTTGCTTCTCCCCAAGACAAGAACTAACAGACTTAAAAACTCCTTTGTCCCACACGCCATCAGACTGTTTAACTCCTCTCTGGAGGGGAGAGGGAGGGGAAACAGGAGGACAAAGGAGGGGGGAACAACTAAGCTGCAGTGCCTCTGCACCTCACTGTACAATACCTTGTGCAATACTTTTTGTAAATAGTCAACAGTGCAATAGACTCAATACTTGAAATGTGCAATTCACTTGTATTTTTATTTTTTATTCCTATTTATTCTATTTATCCCCTTTGTATATTTTATTTATATTTGTCTCTGTATTTATATATGTGTGTGTGTGTGTGTGTGTGTGTGTGTGTGTGTGTGTGTGTGTGTGTGTGTATATATATATATATAACAGTTCTGTAACTGTAACTTCGGTCGTTGCTGTGCTTTTTTTGGAAGTCGAATTTCCCAGAGGAACCCACCCGAGGGATTAATAAAGTTCTATCTTATCTTATCTTATCTTAACAGTAGCTGAAAATTAAAAAATAGGGGAAAATCCAGTGAAGACCTGACACCGGATACATGTGGCCCTTCAGTTGATCTGTGCACTGAAGCCTCATCAGAAATAGTGTCAGGGGAAGGGTGACTGTCAAAGAAGGGAAACAGGCAGAAAATGATGAGGTATGCTAAATTACACAAGAACTGAACTGAAAATCAACAGCAACAAGTCTTATGGAGTAATGAAACCAAGTTTGAACTGTCTGATTCAAATTGTCACTGGTATATATGGAGGTGATGAAGAGTTTACATGCATGACAATGATCCCAAACACACAGAGACTGCAGAAAAAGCATAGCTGGATATAAAAACACACACTGAAACACTATCGGTCATGGATTGGTCTCCCCAGAGCCCCGACCTCAACATTATTTAAGCAGTGTGGGATCATCAGAATGGAGAACAGAACAAAAAGCAGCCAGCATCCAAAGAAAAGCTTTGACTGTCCTTCATGAAGCCTGGAGAACTATGGACTAGACTTTTGCAGAGTACTGTGAGAGCTTAAAATCAGCTATTACTCAGCGGAAAAACAAAGAATTTGGCATATTAGAATACTAATAATTTAAAGCTGATTGTTTCATTTACCAGCTATGCTGACCTATTTCTGAAAAGTAAACAGAAGTTTTCACATACATAGCAGCAAGATGTTGATTAACAACAACACATGGGCAAATATTCAAAACAAGTGTTACTGTTTATAAAATTCAGGAGCTGGATATCAGTCAGCAGCTCTATGACCATGGCCTAGATAACCACTGTTTGCGAGGAATGTGAGCTTGTGGATGCACTTCTTTCTATATGGTTGTAGATCAAAGCGTTAACTGAAAATTTAAAGCAAATGCAGGTTTTAAATAAAGTCAGGGAGGTGCTGACGTCATCCAATTGACTGGTGTTTCAAAAGCTTCTTTTCTTATTCACAGACTTTCTCTTTTTTAAACATAAAATGAATCGGCACATTCCCACATTGTGCTTGCAGAGGAGGTTGTCAGGCCAAGATAATTCCATAACACTTCGGGGGTTCATCTATTATTCAAAGCCACATCCACACTTATTCCACTTAAGAAGAGTAACACGTTTCACTTGCATGATCAAACTACAGCCGTAAATGAACACAAGCTATTAGCCTGCAAAAAAAAAAAAAAGAAAAAGAAAAGAGGAAAGTCCTGGGGTTTGAACGGGGCACTGAGAAAGACAGACTTCCTGCTTTAGACTCTAAACTAGATAAAATGCAAAGAGAGATAACCTGTAATGGAGTTATCGTGCACCAGTAGACCATTCTTACTGGACAAAGAAATGAATTACATCTTGCCAGTCCTTATCATCATTAACAATGCTCCATGCATGCATATGCTAGGTCTGTAAACCATCAAGATAAACAATAATCTACAGTTACGCGATGACAGCGTCAATCAAAGTAATGTTATTAGAACACAAAAATATAGTCGTCATTATTTTTCTACAAATGACGCTTTTAAAGCAGTGTGTCATCAACCGATTAGACCACAGAGAATATTGAGGGTGGAGATGAGACGGAGACAGACGATCTGCTGTGGTGGTGACCCCTAAAGTGACCCGCCAGAAAAAGAAGCAGAAGCAGAAACAGCAACAGTCTGCAAAACCACAGAAGCAAAATTAATAGGAACAAAATTTTCGACAGCAGCTCCTTAATTGGTCCAAACGCAACTGGGCGTATTTTAATGCAGAAAATGTCAAATGTAAATACAGTGTTTTAGCTGAGTTTCACTGCCAAGTTTTGTGCAAGTATCCACTTATTATCTTATGAATAACAATGACTGGAACATCGTTGCACACGCTAATGTGCTGCTGACTCCTTGCTTGTCTGACAGTAGTAATAGCACACAGGTTCAGGGGCAATTGACTAAACCTGTGTGTGCAGCACACCAGACAGGTGTACTGTAAACCCAAATAATCTAAATACCAATTAAAAGTGGTTTTTGTTTGTTTGTTTGTTTTTTCCTAATTCAGTCTAAGTGTGTGCATCTTGGTCCTGTGATAGATGAGTGATAAGTCCAGGGTGTACTCTGCCTTGATAGAACAGCTGGAATAGTCTCCAGCCTTCCTGCAACCCTGGACCGCATAAGTGGAAGGAAATGGATGGATGGATGGATGTCTTGTGTCAGTAATGTGTAGTCAGGAAAGCATTCAGCTCTTTTATCTAAACACAGTCAGGCTGAGAAAAATATGCATGCAAGCACTTACTGCACTTAATATGATCAAGAAAGACAGGAAGAAGATGTTTGTCTGCTAGAGTCTGCACTTATCTATTAATATTGCAGCGTGCATGTCAAGGAAGCTCAGAGCTTGCAGTTCATAATTATGCCTGTTCTGTTTTCATGACTGTTTTATGTTTGTTCCATTATGCTTACAGTTTATTTTCTCAGGCTTTATTTATTCCCTTTATGTGAAGAAAGTGAGCAGTGACACCATTGTGCATTGGGGTTTTTGATTATCGGCGTGTTGACACAGATAAGAGTCTTATGCGACTGAAATGGAGGCAAGTCGGCTTATTTTTTAGGTTCACATTTCATTCATTTTAAAAACTGATAGAGCCCCAGGTATTTAACCCATAGTGGGCTTCTCCTCTTGGAGGTTGCCCTGTTCACACCTCTCAGTGATACAGGCAGTGCCATGACCTGGATGACTGACAACCCACATGCAGATAAGAGAGTGCAGAGTGATGCTCTGCTCAATTTATTAATAAAGTCTTATGGGGCAAATCTCAAGCTATCGAGAAAAGGTCACCACTAAAGCCTTATGCAAATACATTTAATAACCAGTATTCTCATTTTAATATGAGTAACTGTAAGTAAGTGCCCACTATTATTTAAATTAACAGGGTTACTGTGACACAAAGGAAGAAATTATTACAAATTGAGCTTAGTTAGTATTAAAAAGTTTATTTATATCATTTTTTTAAGCTCAAAATGGGAAAGGTCAAATATTTATGTTAACTAAAAGTTTCTTAAACTCTGGCGTAATTGAAACTCACTTGTACACTATTGTTTTGTGTATAATGATAAATTGTTTTAATTGCCCATATCGTTATCTGTCTGCACAATGCTGCAGTCAGCACTCTTCACAGACCATCAGTCACTCTATCATCTGCCCTTTCTCTATCTGTAATGCATGAAAAAAAAAATAACACAGTTACATTTTAATAATGCAAATGGCTCAGGCGCTTAACCCATGCCAACTTTAAACTGAGGATGAAAAGGCAATGTTGGAATTTAAGAAAGTAAGTCATGCACTGTACTGTGTTAGCCTTGTTCAGTGCACTAACTGAACAAGGCTAACACAGCGTATCATATGAAGGCTCAATTACACAGGTCTGGAGACTGGCCAGTGATCTCCCGGTAACCTCTGGTTGTCAGGAAAAAAACAGTTTTTGCCAGACGGTTTGCAAGTGGTTGCTGGGTGTCACTGGGTGAAATTGGTTGCAAACAGGGTGGCAGTTCTGGTTTGTGTTGCAGTTTTTTAAGTTTACTTACCACTTGGTGGTTGGTTAGCGTTTGTAGACAAACTGGTGTCACAACCGCATCAATCAGTCTAGCAACCAGAGCAACTGCAAGGAGATTTTTGGTGCAGCACTGTATACCTCTTTGCAATCAAATTCATCTACCAGCTACCAGCAACCACTCAACAACTGGTTGGGGATTTAACATTTTGCTCTGAATCTTCCTTCCCATGATTATACTTTTAAACACAACTCTAAAACATAGACAAACAAATGAGAAGTGGCCCGATAACAGATGCAAAAAGTTGCTATGTATGTACCTTCATCTCTTTACCAATGTAATGAGTAATGACTGAATGTATTTATTTATCTAATTATATCAGGTGTTTACAGCATCCATGCATCATAAACTGCTGAGAAGTGAACAGATAAATATGGTGACCCACTGATCATGAATGAGGTTCCTCACTGCTCTGTGATCAATCTAAATGGAACGTGTGATATTTTAGGATATGTAAGCGCTTATGAAACATGATCTGCATCATCAAAAATACCCCTGTGTGTATATTTAAATCAGCACTTACAGTGCGCGTTGTCAAGGGTGTTGCATAAGGTGACTATTACACGTTGTTTTTTTTCCTTACTGATACACAATAGGCGATGTGCTCTGTTCAAACACAATCCCTTTTCTCTGTAGATTTAAAAATAACATGCCATCCTCGCCCATTACATAACTCAATATCAGTCAGCACCAAGGTCGGCGGTGAGAGCTTTAAAACAGAAAAGAGGCGCGCAATTAGGTGTTTATCCCGGAAGCCTTTCCACTGCTGGCTACAGGAAAAAAAGTGTGTGCGAGAGTGTGAGAGTGACCTTCTGCTCTTGGGCTTCTTAGCAGCCTTTCCAGGTCAAACACACAGTCTCCACAGCTTATTTATTCCAAACAGAACAGAACAGTAGGACTGAGTTATGGAAATACTTTGTGATCCAATATTGTCTTTAAAAGTAGATCCAAACTTGTAATCTGTCGCAGCGGTAGGAAACATTAAGTTTGCTGGGATCCAGCTGGGTTGAAACCCATCAGTGTGCCGGATGGTTACCACTGCTGACGTGTGCAATCAGCAAAGAGACCTTAACGTCTACTTTAGTGGAAGGCAGGCTTAGACCCTTAGTAATAATAATGGGATGCATGCTTAGAATTATTATAAAAACACAGTACCATCACAAATTCCTCCAAAGAAAATTCCGCATACTCAACCAGTGGTCGGTTCAGACTTCACCATCGGGATTTTTAAACGGACCTCAATGAAATCCTGAGGTTGATAACAGCGGTTTCTGAACCTTAAATTACCTCAGCTAGAGATTCTGGTTAAAGAGATAAAAATGTCAGTTATGCTATGCATGTCTCCAGTCTCCAGTGGCTGGTCTGGCTGTAGGCCCGCAGGGTCTGGGGTGTAATCAACTTACATATTTTGGACTGTTAGAATGAAGCAGGAAAGAGGGGGCTGGATACTTAAAGGAACAGATTGACTACTACTGATGTGACTACATTTATAGTCATAACAGTAGAAATGGCTTTAGGTAAGGTATTCAAATGCACAAGCACTATTTAAATGTCATGTTCTAAATATATTTATTAGAAATAAACGGCTCCACAGAAAACTCACGGGGTGTAAGCAAAGAAAGGAAAAAAAATGTAGTTGCTAGAGTCTTATAATCTCAAACCTTTGATGTTGAACAAACCCTGACAATGGTGCCGACTGACTTTTTACAGTATGTAATAATTGCAGCACAGACATATAACAAGTTATTTATTACAAGCTAACTAACTGCTTAGTGAGACAATATAAGATAAAGCACTCAAAGACCTGAAGAAATTGAAATCTATGGGAGATAGAAGACTGTTTAAAAACCTATTTGGGGAAAATTCAGTGAAGTCTTTATGCTGTGTTTATTAGAGTTGACTTGTGAGGATATAGATGCAGTTCATTTAGATAAATCACTTTACAATAACGGCCCAAATGTGATACCATGATGACTATCAAGTGGGGAGTAGGGATGTCTTCATAACAGAAATTTAGTAGTTGGGATCAACAGAATTACACGATTCTTAATACCCAATTCAATACCAACAAAACAAAACAAAACAAATATAGAATCTTACAAAAAAAAGCAATTCTGCAAACAAAATAAAAAAAAAAATCAACAACAGCTAAAAAGAGAAGATGCTAATATTATATTTTGTTTGCAGGACACTGAATGAAATGTTTGGATGGTTGCCGAGTAGCCTACTATAGTTACTACAAGGCACAATGTTAGTTACATTACATGAGGTTAAGTATTACACGTTAGCCATTGCAAACATTTGAGCCTATCCAACATCTAACAAAAATGGTCAGGTATATTTCAGAATTACACAAGAAGGATAATACTTTGGATGCTGTTAGTGTATTTAGACCAAGTGTCGTTCAGTTTCTCAAGCCAGCCAAACTCGTATTTGTATGATCGTATTTTATAAATGTGAGTTTACATTTGTGAATTAGGCGTACTACAATTATGTTGCAGCAATCATAGCAGTATTAACAAATGTGACCAATGACCATTTTCTAAGTCTCTCATATCAAGAGAAAGAACATCACATGTAAATCTAATACAAAATATATTCTTTTGTCTTTCTGTCTTTTACATTTTTAAAAACTGAGGTAAAACAAACTTTTGGCTCAAAAATAAAGAAATAAATCAAAAAACCACTGCGGAAACGTAAATGTTCGTTCGCTGTTGACAAAACCAAATATGAAATCTCTTCTTCAGCGCCATAAAAATGTGTGTAACAGTTGCCAAAGCCACAACTGTGTGTGATGAAGAAAAGCATTAAAGTGCAATGCTTCAAAAGCGGCAGAGAGTTGGGGCAGAAAGAGTTTGAGCAGAGCTCCCCTCTGACTGATCACTGCAGACAACAAAGGGCTGGAGCCTCAGGGGCCACGCTTCAAGGAACAAGCCATCCTGAAAAAGTTCCCTTGACCCCCATCTGTGTGTGTGTGTGTGTGTGTGTGTGTGTGTGTGTGTGTGTGTGTGTGTGTGTGTGTGTGTGTGTGTGTGTGTGTGGAGGGTGTTTAGTGGGGATGGTAGGCACACAACAAAACCCTGTCAGGTCACATGACCAAGGCGGGGGTCTATGGTGCTTTTCGATTGGATAGAAAGGGAAGTTATAGAACTAGGTCTATAGTCCCATTGTCGTGCGAGGTATGTGTTGGAGGAGGTGGAAGGCGTTGTAACACAGGGAGGAAACCAGCGCAGCATTTTTCATTCACAAGCAAAAAAATCTAAACCCGCCTCCATCATACAGTGACCTTGACTACTCTAGCAGAACACTGAGCGCATCCGAGCACCTCTCTATCACACAACCTTCCCACCCCTCGCTCTAGGTGGGCGCATTTTAGAGAAGCAAACAACCACGTAAACATTTTGCCTATTTTAAAACACTGACACGGTTGAGGTTATGAAACTGGCCTTCATTGAAAAAACAACCGACCAACCGAATTTAGGACAGGGAACAAGTTATAACAAGCTCCAGTTTCAGGCTATGTTACCAATCAACCCTCGTTTCTGGAGGGCAAATCAATAACTCAGCTTTTCCAAATGCCAGCTAATCTGGCTCATTGAAACTGCCTCTGAGGTCATAAAAAAATCCTAACAAAAGCAGCAATTGGATAATTAAATTGCTTCCTGTCGTGTTAAAAAAATATCTTAAAAAGGTAAAACGTTCTTCAAAATTAGTTCAACAAGGTCAGGCTAAAGCAGTCTCTCAAATGTGCAGTTTAGCAATAATCAGCCCTGAAATTTGTGTTCCTAAAATGCTAAAATTATACACCAGACGGCAGGAAAGAAATGCACCGGACAAAAGGTTATTACGGAAAACATGCATACATAACCACAAGCAGCGCACACAAGCTGGAGACAACAGACATCGCACTTGTCTTTTATAGCCTCCTCTGTGAGGTTTCTCATTCATAAAACACAGACGGTAGTTATCTCTTCGCAGCTAAGTGAAAACTGCTCTTGAAGGGTATTCATCTCTCAACAGGATTATCATTGCTCGTAAGGAAGGAAGTGTTGGTACGGCTTCTGTGTGCTAAACAGCAAACAGAAAAGACAGATGCTTTGGGAAGTTACTTGCACACTCAGGATCCTACGAAGCTGCAAAAACAGAGCACACGCACTGTTGCCGACCAGGCGTGAGCTAAGTGTACACCTCAGAATAGAGCAGAGGGGATTATGCAAGAACAATACTGTAGCTAAAGGCTTAGTTTCACTCATTTTGGAGAGAAAAGAGAGCGGCACTGCCCTAGAGCACGGGCAGTATGGCAATGTTATGCTAATTACTGTGAGTGTTAGTCTTAATGTGTCACGCAGCCCACCTTGCCAACAGAAACAACGAGGACAGATGAAGATACTGTAACCAGGAAATATAAGCATAACTTTAAACTGCTCATCTTTCTGCTACTATATTTTATTTTTGCTGCTTGAAAATGTGCAAAGTAGAGAATGTTCTGGTTGTTCTGAGGTTACTGACAACAACTACTTAATACCATGTATTGTATTTCAGAAGCAAGTCTCACCATTCGCCAGCCATATTGGTATTATCTCTTGTGTGGGCAGTTTTATTTAAGGAAATGTCTACATTAACTTTGATTTCAATGGTCACCAGGACATTAAAAATACTGACCAGTGGTACCTCTCAGCCTCCTAGTAGATCCATGCATGGTATCAATTTCAAAATCCTACATTGCCTTGTTCTCAAGTTATTGCATTCACAAGGTTTTCCTACCTCCTTAACGTCAAGGTCACTGAGAGTCAAACTTGTCCAAGAGTTTTAGTAGACACACCTATGGTATCAATTTGAAACTCTCATTCACAAACTTGGGTGTCCATGTCGCCCGCCTGCAAGGCAGGGTGATGACAATACCCCAACAGCCTTTTACGGCTGAGGGATAAAAAAAACAAATGACTCGAATCTGATTTAAAGAAATAAAAGATGGTTCATTCTTTCCTCTGACCCTGATTTCTAAATTATCTTAGAGCAAACTTTCTCTTCTATAACCCCTGTGGTTCAGGTAAGGGAGGGATTACATGTCTGCTCGCCTCCACATCACGTAGATTTAATCAGATGTTGAACGTGAGGGTCCGTGCAGATCTCGGCGTGCCCGTGTGTGTTATTGTGACTGCGCACACTTCTCCGTGGAGAATTTATATTACAATGCACCAAGTACATATTTGCTCAAGGTGGCAGACTTCAAAGAAGTACAACAGGACTAATAACTACTCGGCCATCTGATCTCCAGCTCTTCTTGTCTGCAGCTGAGTAAAATTGAGGCCTTAGGCTGAAAAAGTATAACGGTGTAAAGTTCACTCTTTTACACTATATACGCTGACCGTGTAAAACACGGACGTAGCTTAAACCTGGATTTTATCTGAAGGCCACTGGATGGCGACAGCTGTAGTTGCTACACGTCTTCTGGTCCCATAAAAGTCTATGGGGAAAAGACTTTCTGACTTGACCTCAGTCAGAACTTTCCTGCTGAGTTTATGGCCTCAGTCACGCATTTATATCATACTAAAAAACACTGACGGCTGCTAATGCTACACTTCAGCCTTCTAGTAGATGTGGTATAAATTTGAAGATCCTCTGTAACTTCCGTCTTGACTTTTATTGGATTCAGAAGATTAAAAAAAAAAAAAAACAGAAAAAAAAACTCGACCTCTGACCTTGACCTTGAGGCTGAGGTCACTGTGATTCAAACTCGTCTAAGATTTTTAATAGAAGCACTTGTGGTACGAATTTGAAAATCCTACATCGTCTCGTTCTCGTGCTCACAAAGTTGAGTGTCCACGTCGCTCTCCCGCCCAGCAGAGTGATGATAATACATGATTATGGCTGAGGGGTAATAAAAAAAATAGCTGCCTTGGATAACGACTTGCGATTGACAAGTTGTTAGCCAATGAGCAAGCAGTTTCACAGTCAGACCCGCCCCTCTCATCATCTTTTACACCGTCTATGGCTAAATGAGAAACAACTGCACCCACTTCATGTGCGCTTTAAAATATCTTTGGTTATATGCCTAAACCATGACAAGAGAAACAGATTTATGAGTGGTCACTGAAAAATATAAAAAACAAAACAAAAAAATTACTTGTTGCATTGCATCATACACAAACAGGAGCGAACACACCATTCAAGCCCAGCTTTCAAATAAATCCTTTCATTTTTAGCGAATGTGTGCCTGAACAGCCACAGTTGAACAGCTCTGCACCTTACACGCTGGTCCACAAGTTAGATCTGAAGATATAACCATCCTATTCCTATTACTGTTGTTCACATACTGGAATGTTTGACTGTGATGCTTTGAAAGGTGCTGGTGTTCTACATCTTTTTCAGCAGCAAAAGAAAAAAGCTGTCACAACAGTGAGAGCATACGCTGACTTACAGAACCAGAACTAGTCGTGGACGCTTTGAACAACTCATCAGGTGGAGTGTGGCGAGGTAACAAACAACTGAACAAAAGGAGGACTGGCTGCCTTATTATCTGCTGAGGTATGTTTGAGATGATTTCAGATTTAGGTTAACCATTTACAAAAAGACAGGAACTATAAAATTGCTCATACAGCATATTATTTAAAAAACTAACAAAAAAAGATATAGATATTAACAGTGTGATGAGAAAGGCATTACAGATATGACTACAGTCTTCAGGTTTTAAAATGAAAGGTTACTGTTAAGCTGATGACTAGAAAGCTCTTTCAGACCTGTTTTGTTACATATTATGAGCTTAACTCTCTTTGTTCACTGCGCTGGCAGAGTTGGCATGTGCTCCATTGAATCAAATGGGATGTGAAGGACTGGGCATCCCGGGTCAGGGAATTTCCATTGCAAATGATTGCTGCTGAGCTGCTAAGGCAAGGCTTTCTTTTTGTTCGGCATTTAGACAAACATACAAACCGGGACTGCTTTCAGACGGTATTGTGTCGGCGTCAGAGGGACCCACACAGATGCGCACACAGGAAGATGCTGGATGTTCTCCCTCAAACTCAGACTGCATTGTAAAGTTTCCCATGAAGCATTGATTGACTGTTATTGGGTTGTTCAAACGCAGAATTCAATGTTTGTGTGCATGACAACACACATACACACACACTGAACATTGCTCAGGTAGGATTTTTTGGACACTTTTAATCATAATTTTAAGGTAATAGAAAAGTTCAGACATGCAGTGTTACCCTGCTACAGGTAAGTTTCAGCGGGGGTGGATCAGCATACTTTGACACCAGTTTCTATGCTGGATGCTTTTCCTAATACAACTCTCGTGTGGTTCTGTGTTTCCTAACTTTCTCGAACTGGGGATCTTTCATGCGTTAAGTGAATGTGTTAACCTCCACCCTATGAAACCACCGCAAATGAGGAAAATATTGTTTGAAAATCTGAAGTTTTTCCAGTTCCTAATAAATAATGCGAGTTTTCCTTGATTAAAGCTCATTTTGTTTTGGCTTTTTACTCTTTAGTATTCAACACTGTTTTTTCTCTCTCTTGCCAACACACACAGACACATATTACTTCTATTTTTGTTTCCCGATTGTGAAAAGCCTGTCATGCCGTGCACCACAGTTTTGTCATTTACTGATGCAATGTGGGGACAAATTAGAAGCACTTGGTTTAATGGGTAAGAGCTGTTTGCTGCTCCCTAACAACTGCAGAACTGTTGCCATGCAAAAACAAGTTGACATGAAATTATGGATAAATGAATCGTGCAGCACTTGGGTTACATTTCAGTCATTAGTATTTGCACCGATTTCACAACAGCAATATACATGGAAAATATCACGGGAATTGGCCAATTCTAAGTTCTTTGCTGAAGAAATATGGGAATAAGGAAATGCTAAAAAAATAAAGCAAAAAGTTAATATAAGTACTTTTAAGTCTGCACTATAGTGTAAAAAGTATTCCTTGATGTGAATATGAAGTTGAGCGATGTCCCATTCTTGATATATAGGGTTTAATACGATGTTGGTCCACCCTTTACAACTGTAAAAGCTACAACTCTTCTAGGAAGGCTTTCCACAACGTTTAGAAGTGTTTATGGGAATTTTGGATCATTCTTCCAGAAGGGAATTTGTGTGGTCAGACACTGATGGTGAACAAGAACGCCTGGTTTGCAGCCTCTGCTCTCATTAATCTCAAATGTGTTCTATCAGCTGGAGATCAGGACTCTGTGCAGGCCAGGCAAGTTCTTCCATACCAAACTCGCTCCCTAAACTGTTCCCACAAAATTGGGGCCGTGAAATTATCCAAAATGTCTTGGTATGCTGAAGCATTAAGAGTTCCTTTCACTGAAACAAAGGGACCGAACCCAACTGCTAAAAAACAACCCCCCCTCCACCAACTTTACACTTGGCACAACGCAGCAAGAAAAGTACTGTTCTCCTGGCAACCACCAAACCCAGACTCGCCCATCAGATTGCGAGACGGAGAAGTGTGAGTCATCACTCCAGAGAACACGTCTCCGTCACCACAACAACCGACACTTTGCATTGCATTTGGTGATGTAACGTTTGGATGATTGGTCATGGAAACAGATTCCTTGAAGCTCTGTACACGTTCTTAAGCTAATCTGAAGCCTACGTGAAATTTGGAGGTTTGTAGTGATTGACTCTGCAAAAAGTTGGCAGACCTCTGGGTCTACAACTTAGTGGATTAGTTGCTGAGATTCCCATCACTTCCACTTTGTTATAATACCACGAACGCTTGACTGTCCAATATTTAGTAACAACTGGACTATTTAGACACGACTGGACTTGTTGCACAGGTGGCATCCTATCACAGTACCATGCTGGACTTCACTGAGCTCCTGAGAACGACCCATTCTTTCACAAACGTTTGTAAGAGCAGTCTCCATGCCCAGGTGCTTGATTTTATCCACCTGTGGCCACAGAAGTGATTGGAACACCTGAATTCAATTATTTGGATGGGTGACTGAATATTTTTGGCAATATATGTCGTGTCCAAATTCATGGGCTGCATTCTCCTGAGGCCGCATTTGTAGACCGATTACGTCACAGCGACGCGCCGAAGGCTGTCCAAATTCGTAGACCCCTCCGAATGCAGCCGACAAATGCGTGCTCCTTTTTCCGAATTTGAAGGATGGGTCGGGTGTGTCCTTCGTGGCCCACCATATCCCAGAATTCATAGCGCGGCCCAGCCAAGCTCCAGTTTCCGGCTAATGGCGGCCGCTACTAAGTTTTAAAAATTACTCTTATTAATCTTTCTGGGTCACGAAATAAACTTTTAACATATTTTCAGGCGAGAAAGTAGCTGTGTAAACATCAAATATCTGCTCGGTTTATCAAGATATCGCATCTTTGCTAAAGTGCTTCGACGTTTTCGGAGACGTCTGCTACCCACCAGCTCAATAGCTAGCCGGGAGCTCGAGGGTTACTGATGCGGCCGAGAATGGCACAACTCCCGGCACATCATTTTCAGATCACCGCGGACTTTCGCTGCTCGGGTTAAACGTTGTCAGCCGGTGATCAGCTGTGATCAGCTGATCACGGGGCCGGGGTTAAAAGAGAGACGCCACCCACCTGTTCGCCGCTCAGACATCATAGTGTCCTTTTCGTTTAGAGTTTACATTTCTGGATTTTTAGCTCAGATCAAATAGTTCGTGTGTGTTTGTGCGCCCGCACGTTTGCAGAGTTAAATACAAGTCAGCTGCTGCCGCTCATGCCCCTTTGAGGATGAGGTCTTTGAACGCCAGACAAGAGCAGCAAATGAGAGCAGCACAAGCATATGCAGATGAACATGTGGAAGCTGACACAGATGTGAATGAGACATTCACTTTTTAACATCTCTCATTTTACATAGAGCCTCAGCAGTATTAGCTGAGGTTTATGGAAATTTTTTATGCAATGCAAAGCACCGAGGAAAATGACTTGCAAAAGAAGTTTAAGATCAACATGTAGTTAGTATCCTGCATTAGTATATCCTAGGTCAGAAAAATAAAAAATAAAGAGCAATCCAACAGATGGAAGTGCATAAAGGCCACTGAGCTCACTCTTACAACCAACAGCTGAAGATTTTCTATTTGCTGTTAACTGAGAAATTTTAGCGCTAAAAGAGCCTTTTCTTCTTAAGGTGACTTAAGGTTCGACAGAGGGCCCAAGCGGGTCATGCTGTGAGGGTGGCTGAGGGCGTTGACTGTAAATGTGTGAATGAATCTTAAGGAAGTTCTGAGGGTGCGTTTGGCAGCACACATTGCATACATACTGATTTTTAAAATGTATTTCTCCATCAATTGAGCGTTTTTATGCTTTCACAGTATTTATATAGCACCTAGGCACAAGACACCTAAACAACACAACTTCCTACCATGTGCATCCTACATGAAACAATTGCTCTTCCCCCGCTTGAACGTTGCTTCTCATCCCTGCACTGAACAAAAACCACTCTGTATCGTACTGTGACATTTCAGGGGAACTGATAATTTGGTCTGCAGCTGCTACAGTGTTGCACACTTAACTTCAAAAGATACATCTTCTAACGGAAACATGGTCTGCACTTAAACTAAAATCAATTGTATCAGAGGATTACCATCTCCACTGAAGCATGTAATAACCAAAGGGTCGTATTATCATCATAACTCAACAAATCATAATCCGCCGCTGCACCTTTAATGGCTTTTAAAAGTATGTCAAAGTCCAAATTGTTGCCACCAGTCATGTATTTAATGACTGTGCCCCTCCACCGAAGTGCCAGTTATTCTGCCCAGCTTTGAATGCTCTATCCCCTGTTGGGTTGTAGCCTAGATTGAGATGTGCAAAAAGCCCGAGAACATTTGAGATTGATTCATGGCTATTTTTACTTGTCCTACTTGAAATAAATGGTTCAGATACTCACAGGAAGATGTCAGGCACTGAAAGGGCTTATTGAACTCATAAAAAAATATCACTGGAAAGCTAAATGGTGTTGGAAGAGGGTATGCTTCAGTGTAGAGGTTTCAAAGAGGGGGAAAAAAGCACCTTTTAATAGTAGAGAACAATAAGCTATCCTCTATCCATTAGCCTGTTACTGAAAGACTGCTGGTATTCTGACGGGTGAAAATGAAAACGTTGGAAAATGTTCATGCGCGCAAACGCACACACACAAACACACAACCAGAGGGCTTTAATAAAAGGTGTGGTGAAGAAGACGTCTCATGTGACCTTGCACCTTGACAAACTCAGTCCACACGTTAGCAGCGTTTCCAGCAGAAGCCACACACATGCAGAACTCCTCTCCACCAGAGCAAAAATTACTCCTCTTATTAAGACATAACTCTGGAGAGAACACAGGCCCTCAACAACACTCATTACCTTAGCATATAGCAAGCACGCCACTGTTCAGTGTTGCTGGCGCTACAATTATGTTAGCGCTGATGACTATCATCACAAGCATAATAAACGCTCTACAGGAACACTGGCATTATGGAAGATGGTTATGGGCTCTCCTGTGGAAATCTCTTGCCGCCATTGCCACTTCTCTGTTGCATAGAGTCACACACACCCTGCCTGCACACACACACACACACAGGCTGAGTGTAAAGCTAAACTGTGTATCTGGTCTAGGTGCTATGAAAGGATTCAGTCACTTCACACACCAGCCATCTACTTGCTGTGACTGGCACAAGTGAGTAGGAACAAAGGAGTCACTGTGGCTGTCACACACACTCCTCGTTACACTCACCCTTTGCCCTGCCAGCTGTCTCTTCATCCCCTCCCACTGTCCCCCAGCTGTGGCTATACATCAAGCAAACCTCAATTCCACACGCAAACACACCCAGCATCTCCTGGGTGGCTTCAGGACCTGGTCTGACCAAAACACTCTCTTCCTCCCTGCTGCGTGGTCACTGCCTATCTGCCACACTGAATGACTGACTGACCGCACTGTTGGGGGGCACAATGTTTTTCGCCATCCACCAACGGTTCATCAGCGTCACACCACTGCACACACCCACAACAATGAACTCATGTGTGCCACGGAAAACATGGTGAGGCTTATTTTTGAGAATATTTTCCACATGAGGCAGTTTTTTTTTGTTGCTTTTAAAGTCTCCAAGATGCTTGTTATTGTTCTCTCTCTTGCCTGCTAGACTTATTTCCCCAGCCACTTAGGGCGTACTACGCCCTTTCACCACAATGCCCTCCCCCCTCTCCTGACAGTTGCCCCGTGCCCCACCACTGGGCTCACCCTTTAATTTGTTAACCCCCAAGCGTTGCCCTAAGCTTCCCACTCTCCACCCCCTTCCTATTATTTATTTACCCCCCCACCCCACATCTTTTTTTAACCATATGCTACAACCATGCCCTCCCCTCAATATGTTTACCCAGTGACAGCCCTCAGCCTGGTCTGGTCAGTCACAAACCAGTGACAATGCCAGCTCAGCCTCCACCCTAGCAGTGCGGTGACTGGCCACGGCTAAAACACTTTCATCCTGTATGCATCCCCAGCCCAAGTCATACAAAAGCTATTCATTTGGGCTTCACCCATGCCCTATAATTGT
This sequence comes from Diplotaxodon limnothrissa, assembly GCF_057381915.1. Lineage (NCBI taxonomy): Eukaryota > Metazoa > Chordata > Actinopteri > Cichliformes > Cichlidae > Diplotaxodon > Diplotaxodon limnothrissa. The sequence continues at coordinate 19,559,478 of NC_140616.1, forward strand.
CAAGCTATGTAGTAAAATTGAGGGGTGAGGGCTTTGCTTGTGGTACAGTGGCAGCAAAAGCAGAAATGAGGCTGAAGTCTTGCTATTTATAAACTGGGGCAAAGGATTCAGAGGTTCATGTTTGCCTTTTATGGGTTAATTGCTTGTAACCCACATTTTTGCGAAACAGAGACAGAAAAAGAAGGAAGAGGAAAGAGAGAAAGAAAAACACCAGTGGTGGGCATTCCACAGGCCAGGCTTTCATTGCTGTGGGTGCGATGTCATTGGAATGATGTAATCGGTGCATATCAAGCCCTCATACTGTACATCTTTTCACAGAGTGTCTGGAAACAGACACTGTTTGTTTCAGCTGGTCAGGCTGCCCTGCAATTCACACTGGAAGCAAATTAATATCTGATAACATTGGGCTGTGTAGTTCTGTCTGTGCTTTTTGACCTTTGTCTACGTACTTTCTGTCAACAGGAAAAGGATTGGTTTACACGTGGATATCGACAGGAAGTGGCTCACCTTGTACCTTCTGTTCAGATGAGGTTTGTGCTATATAGTAGCTATAAGAGCAAACCACAGTAGCTCTTCTTAACCCCAATGGGAAATCGCACTTTGCATGTAGCAAACCTTCACTGCTTTTACAGAGTGTCCTGCATCTGACAGTTCCCCTATTATTGTAAAACTGCCCTCGGTATTTCCTGTACCTTTCTTCTACTTTGCTGTCTGGGCTGGAAAATGCAGCTCGACAAGTCAAACATGCACACACACACACACACACCAAAAATACAAACACTGGGTGTTAAGCTTCCCCTCCGGACAACAAAAGAACAGACACAGCAACAAGCCCCGAAGGCAACATTAAACCCAGCTTGTCTGCCACTACAATACCCCTCTTCTTTCAATAGAGAGCCATGCTGTGACCAAGCGAGCTGAGCCGTATGTGTTATTCCTCACTTCGACATAGCAGGGTAAAAGATAAGGGCTGAGCACACAGTCGACGTGTGACATCCACAGGAAATGGAAAACTCTGATGTGTGGCCAGCACAGACCAGCCAGGGTGACACGGGGTAAGACAGGTGGTTTACAGATGGAGAATCTGAGCGAGCCACAAACGGCAGAAGAATCCCGAGCTCATCACAATGATTCAGCCGAGTGTGAGAGCAACAAAAAACACGGTGTTTATTCTCAGATGGCACGAAGAACTCGTGTCTATAGACACAACAGTGTGACTGGCAGAACTAACAAGAAGCAGAAACTCTGATAAGAACTAAACAGAAGACAAAATATTTGTCTCTGCCAAAGAAAACCATCTCCCACATGGGTGTCTTGACATAGGCATACTCTGCTTTTGACAATGATGCATTAATTTTGTTGTGAACTCAGCTGGCACTCTTATGCTGTACTAATTACTCAGCTCACGAGGCAAGAAAGAGACACACAGAGGCGTTTTTCACACGTATTTCTGATCAACTTAACAAACCTGGGCAGTTACGTAAAACTAATATGTCTTTCATAGTTCACTGAGGTGGGATGAGGCAAGTTTGGACCAAGCATCCATTAGCTTTCCGTCTTAACAGCCTCCACTAGTATCTGCTCAGCTCAGCCTTTATGGTTTTCCATTAGGTGTTACTACCTGGTACCAGGTACCTTTTTAGTGCCTACTCGTCCGGGGTTACAAGCTAGCTGAGTTAAGCTGAAAATGTGACATCGTCAGACTGCGTGCCACTGATTGGCCAAAGATTGTCATCACTGGATGAGTCACAATAGTGACTCCTTAACATGAATTAAAGCCGGCATCTTTGAAACCTGCAATGAGGGAAATAGCTACACACAAAACAACACTGTGGTTCAAGGATGAGGCGTAGACGTTTTGCAGCAGAAATACCATCAATGTCCTCTACTGTTGTGTTTGTGTCACATACAAATGACGACACGAGACTTTTGGCAATAATGACCCCACGCACATTGAGGCGGTACTCAACTGTAATAGAAAACTGCCCAAAGAAAGTAGAGTCAAATTGAACCGAGCCAAGGTACTATTGGAAAAGAGGTAAAAGAGCTTCACCATCTGACCTGATGCTCTTTGACAGCTCGACATCCCCCTGAGCGAGGCTTTGGGAGGCCTTCTTTTCGCTGTGGCTGTTTTCCAGATCAAATACCCTGCTTGAGATTTTTTCTTCCTTCTAACAAGCGATAACGTTGCCATCAGGGTGTGACAACTAATTATGGTTTGTTGTTTTCCCGGCTGCTTAGAGCCAACAGAAACTCACCTCAGGCTGCTACTGAGCTGTACAGTGGCAGCAAGAGAGATGACCAATGAGGCTTGGAGCAATGATGCCCTGACGAATGCTGCTGCTGCTGGTCAGTGTGTGGGTAGTGAGGGTCAGAGACTGGGCAATATGAATATGTGGAGCTGTATAAATGGAGAAAACATGACGATAGAAGATAAAGACGAGTCAGAAACACTGACAAGAATGCTAGAAAAAGAGGAGGAATTAAAGTCTTTAGGCCAATACATCGTCTTCATTTGCGTAGCTCTCCACCTACATGCAGGATAGAGAGTGGGATGACACACATTTAACCAACACAAAGGCTATGGAGATGCACTTGCATGAAGTCCTGCAGTGAAAAGTTCAAGTAGTAATTGGGTAAAGGGTTGGCCTGAACTGGAAAGACATCAGTCTTACCAGAGTTCACCAAAAGGAGGAAGCAAAAAAACAAAGTCTGATTACCCCTCCTCTGCTGAAGCAGAGATAAAGGACTACCACAAACATGAGCAATAGTGGCCTTTGTTTGTAGCTTTTCCACATATTTTTTAAACTGGTCCCGAGTACCAGCAAACTGCTTGAACAGGCAGATGTGCATCTGCAAAGCCCAGCCCAGCTCTAAATCAGAACCACTCTTTAAAAGAGCGACATAAAGATTGGGTATCCAAGGGATGCAACCACGAGAGGGTGAAATATCAGAATGCTCTGCTTCTCGTACGCTCTTGCGCGTTTTGATTTATTCAGAGAGCCAGAAGCAGCTCCAATATAAAGCAACATATCTTCAATCCAGCGCTTGTAGTTCCCGGGCCTGGAGAGAACGAGCGAGCTGGTGACCTTGGTATATTACGAGAGGCCCTCCACTCCTACATCTAATCTGTAGATGTAGCCTTGACTTGTCTAATAGAAAACACTCCTGCTGCACTGACATCAGAGGCGTCAAGCCAGAAAGGGATAAAATTCACAATCTCAGCCCATACATTAATTATACTGTTCATTTAGCCAAGCGTTATCGCACCGTTCCCCTCACCTCTATTCTCACATTAACAGAAATAACCAGAAATGAAAAAGCTCGCAGCAGCAACAAGAAATATAGCAAGCACCCAGAAAGGCTAATACCTGAAAATGTGTTCATATTTGTGTGTTAAGGCTTGTGAGGCATAAACACCATTAAAAAACTGCAGCTACTCATTTTAACAGTATTGTCCTCTTTTTTTTTTGCTTTCCTTCAAAGCATTAAATTAAGTCTTAACAGAGTTGCTTTTAACCAATACATAAATCAAAGAAAATTCAGACTTTATAATAATTGCTCAAATTTACTTTTAGAAACAGAAGAACAATGAAGACAGATAAACCCACAAAAACACAACAACACTGGAGATGAAGGGTGAAATAGGTTTGCGGGTTTCTCACCTCAACTGTAATTCACTCTTCTACAAAAATGCAAGCTTTTTAAAGGCCATTTTTGGGTAATTCCTTCAAGCAAGCTCTGCTGGATTTACAGAGAGTTCCCAAAGAAAACCAAGAGAGCCTAAAGCTCTTGTTAAATTTACTGAGGGACTCGTGAGGACTTCTCGGGACTTTGCTACCTTCTATCTCATCCAATAACTGCCGAGCTTAAAACGTGCAGCCCTGAAAAGCCGTTTTCCAACATGCCCTTAAACTTTTAACAACGTCACTTGACAAGCGGCACATGTGAGAATATTAAACGGTCTTTAACGTGCCAGCTTCTTAGGACGAAGTCTGTGTGACATGTAATTGCACCCTTGTGAGAACAGCACGGGTGAGCGGGCGTCCTTCCTCATGCACACTCTGTCCAGGTAGCGCTCGTCCCTTTAAACCACAGTACTTCCACTAGTGGGAATCCCTCTGAAATGGTCATTTTATGGAGTTAAAGTGTAAAAATGGCTGAAGTAAAAAGTAGAATAATAGAAAACTTTGGTTTCTATCATTTTACTAAAAAAAACCTCTACTTATTGCAGCACATAACACTCTCAGACCCAGTAAAGGACCGTTTAAAGAACTGTTAAACTCTATGCAGCAGAACTTAATGTTTTCCTTACATTACTTTACCGTAATAAAAACTCGCACCAGCACCAACAATGAAACAGAAGGGCCACAGTCAGTCTGGTCAGAAATTTGGGTTTGTTACGCTGCATGTGGAGTAGCATGGAGCCACTAGTCTCAAGCAGACAGAGGTCTAAGAGGTTTGATACCAACCGAGTATCTAAATAATCCTCAGATTCCACGCAGCTCCCTCTGTATCCAAAAGGCCTTTATTTATGCTTCCCCCCCCCTTACGTAATAGTTCTCCAAAACCAACGCTGACATTTGCAACTGGTGGGGCTCCACTTTAAAGAGTTTACATCAGATGAAAGTCAAATAAATGCATCAATGATTTTTCGTTATTTTAGTACGATGAAGTGTTTGCCTTTTATGTGCAAGGCAAACAAGTTCATAAAAGTCTCTCTCTCGACTTCCACAAATCTAACATCAAAAGGATAATAAAAAATCAAAAGCACAGTTCGGGGAGAGCAGGGCTGAAAACTAGGGCACTTCCATCAATTCACGCTCACTTAAGATCCAAGTGGACAAGACACTTAGGGGCACGTTTAAGAACCTAAATCCTCGAGTTTTTATCACTGAGAACAAGAAATGCACTTCTTAGCTTGGTAACGGTCTTTATTTTTTTAGTGGATAATAGTTTTTTTAACCATTAGGCAGGTCAAATTAGTGAGTAGTGGAGTAAATGTACAGTGGTGGATTGTCTTCTCTTTTTGCAGGCTGTCCAAATTGGTACCAAGGGCACCTACCGGCCAGATATACCTAAAGAGATTTACATTCCCAACTTTGATTCCTTTGAAATTACTGAGATCAGGACTCAGCAGTGACTTGTGTGTTCTTCAGTTAAGGGAACAGAAGTATTGATAAAACCATCGATATATGGACACCAAAAGACAGATTAGGTGGTGACCTGTAATATTAAACACCACCCAAAGGGCTCAGAGACACGGGGGGGGGGGGGGGGGGGGGGGGGGGGGGGGAGAGCTATAATTAGTTTACAACATAATAAAACCTGGTTGAAGCACCTGGGTCATACTGACACACGAGCAGCTGTGAAAATGACACAGGCAAGCAGTGGAGAGAAATAAAAACTGACGCAGCAGAGAATTTTGCAAATCTTTGCAGCACACGTGCCATAATTCATGCACCGAGTGATGCTGAAAACACAAAGCACGTGAGCACGATCCAACTACAGCAGGGACTAATGCCTACTCACAGTCGGGCCATCTGAAAAAGTGGCCAGCTATAAATGTAAAATCATCTCGAGCCTCTCGCACAGCTAAGTGGGGATATAGTAGACAGAGAGGCTATCTATTCATTTATCCTACTGGGTCAGTAGGCTCTAAGCCTGAGAGCCTCTTAGCTAAGAGATGCTAAATACCACAAACACAGAGCAAGAGAGCTGGCTAACCTCTCACTCAGTATTTACAGAGCTCTGCGGCAGAACCACGGCTGGAATGCAGCGGGCAGAGCAAGCATACAGAGGGATCCGTATGAGTTTCTGGGTCATCTAGGGCCGCTTCGTGTCGCATGAAGTCTAGACTTGGACCGAAAAATTCACCAATGGATGGTCTACGCTTAAACTGATTCATATTCTGAGAATGGATGGGCTCGGTGCCCGAGGAGCAGGATATGTATAGTTACACAAGCCCAACCAAGGTTAAGGGTCAAAACGTACCCACGAGCATGTTGCCTTATGCAACCGCCAAGACATCACGGTTTGTGGTAAAAAACAATAAGACTCTCCATCAGTTTTTTCTCATTTACTCTCATCGAGTTGTTCGGCTCTGAACTTAGCCCGAAGCAACAATCAGTAAAGTAAAGAGCAGAACATGGCAGCAGTACCGATGAGATCTCTTCTCACCCATCTATGTGTGATTGGCTGTCTGGCACTTCCCCACTGCACCTTCAGTACCTACGTACTGTTTTAATTAACTTCATACCATAGGGAGCAATTATGCAAGGCAACATTCAACTAATTTGGAACTGCAAATTAATCTCCCCTGAAGCTGTACAATGACAGGCCTATCTATGACCAGTGGAAGCAAGGATAACAGCAAGGATCTCTTTTTAAAGAGACTTTTTGTTTTAATAATAATGTTAAACGTCTATTAAAAAGGCATAGAAAGTTGTGAAGCTTTTTTAAGCTCAGTTCATATTTCACAACCACGCTAATATGTTTTTGCTCTAAAACACATGACTTTTACTGTGTTTACGCAATCCTGCATTTCAGAACTCCCAAAACTGAGACTTTTGGAAATGCTACTTCCTTTGTTTCAGTTTGAGAACTCCAGGATAGAGTTTTACTGGCGTCACACAGAAGCAGAGAGTATTTGGACAGAATGACAGAGACCGATGGGGTCTTAATAGTCAGTTTGTGTCCTGCATTTTCACGAGTTCACTGTACCTGAATGGCAGCTCACTGTAATAGACCGAGATTGCTTTTGAACAGGTGCTAAAAGCACTCTTGGGATAAAGATCGCTTCAGTTTTAAAAGCGTTGTTTTAGGAACAACTTGCATTTACGTGTTTGCAGCTTAAGATGAACAAGCAGTAAGCTCGGGATACATCAGGGAGAAAACAATTTACATACCTCGGCTTCCCTTGGGGAGCAACAACAGAGAGTGAAAAAGTAAATGGGGGGGGGGGTGCAACGTGAGAGTGCGCAGCTGAGAGGAAACTGCAAGAGACGGATTGCATGTGTGAGAAAGGAAGCATAAGCGAGGGAGCAAGCTAATAAGAAAAAGGCGGGGGGGGGGGGGGGGGGGGGGTTGTCAGACGTGAGGAGTAGGAAATTAACAGGGTTGCACTTGAGGAGGTGGTGAGAAGATGCCAAACAGTAGGGAGCGTCAAATGGGTACAGAGAAGGATCTCACATGTGATGCGAGTCAAAGAGGCGAGGGCAGGCACCCATCCTCTCCCCAAATGCCTCTCCATCTCAGCCTCTGTGTACTAATCTGATTTCCTGGATTATATTTCGGGATTAAAAAAAAAAAAAAAAGGCCCAAGTACTCAATTTTAATTCCATCAGTTTGTTTGGTGAGTCACTGCTGCCGCATTTCATCATCCAACTTTGTTTTGCTCTTGTGTTGCAACACTCCATTTCTGCTGCTGATTTTTAAAACCCTGCAGAGCTAAAGAAATATTTACTCGGCGAGGGGAGCTAACAAGAAATGAAGGTTTGCCGCAGCTGATAAAAACTTAAGCACACGAGTCCCTTGTGTGAACGTAAACCTAAAATATGACGCTGCTGGACTAACCTCACAGCCAGGGTGATGGGGCTACAGGTAGCGCTCTGTTCCCCAGTATGGCTCATGAATGGCCTTCTTTGAGTGGTAAAGCTGTGCCAGACCTCTGCTGAAAATCTCTAACTCACAGTCGTAAGAAGTCACGGGGTGCACATATAGGACAAAAGTGCAAAAAATGCATACAATAATATTCTTATGGACATTAATACTGGAAAAACGACTCCACTGAATCCCTTCTGGTCAAGTTCTGCATCTCCAGTGTAACGACTGCGTGTGTCCCAGTGCTTTTGCTTCTAGGCTACAATCTCACCATGACACGATGATGCCAACATGCTTGCGGTTCCATCACAACAGGGACGTCTTTGGCGGCTAACGGGGCGTATAAACGAGCTCTCACTCTGCCAGAAGTTGCCCAGAGGAGCAGAGGGTCCGAACGCAGACAACAGCGCAGACCCAGGGCTGCACGATGACTGATGCGACGAGGACAGCGCCGAGACACGCTGAGCTGTCTGCTGTTGAGGTCTTTTTAGAACAGCTACAGATTGAAGTGAGGTGGTTACAAAAGTGGGATTCGTGGCATCAAATTGGTAGATTTTCTCATCTTCAGCATGGATTCCATCCACCTCATCTTATCTCACAAGTTTAAAGCAATTGTCAGGGAAGCATTATGGAGCTGTTTCTCGTTTCACTGCGGGGAAAACAGTGCGATGGATTTGTTGCTGCACATTGGAATCAAGTCACAGCGATCCTGTTACAGGGGTTTTTTTCAGATTTAACACCCATTACACCCCTTTAGCCTATGGATTCTGAGTCTGTTTTTCACTGATTTCTACCTATTCGTCGTGTACTCTCAATCACAGCATGAGGCGTTGAGATAATAATCACTCCAATCCACACATATCTGCTTATGCATTTATAGAATCTGCAGACAAGAGACAAGATTTCAGTGCCAGAAGCTTTTTCTTTTTTTGGGTTTGACTGCAAACAGTAAACAATCTGTAGGGAGAACTAAACAATAAATACATGCACCGGAAGAATCAAAGTCACAAAATCATCAGCTCTCCTTTGATTGGCATTTAGGCTTTTAATTACTTTGAGTAATGCATTTGGATCCGTTATTAGATTATGACCGCCGCACACAACAGGAAGCTTTGGGCCCAATACGTCCAGATATCCGCCGGCTACGCTGGAAGAACATTTGATATCATATTTTAATGAAATCAAAATTGATATACATCTCACATTAGCTGATCTACTCCACAGTCTTTCCTCGTAAGAGCAATTTGGAGACGTAATGCTTGGGAATGATGCACCCAGCCCCCGTGTTGTTTATCTACAATATTAACATACTTTCTGCGGTAATGAAGAAGAAGGGGAGCTACTTAGGGCCAAATCTTTGCAAACAGAGGTCTAATGTGGTCTAACGTCTTGTTTCTTGCCACAGGAGTAAGGCAGGAAAACAAAGCAGAAGGTTATTAAATCAGCAATGATGAAAAACTGATTAACTACTGTCTTTCTACCCAAAGAGATTGGATATCCAGCCAGTGCAAGGGGAGGAGTGACAACAGATTCTTCTTCTTCATTTTTTTTTTTTTTTTTTTTTTTTTTTTGAGGGACAAGACTAATCAGAAGTTTGGGAAACAGCACTCAATAAAACGCATTGATTTGAGGGGGGAGGTCAGGTGAAAACCCACCGGAAGTGAAAAGAGAGAAGTGAAGAAGACCGCTTTAAAGGGTGTGAGTGAAGCTCATGTTGGTATCGCAGGTTCTGATCCGTTTTGAGGATAGCAGAGAGCTTCTGCATGAATCAGAGGCTGTCCGGCTTCTTCTCTCCCTCCTCTTGCCTAATCACAGGCCCGCGGTGTGGCCAGCGTGCAGGGTTGGAGTTACACACGGCGCACAATTAAAGCAGCTCTTTAATTAGGGGGGGAGAAAACGTACAGCTTTTTCTTCTTCTTCTTTTTTTTGTTGTTGCATTTAGCCATCAGCAGCATGCACTTCCATCACACAAGCCGGGAAAAGCAGAGACCTCTGCTGCTTCTTGGCTGTATATCTGCAGCAAACACGCAACTTGCAGCATTGCTGTGCACTTGTTTCAAAAAAGGGGAAAACAAGAAACTAAACCGAGGACAAAGCCTGGATTTACTGGCACTTTCATTTATGCATCGCAGTTCAACGTGCATGTTAGAGAGAGAGAGCAGTGATGCTTAAAAAAAAGAAAAAAGAAAATCAGAAAGAGCATGTCAATAAAATAACAGCGCCCGGAGCCGCTGTGAGGCCACCGAAAACAAAGTAGCGACAGGAAGGAGGAGAGAGCCGTGAGCGCAGGCACACTCGCTGCCTCGCTCCGGTGTAACGCACAGACACTCGGGCACGCCGTGGCGAGAGCGCAGCGAGCACACAAAAACACTGCGAGCCACCCCCCAGGAACATTTAGCGCCACAACGCGAAGGAAGTGAGACGGAATTTCAGCAACAACAACATTTCTGCAGGAAGAAGGAAACGAGGCTTTCACCAACCTGACGACGCGAGGACGCTTCTTCCACTAAAAGGTCCGGAGTTGTGTGTTGTGAGTGAGAGAGAGAGTGTGTGTGTGTCCGTGTGTGTGAGAGCGTGTCACTCACTGGTGTTTCCTCTCCCTCTCTCTCTCTCTCTCTCTCTCTCCCTCTCCCTCCTCTGCCGTAGAGATAGTGCTGATGTTTCCACTTCCTCTTTTCTTCTGCCGTCTGCTGGCTGGCTTGTGTTGCCAAACAGAGGATGCACGAATGCACGACAGCAGCAGAACTCAAGCAGTCACTGGTTAACAGGAGGAAGGGGACTTTTTAGTAATTATTTATTTTTTTACAGGATGGAAAATCGTCATTTCACTATTTTAGCCCCAAAGCTCAGCTCGGTTTGGTAAATAACAGTTTTAAGTCCAGTGCCAACATACAGAAAGGGAAATGAAAACTTTCTTCTTGTTTTACAGAGTATTTCTGAGTGGAAACCTTCACTCTGTAAAAGTAATCCTCTCCTCACCCCCCCTGTCAATTTATTTACCTAAACATGTAGTGAGGGAGTGTGTGGTGACAGTGGTGTGTATGGGTGTGTGTAGGTGTAGTGTGTTGGATAAGGATGCAAGAGCAAAATCACCTAACAGGAATATCACAGAAATGTGGAAGCTGAGGAAACAGGAAGCATCTTTTCTTATGAGTCCTTCAATAAATGTGCTATAAAGATCGATTTATCATCCCAAAAGCATTTGATATCAGTGTTGGATTAGATTAATTGCCAGATAAGCAAGAAGATGACCATCCCAGTTTGATTTTCGTTCATCGGTTATAACATTCTTGCACAGTCAAGCACACTTTCCGAGAAAATGACAACAAATTGTGTGTATTTGATGTATTTTCTTCTCTAATTTATGTTTGTTACTGTTTGTTTATATTCCTACAAGCAGGGCAATCAAAAACTGACATTAAAACCCAATATGGCTCACGTGTAAAATCATGTGTAGGCTATCTGGCAGTTATTAAAAAGAGTAAAAAAAAAAACAGGCTGGAAGAAAACACTGATTAGAGAAGACAAGAGCAGAAGACAATAGTCTGTGTTGCATCATATACTTAAATGTTACTTCATGCTCTCGCTGATTTTCCCTGATGTCTTTTAGTAACTACGATCCTTAAAAAAACACATCATTCTTGATAAAGAAGGGACTGTCTCCTAAAGAGGACTAAATGTACTTTGCAGTTCATCATTAATGACTTTGCACAGAGAATTTACAAGGCTGAAAATAAATACGCGCTTATTTTTCGGCTGAGAATAATTTAGGAAAAAATGAAATATTAGAAAGGACTTCTGCCTCCCCGAGTGAGCCTACACCAACATGACAAATGGTGGGCCTGCTACAGCAACGATTGAACAGATTATACCTGACAAACAACTCAAATCTGAAGGAGACGTCTTTTTGTTTCACAGTAACTGATGAAACAAAAGCAGATCGGCCTTCAGTCTCTCGGGAAAGGAAAGGCAAACGGGAACAGAGCTTTCAATAATTCATGGTTATTGAATGTCCTCCTGTTTGGAGGGTGGGATTATGACCTTCTAGTGTTACTTTATGTCTGAGGGTATAATGTTGCAGGCACTCTGTAAAGACTGCAGCATCTCCGAGCCACGGTGTCCCTTTAATTTTGATCGTTAATTACCTGCTGTGCTTGGTACCAGAATGAGTGGCATTTGTGGCTGAAAGAGAAAAAGAGTGTGTGTGGCAGGCAGCTCTGCAGCTCGTCCTCGTCTCCACTCAGCGGGAGCAGCAGCAGGAGGATTAATACAGGAGCCCTGTTCGTCCTGGCAAACAATCTGGAGCGACACACCCAGCAGAAATCTCTTAGTCCCTCATTCTGTTTATTTTTCTCTCTGCAAAAACACAGGATGCAAAGCTCGGCCCGTTTAAATGGCAGCCCTCGTCCTCGACTTCACACCCAATCTGACTCCATAAATAGGCTGCGAGGACAGGCACACCTGACCCAAAAATGTAAGAGGAAGAAAACAGATATTTTTATGGGTTTTTCAAGATGCGTCAACACATTTTGTTTTTCTGTGCAAGCATACAGATTTGACTCAGATAATAAATCTTTGTTTGACCTATGAATGCTGCGTGATATGTAATATGGTATGTAATATATTCTAAACAGCACTTACTGCTGCTTTTCTTTTGGGGAAGCAAACAAAAGCATTCTTTTATCCCTCTGTGTTATTTGCGTCATTTGGTCACTGTGACCTTTGGATCCCCGACTCTAACTCGAGAGGGCTCAAGAGCAAATCGAAGGGCTCAGAGATGAGGTCATATTTTCATCTTCTATTTCTATTTTGCCATATTGCTTTAAGACAGCCCACACTTCTAAAAAAGCATCACATGATGCGTTCAATCAAGTGGAAACTCACAGTGCAAGCCGGTAAAACTGCAGAGTCACTCTCATTTCTGGCGTTGCACTCAGAAGGTAAGCACTGGACTGATTTCTTTTTATAGATGTCAGTTGTCACTTGTGTAACTTGCTCTGATTTGGACACATCCTGTTTCACAAACAGCGGGCCAACCTCCATTCATCTGCACGTCTGGTGTGAAACTTTAATGTCATATCAGATAACACTATCAAAACAGAGGGAAGCCTTGGTGCTGCTTAATTTTCCCTTTTGGCAAACATGGTTATTATTCATGAGTTAAGTGCAGCAGATCTGCTCATAAAGGTTTAATTGTCTACTTTCTTTTTTTCCTCCCATATTTTGGAAAGCAAATCCAGACCATAAGTATCTGAAGGGCTGCATATCTTTGCTTCAGATTTGATTTGATCGTTAACAGAAGACTGGTGTTCAGCAGAGAACGTCAAAATCAGATTTTACCTGCCTAAACACGATGCTCTTACCTTTAGACTTGTCTTCGTTCAAGCTGAGATCAAGTGATTAAACGGGCCAGGATTTAGGATCATTGTTTGTTGTTTGTTTCCATTCTTTTTAATGAAGCGTTGTCCACTGGGTTTCAGTGCATTTTGCTTAATTAGAGCACACAGAATGCTCATATAGACCACCCTGTTACATCCAGCAATAGACCAACAATAACAATAGATGGCAGCGTGCCAGTTCCTTTGGCAAGCCATACATGCTCAAACAGAAGCACCACCGAGTCTGATGATGAATGAGTGTTTCGGCTAGTGAGTCGTTCCTTGTTCTCTTCAGTTTGCTCTATACATGATTTGTTTTTGACAGATTCATGTTTTCTTTCAGCATCCCACAGAAATTGGATTCAAAATGATGCAGGGCTTTTTTTGTAATTGTGAGTCCTCCGAGGCTTCGAGGTCTTTGCTTGATCGTTGACAAGGACTCGTGACACATTGCAGATATAAAACAGGGTTTTCTTAAACACACAAATCCACTCATCCAGATAACTTTTATTCCGCTGTATAACATTTTATTATTTTCATGTGTTCACCTGCCATTTAATAATAATAATGTGTACTTTATTGATCCCCGTGGGGAAATTCCTCTCTGCATTTAACCCATTCACTCAGTGAAGCAGTGGGCAGCCATTGGACGCCCAGTGTGTAGGGACGGTCCCTTCCTCATGGGTACCTCAGGGTGGCCGTTCAGCGGATTCAAACCCCCAACCTTCCGATCATGGGGCCACCACTCTACCTACTGAGCTATCCCTGCCCTTTGTTGTTTCTAAATTAACCCAGCTGCCTATTTTGGGGGAAATAACAACCTTTAATGTCTGGAAATACATTATTAACTTCAAATTACAAGTTGAATCCACACACAGCTAACCTAAGGTCTTATACTACCAGGTTGAACTCCCTTTTCCCTTTAGGAGTGCTTTAATTCTACAAGGTGCCGATGGATGACAGCATCACAAAGCTGCAGATTTGTCAGCTGCACATCCATTTGGTCAATTGCCTGTTACGCATCCCAAAGGTAGAGTAAATTTATTGTCATGTTCAAGAAACCAGTTTGAGATGATTTGAGTTTTGATACAAGAAGCGTTATCCTGCTGGAAGCAGCCATTAAGAGATGAGTACACTGGGGTTATGAAGGGATAGAGATGGCCGGCAGCAATATTCAGGCAGGCTGCGGTGCTCAAATGATGCTCAGTTGGTACTAAAGGGCTCAAAATGAGCTACAAAATGATCCCTAGAACCATTATACCACCACTACCTGCCTGAACAGCTGATACAAGGCAGGATGGATCTATGGTTTCGTGTTGTTTAACAAATTCTGACCCTGTTTTTCGCAGCAGAAATCGAGACTCAGCAGATCAGGTAACGTCTCACCAGTTTTCTACTGTCAACTTTTGGGGAGCCCGTGTGAGTTGTATTTTCAGTTTCCTCTTTGCTGATATGAGTGGCACCCAGCGCGTTCTTCTGCTGTTGTAGCCCATCATTTTAAAGGTTTCACATATAGTGTCTTCAGAGGTGCACTTCTGCATAACTTGGTTGTAGCTACTGTTACCCTCCTATCAGCTCAAAGCACTCTGGTCATTTCTCCGTGCCCTCTGGCAACAACAAGATATTTCCAAGCAGAGAACTGCCGCTCACTGGATACTTCCTTTTTTTGGCCTGTTCCCTGTAAACCTCAGAGACGGTTATGTGGGAAAACCCCAGCAGACCAGCCTGTCTAGCACCGAGCACCACGCTATATTCAAAGTCACTTAAATCACCTTTCTTCCCCATTCTGATGCTCAGTTTGAACTTCACCAGGTTGCCATGACCACATCTAAATGCACTGAGTTGCTGCCATGTGATTGGCTGGTTTGCGCTAACGAGCAGTTGTACCCAATGAAGAGGCCAGTGAGCGTAGGCATGAATGAAAACACTATCCTAACAAACTGATGTGAACTTAAAGATGAAACTTGGCCCTTTAGTGTATTTTTTATTTGATCTGAAAGTGAATGTTGCAGAGAGACGCCGAGTTTGAAGAATGAAACATGCAACTGTTCCAATGCTCCCAATCTGGACTGCATGTTGAGGCTAAAACACAATCAGCACAGAGATTCGGGTCTGGCAGCCTGTCTGACCTGCACCCTGTCCAAAAAGACGGAGCGCTTTAATAAAAAGCCTCTCCACTGACCAAATTCTCTCTACGTGGCATAACCTCCCTCAGAGCTGCTTTCTGTGACTGCACCTCATCTGGGAGATTCATTGTGCTACTCAAAGACGAAGCGAGAGACAGGGAGAGAGAGAGAGAGAAGTCAACACGGAACAAAATGTTTCAGGGAAGCTGATTTATCCTCGTTTATTGGTCCAAGCGTCTAGAAAAAAAGAAATTTGCCACAGAAAGCAAGTGAGAAGAGTCAAGTATGACGAGAGAAAACTTGGATCTATGCTCTCAATAAGCAACTAAAACGCTCTCATGGCTGCATTATCTGTTACTCTTTGATGGAGCTGTAATTTCTCACAAACACATACAGTCCCCTGTGTACGAGCTATTCAGAAAGCCTAAGTCTCAAATCTAAATGGAAATCTTGCCTGCTTATTCCCTGTAGGTCTACTGTAATTGTCTCTGTCAGGGTCATTAGGAAGAGGGAATGTGTGTAGTTTAGAAGAAGAGAAGCAGCAGACTTCCTCAACTGCAGCTTAAAGAGTAATGCTTGTTTTAAGTAGCTACTGTTGGTCTGCATGCAAATCTGCTCCTAGAGAAGTCAATTTGAAGACTTCTTGATGGTAGCTGAGTACAGAGAGCAGGGATTCCTGTCCAGTGTGTACTAAAACTATTCAGTTTAAGTATCGTCAGACCGCTAGCAGGACAAGATCAAAAGAAAAATGTTGCTTGGCTATAAAGGTCACCCCATTACTGTGCTGTGTAATTTTTAATGGACAGCCTCTCTGTGAAGTTTCTAAAAAAACAAAACAAAACAAAAAAACATCAAGTCAAAGGCAACATGAGCTATAGAGTCAAAAACTATTATCTCACATGAAGGCCAGACAGTGTCGGAACAATCACATCCCTGAATCGCCCACCTGGAAACACTCATCCGGTTTCGGGAAGGAGTGACGCCCGGCGACAGCGCCCATGACACATGACAATAACTTTGTGAATTCCCTGAAATGATCCCTTTCTCACAGACTTTGTCACTATAGAGCTGGAATGTTTCTAGAGAACCTATTATGCTCATTTCCTGTTGCACATTTTTATGCATAGACACCACCAGATTTTCTTTGCATTGAAGTTTAAAAACATTCATTATTTACACCATACTTGGTGCAAACTCTCAGTTCATTCGCTGCCTGAAATGAGCCTTTTCCTCTCTCCTCCTTGCTTCGTTTAAGGCTTTTGATTTGATGTCTTTCAGGTAGTTTGAACAGTAGGTGGGTGGAGCTTCTGCACTCAGCTACAGCTGTGGTCTCCGACAGGGTCATATTAAAGACATCCCCTCTCACAGAAATCATCAAAAAACAAAACAAAAAAACCCAAACAACAACAACAACAACAACCCTGTCCACAGAGCAGGGGCAGAGGGAATCTCCCCTTTTTGTCAGTGTAAAGAAGTTGGACTACACATTTAATCCCTCAGATATCTTAATAGAAGAAAAGGGAAGTACAATTTCAAATGAAAGATCTGTCATCAAGGTCCTGAGTTTAATTCCACCATCAGGCCGGGGTCTTTCTGTGTGGAGTTTACATGTTCTCCCCGTGCTTGCGTGGGTTCCCTCCAGGTATTCCGGCTTCCTCCCACCGTTCAAAGACATGCAACTTGTGGGGATAGGTTAATTGGATAATCCAAATTGCCACTAGATGTGAATGTGAGTGTCTGTCCCTGTGTGTTGGCCCTGCGACAGACTGGCGACCTGTCCAGGGTGTACCCCGCCTCTCGCCCTATGACAGCTGGGATAGGCTCCAGCGCCCCCCCGCGACCCTGAAAAGGATAAGCGAAGGGCTGGATGGAGATCTGTCATCACGATTCTTTGGACTCGGAATTGTAAAAAATAAATGTCTAAGACTAGAGAAAAAGTTCTGATACTTCATTGTTTCATAATCAGTTTTTAATTCACAGAAAGTTTTCTGTTATGGTTTTATTCATCTTACTGTGGACTCATTGTAATATATAAATTTAAAAAAAAAAAGAAAAAAAAGGGAATTTCTATTGGAATTGGTGAAAAAATGGGAACTTTTCTGTCATTTAGTTGTTTATTTTTGACATAATTACTTTGGTGTTGTATGAATGCTCATGAGGAAGGATTTTAGCAGTAGGAAATGCAGTAAAATGTATTAAAATACAGTGAAATTTAAGCCCTCCTTTACATTTTCCAAAGCCATCCAGTGGGCCGGATGGGAGTTCTTGCCAGGCCGATTCTGGCCCATGGGCCTCACATTTGAAACCCGATCTAGAGCATTGCAAAGCCTGATGGTTATACTTAAAGATGCCTTGAAAACTTTAGTACTGCAGTGCATGTCTCTGTATACGGCTATACAGAGATCTCAAAAGATTCTTTCCACATTTCTGTGGCTTCCTCAGAGCACATAAGCATATTCCAACCTCAAATCTTTCCAAATGTTTATGTACAGTCACAAGCATTCAAACATTTTGGCTCGTGTGGAAAAACATTCTAACAGCACCCCAACGTTTACATTTTTTCCACCCATTTTCATTTAATGCACTCTACAAAGTTTTTAATAAGAATGCAATGCCAGAGAAAAATACAATCTCTGAATATGACCTTACCAGAATCGATGTAAGAACATTCTCTTAAACCAGAAGGCTCATTCCATACTCGCTGAAGAGTCACTGCCCATGCAGCAAATCCTTTTTGACAAACATATGTACCAAGGCACACATTCATACTTAAGCTGCTGTTCCATCGGACTCTGTGCTGTGTGAGCCGACAGAGAGGACGTAAAGGAGAGTTGTCGCCCTGGGGGGGAAAGAAATGTGAGGGAGAAGTCATCATGCTTGGTGCATAAACAGCTTTTAACCTGAGGGGGAAAAGCTTATGGGGGCGTCTTCAGGGTGCAGGTCTCGCTGTGCTGCATTTCAGTCTCTTTCCTTTTTTATGTGCAAAACACGTAATACTCAAGTTCGCGTATCAGCATGCCCTCAGTCTGAATCGGAGGAGTCATTAGTTTTGGACTTGTGCTTTCGCTTCCTCTTGCTCTTCTTTTTGTCTTTCTTCTTTTTGTCCTTCTTCTTTTTCCTCTTCTTTCTGGGATGGTGATCAGAGGAGGAGGATGAAGAAGAGGAGGAGCTGTCTGAGTCGGAGGCGGAAGAGGAAGTGGTGTCCTGGAGCAGTTGCTGCAGCTGCTGGATCCTACAGACAAGGAGGGAAGGCAGGAGAGAAGAGGATGTGGTATTTAAGTCAAGTGCAGGGAGGAAGGTACAGCCGAGGCATACTGATGCCCAGGTTGGCAAGCATCTCAAATGTCACTGAGCAGCACACTGTCTTTGTCCCAGTACCAGCATTTCCAGAAGGCAGAGTGAGCCACGTGCCCGCTTGTGGTTGCGTATTTCTAGTAATGTTAGCAACCCTGTCCAAGTAACAATTAAAACTTCAGGTCTTGGGCACATATTTAGTTTTCAATTAATCTTTTTTAAAAGGTGTCCATTATTGCTTAAATCCAAAATGGAGGAGACAATAATGACTTCATCGTCAATTTTGTTTTGGTCATGCACTTTCAGGCATTTTTAAATGGTTTCTTCTAAGTTTTTTGGGAAGTCTCACAGATATCTTTATCTTTACCAAACAAGTAAAACTCATTTTAATTTAAATGTTCACTTTTGTTGGAGTGCTCAGTTTTGTAAGAAAATATTCTGCACACACGTATGATTTGGGGTTTAGTTTAATAAGAACACAACAAATCTTAGACTACTATGGAAACATTCAAAAAGACTTACATATTATTATATCTTTAGCACCTGCATGCTTCGATGTATTCTCTTTTACATGAAACACACTGAGAAGACAAGTGCATCACAAATGAAGGCTCAGACTCACAGAACTGAGACTACTGGTGTCTCTAGCTGCTTTCTTAAACTGGGCTAGGCAGCCAATCAGACAACACAGACTGAAGGGCAGGACTCAAAGAAAAAAAAGTGTATTGGAGGGCCCTTCAGTGATGCAGGACTCCCTTAGAAAAAATACACAAGCTCTAAAGGACTCTAAAGCAGAGTGGATGAGAAGAATTAGAATAATCTTCAGAAAAATTACAATGTCTTTGTCTAAACAGTCTAAAATGATCAAAAAATAATCATCAGAAAGAAGCCAAAACAGCCATGTTTTAGTCTACATGTCTACATGACCTTTAAACTGAGGTGCTAAAACAGCTTTTTAGTTATAATTCCTTTACTTGATTGTGCTCACACTAAAACCTGCAGTACACAGAAAGCTAGGAAAAAACAAAAACAAAAAAAACAACAAAAACAAACAGGATTTAAACGAGACCATGCAGCTCTCCCCTCTCTCCTCTAAGCCAATCACACCGAACAAGGCCAAAGACTCCTGTCACAGAGTCGGTCTTCTAAAGCCTGAACCATCCAGGTGGTGATGGTGGTGCTGGTGCAGGAGGTAAGGTCCTTCTAAAACAAGCTCCACTGCAAGATTTTAAAAGGTGATTTTGGGCTACTTGTCCAGTAACACCAAAGACTTCCTGCACATCCTGGCTATAATTTGGAACAGAATTTGTACTTTACAGATTTAACAGTGTATCTTTAATATTTTGTGACTTTGGGTTACAAAACATTAGATGATGGGTACACTGTGGTCATAAAGAGATGGAAATGCCAACAATACTCAGGCAAACTGGATTTCAATGACGCTCATCTGGTACTCAGGGACCCAAAGAAAATATTCCCCCACACCATTACATCTCCACCAGCAGCCTGATACACAGCAGGATGGACAGGTGTACCTAATAAAGTGCAGCGGTTTGTCTTGTCCTCAAACAGACTCAATTTCTTGCTGCCTTGTACCAGATACAGAGTAGAGTTTGTGTGTACTGACGATGTTATTGGAGGAAGAAAGAGCTAGCAAACGTTGTCCACAGATTTCCACTGAGAAATTGCTTCAACTGGGCATCAACACTATGTCTGCAAAAGCCCATTTCTTAGAAAACAATTGCATCAGCTTGAGACACACTGCGAGAATAAGGCTGAAGGACACTGCTGTGCTACGATCAGTTGTGCGTACAGCAGCTGACAATTCAAGTGCAAAAAAAGACAAATGGCATGTGTGAATTATCACCAGAGTAAATTTAATAAATAACATGAAGCTAAGCAGGATATTTGTGCTAAAGAAGCTGCAGCACGATTAGATTTTGTTATCGAAGCACGTGTCAGAGTACGCTATTCAATGTCTGGCATAAATATTAGTGTTCATACTGCATTTCTGAGTCACGCTGTAACACGTGAGCAGCAAGGTGACAACAAAACTTACACGGCTCCAGTAGAATCCTTCTGCTGCAGCGTGGTACGGCACTTCTTTCCAGGGAAATTTGTCCTAAATGGACTGTAACTCTGAAAATACCACCCCTCTTTAGCTTAGTAAGACTGTTACTGCTTCACGTCAGGCTCAGCCAAACTCTGGAGTGAATTTCTGAACAGGATGGCGGCTTCAGATTTTGTCCCCTATTTCTTGAACTGAAGCGGTGCTCTGAGAGAAAAACGTCATCATATTCAACGCAAAAATGTGGCCCCCCCAAAAAACTATTTGGGCGACATATATGATAAAATTAAAAGTCATACACTCAAATAATAAGCCAAAAAGTAATTCTAACAAAAAAACAAAACTCTCATTTCCTAACTTCTTCATCGTTACCCAATTGTGACACAAGGCTACCGCATCAAGCACAATTTAATAGACAGCACCTTACATGAAATTAGAAAGCAGGCTGGCAGAGGTTGGACTGTTTCACTCCCCTTTCAAAGAAGATGCCAAAATGAATGTGGCACAGACACGCAAGTAAGACTTCAAAGCGCCACTGGCCTTTAAATAACCTTTTTGATATGCATGCAAAAATACACAAGCATGTGTGCGCGCACAATCGCGCACGCTCTTCTTCCTGAACTAGCCTCAAATTCAAACATCCCGGTGTCAAACAGTATTTGCTAGAAACTGGAACAAGCAGCCAGCAACCATGAGAGACTTTCCAGGTCATCTGAGATTGTCCCACTCCAGCGAGAGGACACAGTGGAAAACTGAGTTTTCAAGTATATGATCTGAGTATCACGAGTGGGTCCTTTAATAGCGGTGGAAAATTATGAGTCTTTCTCTGGGAAATTAACATGCACACAGCAGGAAAATGACTGTACATACCTGGTTTCCTTCTCATTCCTTTTGTTTTCCCGAATCAGGTCGTACATTGGGTCTTCGTGTGCCTAATAAAGTACACAATGTCACACAAAAGGAAGGTAAGGTGCTACAATTCACACTATATCCAGGAACTATACATTCCAAACTGTGTTGTGTCAGCACTTTTAGGAATATCGAGACAATAGAAGGAAGGAAAATATGACACAGTTGCATTTATGGTAATCATTGCAGGGGCTGAGCGTTCCTGCAGCGAGCACTGTTTCATTAAAAGTACACTGGAACGAGCTGTGTGCAGAGATCTGCTGCCCACATGTGTAAACTAAATCTGACCTTACTTAACTTTAGTCTCAGACACAAACTGTCTCTGTCATAGCTCCACGACATAAACGCGACTACTAACTTTTTTCTACTGCATTCACGCATTTTTCTACTGCAAGGAACCGTGGGTGGGCCAACCATTCTACAGCAGTAAACAAACTCACCACTCTGAAGTGCTCCAGTTTCTGGTTGCCTGTGATGAAGAAAGGACACTCCCGATCACCTGTCCTGTGGCCGTAGCGCTTGCACCTCCAGCCTTTACAAAAGGAAACAAAAATCATTGTTTGTCTAACGAATCAGACATTTCACGTACATGGCAGCAGAGTTGCTATTAAACAGACGTCCCACGTAAAACTGATTTTCCTCATCTCAAGAACTTTAGTTTGCCAAAATAACCCGAACTCATGGTGCTTTCAACAGTAGTTCGATAGAATATGCTCAGTGTCATGGTTATCGCGAGTTGCCATAAATGACTACGCAGATGCACCAACTGGTCACCAATCATGTGGCAGCCATCATGTGCATTCAGACATGCAGAAATGATCAAGACAAGCAGCTGAAGTTCTTAATGTGTTTGAACGTGGCATGATTGTTGGTGCCAGATGGGCTCGTCTGAGTATTTCAGAAATTGTTGATCTACTGGGTTTTTCCCCAGACAACCAGTGTTGGGTCTGAAAAAAAGGGAAATATCAAGGGATTAGCAGTTGTCCTTGGTAAAGTGCTTTGTTAATGTCAGAGGAGAATGGACAGACTGCTTGAAGCTGATAAGAAGCCAACACTAACTCAATAACCACTTGTTACAACCAAGGTAAAGTTTACAAACGCTGGTGAAAAATGAACAGAAGAAGATTGGAAAAATGTTTCCTGGTCTGAGGAGTCCTTCTGCTGCAACACTTGGTCGGGTTCAGAATTTAGTGCAAACAACACAAAAGCAGGAATCCACCCTGCACTGTTTCAACAGTTTAGGTTGTTGTTGGTGTAATGATGTGTTTTATGTCTTCTTATGCACACTCTGTGCCTCTTAGTACCAACTGAGCATCATTTAAACGCCACAGCCAAGCCGATTATTGTTGCTGACCATGTCCATCCCTTCATAATTACAGTGCCCATGACAATAATCTCAAACATGCCAATCAAGTCATTTACTCCATGTAAATTTCACAACATCCCAAAGGTAGACCTTTGGGATGTTGTGAAATTTACATGGAGGATGATCAGCCGCAACTGTGACATTACCACGTCAACATGGTTCTCTGAGGAATGTTTCCAGCGCCTTGTTGAATCTATGGCTACGTTCATGTATACTAACAAGGATTTTTCCGCATTCATTCTGAAAAAACATTTCGGTCCACATGAAAACACCAAAAACAACTTCAAGTGGTGTCAAGTGCTTTCCAAGCGAACATGTGGTGTTATAACCCCAACTGTACAGAAATACTGGCCAAT
Source organism: Diplotaxodon limnothrissa (assembly GCF_057381915.1). Lineage (NCBI taxonomy): Eukaryota > Metazoa > Chordata > Actinopteri > Cichliformes > Cichlidae > Diplotaxodon > Diplotaxodon limnothrissa. The sequence goes on from NC_140616.1 coordinate 19,582,577, forward strand.
CAAAAACCTTACAAACAATAACATGGCCACAGTCTGACGTCAAAAAGTCGCACACCTTTGATGTTGCAAGACAAAAATCCCCATTTTTGTTGTCCATATGTAACCGCAGAGTTACTGGAAAGCCTCACCCTGAAAGGAGCTTTTCAAAAGCTCAGTTTAGGCATCTAAAACTGACCGAACATCTAAAACTGACCAAAACTTACTGAAAAACCTACGTATGCAAAAATCCCTGTGTACATGTAGACAGGCCTACAGCATGATGAATCAAAACAGTTCTGAAGTCAAAAGGGGTTCCAAGCTGGTATTAGCAAAGCGTACCTAATAAATTGACTGGTGGATATGTATGTAAGCCCAGTCTAGACCACTCATCATCTAGCTAATAAAGCAAATCAAGGACAACTCAAACTGCATTAAAAGACACAAACTGTAAAAAAAAATCCTGAAAGAAATATTATTTTATTAAATTGGATTTTGTTGAACAGCAGTCGGCGAGGGACGCAACAACCCCACGCAACAGCAACTCAAGAGTCGCACACGAAAAAACACGCTGCTCATGATGAGGCGCCTGATTATCAGTGACAGATCATCTCAAATTCATTATCACTTTTTCTGCCCTGAAAACAAATCAGCAATTTCTATCCAAGTTTCACACCGATTAACTGCTCAAGTGGCAGCGTAGCATCTGTGAACGACTTGAGTGTTTTTAATGCGAGTCTGCAGGAATTCTGTTCACCACGTAAAAGAAGTAATTTCTCGCCGTTCCTTTAAGCAGGACGACAAATGTACAAGTTTTTCACAAAGGATTGAGGGGGAAAAAAAAAAAAAAAGACACAAACACCACTTTTTTGTTTGCGTGTGCATGTTTGTGTCTGAGCTCTTGCTGTTCGCAGCATGAAAATGTGTGGGACGAAAGAATGAATGGACACTGAACATAATGACATTCATTGTTTTGGGAAAAACAGACAGAAGATAATCTCTGCAACACCAATTATTAGTCTTCAGTCCATCACTCTTGTCATAAAAACAATAGACACAGTGATAAATGTCAAGATCTCGCAGTTAACATTTATCACCTATCATAACTGCTGCCTACTCACAGTGGAGATTTACTCCCACCTACAGTTCCAGACCTATAAGTGCTGCTGGTACCTCACTAATAAACCGTACTCAAAACATTTCCCAGCATCCATGTGAGCTTGTTTAACAGATTTTTAATTTTTCAAATAATTCATTTTAAGTAAAGAAGCATGAGAAATAAATACTATCAATAAGATTACAATTTCTGTTACAGATAAAAATATTAATAAGGAGTGGAATGGCTGTACTTGAAATCATTTAGGTTCTCAGCAAACCACATTTCAAACATTTATAGGACTTGCAGACACCCTGTAGTGTATGCACTGTAAATTAAAAACATAAACTAAAGGACTGAAACTTGCCAGGCCAAAAACACTGCACAGCTCTAGGAGATTAATAATGAAAATATGTTAGAGTCAGCACTGAAGACAAGCATAAAATTTTAAAATAAACACGCTGAAGTAAGCAGCTGAGTAATCACTACTGTCATGTGTCTTATGCCCCCTGTTCTAAAGGCAAGAGGCTGCCTCCTGGGATAGATTTCCTTCTGTTTGCCTAATTAGCAATGAGTGTCACCTCTGATATCAACACCTAACTCCTGTAGCTGTGAAAAGATTCCCGAGGGATGTGAAAAACTCAGTTAAAGACTGCATTTGCATGAGCAGAACTGTAAACAGCATGTTTATTCCCGTCAGTGCAAACTCGGGCACACAATACTCACACTGCATCACCTTCACCTCCCTCCCTAGAGGCATCCACAGCCCTTTCGTGGGAGCGTGGGCCAGGAAGCTTCTGGCTTCTTCATTTCCTGGTTCTGCAGGGATACAGTCCTCTGGTTTTTCTTCATGCTCCTGCAACACAAACCGATCACTGTCACCAATTCTCACGATTTGTCTTTACCTGAAAAAAGCCACATGTAATTTACTTCTTACTCTTAGCTGTCTATTACTGCGAACACGTTACCTTAATAAATCCCGGTGGAGGTTTCTCATAGCTGCATGAGAGAGAGATTAAAAATGGTTAGTATGCTGCCAAAAACATTAAAACAAAAAATAACAACATGAAGTTGCTGCCCCTCGCTTATTGCGGATAAGCTTGATCAACTTGAAAATGGGTGTCAATTAAGACGCATTTATAATTCATGCACAAGTTTGCGGGATTAAAGAGGAAAAGCCAGAGTGAAACTGGAGTTACTCACAATGTCTCGATGTGTTTCAGTTTCTGGACTTCTTGGCTGACTTTTTTCGTGTGCTTCTTCAGTTTCTCCAAATCATCTTTTGGTATCTTGTCCCTCTTGTGGTGTCGTCTGTCCTCCTTCTCTCTTGCTCGCTTTCTGTCCGACATCTTGCTTTGAACAAAATGATCACCCGACAAAAAATACCGTTGTTATTAAAAGTGCATGCGGAGCTTTTACGTTATTAATTCCATGAAGATGAATCGTGCTAACATGCAGCTAACTAGCAAACGCCGCTCCAGCGCTTCTGCACTTCCTGTGCAGTCAGATTCGATTGTTAAAGTCCGGCGCCACCTGCAGGACACCGGCGGTAACACAGGAAGTGCGCCTGGATTCTCTTTCTCTCTCTTTTTATTTTTAAACACAAACGACAGTTTCTCTCAGCCGTAAACACTGATAAAAATGTTTATTCTTCCCTTATTGAATCCGTTTCCCAACCCATTTTCTATGATTTTCTAGTTTGGCAGTTTTAATCTTAATAACAGGATACTGGAAACCAGAGGCGGAGCCAGACATTTGAAACACCCGGGGCTTAGCCCAAAGAGTAGTATGCATGTGGGATTTTTTTTTTTTTTGGGGGGGGGGTAGAAATGACTGAAAGATTAATAGGCTCTGTTCAAAAAAGAATGACTTCATATAGGGAAAAATATATATCACATGTGCAGGACACCTTAAACTAGTTTTTTAATTAAGCGGCAAGGCAGAACAAGGTCAGGGCTGCATCAAGACACGAGGACTAAACCCCAATTCAACCAGACCCAGAACTGATCCAGAATTAAAACAGGACTACAACAGTTCAAAATCAGGACTACTGAGGACTTAACCAAGACAGAACCAGAATCAGAACTAGATGATAGCACTAAAAATCATCATAGACCTGCACTACACTTATTTTTTTAATTCTACCAAAGTCCACTATTTAGATTGAGAAAAGTTTATATAATTATTTAGCCTTGTTGTGCAAACAAGCCTGCAGAACTTAATAAATACAGAATTTGAAAAATAACAAACCTAAAAAGAAACACTAGGTACGAGATACATGAGGACCTGTCTGTCCTCGTTCTCCTCTCTCTCCCTCTTTGTGCTGACAATCATCAAATATACAGTTGAAACCAGATATTTACTCTTCAGATAAAAACACTTTTTTAATTGTAACATCAAATCAGACTAAATGTTTATTTCTTTAGATTGATAAATATAAAAACATATTTGTTAACTTTAAGAGTAAAGAGAGAAACTATCTGTATTTCTTAATTGCAAATGGCACCAAATTGTATTCAAACTTGAGCCACACTTATGGAGCTCCACAGTTCTTTTCCTGGTGTTTTGGTTGATATCTCTTGATTTTCCCATGTCAAAGAAACAGGCTCTGTGTTTTGCCTTATATGCATCCACAGCTGTGCCACTAGTTTATTCACATGGACTCTACTAACCTATCAGAAGCTTCTTCAGCTCAGAATGGAATCGTCTGGAGTTTTCTTATTAATTAACAATAAATTTAGTGTACATGTACTCCTAAATTTAATGAAAGTGATAAAAATAGCTCTGTCTCTCTTTATTCTGAAATTTAACTAATTCAAAATATATTTCAATATTTATCTAAAACAAAAATTTACTCTAAATTGATGTTGTACAGTAAAAATGTTTTATGTTTTCTCCCTAAAGTGTATGTAAATATCTGGTTACAAATGTGAATATCCTGCTGTGTACTGAAATCCCTCTTGTTTTGCATAGAAATATACTGAACAACATACAAAGCATAATATATAAAATAACATTTACCTGAGTTTTTTCTTTGAAAGAACCCTCGAATGTCCATTCTTATGTTTCAGTACATAACTGAAACCGATTTAGTCGGGAGGGTAAGAACTGAAAATATGAAATAAACACACGTAAGCTAAGACTCTAAAAAAAATAGCATTTGTTCGGCTTTTCATTTTGCCATTTGTTGATTCACTTGAAGAGCAAGTAACGTAATATTGGTCAAGTGATCAGTTTCATATCAATCTTTCGTGATGCACCGTCATATTTACATTATTTGTACGGTACGAATGATTTGCTTTGGTACCTGGTCAAACTTAAGCTCTCCTTAGTATGGCTGGCTCCGTCTCTCCAACAGCGCACTCACGGGCAGCAGCTGCCCCGCCCCCTCGCTCAGTCGCTTAGTGCCTGAGCTTGGATCATACCAATATCAGGGGGGGATTCACGCACAGTCGTAAATTCCCACAGTGTGCACTATGTGCTTCGAATATTGTGTGTACTTTTTGTTTTATACAGTTGTCAGCCAGGCATCTAACTATGAAAAAATTACACTCCAAAATACCCCGGGCTTCTGACAAAACAACCCGGGCTTAAGCCCCGTAAGCCACCCCCCGCTCCGCCCCTGCTGGAAACAAAATGTCACTGTATGTTTTAGATCATCTGTGCCTCGTTTAAGTGACCTTTAACATCAACGGAACAAACCATCAGCGTGCGCCTTTAGCATCTTTTCATGCATGTTGCGTTTCAAATGCTTCCATTTGAAGGTAAAGGTTTGGCTTTCCTAAAAATTAGTAATAGATTCAGATGGCTCCAATCTGCTTATTGCGTTATTAAATAAATTTTGAATAATTTGAGTCATGGTAACATCGGAGTTCATTTGGATCTAAGTTTTAAATATATATATTACGTCGGACTAGTGTCTGCAAAGCCTTTTCCCCCATGAGGGCATTAAAGATCTCTATAAATACATTCTTTTAAAACTGCATTTAGGCATATAGACATGTTCAAGAGGACATGATGGCATATGTCAGAAGCTTCCGATCCACTCGTATTTTCCCACAGAAGAGTTTACTGACAATAACCTGAAAAGGAGAAAATATCCAAAGAGTATCCAACCTGGCACTAGCAAGGTGTACCTAATAAAGTGGCTGATGAGTGTATTTATTTCGTTTTTTTAAGCTAATTTTTCTAAAGTTATTGATCACACTTTTCTTGCAGCCACATCTTAGTGTCTTAAACATTGCTCAGTTTCTAGATTGTAGGCAAGAACTGATATTGCATACTGAATACCAAATATATAGTCATATAATATGTGCATTTATCAGCAGACAGCACATAAAAGCAGCAGTAAACAGAGCAACAAAGTAAAGAGCCTGCTTTCACAGACTGAAAATCACAGTTTTATTTCAGGTATTTCACAGTGAAATATAAATGTGAGGTATTTCAGGATTTAAACAAATGTGTGTTCACTGAACAGCTAATCTACAACCGTAAGTAATCAGACATTACAAAAAACACACAAGTCATATTTAATAGAGCAATGGTGCAAAAGCATGTAGCCAAAGAAAGTATCAAAAGAAAATGTAAAGTTTAGATGACACTAATTGTAAGTCTACAGATGTTTGGCAGATGTGCCTTTTCATTGTAAACAGTGACTGGTGAGTCCCATTCTGAATGATAATCAAATATTTTCATTGGTGATTGATTTGTATGCATTTACAAATATGTAACAATGAGATATTTACATTTATCACTTCTATATTTCAACTTTGTAATAAAAAAACAAACAAACAGAAAAATGTTCCCACTGGAGAGAACTGAAAGCTGAAATAAGTAAATAAATCAAATACAAAAGTTTGAACATCAAATAGCATGAATTGTAGTTAAAGGTATATATTTTCTATATAAATCTATTTTTGTAACATTAGAAAATGGAGAAAATATATATGTAAACCAGCTCGTCATGCCACAAATGCCACCACAGAGAAAAGCCGGATTTCCTGTGATGCTTCAGCAATTTGATAAATAAATACTTTATAATCCTTCAACATCCACAGTTCGGGAGTTTACAAACGGGGGATGTGTTAAATTAGATGAAAAGAAGTCCGCCCATCTTTCTGACTGTGCAGAAGATGCAGAAACTGACTGACAGCTGAAATAGCGACCTCGGTGCCCCCGGTTACAATTCAGGATTCTAGGAGCGCCGCTCCAATCCGCCCAGCAACTGTCGCGCTGTTGGACAAACTGTGTGCCTTTTCACTGGCTTGGAAACTCAACTAGTTTCTCAAGTTCTGATGCTCTGGATTACACAGATTACGACACGGGCCTCCTCCCATTTCTTTGTTTTTTAAGAGTATTCACAAAGATAAAGCGCATATAATCTTAAGATGCTCAAAGTGAGGAGAGAAAATCTTTCAAGCCCCCCTTCTTGGTGCCCTGGTTGTCCTCTCGCTGGAGAATCTTGCTTAGATGTCGGACAAACCAGTTTCTAATTTTAGGAGGCTTGGAGGAAGCTGAGCCTGAGCCTGATCCTGAAGTGGTAGTAGTGGAGGTGGAGGTGGAGGAGGAGGAGGAGAATCTAGAGAGAAGGAAGAGTTCAGTTAAGAGTTACAGTAACTTAAGATTTTGTTGGTTAGCAGGAAATGTTAAAAGCAAGCTATCACCAGCGACACGATCCGAAAAACGTGGAACCAACACGTGCCGCCCGCACATCTTGTTCCCTTAATGCTGACTTAATAGAAACTCAATCACTCAAATCCCAACATGCCTGACACATCACTGTCTCATATGTCTGCAGAACCAACTAAGTTTAATCAAGCAAGGCTGTAACTAAACTTTTGGCTCTGCGCATATTAGTAACAGCAAACCAAAATAAACTTACCTCGGTGTATGAGCAGGCGCCCTGTCCTTGCCAGGAGTCTTGTGGGCATTCATGCTGGATCTGCTGGTTGACTGTGGGGTTTTGTGCTTGCCAGCACTCCCTGGTGTGTTGTGGGTCTTAGCGAAGGTAGCTATAAAATCCCTGTTCACCCCCTTGTACCTGGATGTCTTATTGCAGGCATGGCAGGTGGCCATCTGGGATAAGGAGAAGGAAAGGAACATATCCATTAATAATGCATGCTCTGCGTCTACACTGTGCTCATACACAATGAGGTTTTGAGGTGAAGGCATACATGGCATCCCCAGAGGAGTACTTGGAAGGAAATCCGTTGAAACTTCTTGTGTATAATTTCAACAAATTATGTAAATCCTAGAGAGGAAGGTGAAGCTTTTTGTCATTCTAGCTATTATTTTTCATCAAAACTCACCATTTCCACAGTTTAATGGCTTTCTCTGGGACGCACAACAGTTTGGTGTGGACTTGGGCCTGACTAGCTGTAATAAAAATGGTGCACATGCCACAGGTGACGCAGGCCAACCCGCAAGCCTCACAGATGTCAGGGACACGTACTGACATCTCAAAGCTGAGGAAAAGTTTACAATGAGGTAGAGGAAGCTTACTAATGACAGGAGATTCACTTAACAGCTGAGGCTCTTCCCACTGGCTGTGCCAAAGATAATTTTACCAATGAACATTGCAGATATGAAAATAGTTGGACTGCTTGAAGCAGGATGGGAAAACAATGTGTTTAGCCTATGAGACGGCAAGGTGGGGCTGTTGCCATGCAATTTCGCCTATTCAGGGTACACTGCAATGTGGAAAGGTTACAACGGGTAACAGATCAAAGACTCGCAGAACTTTGTGCTCAAGAAAAACAAAACTGTACTAATCAATAAATTAGATGTACCATGCTCACATTCAGCTTCATATTCTTATTCTGTGATTTAAAGGTGTAGCTGTGCATGATTCGCAGATGCTATCAGAGCTGTTGGCTAGTTCTTTCTAGTTTAACTCTATAACATTTTTTCCCCTACAACTTCTCTGATGCTTGAGCTGAGCCTACTGTTTTATGTAATTCAAAATAAGACACACTGCATTCAAATAAAATATAAACTCCATGTAAGGCAAAACAAGTAGCAGGAAAGTTGCAAGGTAGAACTACAGGTCAGGAGATCCTTGCAATTTAAGACAACATGCATAATAACTCTTGGCCTATGACTGTGTGTCCAAGTGAAATGGTGCATGAAACAGCAGTACATGTCATGGTGTGCACACAGGCTGTTAATAAACCATCAATGATTAATCAAATAAGTTATGGAATCATAATGTGACTCGGACAAACAGATAAAAAACAAAACAACTGACTGCTATTGTAAGCCACAATTACTTTATATATACTCTTCAGTATTAGGCAGGACTTCTTATCAATTGCAGCCCATTATAAGACACCACAGAATGAACTGAGTGATGGTAACAATATAGAAAATCATCCCAGCATCATGACCCTGCTATAATTATAAGATATGCCATTTTTTTCTGCTGTTTTAACAAATGTCAAATAACTTCAGCTAACTCCAGCACAGGAAAAATAAAAATCTTGAACAGAAGAGCCATTTACACTTTTTTTCCTCTTAAGTAAAACTTTATTTAAAGTAGCAAATGCAGTGCACAGTGTTCAATAAAACCTCAATATCCCTCCAAAATCTAAGCATAAAAAAATCCCAGTAGTGACAGAAGCTATCCAGAGTTGCCACAACATTAGAACTGGTTTGAACAGACCACCGCTGCAGAGGTCAGCAAATCTGAGCCAAACTGTTGACAGTCCTGAATGCTGAGGAGATGGAAAACTCACCGACACAAATGTAGCCATTTCAGATTCTGACAGGTGTCTACTGCCGAGTGTTGGAGAGTTGGGTTTCAGTGAACCAGCACTTAGTTCTGGGTTCCTCTTCGTTTTTACCGCACCGTTAGAGAAGTGTTTACTAAAGGAGCCTGCCAGTCCCGCTTTATAGTGACAAAGCCAAGCAACTGACCCACCCATCTGTGCATAGGGGTGTGGCTCAATGAGGACTGACCAATGCTCTGTGAAGCAGATGGACTAAATAACCCCAGACTTTCTCTAGAGGATGGATCGCAGTGTTACTAGTGCATGCAAGATCTTTTGATTAAGTCTATTTGTTAACAAAAGATCCAAACTCAGAACACTTGCATTTAGTAAATACTGCTGAATAACTGATAATTTAAATGCTGTTTATTATTTACTTGTACTCTAGATGTAACGTGAAACAGATTCAAACCACAAAGAATTTTGTGTTCAAGCAAAAATAAAAAATAATATAAATAAAAAACCTGTACTGAACAGGAGTAGCTTTGCATAAACACACCTAACATGCAGCAATTAATAAAGCACAATAATAGTGCACTATAATCATTATTTCTGTTTAAATAAATGTGCTTGGTGTGGCCCATCACGTCATCTGATTGACATGACGGGCTGGATCTGATTGAAATAAGACATTTTAGGTAGTTTCCTCTGGCCTTTAAGCCACCTTTCTTCTGACTGGCTGCCTCTTGCAAACTGAAGGTTTAAATCTGACGTCAACTGTGCTTAGATATAACTCTGTACCCCGAGATGAGGCAAAGCACATGCGTTGTGCGTGTGCTCACTAATTGAAACATTAATCCATGTTTAGTATGAGCACTCACCATTGTAGCAGTACATGTAGGACACAAAAATAAGGAAAGGCATAACTGGCTGCCTTTTAAGAAGTTATCTTGGGTCAGTATTTTAGAAATGTGGAATTTCTAATCTATGCATTGTATGTGGTTTGAATATGAAGATTTTATTATTGATGGTTTTTGAGTAGCCCTGTGATGCACTGGTGACCTCTTCTGAGTGTACGCCACCTCCTGCTGTATGACAGCTCAGACAGGCTCCAGCCCCCGATGGATAGATGGATGGATATCTCCTAAACTGCAGTTATCTTATAAGGAGTCTAAAATAAATGTAGAAAGGCACATTCAGCTGAGAGAGGACATTCAACAGTGAAAAAAAAAACCTTTCCTCAAACAAAGTATTCCAAACTTGGAATAACTGGTGCTGTTCAGTAAAGTAGGCACACAAAGTCTGGAGTATCTATAAGCAAAGTAATGCACTAATATTAAAAAGGTGCAGGTGTATAAAGATGTTATACTGGAACTAGTTTCTGGTCACATAGAGACATTTTAGACAAATGGATAAAATAGTTATATTAGTTTTGCAGGAAGAATCCATCCTGCTTTTTCCCCTCAGGCCAAACAGATTAGATCTGATTAGTTATGAATTTCGTTTTCACAGTTAAAATATTTGCATGGCACAAACCACTGAAAACAATATTTGGTTGGAGTTGGAGTAACTGACTTTTTAAATAACATAGTTTTTTTGCAGCAATGTAAAATAGTTCATAAACACTCTTTGCATGCAGTTGCATCATTACTGTGATGCACTTGAATAGAGGGTTGTAAGTTTTGGCAGATTCCTGGCAGTGACCTCCAATCGTGTTTGAGTTACGGGATGTGAAACCGCCAAATTCAATGTGGATAGTTCCAGTTTTAACCTCCTCCTATCCACTTACATAAATGTTGTGATGCGTACCGTTTGCTTTATTGCACTTTCATATAATCTTTCCATCACCACTTCCTGTTTCTGCAATGATCAAACAATTTCTTCCCATACATCATTAAATTTTTATCTAACCAAATCATAACAGGGGGTATGGGGGTATATCATTAAACAGAAAACTAATTGCTGTTCTGTTATAGATGATATAGCTTCAATTGTAACACATGCTGTAAGTAATAAGAGCTGGAGACATTTAGGTGACAACGCAGATTTTCGTGTTTCAACTTTTGACGACTATGATTTCTTCAAATGATTACTCCAGGGGAGGGAGGGGTGCACATAGTTAATGGTGGGCTAGATCAAACACAGAGAGACAGCTGGTTGCAGATGGATGTTTACAACTAGGATGACCTCATGCTGTTTATCCTCTCCTGGCCTCGCTGTCATTAGCCAGCTTGAATGAAGCGCTGATATGACAGGATCTAAAAATCTTTCCCTAATAAAAAAGTGTGTGCATGTAAGTGCACAGCGGAGATGCTAATCAGCAACTACAAAGTGCCTAGGAAATGACGCTGTCCACTCTCAGACGACAGTGACGGTAAGGTTGCTGCATAGTGATAAGAAATCATGACAACCTAAAACGCAATCCTAGTCACGTGTACCTGTTTAATTTACGCTAATCCTTCGACATGCGGCGTATGCACTTGCAGAGCCACACGTGAATCGGTGGCAGAGAGAGATCTGATTTCCTCATCTTGGCATTCTGGCAGCAGACAAACCAGCGCATTGGCCAACCAAGCATAAGGCTAATGCGGATAAACAACCACCTATATACACCCCAAGGGATATTAAGCATTTTATTTATTTATTTTTTTGCAGAAAGTAAGGTTCCCGTTCAATTTCATGCCATGATTTTAATACTTGCCAGGAGTGTGTAATTGCCTCTAAACTGTGCAGTCTTGCAGCGGCTCTTTCTGCATATAAAAATAATAAAGCTCAAGTCATAGATTAATGCACGACTTCCTGAACGAAAGAACGCAGGTCTAAGTTACGAACGGTGTAATGGTTTGAACTTTAAATGAGCAAATAGACTGTTAGATAGTTCACAAAGGTGAAAACTTTCAATTTAAATAACCTGAGATCAATGAGATCCTGCAGCTGTAATTCTTGTAGTTCAATCTCTGGCAAGCTGACTGTTGTGTGTAACCCAATACTGTGACAAATGAGAACAGAGTTTAACATTCTCTGAGTCTAAAACAAAAAATCGAATCAAATAATCGGCCAGAACTTTTATTTTCTCTTCCAGAGCATACTGTTCTTCTCTCCCAGCATACGACAAACATTCCTGCACTTTGCAATTGCTCATTTTCATGATTATAAGTAGTCAACATTGTTTGCAGTCAACATTGTTTGCAGTCAACATTGTTTGCAACACACACACACACACACACACACACACACACACACACACACACACACACACACACATCAATTCTGCAGATGGACCTTTCCTGCTAATAATAGCCTCTGCTCCATAAATACCTCCCTTCCTAGCTTTCTCTCTGCTGTCAGAGGTCAGCTTTGGTTGATTAATCTGACCTCAGCAGTGCAATACTGCCCAAGAGGAGGAAGATGAGTAGAGTAGCAGAGTGAGTCACAGAATGAAGCGTCTGTTAGGACTCCTAAAGTAGAAATATAAGTCATATAATTGTTTATCAGTGCTAAATGTCTATCGTGTGATGAGATGGTTCTGTTTTTGTGAACATCAAAGTATGATTATCCACATACGCTGTGTGTGAAAGTCATTCGAGACCGCATCAATACAACGCAATAAAGCTGAAAGCAGAAGAGCAGTTGGGGATCAATACGAGGCAAGAAGTATAAACTTTCCTCTCGCCATGGCCTTGCTCTGTGATTGGGTGCATGCAGCCACTTAGTCACACTGTCTGGAGGCAGGCAGGCTGGTAAATACACAGACACCTGATCTGAATGCAGATCTCCTGCATGCTGCCATAAAAACATATCTGTTTCTCTCTTTCTTTCTCGCTCTCTTGTCAGTGATAAAGGTCACATTTTGTCCTGCGTCGCACAAGCCGGTCAGCCTCAAGAGCCAAAAACAGCAAACGCCGGGAAACAGCTTCAAAGACGTGAAATGATGGTTTACCCGCAGTCCTCAACAAACTTATTTCCAGTCAGCCAGATTAGATAAAGAAAAAAAAAAACATTCTAATTCTTCATAATAACTCCCATGTGAGTTTTTATCAACATCTGCTGCCTATGCTAATCTGATTTCTAATACTCCAGAGTGAAAAGTGTTTGCAGGTTCTTTTAGATATGGAGAGGAAAAAAAACTACAGTAATGTATAAAGTCTTGAGGCATGCCTGATTTATTTATATTTTGCTTCCAAGGTGCCAGACTTTCTTGTAACTTTTAAAGTGGTCTTAAACAATAGTTCTGCAGGCTTTCGAGCGTCTTTCAAAGCTTTTCTTTAGACATTTGTTGTTTTTCTAAGAGGACTGTTTTCTTATTCATGAAGCCACTTAACACTGACCTGTGAATCTTTAACACAAGCAGCTAACTCAAGGGACAGCCCAATGTTGCATCTACACATAACACACAGCAGAGAACCCAAATTGTAGTTTTAGGCACTATCATCCCGTCACAAAAACACATGGCAAAAATGAAAATCTGGGCACGGTGTGCAGTGTGTGCTGACAGAAAAAATCCAGCAAACGTGTCACAGGACCTGAGAGATCCATCTGGACATTCACTTAAATCTATCTACTACCTCAACCCGGATTGGAAATGGTCTCAGTGGAAGAGTGGCTGTCAAGAAGCCATTCTGGAGAAAGGGGAACAAGGAGAGAAGGCTGAGGTATGACAAATGACACAAGAACTGGACTGAAAATCAGTGGCAACAGATCTGATGGAGTGATGAATCCTAACTTGAAATTTTTGAATTGTAGTCAGTAAATGAATGGGATTATTTTGCAGCGATTATGTTTCTTTGGGAAATATCATACAAATGTTTATATTTCTCGTTTTTGCTTCTCTTCATTTCCCTTTTTCCTTCTTTTTTCCTTTTATTTCACAGCCTTAAAGGTACGGGCTAATTACCCTGAATGTACAGATCATCTGTAATCCTTTTCTTTTTGTTTATATGTATAAAAGAAAAGCTCTTGTAGGGAGGTGGTTATGAGCAGTGATGGGAATAACGGCGTTACAAGTAATGGCGTTACTAACGGCGTTACTTTTTTCAGTAATGAGTAATCTAACTAATTACTATACCTATCTTTACAAGGCCGCTACCGTTACTAACAAGACAATGCGGTGCGGTCGCGTTACTATTTTTCAACAAACAGACGGTTGAAGCTGACAAAGTAAATAGTTTTTAAAGGTGAAATGTAGAGGGAAAATCAAAAGTAGTCAAAAATGGCCAATTATACCCTCATTTTTCAAGTAAAGCAATAGTTACTTTTCAAGTAATTAATTACTTGTATCTTGTAACTCAGGTTTTTCTTTTGAAGAAGTAACTAGTAACTATAATTAATGACTTTTTCAAAGTAACTTGCCCAACACTGGTTATGAGAGACGTACAACAGTGAGTGTCTACAGCCATCTATAAACACATGGTGGAGGCTCTGTCATGGCTTGGGGCTGCGTTTGAGCCAGTGGTGTTGGACATCTTGTCAAAACAAGAATTATGAAAACAGAAAAGTACCGTCAGAGTTTGCTAGACCATGAAAAACCACCTGGAAAGGATCTAATTGGCAACGACTCCCATTTTCCAACAATACATGATCCCTTTAAATCCAGGTATCCCAAACATACTGCTAATGCAATAAAAGCATAGCTGGATATAAAAACACATAATGGAACACCATCAGTCATGGGCAGGCCTACCAACAGCCCAGAACACAATATTATTAAAGCAGCATGAGAGACAGAGAACAGAAGAAAAGGCAGCCAACATTCAAAAAGAGCTCTGAATAAATAATAATAATAAAAAAAAGTGACAGAAATACTTGTCAAAGTCCCTCAGACATTATCTGTTGAAGTTTATGCAAACCAGGCACTACATACTTTTAATATATTTATAAAATCATGCAGTTCTGAGTAGTTTGAGAATACAATAGCAACATTTGATGACCTAGAGCTGTCTGCATTTGTAAGTTTAAAACAAACAAACAAACAAACACAACCACAGAGTACAGTCTGCATTTAAATTTACAAAAATCTTTACCTTGGAGATATATCTCCACCCATCAGGCTGTTCAAAACACAGGTGAAGTTTTGAGGCTGAGGAATAAAGAAAAGAGCCCAGAGACAGATCTGGATTTAGAACTCTGCCCTGATTATTATAGAGATGACGAATGGCCCGTACTTGGCTTTACAGAAGACATGCAGCGAATGCCATTAATGCACACACGTGCTGACAGATTCAATTTCAGAAAGCGTATGATTCAAATGCTGGTGAGTGAGGATGCGAAAGCCGAACAGAGGGAACGCCAAGTTCCAAAGCAGACTTTTTAATAGTTGCATCAAGACGTTAATTGAGAGATGACATGCTGCAGTGGTACCACTTTAAGTTCTCTATATGGGGTTTATCCCGCATGTCTACTCAACTACAGACATGATGACAGTGGAGAGAAGAAAGTGTGGATGCTTAAAATAATTAAACTGTATGTTACATTATGCATATTTTGGTTTTCGTTTGCTCTTCAAGGATGTCAGTTCAGCTGGCATCAGTTTCCCGTGACTCCTGCCATTGCTACGTACAGTATGTAGATGTTAACATATTTCAAATGCTTTACTTAAATACCCACACACGTGGCACAAGAGTGAGTGTTTCCACCTCCCACTGTGACTCCTCTGTTTGTATCGAAAAAATGCTTTCATCTCTAATCATCTGTCTTTCCCAATATTTTTTCCCCTCTTGTAATCCTGCTCCCCCTCAGCGGAACCTTTTCTGCTCCCTGACAGCAAACAGGCAAAACACCAGCTAGACATCGCTGCCTCCTGTTTCCTGTCATGGCCTCAAGCGGCACATTTTCCACTAAAGATAAATGAAAGCGAAATGTGGTGAAGACATGGCCAAGAAAGGAAGGAGAAATGGAGAAAGCATAATGTGAGAGGTCAGATTGTGGTCGGGTAGATGAGCTGAGATAGAACTTAAGAGAGAAGTAACAAGAGAGACTGGAGTGTGTAAAGGTACTAGAATGAGAGCTGGTCAGTGAGGTCAAGAAGAAGTGGTGACTTAAAAAATAAATCACAGATTTGAGTCGCATCAGAAAGATGGCTCCGTGTGTAATGTGCCAAAAACAGAACGACCTATGGTCTGTCACTTTGCTCCTTCATATCTGGTTCATCTTGTATTCTGAAAACGAACTGAATGAGAATGAATAAAAGGACCAACAGAAATATTTTTCCTAATGCAGACATGCACTAATCACCTGAAAAAACATGAAAGCACAGAATACATTTTCCTTGTGACAAGCAACTCTGATAGAAAGTCTAAAACTAAACTCAAGGAGGAAGAAGAGAAGAATGCAGGAGGACAATAGGCTATTCTTCGCTCCATTTAGGGTCTCTGCCTCTTTTGTGGCGCTGCATCCAACCTATTCCCAGATCCACTGCTGGATAACCCGCTCAGCACGCATAAACAAAGTGATTTATCGCACCATAAGGGCAGCACACACACACACACACACACACACACACACACACACACACACACACACACACACACACACACACACACACACACACACACACACACACACACACACCAAACGGCAATAGCAATACAGTGTGAAATCAAGGGGATTTACACCCTGGAGTATAAACGCTGCAAATCGCTTGTGTGCATGACTATAAATTTGTATTTACTGGTCCAGTGGTCCCTTCTGATGTTTGCATGCTTACATTTTAGCTAGAAAAGCTGCTCTTTTAAATTTACTGCAAAAATACACTGTTTTAAGGCATGTGCATTGAAAATGGCACCTATTACAGCAGGGTGCAGCATCCATATAGGGTGAAGCATGCACATAGGGTGGAGCATGCACATAGGGTGGAGCATGCACATAGGGTGCAGCATGCATATAGGGTGCAGCATGCATATAGGGTGCAGCATGCATATAGGGTGCAGCATGCATATAGGGTGGAGCATGCATATAGCGTGCATGTTCAAGATTATTCACACTGCTTCAATGTTAAAGAGTTTAACTGATAATTCGTGCAAAGACTTTCTAAATGCAGGTAAGTGAGAGAAATGCAAATATGAAACTATAAAAGATCGATAAAAATATTGACATTATTGACAACAAATCTCATCCACAAAAAGGCCCCGTAACTGTTCTGATGCTTCTGAAAACAAATGAGCGCACAAGAGAAATGAGTCTTTGCATCTACAAATAGTCATACGTTGTTTAAAATAAACACCTGTCTCCTGCTCAAGATAAAAAAAACACACA
Organism: Diplotaxodon limnothrissa; assembly: GCF_057381915.1. Taxonomy (NCBI): domain Eukaryota; kingdom Metazoa; phylum Chordata; class Actinopteri; order Cichliformes; family Cichlidae; genus Diplotaxodon; species Diplotaxodon limnothrissa. Next base: position 19,599,605 of record NC_140616.1, read on the forward strand.
AAGGTAAATTTACACAACAGACTTACGTGGCTGACCGTAAGAGGAGACTAATATACTGTGTACACAGCCATAACACTTGACTCTGGCCCACTGAAATGAAGCAATTAAAAAATGAAACAACAACAACAACAGGTGCCAAATTCAATGGTCACTGTGACACATTTCATTTCTCATTCTGTGGATTATTTTTCATGCATTTGGAAAATAATAAAATAATGATTCCCCTTTTATGCTCTAACTATGAAACCAAGTGGATGCCAATCTTTTTATCCAAGCTCGTGCTGAGCCCTTCTTCCTGTCAGAGCTGCTTTGCTCTTTTCATCAGCGTCGTGTCAAGGAGGAAAAGCAAAGGAAGCTTTTCACATTCCACCTCTTATCGTCACGACTCTATCAATGTGCATTTTAAGCATATCAGCTTGCTATCGCCCTTTTACTGAGCACAAGTCTATCATGACCCGCATGTGTGGCTTGACTTGCTGTCTTTTGAACATTGGGCAGGCTAGTGACCATGAAAACAGAGGTTAAAAATACCTTGGAGGACATTCTTGGCGCCATATTGGTTTACGAGGAAGTCATGTGATGGACAAACATCCACACTGTTCATCGTGATGATTGTTGACAAATGAGTCGGCGGAAACGTGAATAATCACGGCTCAATGTCTTTAAGAGTGGCCTTCAGTATAAAACACACAGCATAGTTCTGTTTAGCTACGAGTTTAATAACAGGGGAGCCACACACGCTTAAGGACAGGATGTCTGGGACTGATTGGACCACATGTGTGACAGCAGATCCATGATCCCACGACCCATGCGCTGGCTTTGGAGGCCATTAAAATACAGTGAACTAATTGTCATGTTAAAGAAACCAGTTTGAGCATGACTTGAGTTTGATTTGAGCTTTTTAACATGGCGTGATAGTTCTTTTCAAGCTCCTAAGACTACCACAGACACTACCGCAGAAACCTACACAGACATTGTGCCCAGCCCTTTATTTCTTTGTTGTTATTTTATCTAACAAGTATAGCAAGTATAGCTTGTTCACCTTACGATCATGTTGTGTATCCTTCCTTGATCCAGGATCTGATAAATCTCTTTATCAGACCCCCAATCTCACCTTCACAACAGCCCTTAAAAGTAGAAGTGCTGCATTAGAAATTATAACACAAGGTCCCAGCTCTTTTTGCAGTCCATGATTTGACTCCTTTCACCTCATCTACCTGCCTTTCTCCCTCTTGCCCCTTTTAATATTTCGAACTTCATTCTGCATTTATTCCTCTCACTATCTTTCTTTTTTTTAAATCCTGCTACCGCTCTCATTCTCTATCTACCTCTTAGCCCTCAGAGTCAACAGATACAAAGTGGAGAGTGGGTTCAAAGTGCTTTGTGTCGTGAATACCTGCATACTAAATGAACCAGACCAGATTTTAATGATGCAGCAGCATTTCCACTAAAGCTGCTCTTCATTAGGCTGATGTCAGATCGCTAGAGGGGCTCTTCAGTGCTATCACCGGTGCTGGGGAAAATGACCCTATAGCTGCATGCTCCATCACTAGCTTCCTCATCTAAATGGGTTTATCAGTAGAGTGGATGTGTGCTGGCCAAAATCTGTTTTTACATTTTATTCTTGCTTGGTGCCATCCATTAAGACGACAGACAAAGGGGACCACTATAACAATTTGGGAGAGGACTGTGGGGTGAACAGAGTGAATGTTGACAAAGCACTCTCTAGCAACATTAGCTCTTACAGTTAAGCCTAATGGGACAACTGTAAGGCTGGAGCAGTAAGTGGAGCGCCATAATGATACCAGACACTTTCTGTGGAATGAATACTAATGACTTCATCGATTTAAATGGCAAAAATGGCTCAAAAAATAGATTATGAGACAATGCAGGACTAGTTAAGTTATAATAAACTGATCATTCTTTTTCTTCTTTTTCTTTTGCATCCAGGCTTCTGCTTTTCTTGTGGAGTTTTCCTGTACTTCATGTGTCTGTGAGGTTTCTCTTCAGATACTCTGGCTTCCTCCCGCAATCTTAAGACATGCATGTTAGGAAACCCGGTGATGCTAAATTGGCTGTAGGTGTGAATGAGAGGATGAACGGTTGTCTGTCCCTCTGTGTTAGCCCTGTGACAGACGGATGACTTGTCCAGGGTGTACCCTGCCTCTCGCTCTACAAAAGCGAGAGGCAGGGCAGTGTAGATCTCCCCTGGCTCATTTATGCTCTGAGGTCAATAATAGCTACAGAATAAGCAGTCAAGTCCACACTAAAGTCCAAGTGATATTTAAGAGAATACAATCATTAGAATATGGCGGGTTATCAGAAGCAGCCGTATTACCAACAATTAAAAAAATACAGATTTCACAAATAAATCACATATCAGCAGCTATCCCACATATCACAAAATAACTACTGACCTTTAGTTTAACATCACTACAGCTGAGGAAACTGTTCAGCCTTAAAGCTGGGATTACTTGGTTAAACCGAGTAAAGACTCAACACGGAGAAGCATGCATCATATAACCAGAACAAACTCCCAGACATAACCAGAGGTGTGCTCTGCTCTTTTAAATCCATGTTTGCCATGCGTTGCTTCCTTTTTTGGAGAGATTTCTTTATATCTCGCACTGCACTGGACTCGTCCGTGATGTTTACTCTTGTGTTTGGTGCTATCTTATTTTTTATTCTTTGTAAATACATGTGTGCCTTTCTTTTATGTTCCTTTGGCCCTGCATGTTTTATGTAAAGCACCTTGTGTTGCCTTGGTTTTGAATTGTCACTTCCATTGTACTCCTGAACAATATGCTGCAGTGCAGTAAAACACATAATCAGGTGCTTAGATTTGTAGTTTGTTTGCCTTCTCACCAGTACCGACGAGGACTTCTGGAAGCGGCACAGCAGATTTTTCTGCACCAGGCTGAGCCGTTTGCCTCTGGCCTTCCTGAGCAGGACACTTTGCACCCGTGCTGATGGACGCTGCTTGGGCCTCAGCCGCACATGGTGATTGTCAGGGTGGAGCCACTGGCAACAGTACGGACACACCCCAGTGTTGTGCAGCATACTGGAGAACTTTTGTTTCAGAGGTCCTGAAAGCAAATGAAAGACAGACAATCTAAAACGTATCTTTTGAACAAAATAACAATCAAACAACCAAAAATTGCTGAAATGGACAGTACTGCACAAAAGTCTTTTGATCATTTGATTGTTGGGTTTTTCTCTGTATGTATTATTGTAGGGTCCACACTACAATATAAAGCGCCTTGAGGCGACTGTTGTTGTGATTTGGCGCTATATAAATATTGAATTGAATAAATTGAATTGAAAGTCTTGAGCCACCCTCCTTTTTGTCTTACATTATCTTCCAAGTAACTAGATTTTCTTGGAATTTTGAAAGTGCTCTTGAGCAATAGTTCTCCAGGCTTGCTTAAGGTCTTTCAAGGTTTTTCTTTGGCCAATAACTAGTTGTTTTTTTGGTTTTTATTCCTGAAGACTACTTAAAAAAAATGAAAGCTATCTCAGAGAGTTCAGGTTGTGTTAAAGAATAAAGGAGATCACACCAGATATTGACTTTCAGACTCGTTAGAATTGTACAAACATTTCCAAATATAAAAAAGCGAGGGGTAGCTCAAGGTTTTTGCACAATACTATATGCAAGCGTGAGACTGGCCCCTTACAATTTAAACAACGAGGAAATGAGATTTATAACAGAAAGGTGATAGTTTGATCTTGGAATTATCATTTAATAGTCGATATTTCTATTTCCATAGAAAAATGTGATCATTTTAATAGAACTCCAAACAAACACCACGTTACTTAGTTTGGGACGAGTCTTTGTGCTATTTAAGGAGAAAAGTCTGAGGAGTCTTACTAAATGGCACCACTCCCGTTTTATGTGGTTTCGGCTGGCATGGGTCTGAGAGTTTGTGTGTCTGTGAGTGTCTACGTGTGGGTGTTTGATTCCACTGGGCAGTCTGTTTGAGACAGCTGGCTGCCTCTGAGTATTTGGCGGAGGTTTTAGTGAGTTTTATCAACCTTGACAAGCCAGTGACAAGGTCCTACTTACTACTGCATTCTGTGCGTGCTTATTACACTCTGGGGCAGAACTGATGAAAACATGCAAAAGTGAAACAGGAAGAAGAAATTTTAATGAAACGGGAGTTCGTTCAAGGACTCACGTCTCCGTGAACTTACCGTTAGCCTTCAAAGACCCCTGCCTGGGAATGAGAAAGAGGAGACGAGTTTGAGACTTCAATTATAACCGAGTTTATGTCAAAACACAACAACACGATCATGAGGCATCATTTTAATAATGTACATCTTGTATATGTGCATTTTTAAAATACTTTATTTGTCATTTAACGTGCATGTATCCTGAAATGCTCCTCTCAATTTACATCACAACAACTCCTGTAACGCTGGACCAGTGAAAGAAACAAGGTAAGAGACAGTGTGATGGAAAATATTGAAATAAATATGTTTATTGCTTGCATGTTTGCAAACACACAAATTACAAGATGGAAACAATTTTTGGGGACGGGAAAAAAAAAAAAAAAAGACTATCTATTCCCATTATGTGGAGTGGAAAACATGCAACCGGAAAAACTGGTCTCTCCCAAACAATACGGGGCAGCTTTCCAAACCAATTCAGTGGCTTCACCGCCCATGCGGCTGCCCCCGCTTTGGGAACACTCGCAATGAGATATTTTAACTGAGTCACAACTAAGCCACACTAAAATTAGCTCAGGGCTTAAATCGATAAAGGGACATTTATTGTCCGGCTGCATGTGTGTCAGGGACAGACAGAAATAGGGCTGTCTGCTTATGGAAAGGGAGGAGGGCGCGCGGGGTCGGCTTTAATCTGGAGTTAACCTACGGGCCTTTGCCGCGGCGTCTGGTGGCAGACGTTTGTTTATACGCTCCGCCGGCATTCTCAACCGCGCCATATGTGAAACGGTGCATCGTACTGATGGATGATTTCAGATACAGCTGAGCACGCTGTGGGCTTTGCAACATATCTGTCATCAGTCACTGCACAGTCTGAATCACTGTCTCTAGATACTACCCCCAATTTAATAATCAGTGACTGGATTAAGCTGTCAGATTATATAGACGACCTGTCAGCAGATAATACAGGAAATGAAGAGAAACTGTATGAGGCCGATGTGGTGGATTGTCACTCTGTTGTGAAGTGATAATGACTCATGGACCTTGAACAATTCCAGAAATGCAGTTAGTTGTTCGGAAAGCTATTTAATCATTCTCTGCTGACATTTAAAAAAAAAAAAAAAATCCTTTTCAGGAAGTTAGTTGATTTACATTTCCCATGGTAGTTCACATCACCACTATACAGTATACATATTGATAACAAAAGCAAGAGCTTTTTGTTGGCATGAGATGAAAGACAATCCTCCAACAACCAGCCTGCTAAAAACAACTGAATGACTCAAGTTCGGAGACGAGGAATGTTTTTAGGGGATCTTTTTCTCCCTTACCACAGCTTCCTGAATGAGCCAGCTCTCCGAAAGGCTGCACCGCAAAGACTGCTTCCAGTGTGCAAATCTTATTAACATACTTGTCATGCATCTCCTTTTAAGTGCATGCTCGGTTGTGGCGATAAACGCTGAAGATACGCGTCCTACGGATGAACTGCTGACAGCTGGGAGATCAACGAAGCGCTAGAGGATGCAGTAGGGCAGTGAGGGGAAATTATGTGTCGGCTACAAGGTAATAATGTGATTATAGACAGAAGTGCTGTCTGCAGCATGAAATGAAAAGCATTATGAATATTTTATTGCTACCATCAGGGAAAACAACAGGGCCGCTGGCATGTCTTGAAAAACCTTCACCGGAGATTGTAACTCATTCAGATATTTAGACACAAAGGCCTAGCACAGGTAGCAGCTTCACAATCAGTCCTTGAAATAGTCTAGAAAGTGTGCCCCTCTACAGCACCGATTCACATGGTTTCATTCATCACCTGGACCTTACAGCGAAAGAGGCCAGCAGGTCCTTCTCAGTCTGAGGATCATTTGCTCCTGCTGAGAGAAGATGTAACAGGAGTGATACAGTACGAGAGGAAATGAGGGCAAGTGTTGGATAAAGGGAACGGAAGAGGGAAAAAGGCCTTTAAAAGGTGGTGACAAACAGCAGGAAAAAAATGCAGTGACAAATTTAACAAGACAGCGATGCCATGCTTAGTGATGCTGCCCTACAGGAGGAAGACTGGGTTCAAATCTCCTGGAAGGTTGAATTTGAACTTCATGCCGCAATCCAAAGACATGCATGTTAGGATAACTGGTGATTCTAGAATCGGTTCTGGATGTGAGCTTCATAAAGTGTTTTGAATAAATGTAGCTTTTTGACTTAAGCACTCGAGTGGTCAGTGAGGACAGTCAGCAATAGCTCGGCTTGGCTTGACGCAACTCTGTTTTTATGGTTTCCCATTAGGTGGTAATACCTAGGACCAAATATTTTTTTTGTAGCCACTTGCCCGGAGTTCCATGGGCGTCCATCAGCATTGGCTAGTCAGTGGAGTTACTCGAGGACTCATAAGAGTGACAAAAATCAAAACTGGTACTGTTGAAACGCAGCGATGAGGGAAATGGCTACATAAAAAACAACACCGTGGTAACCGAGTCTGGAAAAAAAGCAATAAATATAGCCTGTGTCGTATACAAATGATGTCAGAGGACTTTCGACCTCCTTGCTGTAATGGCCCTACGCATATTGGAGTCAAGTTGAGTAGGTACTAATGAAAAAGAGGCTTAAGAGAATGCAATCCAAGCATATCTGGATTAACCTTTAATTCTTTGCCCTTTGGATAATTCTTTTTTTTAATGAGAGGTTTGTCATATTTCAGGCCTGCTTCTAGAACGAAATGACTGGGTGGGCATCAAAGATCGGTGAGGATGATCTCTGCCTACACAGCTTACTGGGGCTGAGGCTCTGAAGAGGCTGAAGAGGTCCACACTGAAGACGTTTTCTCCCGCTAAAAACAGTGTCCAGATGACCAGAATCGACTTACCTTTCCTTACCTTGATGATAGAGCATACATCAAGAAATGGCAGATATGAGTTGAAATAAAAATAACAAAAATGCTTTGTTGGCAGGTCAACTGGTGAACAAAAAACAAAAAAAGGCAACAAAATCATTGCTTCAAGCTAGCAAACAAGAGGGTTAGATTTCTCTGTTTACTTTGCAAATGTGGCATATAAGTTGATCCCAGGGTGAGCTGACAACACGTGGCTGATATCCTTCTACAAATCTACGTGTAAATCTGATATAGGGCATTCTATCAAAAGATACCTCAGCCTACACTCAGTTGCCTTATGCACTCCACATATTCACATGGAGAGGCAGGGAGGTCCCAAAACAGAGCCACGCCACCAAATATAAACTACTGCAGATGGAAATATTAACCTTCTTTTGACTACATTGGTCCTGAATTAGGTTTGTTAGGCCGACTAAGTAGGTGATTTCTTTTGGGAATGTGGTATGTCACAGCCAAAATGAAGAAAACAATCAGAAGTTATTAAGGAACAATCATGCCTTGAAGCCCTCTTGCTTTTGCTATATATTTCTCCCACACTAATTACTCAAGAGTTCCAATAATATTAACCAACACACAGCAATTGCAGCTGTACTTCTAGACTGAAAACCATGTGAGGCCTGTGTGAGGACAATAAAAGACAAAACAAGAAACCAAAACAAGTTTCCAAATTGTTTGTCCAGCAGACGACATGCATATTTGTTTTGGTAATCAGAACAGCCAGTCAAGGTCTAGTTACCAGACACGCAACTATGATTACGAACTTACTGGAAAAAGCTTCACTGATTCAACAACGTGAGCCACAATAAGCACACCAAGTACTTGTACATCGAATTCGACAATAGGTGTAATGCCCCATGCAAACATACATACTAACTCATTCAGTCATTGGCCTGGCAGAAGGTGAAGACTGTGCCAGAAGGCAGTAACACCATCTCCTACAAATATGCGGAGTATGAGCGTATGAGTAATTGCGCACCCACAGAACAAACACTCCAGTGACGCATTGGCCTGCAGAAAGTGGAGACAGTGGAAACCCCCAAAGGAACACATGGACATGGTCGTAATTCCTCAGGATTCAGAACATCAATGCACTCTGATCACGTACACCAATGTATGCCGACTCAAATATTTTCAGTTCCTCTCCTGTCGCGGGTGCACGGTTTGATCAGTTGTGCATTCAAAGCATGCGTCTGAGGCTTTCATTCGTAGCATGAGTTCCTTCCTGTATGCTGCCTCTCATATTATCACTCGGATCACTTAATTAGCTCATGGCGCTAAGTGTACATTTTGGCAGTGGCTGTTCATTGTGTCTTCTCTGCCAGGCACTTTGGCATAAAACCAGTGAGGTCTCTGAGTTACAAAGCCAAACATTTAGATTTGTGTCCTGCCTGCTGGACAGCTGGTCAGAGTTAAACGTGTTCAAAATGTTCTCAAATACCACAGCTAATCATAGCCGGGGAATCTGGGGAACAGATCAATGTTATTAAAGCAGCAGTGGGTTCACACACATCCGGAAAACGACCCGGACTGGGGTTTTCACCATTAAAACCTCTGTTTTTCTTTCCATTCATGGTTCTGCCCACAAATTTCCTGGCTCAGGTAAGAGAGAAGACAAGCCAAAGGACACAGGGACATGGCTGAAACCCAACTAATGCACGAATCGCAGGAGTCCACACATATATGCACAGTCTAAGGATTGTGGAAAGAGCCTACACAGACATATGCACATTTTAAAACATTTTAGATGCATTAATGCTCAATTTAAACCCTAATAAAGAAGAAAAGTCTGTATACCAGCAAGTGGGCACAGCCTGAGCGCATGCATGAGCGCGCGCGCACACACACACACACACACACACACACACACATACATACACACACACACACACACACATACATACAGACAAAGGCTTAAGAGGATTTCTCTTGAAATTACTTCCAGCTTTCACCACAACACGGCAATCACCAATGTCTGGAACGGCTATCAGACACCAAAATTTTGAAGTTCAAGAAGTGAACTGTAAATGATGAATAAAATCATAAAGTGGCTATAATAACTAATGTGTTTAATTCTGAGTAAAAATTCAAAGACTTAATTACAGGAATCTAAAAAGAATAAGACACCTTGGGAATGCTGGATCAGGGCTCTGTTTGGGTTTGTTTACCAACCATACAAGGATGAGGCTGAGGCTTACATACTGCCTGGCTCTCTTACCCGATGATTAGAGGGACTGTCTGCACCACCACCACCACTTTGTTTACTTCCTTGTGCTTTGATTTCAGAGCTTGTTAGGAAGGTGTCTCGTTCTCACCAATTGAAACCATTTCACCAAACTGTAATTCATTTAAATTGAAACTATCACTGAGGCATTGCAAACTTGCCCACAAACACGAGCAGCCACGGCTGGGACTCTCACATGGGCTCATGTCCAGCTACAGTAAGTCACTGTTGTAGAAGAACTACAGCAGGCTAAACTTCAGTGGAAAAGTACAACAATTCATGCTCCAAAACTTCAACACTATTGACACCTGAGGCACCACTAAAGACCAACGTAAGCAGCAGCCACATCTTATTTTTAGACTTCACTGTATTATGTGTTTCTGCAGTTTCACTGTAGCCACCAGTGATCCGATTATCCTCGAGGTGACTGTAACACAAAAAGTTATAAAAAAGCAATGAAAGCACGAGCACATAACCCATTCTTATTTAAATTAACGTGTGAAAAAAGAATGAGAATTAAACAGTGGCTTAATATGTTAGACGTCAGAGCTCAACCAATCCCAAAATGATTGACAGGACATCAGTTACAAAGCTATAGTTCCTTATAACTGCGAAACTATAGCCTGAGTAATAAGGAACTATAATGGGGGCTACAATCATAATTTTCCCTGACATCATCGTCGAGCTAGAAACTTTCCCGGTCACACTGGGCGAACACCTCCACCTAGCGTCCACTTGCTAGCATCACAACAATAAAGGACTGCAAGTAAAATATACTTTTAAGTGGTATTCGTGTTTGGTTATAGTGAAGTATCTTACATGTAGAAGCGAGATAACTCCGGGCAGCTATCCTTATACAGCAGAGAAGCGTCCAGCAGAAAGCTGTTTGATTTTATCTCAGGAGAAATCTCCATTTTTCTGATGATGCACGTGAGAAAACGGAAACTCTCCTGCGAATGCAAATAAAAACTTCCTCCGTAAATGATTAGCCGGCTTAACAAGTACAAAGTGGAGACTAGACAGGCGTCCTTTCCACTACTGGAGAAGCTGCAGCGGAACGACTGTAGAAAATTCTAATTCTCATCAAGTCTGCATTGAGCTAACTAGCGTTCCAGTTAGCCACCTCCGGTCGCGAGATTCTGACGTTACTTGCATTGGATTATGGGAAACGGAGTAGTTAGGGAACACATGGCGGAGCGTATTGATTTCAACACCATTCTCTCATTTGATATTGCAAAAAAAAAAAAGAAGAAGAAGACTAAAACTAAAAAACTACAATAAAAAAATAATCGCATATCACTTGACACTGGGAATTAATTGAATGTTAAAATTCGAAGTTTAAACGATAAAGGCTATTTAGTCTAAGGTATCATCAATGACTGTAATGGCCCTGTTTGGAGTCAACAATTACTGAGTTAAATGTCATTAACTAAGGTAAAAAACAAAACAAAAACCCAAAACGTAATTGCGCAAGTGCAGTCATCCCAGTACTGAACAGATACCCTTTGATGTCATCATTCCTTGAAGCTTATTGGATATCATGACTTACCAACGTTAAATGGCCATGAGATATGTTAATATCCCCTTTTTCTGTGTTCAGAGCTTACCAAAGCAATAGAAAACCTTGCAAAACCATGAAAGAAACCACACATATATGCGACATGGATTCGGGTTCTTAACTCTGATAAAACTCCGGGTGGATCCAGTGAAATTATTGCACCTGCTCCAGAAGGGAATTATGCGGGCAGAAAAAAAGAGTCAGTGTGTGAAATTGGATATTTTGAAGCGGCAGAGGGGAGGAAGAATCTCCCCAGTGCGCGCCTCTGGGTACCCTCCTACCACCGACATCAAAAGAAGCGAGCCGGTCAGTCAGATATAACGCTTGATGAACAGAACACAGACCGAAGATGACAAGAGAGAAGTTTACAAGGAGGTTTTACACGACATAAGAGATTTTATTCACCACCAGCGACAACACAGTCTCCCTCTCGTCCCAGCGTGTCCAAGCACTGACTGTCGGACCGATGCGTTTTACGCATATCCTTTTCAGGTATGTCGATTCGGTCTCTCGGTAGGTTTCCAAGCCTTCGTGTTGTACAAATACTGACATTCAAGTCAAAGGAATACTGTTTAGCCTTCTCTAAATTATCACGGTCCCACGTGAACCTGAAAGGCACAATAACCTCTGACGACATCCCCTCAGCTGATAAGTTCAACATCATTTCCCTTGAAGAAGTTTAATTTTAATATTACAGTATAATGTAGAGTTTGGGGCATCATCTTACAGTGTCTATTTTTTTTTTATTTGACTTTGAATTTATATCAGCCACCGATTACTATCTCGGCCATTGCGGATGTTTTAGATATTCAGTTTTATTTTTCAATTTTCTTTCTGTTGTGAATTTGACGGCCCATTAACACAGAAGTTATTTATCTTCACAGGTTGTGGTCACGCGTGCGTGTGCGCGCTTGCATTCGTTCGTTTAGGGAGGCAAGTGGGGGGCCACCAGACGCTGAAACGACATTAAATCACTGGGCCATAGAGCTTTCAGAAACTGACCGAGTAAGCTGGAGTGTGAGGGATAGCTCCTCACTTGGTGCGCGAGTAAATCTCCACTTTATCAGGGTCCGGCAGGCAGGCGCCTCCACGCAAGAATGAAATGTTCAAGTCGGTGCCTTCCGCGTAAAGTGTAGTCCACGGATAAAGGGATTCTCCTCTCACTGCAGGACTAAATTGACTCGCGAGTCCGAGGGAGAGTCAGACTGGGCGACACAAAGACAGTCAGAGAGGTTGATATGGTGCTATAAAGTACGACTACATCCTCATCCCCTCTTTACAGGCGTGCAGCAGAAATAAAATTGGACCTGGACGGGGATGGGAAGGTAGGCATTTTGCTTTCATTTTCACTAACACTGAAATGTAGCAGTAAATTGGCAGAGATGAATGTTGCTGCTGTGATGAGCCAAATAAATTCAGCTTGAACGATCAAAGACTTGTGGAATACTTCTCCCCTGACCTGAACAGTAACAATTTTCCTGCAGGGCACAGGAAACCTGAAGCCTATAGAGAGTGATCACATAACTGCCAGGCAGTATTGTGGTGTTAGCAAGTCTCTGAAGGCGGTGTGAAAGTGAGGACATTTATATTTGCAGGAGAACATTAGAAAACATATTGCCGGCAGCTTTTCAGCATACATTTTTGCAGACTGTTAGAATTAGTTTCACCAGAAGGTAGTTGAAATTGTCTGTGCTCTGCTGACTCACAGAGGATGGAACCTGCAGCCCTGATGCACTACTCGTTGAGCCATGTAGAACCACACCTGTCTCCGTAATGCAGTGGTGAGGCAGGTCTGGTGCCAGAGGGACTTTTCTTCCACGTATGGACCTCGCAGTGGGGAGCAGAGACACCCCCCAAAGTGTTCTGTCAGCATCTGCAGGGAAACGCCAATCCGAGCAGCAGCAGCAGCATCGGCATGAGCTATCGAGCCAGCTATCGCTTCTGAAATGCAACACCAACTCCAATAGTGCTGAGATAGCTCAAGAGAAAAGGCACAATGCGCTGTGCTACTGTAAATGCACGTGTGCTTAAAATGCATGCACATGTCAGCTACAGAGTGGTCACAACTCAAGAGTCTACTTTAAGCAGTTTCCCCCTACACAGTGATGCATATTACTGATATTAATTGGTCTGCAGTTGTTATATGAGGGCATTCCCCTGCAGACATTTGACTAAACATGTCTCAAGCTGGAATTCTGCTGACTTGAACAGCCCATTCAGTAACAAGGCTAATTATATACTTGAATTAAAAATTAATAGTGTTAAGGTCACTCAGAGAGTCAGTTTGTATGCTGCATCCTTATAACTGGCTGCGTTTGTTTAAATGTTCTGTGTGCAGTCATCTTGTCAGTGCAGTCTTGTTAAAACTGAGCTTATTTGCTACTTTTTAATCAGCAAGTGCTTCTGGTTTTCTCTTTTTGTATCAGTGCAAACACGGATGCATGTGCAGGCAGACCCTGTCTTCGAGTTATGGAAGCATTTCCTTTGTAAATGCATCGTTCAGAGTGTGAGCTCTTCAAACACACCCAGCTTGTGATGCATTTAATCGCAATCCACAGTGTAGATGAATAGTCTGCAGAAAAACAGAGCGAGAGAAAAAGAAGATCAAGGTCACAGCCTCACTTGCTCAAGAATTTGGTTTGAACGCAAGCTGGATGTTGTTGGTGCTTTTCTGGGAATTATCACACACTCGCACACACATTACTTCAAGGATGGCAGCTCATTCGGCTTCATTTACAATCAATAGTCTGGTGGCTTTGAAATGCTATTTCATAAAGCTGCTTTGAAATGAAAAAATTAAGTTTTTTTTGAAGTGATTATTTCCTCCGCTGAGATTATTTGTGAAGAAGGCTGAGTCACTTAACTGTTACTGGAAGCTGCACTTGTACAGGCCAACAGACTTTCTTCTTGTGCTATTTTCAACCAACCTTCTCATCGCTTATACTACGCTTGTAGACGGGAAAACCTAAAAGGAGGTGATCTGGTTATCTGACCTTGTTACATATTCCTCTTATATCAACTTTTTTTTAAACATTGCCTTACAGCATAATCATTTATTGATGTCCATTTTTAGACAATGAGAGCATGTGTGCTTTCTGTGTACAAGCCAGAGGCAGAACATCATTGTAAGTGTGTGCATGCATGTGTATATTTGTATGTGTTTGTGTATATAAGCGCTGTGGCTGGTGTGTGTGTGTGTGTTTGTTTGTGACCCAAAGCTGCTGGTACAGAATACTGCACCATGCAAATCTGGTTGAGGAGAACAAAGATGTTCTACAAACACTGTTTGTTTGAATCAGGACGATCCCAGCATCCAGAACCCGAGAGAACAGTGGCTCATTCACACAACATCAAGAGAAGGGACCCAGAGCAGGGACCAGCTAAGGTCTTTTTATAAAGGTTGTGTATCCCTAGAGAATAACAAGGAGAGGAAAAGTGAGGAATAGAAAAGCCTTCGTCCATTATGTGCTGTTCATAATAAAAGGGATTTGTAGCCAGTTTCTCTTCAAAGACATGCCTGGAAAAACACTAGAATCCTTCTTATAGGTAAACAAAACTTCCCTGGTAAAATGATAATCATTTAAACCTCTTTACATATTACCAAACATGTTGCCTTTTAATATGTTTAATTTTAATTTTAATATGTTAATATGTTTGCAAATACACAATAGTCCCAAAAGTATTCACTCATTTGCAGATGTACTTGAGTGACATCCCATTCTTAGTCCATTGGGTTTAATATATTGGGCCAAGTTTTGCAGTTATAATAGCTTCGACTCTTCTGGAAAGACTTTCCACAAGGTTGTGGAGTGTGCTCATAGGAATTTGTTATCATTCACTCAGACTGACATTTGCGAGGTCAGACACTGATGTTGGATGAGAAGGCCTGGCTTGCAGTCTCCTCCCTAATTCATCTCAAAGGTGGTCTGTTGGGTTGAGGTCAGGACTCTGTGCAGGCCAGGCAAGTTCTTCTACACCAAATTAACTCCTTCTTGTCTTTATCTCGATTTGTGCACTGGCACACAGTCATGTTGGAACAGGAAGGGGCCATCCCAGAACTGTTCCCACAAACTTGGGAGCATGAAATTGTCGCTGGAGGATTAAGAGTTCCTTTCACTGGAAGTTAAGGGGCTGAGCCCAACCTCTTAAAAAGAAACCCACACCATAATGCCCCCTCCACCAAACTTTACACTTGGCACAATGGAATTAGACAAGCACCGTTTTCATGGCAACCGCCAAACCCAGACTCATCCATCAGATTGCCAGACGGAGAAGCGTAATTCGTCACTCCAGAGAAAACTTCCCCACTGTTCCGAGTCCAGTGGCAGCGTGCCATGGGAACCCATTCCATGAAGTTCTATACGCACTGTTCTTCAGCTAACCTGAAGGAGGTCTGCCACCAGTTGGTGACCTCACACACACTATGCGCCTCAGCATCTGCTGACCCTGCTCTGTGATTTTTACATACCCTACTGCTTCATGACTGAATTGCTGTTTTGACCAATAACTTCTACTTTGTTTAAATAACACTAACTGTGGAATATTTAGTGGCTTTATATTATTTAGAATATTTCGATATTTCAGGAATGGATTTGATGCACATGTGGCATCCTACAAGAGTTAACAGAGTACCACACTGGAATTAACTGAGCTCCTGAGAGCAACTCATCCTTTCAAAAATGTTTGTAGAATCAGTCTGCAACGCTTGGTGCCTGATTTTATGCACCATGGAAGTCACTGGATGGGTGAGTGAACACTTTTGGCAATATAGTGTTTTATTTCAGCTCAGAAACTAAAGTAGCTTTGCTTGATTGAGAGTTCAGAATAAGCCTTACTGATGTTATACTGAGCTTTACTGCAGCCCCTATGTTCATCTGCCTGAAACAAGCTGTTTTAGCTCCTCTCTGTTTGGGAAAATTGTCTTTGGCTAGATGCCCCTTGTAAACAGAAGGTGGATGGAGCTGCTGTGGTCACAGAAGGAATATCCCTTTTTGAACCAGCCCTCATTTCTTTGCCTTTTCCTTCATTTTTCAAGAAGCTCCACTTTCTGGTAGTTTTTTTAAAAAGTGGTCTTCAGCAACAGTTTTCACCAGGCTTTCTGACGGTCTTTCACATTGGTTGTTTTGTGAAAGACCTTCAGTTATTTTTTGTTGGTCTGTTAAGCCATTTAACACTGATCTATTAATCATCCAATCATATATAATGCTCCTAACTCAAGGGATGAACAAGTGTTGTATGAACACATCAACATTCAGCAAAGAATCAACTTCATATTTGATCTTAAGGCACTTTGTTACACATCATTTGTTGACAGTCTCTTTACGTGAAAAATGTCTAAGTTAAAACAGTTTTGATGGGCACAAAGTTGTGTTTTTGTCCAAGCAAAGTAAGAAAAAAAATCCAGCAAAAACCAGACACAGGACTTGAGAGTTACACCTAGACCTTCAATTGATCCATGTGAGGGACCAAGCAGCCAAGGCATAGAGGACACAGAAAAACTTTTCTTCAAAATGGGTTTTCTATATTTTAACCCTCGAAAACAGTTCAAAAAGACAAAATTCTAAAATATAATTAGTGGGCCCATAAAAGAGGTCAACTAAATATAACTCTGCAAAAAGTAATTTCCAGAAACTTAAACAAACAAAGTGGGCAACTTAGCTCACAAACTGACCTAATTACAAAGACACAAGAGGGTAGCTTTTATAGTGGTTCGGCCAAACCCTATTACACACAATAGGGGGGAAACAAAAATAAATACTAATACTAACTAAGCACAGAATAACAGAAGTAAACCTAAAACACCCCTGTTTCTGATAAGCACATGGTTGGTCCTGCTGAGCAGGCATTTTGTTCTTAAAGTCCTCAGCCACACCTTTTGCCCAGACAGGAAACAGCCACCATCCCAAACCAGGTAACTCAAAGAAAGAGAAACATAATTAATATAACAGAAAACATTTTTAGAAAAACCACACAATGCTACTATCCGTGCGCTTCATAATATCAGTGTTAGGTTCAAGTAAAATGGTGAATTATATTAGTGAAGCAACTGCAAACCAAACTAATAAAGTGAACGAATGGACTCGTTTTACCTATGTGTGGCTGATGTCATCACAATCCATCTACTGTTCAGTAAAGCCTCATTAGAAATAGTCGCAGTGGAAGGGTGGCTTCCAACAAGCCGTTCTTAATGAAGGGAAATAGGAAGAAAAGGCTGAGGTATGTCAAACAATACAAGAACTGGGCTGTAAATCAGTGGGAACAGGTCTGATGGAGTAATGAATCCAAATGTAAGATTTCTGATTTGTCAGCTGTCTGTAAACATCGTGGATGCTCTGTCAGGGTTTGGGGCTGTATGCCAGCCAGTGGTGTTGGAGATCTTGTCAAAACCAGTGGCATTATGAAGAGAGAACAGTGCCATCAGATTTTAATCCACCATGTAATACCATCTGGAAAGCAACTGATTGGCAACAGTTTCATTTTTCAGCATGACAATGATCCCAAATGTACTGCTAGTGCAGTAAAAGCATATCTGGATAGAAAAACACAGAATGGAACACTATCAGTCATGGATGTTTGCATGTTTGAATAAATTGCTGCGCGTTCTCCTCATTTTTCCTAGCAAGATAAAAAGAAATGAGGGTTGGTTCTATACTTTTTTTTTTTTTTTTTTTACATATGAAAGGAAAAGCAGAATAGTACCACTTTGTATGTACATGGTGTGATATCTTATGAAAACATCACACGTCTCATATTTCTTTTTTCTTTTACCTTTGGCTGTGCTGTGTCATATTCGGAGTGGTTTTCAGTGTGTTTTTTTTTTTTTCTCTTTTAAGTCAAAGCCTAGATAAGCAAAGGGTGGTTGAAGAGCCAGTCTACATTCTCAAGGTCCTCACGCATACAGACACAGTTGTACATGTACACAGGCATGTTACACATGCACATAAGGGAATCTGTGCTACACTGTGGACTCAGTGATGATGACCTTTGCTGATGTGATATTAAACAGACTGGGTAATTGACATTTTTAATCTGATATCTGTATCAGAATTTTTTCAGCTATGCCCTGACTTTTTTTTCTTGTCATAAGCAAGTTTATACAGCAATTTTGTTAATGAGCATAAACCGTCTATTGAGCAGGGGCAAGAAAGGGGCACTAGCATTATGTAAATTAGGATATCGAGTATGCAGATTTTCCTCGTACCATTTCCTCATGATCTTCCGGCAAGGATTCTGTCTCCCTATCAGAGAGTGATCAGAATAGCCAGACCATTGTTAGCGCTGGCACAATACAGCATTGTAGAGCCTCCTTTTGTGTGAATCGTTCAATAGTGTAGGATCTTTTCCAATGGCGAGGTTTTGGTGAAGGGATAGACGACGCTCTGCGCGATCATTGTTCTGTTTATGGAGAATAAATGGCACTTATTACCTATAATCAATATTTCACCTACAATTCCAAATAACTGCACTCTGTGTCTGCAGGATTTTTGTCTGGCAAAGTCATTTCAGTAGTGCCAGAACCCATTGTTGCTGCCGTAATGAAAGGCAATTCACGTAAATGATTAAATGTAGAATCAGGGTGGCTTCTTTCTCACCAAAGCCAAGTTGCCTTGGGCAGTTTCCAGTAGTATGTCAACCATTAGTAGTCACCGTTTTTGTCATATGTCTTATTAATGCCCTGCAGTCTTGATTAGAAAAGGAGCTGGTGCCCAGTAATGCCATACATACTTGTAGGCAGTCAGATATTCATGAAAACACACTTAAAAAGGATTGTTCTCAAGTGTTAATGGAAGCCATTTCTGTCTTCCTAAAAAAATATCTGTGCAATTATATTTGACATTGTTACCTCTAAAACTTTCAAACTTCAAAACCTCTACCTCCCTCAAAATATTCAGAGTCCCAGTTGCATGGTATTCTACTTTTCTTCTTACGTGCTTTTTTATTCAGAATAGAAAAAAAGGTTAAATGAATTGAATTCTGCCCCTGGCTTTCTATTACTTTCTTTGCTTGCTTCGTCCTTCAGCTCCTTTCATGTGTCCTCTGAGTTCATCTCCCTGAAGTTTTGAATCTAGGTTGGACCCATTTTCATACGCGGAACTAGGCGAGGGAAAGATAATCGTGTAATTGCCAAACCATAGTGCATCACCAAAGCAGGAGCCTGGTGTAACCGGTGAGGCTGATGTAAGCATCTTTGAAAGGGTTAGGAGACCGGAGATTTAACCTGACAGGAAACACAGCACATCAGAAATTTAGAAGAAATGTCATTGAAAAAAGGCTTCCCTTGATTATTTTTTGTTGTTTTGCCTGCTGACGCAGATATGAGGACATATCTGTGAAACCGTGACATTTTCAGACCTTTGTGTTACACGCCGCTTAGAGTTTGCTCAGGTTTGACCTTTTAATGCCTGTTACATGGCAGACTCCCAGAGAGAGAAGAGCAGAAAATGATCGAGAATATCTGGAGCTTGGGGGTAGTTTGGGAATTGATTGCATGCTTTCTGCCTTTCTGATGACAAACCACTTACCCATGAGACCAATACATGGAATAAATATTTGGTTTGCTGGCATGCATGTGTAATTCTTCCCCCTCAGTCACACCCAACAGATTAAATTTCTTTTCACTGTGCAATGCACAGCTAAAGTAGTGATTACGTTTATTCCGAATGACGTGCGCCAATTCTACCACGGGGCGTCTATATAAGGACACCTTGCACAGATCTTTCTCTGTGGGCCCATGGCACTAGCAGTCATTAACCTTCTAGTCAGGCAATTTGGGGCAGAGGAGTGTTTCTCTTCCAGCAAGCTGGATGTGACTTGTAGACAGGAAGGCCAACATCTTCTTTACAAGGTGAAAAGGGACATTTTTATTGGCCGTTTGATAAATTTGGTGTCCGCGGTGTGGCACATCGTCCTTGTGCCTCTGTTTCTTGCTCTCATTTGCACTCCATTAGTATTTTCCTTCATTCTATTGCTCCCATTCATTTTCCCCTCAGGTCACCGCTTTATTCTCTGGTCCCACCGCTCTCTATCGCCCTCCTCCTCTCATTTTCTCCCATCTGCTCCTTATGTCGCTCACACAGAATGGATTGTAACTGACTTTATCCCCACCCCCTACCCCACCCCACCCCGCCCCTTCCCTCAAATTTTCTTCCCCTGTGTCTCCTAGTCTTCATCTCCACAGTGGATCAGCTGTTGCTGGCCAGAGCTGAAGGTGACTTGCTGGCTGGGCCAACGGCTGCAACACAGGACATGGGTCCTGCCTCTCCTCCCCGCTCGTGTCTTGTGTTGCAGCCAGTGGAGCTGCCTGTCTGCCCACTGATGACGCGTGAGCTCCAGGAGTGGACGGATCTTATCAGCCGTGGACCTGCCGACACAGCTCCCCATCTTACCGCTAGCTTGAGCCTAATCACTGTCATTCTGTGTAGTTATCCCATATCTAAATATGTTCTCTCCCACAGTTTAAAGCAAATAAACTACTTCAGCAGAAATGTTCCTCATTGTGTTTGTCATGATAACAGTGGAGTGTTTTTTGCATCATAATGGGATGTCTCACCAAGCGTACAGCTGCAGTCCATTGAGAACAGCTCCCTGTTAACATTTGCACTGTGACATCGGAAGCAGAGCTAGAGCCATCAAGATTATTATACTTTTCAAACTATAAACACGAGGCAAGCCAAATAGCTTTTTATTAATCTGTGTCTCGCATCAAATGAAGCAGCACTTCTGGCATTTCCAGGGAAGAAATGTTATTATGAAGCAGTAGCTCTTGACAAGGTCAACAGTGGTGCTCCTCTATGTGAGACGGGCAGATGCTGTGGAGGCACGCACAGGGTGTCTGAGCCCCTTTAAATGCATCCTCTGTTCCCCACATGTAAATGAACAGTATAGCTGAAAATTAGATAGAGCAGAGACGACTCCAGAAGTGAGAGATAAAGAAGCAAAGGCAGCAGGAAAAGGACAGACATGCTGTACAGTGCCTCCTGCTACCAGATATATCCACTCACCTTGTGCTGTCACTCAGACTTGGTCAGCGTGTGTGTGTGTTTGTGGGAGACAGAAAAATAGAGAGATAGTGGGGTGAAAGGAAGTGTTTGTGCACATCGGGTGTTCTGGGTTTCTGTGTGTGCAACTTTTTAATAATGGAAAGTGTGCGAGAGTGCGTGTGCTTCAGAGTAGACAGGGGGTGTCACCTGATTAGAATGTAAATCTGGACGCGGGCTCTTGCTGTTTTTCAATCTCCCCCCACACGGATTGTTTACCAGAGGGATTGAAAGGAGGCTGTGTGCTGAATGCTGCGCGAGCTGATATTGGCTGACTGTGTTTACCCTGCGTTCATACACGTCTCAGAAGTATACAGATTAAAAAATATATTTAACATACCTTCAATGACCTGATCATAAAGTAGCCTTAAAGGGAAATGACTCCTTATTTTCACTGCCCTGGGAACTTTTTTTTCTGCTTGGATTCACTGTTTATAGCTGACTAATTGAATGCAAATGAGCTCAGCACTCTCTTTCTGAAGACTAAATGAAAGAAAAGTTTAACATCCTGGAAAATATGCTCTGTAAAATATGAAAGCGCTGTTACAGCAGCTTCTAGCAGCAGCATGTCGGCTTCACTGAGCAACGGGGGAAAACGGCAAATCTGACTTTAATTGTGAGAAGATTCACCTACCAGCAGCACTAAAAATGTGCAGTTTATATGTCTGTAAGTTTTGTTACATTGCTGAACTATTTCAAGTTTGGGAGTGACGTTTTCCTGCATGATCTGTTTGTTACCTGCCTTGGGTAAAAAAATTGTTTGTATAGATTATATGAAGAAGATACGATATACTAATTTGTGAGCCTAAAGTTGTACTGGAATGTTTTTTTCCTCATCTTTGACTGAAAACACACAGTCTAAAGCACTAAAACACAACTGTAACCGAAAGCTAACGCTGAAGCCAGATAACTAAATGAAAAAAAGGAAAAACCTGCACACAAAGAAGAAGTAAGAGAGGCAGAAGAGGAGATCTGTTCTAACAGATTGCCAGGTCTTAAGGTTGGATTTGCTGTGCTACAGATTTTTCTACATCAGTATACTTTGTGTCTGCAATCAGCAGTTACAGCTTGAACGAGAGAGCTATTCCCCTCCCACTGTGGTCTAAACTCCCCATCCAACAGCCGACTTGGTATGGTAATGCCACGGCAACAATATCGAGTCAAGAAATGCATTCAGTTCGCAGCAGGAGAGATGGAGACGGGGTCTGAAAGCAGGATCAGGAGTTGAAAGGTCTTGTCACAGGTGTCTTATCACTTTGTGTTATATTAGATATTTGTGCAGTGGTAGGCACCCCTGGCTGAATGTCACGGCACCGGGTTAAGACACTGACATTTGATTGATGATGACATGAGGTGAAATAAAGCCAGGGTTGCGCTCAAAGTAAAAGAAAACAGAATTTAAGTGGGAGTGATAAAGTAAGAAAAAATGAGTTTCATCACATCTGCTGCGGCACAGCTCAGGTCATGCTAACGGTTGCTGTGTTGTTCATATTGTGATAAATATCAGCAAATTTAGCACGTGTTGACTGATATTTTGATGACAAAACTGTTTGGCAATCGCGATCTTTCACACTTGTGGTCGTGGCATCTATTATTTCAAAATGTCTAAGAATAATTCAGAGTGAATAAGAGATTTCCACCCATTTTAGGGCGGAGCCTTTGGTTATCAAACCTGAGGCAAAGGCTCAGCCATTAAAGAAGTTAAAGAACTATTTGTGGCAAAGCAGATAAGATGACAAATATGCACAAAATTATTTCTGTCTCTTAATCACATAGAGTACTGAGCAGTACAGGAAACTGCTCAGTTATGTGAACTCATCATCAACGAATGTGGGTAAAACAGAAACTACAGTTTTATCTTTTTTGGTGATGTTGACCACATGTCCACTCTCAAGCTTTGTGCCATCACCCAAAAGTTAAATGTTACAGTCAATAAAAGATATATCAGTTTATAGCAATATCCAACCTGATTACAGACTACAGCTGGACATAGACAGGTAACATCATTTTGACTTACAGTCACCTGGATCTGGAGTTGTACTGTGAACAAACTCCCGAAGCCCAATTCGACCAGAATAGGACTAGAAATTTTGACCAACATTTTCTTGGCTGGAAACCCACGATATCCCAGCAGACTGGTGGTTGAAAAGTTAATATTTAGTGATTTAAGCTACATTAGCAAACGTTATTGATGCTATTTAGAGAACAAATAAACTTTAGACTTTAGAAGTCACAGCGATGTCCCCACATTATCAGAACAGTTTGAACTTTTGCTGTGTTTTGGTTAAATTGTGTTTTAAATCTGCACTACTGATTTGTGTTATGAAATTACCTCTTCGTCTTCTTTTGGCCGCAGCAACATTAGTCTTATTAGTCTATTAATGGCAAGTCAGGCTGCTGAAGCGCCAACACCACTGTGTGAGTGCAGTGCAGCATCATGACATCAACAACATTGGACATTAAACCTCTTTTCATTCTATCCTGTACTGTTGTCAGTAGACACGTTAGGAAAATATAACATTTAAAGACAATTTTGAAAAATATTTACAACATAAAAAACTTAAATTAATACTTGTGAATATTTTGTATTCAAAAGAAGCCTAAAAAGCTATTGGGGACTTTCAGCATCATCATGCAGTCCACATGTGTATTAAGCTCCTGTGCAGGGCCAAAAATCGCAAGGTAATATTCTAAGAGGTAAAATATTGAGCCGTACATGTACCAGTTTTGTGGGTTTTATCACAAAATAAACAGTAAGTTATCTATGCCTCCCTCTTATTTACTTCAGGTGAATTTCTGGTAATAAAAATGGCTATGTGCAGGAACACTGAATTGTAGGTATACTCCAAGTGATATAGTGATAATAATCATATAATCAATTATAGTGTGTTAAATATTGCCAAAGACAAAAGAGTGGACAACGAGGACTCATAAAGTCAAGCTTGCTCACTGTGATAAAGCATTGCCAATACAGCTCAGGCTCATTTACGAGATGGAGTATGTGGCCACGAAATCAATTCCTCAGTCTATTCCAGGAGCTGAAGATCCACACACACACACACACACACACACACACACACACACACACACACACACACACACACAAGCCAAAGGAGGAGAGGTGGGGAATAAAAAGCAATAAAAGGAGAGAAAACATACTGAAGAAAGGGCAGAGTGTGCAGCAGAGAGCTAGTCCTCTATTAATTATATGCTTCTGTTGTTACTTTACAAAATGTGAGACAGCCACATCTTGGGCTCCTTCAACCCTGGCGATACAGCTGAGCTACTTTTTTAGCTATAAGACATACACGTTTTACTTGTGACTGACAGCAGCCTGAATTAAAGGGAAGTTTTACATGATGGTATTGAGACCTGCCATCCAGTGGCGTGTCTAGAAAATTTTTGTTGGGGGGGCCAGGTAGGGGCACAGATTTGGAGAAGGGTGGCAGATTTAATTGGCAGATAATGTTTAAAAAAAAAATTCTACCAACCCTTAACCATAATTCAATAATCCTATAAACCTAATAACCAAATGCACTTTTAACTCTTATTAGAATGAGATTTTAACCACTACGGTGCAAAGTTTTTAGATACTGCGTTGATAAAGTACAAGAGATACAATCAGTGCTTTGTCAGTGTTTACTCAGCATTCAAGGACAGCAATATTTGCATAGTATTTTTACTGACATATAGTGCACATATGTTTTGGGCAAAAACATTTTTGAATATTAAAATACGAACATTTGTAGCAAACAATTGACAAATTAGCCAGTTCCAATGTAAAACTTTCTCTGCCTGTTAAAAAAAGAAGATAATCTTCTCACAAACTGGTGTTTGATTTTGAAACAGGAAAAAAGTGGAGAAACAACTGAAAAGACTAATATTTGAATAAAACCTGAAAGCAAGTAAATACTTTCTATGCTGCCTTATGGTAAACTTTGGTAATATTGATAAAGAACAACACTGGCTGATGATGAAATACATTCAGCTGGCATGGTGACACTGCCAGTATAACCTGCAGGGCTGGACTGGGACAGAAAATCGGGCATTTTGACTACAGACCGACCCACCAGGTATTAAAGCCATAAAGACTTTGAATGAAAACAAACCCTGTTGTGACAGTGATGTACAGTCTTTTTGGTATATGTATGATTTCTATACATTTTACGTCAGATAAAAACTTTGGTTGTAAGATTTAGATAATTATTTAATAAAAGCTAGATATTTTAAATGAGAATAAGAAAGAAAAGTATTTCTTTGTGCCCCCTTTCCCTGTTAATGCCCTACCTGGCCCCCTGGCAAAACTTTGCTAGACCCGCCCCTGCACAGTTACCAGCTGTCAGCTACATAAAAAAGGATCCTGGTGGGTGGTCTTCACGTTTCCCTCTCACCAGATATCCAAACCAACATCATGACCAGCAGCTTTACAGCTGTGGCTCCAGCAAACATCAGCTGATACTAGAAATTAATATTAAATAAATTCTAACAACAGCCGATCAAGCTTAAACGTGCTGCTGTTGTTTAGCGCAACATCTGCTGGTTTCGTCTTTCTGGCGCAAAGTGGGCGATAAACAAACAAGAGAGAAAAGCCGATCAGCTGATCATCGATCAGTTTCATGATTGAAGTAGCAACAGGAGAGGCAGGATGAGAGAAGAGGCAGCTGTGCAGCGTAAACACACAGAATAAATCCAGCTTTGTGTCTTTTTCCATTCTAGCTGAAGTTCGGGACAAACTGCGTCTCTTCTCAGCTCAATACGAAACGTGTAATATTTTCTCTGATTGAGGGACCATTCCATTTTTTTAAGGAGCCGTTGGCAACTCTACTAACTAACCTTATGAATAAAATAAAGTTCACTATCAGTAACATCATAGCAACCGAACAGCTGTATAAAAACTCCAAGCTGGCTAGAACGCAGTATGAGTTATTGCAACTGACAGTAAAAAGTCAGCACAACGAAAATAAACTCCACCTAAACTTAGTTTATATCTGACCCAGAGAGACTGCAGGTCATAACTTCTTACCTGAAGTTCAGTTCACCTGACACTCGGACTGGCGGCTGCCTCGGGTCTCTCCTCCTGCCTCCCCTTCCCTCATCCACCTGCTGCCTCTGTGGAAGCCCCGCCATAGCCACCACCAAACAACGGAGTTATTTCTACACATCGACCTGCATCTGGCCAATCCACCACCTCTCATTGTTCATGCCGTTACAAAAAAAATAAAAAATAAGTCAAATAAGCCCGATGGCCAGTCCAGCTATGTTAACCTGCAACCAAATCTGCAGCTCCATACAGCAATGTTACGACTTAGATTACATCTTATAACTCATAACTCTTATGTTAGCTGCCCTCAGTAGCATACTGTCTGAAATATTCCACGGCTGCAATAATTCTTTAAGTGTTATTTTTTCCTTGGGATTCTAATTTCGCCGAAGTTTACTAAACTCAACAAACTTAATATTACTTACCGGGACATTTATTCTGTCCTCATTTTCTTTCACCGAAAAATTGTTTCCTGCAGTGACGTCTTTCGTGCTTGGCTCTCCTACCTTTGCTAACGTGATGCACATAGCGCAGAAGCCGATGCTGCATTCACCTACACTCGGATATCTGAGCGTCACCGTGAAAACATAATCGGACATTTGATATTTGATTGAATTTTATTGTTTTGCCTTTGGGGTGGCACCTGGGGTGGCCAGTCTGGTTGGGGGGGTGGCCTGTGCCCCCCCAGGCCACCCCGCTGGACACGCCATTGCTGCCATCATGTATGGTTTTGAGACAGTTGCACTGACAAAGAGAGAGGTGATCAAGATGGCGCCGAGTATGGCAGCCTCGTCGCGAGCTCCCCCAAGCAACGGCTTTCTTCTGTGTTTAATTTTACTTTTCCTTTATTTTTTCACGAGCAGCACTTGTCTCCTTGTGTACGACCGACAAACCTTACTGGACATAAAAGACGGTCTTTCTTATAACTTTCCGGAGTTCAAGTTTTGCAACACGGACGCTCCGTTTGCAGACCCCCCATTCATCTCACCTGAGACGCCTTTGTTCTCTGGCCCTGGAGGCCGCAAACGCCGACGCAGAGGGAGAAGATCTGGCGTTCTGGTTCGACTGAGACGGCGCACTTACAGACCACCGTTACCCAGTTTATTACTGGCTAATATGCAGTCTCTGGAGAACAAGCTGTGCGAGCTTCGGGCACGGATCTCATTCCAGCGAGAGATGCGGGACTGCTGCGTGATCTGCCTCACAGAAACCTGGCTATCGGACAAAGTACCGGACTCCGCAATACAACTGCCGGGGTTCTCTGTGCACCGCGCGGACAGGTCACAGGATCTTACTGGGAAAAGCAGAGGCGGTGGTGTGTGTTTCATGATCAACAACAGCTGGTGTGATTATGCGAACGTGCACCCGGTCAAATCCTTCTGCTCACCGGACCTGGAGTACCTGATGATTAAGTGCCGGCCATTCTGGCTACCGAGGGAATTTACAGCAGTGATTATTACGGCTGTTTACATTCCCCCACAAGCCGACACTGACCGTGCACTCAGGGAACTGTACAGCGCGATCAGCAGCGAGGAAACCGCACACCCAGAGGCAGCGTTTATCACAGCCGGAGACTTTAATAAGGGAAACCTGAAGAAAGTCTCACCAAAACTCCATCAACACATCCTTTTCAACACACGTGGAAACCGGCTACTCGACCACTGTTACACCTCTTTCCGGGATGCGTACAAAGCCCTCCCCCGCGCCCCATTCGGCCAATCAGATCACTGCTCCATCCTGCTCCTGCCCGCCTACAGGCAGAAGCTGAAACAGGAAGCTCCAACCCGGAGGGCGGTGCACTGTTGGACGGACCAATCGGAGTCTGCGCTGCGGGACTGTTTTGATCACGCGGACTGGGAAATGTTTCACGTGGCCGCCAGAGACATTGATGAATACACAGACTCAGTCTGTGGATTTATCAGGAAATGCGTGGAAGATGTCGTCCCATCCAGAACAGTCAAATCCTTCCCAAATCAAAAACCCTGGATTAACGGAGATGTTCGCGCGGCACTGGCGGCACGGAACACCGCCTTTGCCTCCGCGAACACATCGGACTACAAACACGCACATTACCAACTCCGGAAGACGATCAAAGCAGCCAAACGTGAGTACAGGGACAGGGTGGAACAACAGTTTGACAACCCTCGGAGTATGTGGCAGGGACTAAACACGATCACAGACTTTAGAGGGAAAACCAGCACACCGCAGACCACGGCCTCTCTGTGTGAGGATCTAAACGTATTCTACGCTAGATTCGACACAGCGAACACCATGAGACCGGACAGTGTGCGCACCGCGGATGACGTCAGTGCGCACACTGTGTCTGAGGAGGATGTGCGGAAGTGCTTCAGGAAGGTGAACGCACGCAAAGCTACTGGTCCGGACGGGATTCCCGGCCGCGTCCTCAGGTCATGCGCGGCTCAGCTGGCTGGAGTGTTCACGCACATCTTCAACCTTTCCCTCTCTCTGTCTGTAGTCCCAGCCTGCTTCAAAATGGCCACCATCGTCCCTGTACCCAAATCCTCCACCATCTCCTCATTGAACGACTGGCGACCTGTAGCCCTGACCCCCATCGTAAGCAAATGCTTCGAGAAGCTGGTCAGGGACTTCATCTGCTCTGCACTACCCGACTCACTGGACCCTCTACAGTTTGCATACCGCCACAACAGGTCCACTGATGATGCCATAGCCCTGACACTACACACTGCCCTGTCACACCTGGAGAAGAGAGACACGTATGTGAGGATGCTGTTTGTAGATTACAGCTCAGCATTCAATACCATCGTTCCCTCGAAGCTGGACAGGAAACTGCAGGATCTAGGACTGAGCAGCTCCCTCTGCAGCTGGATCCTTAGCTTCCTGTCTGACAGACGCCAGGTGGTCAGACTGGGCAGCATCACCTCATCCCCCATCACACTGAACACTGGTGCTACAGGGGTGTGTACTGAGCCCTCTCCTGTACTCACTCTACACCTACGACTGCACAGCCACTAACAGCTCCAACATCATTGTGAAGTTTGCGGACGACACTACAGTGGTGGGTCTTATCACCAACGGTGATGAGACGGCTTACAGGGAGGAGGTCAGCGCCCTGACCCACTGGTGTCAAGACAACCATCTCACCCTCAACGTCGCAAAGACAAAGGAGTTGATAGTGGACTTCCGGAGGTGCAGAGAAGTACACACCCCCATCACCATCAACGGCGCTGCTGTGGAGAGAGTGAGCAGCTTCCGGTTCCTTGGCGTACACCTGGCTGAGGATCTTACGTGGTCAGTACACACAAACAAAACAGTGAAGAAGGCGCAGCAGCGCCTCTTCTTTCTCAGGAGACTGAAAAGATTCGGCATGAGCCCCCGCATCCTCAGGACCTTCTATCGCTGTGCCATTGAGAGCATCCTCACTGGATGCATCACCACCTGGTATGGCAACAGCACCGCCTACAACTGCAAAGCTCTCCAGCGAGTAGTGCGGTGCTCTGAACGGATAATTGGAGGTGAGCTTCCCTCCCTCCAAGACATCTACAGGAAGCGGTGCCTGAGGAAAGCGGGGAGGATCATCAAGGACTCCAGTCACCCCAGCCATAAACTGTTCAGACTGCTTCCATCAGGAAGGAGGTTCTGCAGCATCCGGTCCCGTACCAGCAGACTGAGAGACAGCTTTTTCCATCAGGCCATCAGACTGCTGAACACGTCATAGACACCTCAGCTTCACTACTGGAACTTCAACATTATGCACTCCACACTGTATATAAATGCCACTTGTTTTGCACATATTCAACTCTGTATATTTTATATATTTTATTATTATTATTATTATTTTATTTTATTTTTTTACTATTTAATTTGTAAAAATGTGTATACACACACACACACACACACACACACACACACACACACACACACACACACACACACACACACACACACACACACACGTAGGAAAATATTTAGTATACACATCCAGAAATGCATACACTATTATATATTGTACATATATTTATTAGTTTCAGGTTGGCCATTCTTGTATTTTGCTCGTTTGTATTGTTGTGTTTGCACATCTCTGTTGCTTGTGGGGCTCGCACACAAGAATTTCACTTGCATGTGCTGTGCCAGTGTGCCTGCACATGTGATGTGACAATAAAAAGTGATTTGATTTGAGGTGGTGGAGCTGGAGTACAAGCAGGAGGAAAAGAGGAAGACCTCGGAGCAAGTTTGGACATGGAAAAGGCTGGTGTGACAGAGGAAGATGCAAGGGATAGGGTGAGATGGACACAAATGATCTGCTGTGGTGACCCCTAAAGGCAGAAGCTACTGCATTTACACCCAACATCCAAATTACTCTGGTGTTTTAGGACCTCTAAAATCGAGACTTCTGGAAATTTATGATGCAGACCCCCCAATTTCTTTTCTGACTGGTTCTTATGAGTCACCAGCACCAACATCAAGCAACATTAATGGCTAGACCTTAAATTTTAGATGATTGATTCTGTCTTCGTAGTTATTTTTTTCTCCATTCTCCATTTCTGGTGAAGCATAATCTTTCTGGTACGACTCTAAGATCCTTTTCATCATCTGAGTCAGGCAGTTTTCCAGTTGCCATGTTTTCCATAGCTATGACTGCCTTGTACTTGTACACCCTTATCAGAGAAAATTCCTACATGCAACCGATCTGCTACCTGTTTACATGGGCAACAAGGTGGTTACCGTGCTGTACTTAGAGGCCTGTTAACATAGGCTTGGGATTATTTCTGGAATGGTAAACGGTTTGTCTGGGCAAAGATCAGTTTCATCTTAAAGCACCATTTTTGTTGTCGAAAACAACAACAAATTAGTGCGGACGCTTCTCGAGCTTTTAGAACAATGTGCCAACACTCGCTGGGGAGATGACACAGGAGGGAGTCTTTCAGAGAAACTTAGCATTGATAAGAGGTTCTAAAGAGACACTGTAAAGTAGAGAGAGAGTGCGGGAAGAGGAAACTAACTATTAAAGCAGAGACATTAGAGTGAGAGATGGTAGGAAAGGGACAAAAAGATTGGCAGCTGAGAGAGATAAAGACAGACAAGCAGAAAGGGGAAAGTAAATGAAGGGAAAGAGAGTGGCAAAACAGAGATAGTGAGTGGCAAGGAAGGAAAGGCAGCAGGCCTAGATAAGCAGTGAAAGGGACGAAGTTAGAGAGGCAGACTCTCCGGTCTCAGAGAGAAAGTGGAGAATAGAGTAGCTGGGGATGATTTATTAAAACTGAGTGAGGCAGCCCTTCAGAGACTGTCGCTACTTTTCAATGAGTTTCAGACAGGGTGACTGAGAGTGACACATCAGTCAATAGAAACAAAAACTGTGCCCAAGTCTTCAATGAAAGAAACTTCTGA
This sequence comes from Diplotaxodon limnothrissa, assembly GCF_057381915.1. Lineage (NCBI taxonomy): Eukaryota > Metazoa > Chordata > Actinopteri > Cichliformes > Cichlidae > Diplotaxodon > Diplotaxodon limnothrissa. The sequence continues at coordinate 19,630,880 of NC_140616.1, forward strand.
ACAATGTACAATTATCTGGCAGTGGAGGTCTTTGAGGCTGTACACAACCAGAAAACACAAAGACACAAAATTATTCTTTATATATCCCAGTGGTGTTGTAGTAGTCGGTATACAAAGAAGAGTGAGGGCTCGACCGCCAGCACACACCTTTTCCAATTTTGTGTTCCCTGTGTTTTCAATGAGCGTGTTTACCCACTGCTGAGAAAACAGGCAAAAATCTCAATGCAAGCAAAGAGACTCTCCCAGTCATTCTGAAGTGCAATAAGCAGCTCGAGAGGAGGAATAGCCAGGAAACATTTTGAACCAGCGCAGCATCGGCAGGGCACAAAACAACCATTGCCACCATAAGCCTTCTGAAATTGCGTGGTATTTATCTTTCCCACAAAATAAAAACACAGTGGATAATAGATTTTGTAGCATCTTACTGAGAATTATAAACAGCACCACATAGGCTGGTTATAAGATGTTAAAGCAGTAAAATGTGCTTTCCAAGTTTTAGCTCAAGACATCTCACAGGTCCCTCACCTTTAGCCCTGCTCCAAATGGGCTGTTTCAGTGTCTTAACTTTAAATTGAACTGCAGCTGCTGACATCTAGGAAGAGGTGAGTGATGGAGAATAGAAGCCAGTGACAGCAGCATAGCACATTCAATTGGCCGGGGCAGCAGGGACCCACTCCGAACTGGTGGAATATCTTCAATGTTAGAATACATAATAAAACACCAAGAACTGTGTAAAAGGAGCTTGAATAACAAATAACTCAAGACAACAAGCTGAATGGCTCAGTCAGTGTAGAGTAAAAATCAGATGCCAAGCTACTTGTGACAAGTAAAACTTGAATTCTATTTCTACTTTTAGTGATTGATTTCCAGCAACCATTCACCAAGAGTTTGAGCGTACATCACGCTCAACCAATTTCAATCCGGTTGTTCAGTGATGACACGACGAATCCTACTTCCGGGCCTAAAGTAGTCTGCGTTTAATATGGCTTTTGTGTTGTTAACATGTTTAATGTTTTGTATTTTCTTCTATTTGATCTCATAAAGCTCCTAAAACAGTCAGTGATCACTGTTGACCTCCCTCGGCTTTTATTACCGCTAATCATTTATTTAAGCTCAGTTTTTAAAACCTTAGGATGTAACTACAGCCCATGCTGCAGTATATGAATGACTAACCTTGTATTGTGGATGGATTATCTCAGTTGTTCTCCTGGCTGAAGTTTGGTCCTTTTACAGCATCCTGCCATGCGATTACATTTGTTCCTGACCACCGACAACACTCACGTTAACTTTTATCGAGTGGAAAAAAAGTTAGCTTGTTTATATTATGCTAACATAGCTGTGTCACTAGCGGTCACGTAGCACATCATTAAATACCAGCTAGCCCAACTTCAGTAACCCTACAAACGTCACTGCTTTTTAGTTTTCTGTCTTCATTTATGCTGGAAGTGATAGCAGAGCTGTATGTTTTAATTTGTTTCCAAAACCCCGCAGTCAGGACATGTTATGTTGTATTTAGATAGAAGCTAGCGAGCTAACTTCCTGCTAACTTCTAACTCCGTTAAATGTCATAAATTCCGTTTTCATGGATGCCTGGATGTTAAACTCAATTGTTACACCTGGTAGAGCAGAACGCTGATCATTTTATTAAAGATGAAAGACTTTAGACAGTTTTTCAACTCTCAGTAATGCCATAGTGATCGTTTGATATATGGACCTGCAGCGGAGTTTAGGTCCAGACACGGCTAGTGACGTCAGACTGAACAACCGGATTGAAAGGTGACTGCACGGTCGTATGGTCAGAGGCAACCTGTCCAAACAATTTCAGTCTGAATCACAGTGACTGCAATCACTCTCAGACGGTTTGGCTAAGCTTTCCAAATAATCAGCATCTAATTTATGAATGCACAGATTCCTAACATAGTGCAAGTAATCTGAGTTAGTCTACGTCTATGAGTACAACTCATCTGCGAGTCACTTTGCATTAGGGGTGCTGACTCAGCTGGTTTTATTCTGATTATATTCTTATGTAAAAAATAACCTATATCATTTTGCAGTTACGTCATTGTCCTGCAGCTATGTCTCTGTTTCGAGAAGAGTTTCTGAATACCTGTTTCAACTCTACGAGGTTCTGGCTGAATGTAAGTAGTTGACAAGAATTTTTGTTTAATATGAATTTCTGTGTATGTAGACACAACAGATTTCTGAAGATTTATCAGGTAATTGTTGTATTGACACAGACTGCAAACTGGTAAAAGACTGACTCAGTCTTATTGGTGTTTTAACGCATCAAAGTTGCTTCGAAGACAGCAGGGGAGTGGTCACAGATTGGTGCTGAAGCAAGCATTTCAAAGAAAACATGACTGCAAGTTGACTGCACACAGTCTGACCTTTGTTTTCCAGAGTGTGAGTATAGCATAACTCAGAAGAAGAAGAAGAATATCAGGTAAAGTCGTGGTTATAATTACAGATTTTTACACTACAGTTCATGTAAGGAACTGGTGGTTAACATGCTACTCACTATGTCTGTGAAGGTTCTCAGTCATCCAGGTCATCGTAGTCAAAGGAGCTTGCAAAGAAAGGCTTCTGGACTTCTTTAAATTACTTGAAGACGTTTCACCTCTCATCCGAGAAGCTTCTTCAGTTCTAAGGTCAAATGGTGGAGAGTCCCAGATATAAACCTAGTGGGAGTAACCCCCCACAGAGGGACAAAAGGACCCTCTAATGATCCTCGATCTAATCGCCTGAGCCAAGGTGTGAAACTGAGTGTGGGTCCCAATCAGCCAGAGTTTCGGGTGAGTTCATTGTGAAACCTGGCCCCACCTTATCATGCGAATTCCTGAGATCAGATGGCCCAGGATGTGAGTGGGCGTTAAGGCGTCTGGGAAGGGATCTCAAAACTGGATTATAGATGGCAGAGAGTTGGTGTCGTAAACCCCCGCCTCTGTTCAAAGATGGTCGCTCACAGTGGACATAGATGGCTTCTTGTGAGCGACCATCTTTGAACAGAGGCGGTCTTCAAGTAATTTAAAGAAGTCCAGACGCCTTTCTTTGCAAGCTCCTTTGACAATGCTACTCACTACTTTTTCACTATTTTATATTAACAGTTACATATGAAATATGTAAATGGAAATAATACTCTCATTGGAAATTTCGCTGGAAAAAAAAAATACAGTACTATGTTGGAACACAAAGAAGTACAGGTTGATTAAAAGTCGGCTGAACATAAAATCTAAAATGAAAACACAGAAAGCCACGGCCAGTCTTTGTTGCCTGGTTTCAAACTGATCTCATAAGTTTAATAGAAAGTGAGTTGCCCGAGAGTTGCCACTCTCGAGTTATTTATTTTTAAGGGAGTAGTGTATACTTCTTTTTAAGCATCCTTAAGTCTGTAGCTCAGTTTTAATAAAACATTTTGGGGTTGACTTGAGAGAAAGGTGGTGAAATGTAAAAGTGAGGTTAAATGTCACATGATATTTGGATGCAAACTATAATCACCATATACCAGTATCATTTTGAAAATGTTGCCAACAGAAACTAAGGTGGTAGAATTTCAAGTATAGTTTTAAAAGATAAAGGACATTTTTATGATAGTTTGACCTTATTTGACTTTGAAGAGAGGTCAGAGGTCGAAAGTGAGGTGATATTTAGAATCTCCAATATATCGAGTCTATATGTTGTCAATACAAACAAAAGCAGTAAGGAACATAGTTTTAAACATTGCTATTTAACATTATTACAAATTGACTTTCAAATCAATCTATTAACCTTGAAGGAGAGGTCAGAGGTTAAATTTGACAAAATATTTAAAATTGTTATACAGTACTTTCTATATATGGACAATACACACCATACCTAAGAATAATAGTTTCTAAGTAATAAGGCTTTTTGTCAGTTTTTAACCAATAAATCACAGAGCTGACCTTGATGGCCTTAGATGATGTAAGCCAAAATGTATTGCTAACACAACCCCACTCTACACCCCTACAAAGGTTTATTGGAATTAATTCAAAACTTTTCTAGCTATCCACTCCAGATCCTCAGATAATGGGAGTGGATGGGCTGCTCTTGCATTCAACATCAAAATATTTGGTGGGGTTTGCTCAGAGTCAAGGTATTTTAGAGTTAGCAGGAGAGAAGAAACAACAGCGATTTGAGGATTTCATAACTCAGGGATTCTTCCACCTGTCTACGTGCACTCACACTCGGGGTTGCCCTTGAAAGGTTCATTGAGTCGATGAAGCGATTTGGATCACAAATTCCTCTGTAAACTCACTGGACTGTGTCGTAGGAACAGGCAGTCAGACATTTTGCAGTGTCCCTGGATTCTGCTAGAATGTGACTTTGATAATGCAAATATCAACATACGCTAAGCCTCGCTGGGCTGATGGCTTGTAGTTTGGGAAAATTTGCTTGTGATTTTAATGAAACCCCATATTTCATCGCTGTGTTGACACCTCAGGTGAAATCAATTCGATGCTCCCTTTGGTTATGGGGGACAGATTAAAAATCCGCACGACATTTCAGGGGATGTCTCTTTGCACTGAAAGTAAATAGACCTGAACTTCATTTCCCAGACCCAAGCTATTTATCCAGAGTAAATAACAGTTTTTCATTTGGATGCCATATTCACAGCAGTCTGCTGTCAACCGACAGGAATAAACTACATCAGAGAAAAATGTCCTTTCTCATCTTCTGTCATGGATTAGATGACCACTGTTTCTCTCCATGTCACCTCCTATAAGTGCAAGTGCTCCAGCTCAAGGGTGTGTGTGGTAGGGAGGAGTCTGTGTGCTGTGTGTATGCAGTCAGACAGGCAGGGAAAAGCAAGGCTCTCAGTTAGGTGAAGTGGAAAGAAATGGGTAAAATACAGTTAAAAAAAGCAGAAGCACTGAAAGCTGCCAGTCACAGGAAGGCAAGTAGAGCCAGTGAGAAAAGAAGGAGCAGTATAAATGGAAAAAGCAATGCGTGCATTTGAGAAAAACAAAATCCAGAGAAACATAAAAGAAAACTGACATGTTGAAGAAAAGCTAGACTGCAAAAAAAGCCCAAAAGTTCATTAGGGTGGGGGTGGGGGGGTAGAAAGACACAAGACAGAGGAGGAGAAACAGAGGACAGAGAGTGATTCAAGCTTCAGAAGATGAGAAATGAATCTGCAGTTGACAGCAGATAGGGGTCAGCTGTGATAAGTGTCCCCCTCTCTATCCTCAGTGGGAGTATAGTCCAGTGCTGAGTTATCAACTGCCAGTCCCCCGATCAGGTCCTACAGACACAAGGTGACCTTTTCTGATCTGTCTGTTGGTGGCGGGAAGCTGCAGACTGCTGACAGTGACAGGTGTTCACTTTCAGCTCGCAGCTCCCACTGGCATGCTGTCATTATGGTTTATTCATCCGTTCTGAAATCACACAAAACTTTAAAGGGTAAAAAAGGTCCCCTGCAGGGCAAACTCAAATTAAGCTTTACTTGCACAAAGACAACGTATGATAATCCTTGCTGGGCTGTAAAAATTGCTGTGTACATTCACTGAGGGAAATCTCACCAGTTGAGTCGAGGGAACGTGCAAATATTGACACCCTGTCAGATTCACTCAGAAATGATGCGAGGCCAATAATGAGGGTGTTCCTTAAAGGCACAGGGTTTTAAAAACGGCTAAGACGAGGGCGAAAGTGATGGATTGCTGCATTTTCCCATCTGTCTGGGATAATGTGTTTTCAGCAGAGCCTGCTTTTCTATTGAAAGACATAATGATTGTCATATATCAGTTAAATGCAATTTTAATGTGTTCAGGTCGGCAAAAAAAAAAAAGATTTGGAGGGGTAAAGTAAGACTCATTATAATTTACTGTTAAGGCACAATTCTCTTCACCATTATCAATACATTCAGTTTATCACCTCGCAGTACATCCAAACCACTCCAAAAAGACTAAAATCGAAAGTAATCCCGGTGGAAATAATGCATGTGCCAGACAAAGGAGCCAGATATTTTCTGGAACTTCTAAAAGCTAAACCTGATAAGAAGCTGCCGTGTGATGGCTGCTCCAACTGGAGCGGAAAGGAAGATATTAAAAATCCTCAGTCATGCACCAGCAGTTGCCAGTCTCTCATTTGGGAGCAGAACTTTGGTGCCACAGCCGCTGATGACACACATATTATGTGTCGACTGTGAGGGCGAGGATGTTTTTATGAGGCCAGCGGCCGTGAAAGCACCGCTGCGTGGACCGGCTCTGAACAATCGTATTGTCCTGGGGCTTTTGATTAATGTGAAGGGTTGCTGGGGAACAATTCCAGCAGTGTTATCAGGAGCAAACAGAGGCAAACAAGGGGCCCTCAAGCTCAGCAGGGGCCCCATCAGCAGGTCCATATGCTGCCTGGCTGCCATTCCCACTACTGGACCGATAGTGTCTGGTGTGGGTTATGTCTCTGTTTACCTACATGTGCTTGTTGTTCCTGTGCTCACAGCTGGGTTGGAGAGAATTGTGTTTCTGTGTTTACCTCGTGATTGAAAATCTCTCTCCCTCTGCACTTAACTGCTGATTGGTTTGACCTTGGTGTCAAAATCCATTTGTTTTACCAACCACATCTCAAAAAAAAAATAAAAAATTAAGGAAACTTGCTCATGTTCGCATCATTCTAAATTTTTTGAAGTGATATAACGAGATAAGTGCAGTGGCTTATTTGCCTGATCTGCGGAGCTCCTTTGAAGACTGTGCAACCGCAAACACTATCGTTATTTAAAGTCAAGACATGTGCTTTTATCTTTTGCAGCTGTGCGATAATTCCCTATGATGATAATCTCACTTGCTCCTAATTGCAAATATTACGCCATTTCCCTACAAATTAGGCTGATGCATGAACAGCCTTCTCTTCAACTCTACCAGTCTGGGTGTTTGCTACCCATGTGATGTCCCAAAAGAAAGAGAGCCCCCCCCCGAACCTCCTTTTCGTCAGAATAAACCACCGACAGCCGTCACGCTTATTCAAGAAGGAGCTAATTAAAGAAATCTGACAGTCGTACTCATTTCTCAACAGATCGTGTTTCAAAGGAGCAGACGTGGCATTCTGCCTGGCACACAAAACTCTGCGCCCGTTTCTGGCATAGCAGCTTCGTCTGCATACACCTCTCCTCTGTTTTCCTGCTCACCCTTTTCCACCCCTCTCGATCCCTGTCTGTCTCCCTTTCTTAGCACACAATCCCCTCAAACTGTGGATGAGAAGTGAAACAAACAAGTTAGATGGCTCACTGGACTGAATGTGATGAGTTGCCTTGGTGACGGAGGGACAGGCCTAAGGAGTCTGGTGCTGGATGAGAGATGGAGAAAAGTGAAGAGGTGGTTGTGTTTGTATGTGTCTTTAAGACACTCCCACTGGGCCCCCCTGGCTGCCGAGGACTGACTGCTGAGTGGGCTGATTGGCACATAGACAACACCCTCCAATCTTCCTCTCTCCTCATCTCCCCTCTATTCTTCCTCCTCTCTCACGCCGTAATGCTGATGATACGTTCTGCTCCGGGTCTACTTCAGCTGCATAAACAAGTGGATGGCGCTTTGTCCTGCAACCTTGGTATCATCCAGCATGCACGCTTCAACGAAAAAAAGCGATGCACAGAAACACAGTCAGTCTTTGGGGGCAACCACTTATGAGAATGGCACACTTGACCTCAGTTTTGTTCCATGCACAATCAGAATGCAGTTCATCACACAATTCCTGCTCCAGCTTCAGCTCAGCGTTGCGTGACAGTAAAAACAACATGTCAAATTTGAACAGTGGCCTTTCCCTCCACTGCCTTCAGATCCATACATGCTTATTTACCACACCACATCTTTTCACAGTGCCTTTACTTGTTATATCAGGAAGAGCTCAGGTGGTACTGGGGTGGGACAAAATAACTACATCCCCTCCAAAAATCCACTTCCTTTTGTTATTACTGATAGATTGACACTTAATGCCGATATTTTATTCAAACTTGCCCCAAATCAATTCCCTCCATTAAGTTTACTTAGCCAAGTCACTGCTTTGCCAAGTAGCCCTCATTGTGCTGCTTATCAAATGAGAAATGAATGGAAGTTAAACCTGTGATGAAAAAGAAAATCACTGGGGCAAATGTCAGACAGCAGTTTAAAGCCAATCATAGAGCTAAATGAGACATTATTAAAACAAAATAATGATACAACATCATTATTATTACATTATTACTGCTGTTTCTTTTTAGGGACATCTATTCTCCTCTAGATATTAGGTATGGTGTGTCACAGCTATAGAGTATAACCTCTACATTGTGATATGATCATAATCATGATTATATCATGTAATAGTATTGCATTGTGGGCTTTTGTACTAGTGAAATTGACAATATAATGCCAACCTGCAGTACCTTTGCACCCCACCAGTGAGCCCTGGTGCACACTTTGGGAGTCACTGATCTATGCTATGCTCTCATTTTGTCTCTTCTCTTCTACTCATCCCCTGAGCAAGTCACATAGACGACTGCTCCACCATGAACCGCACTCTGACCACTCACAGCATAAAAGATGGATGTAGCCACCATCGTGTGACTCACTGGTTTTGGGCTCCACACAGTCATAAACTGTGTGAGTGTAAAGTACAGATGCACACATCGAAGTAATGGACTAACAAACAAGGCTCTCACTCACCAAGAACTGAAGGACAAACTCCTAAGATGGTCTGTACCACACAGGAAGCCATACTATTACTCAGAAAATCCAAGAGCACACACATAGGCACAGCAAAGAGGTCTGGTTTGACTCAAAGTAGTTGAGCTGAGGCCTAGCGGACGATACTCAGCTCCTGCTGTGTGTGTTGGGTCACCTGTTAATCAATGCAGCCACGGTTGTAACTCTACTATCCAGGTGGATACTGCTATCAGGCTTCTATATTGCTTTATACGAGAATGCTAATTGCTTTCTGCTATAACACAATTAAAGCTTGGAATATCCTTCCAAATAATTAGAAAACCTGTGCAGATTTCCATATCTTCTCTCATGCTTAACCTTGTTTTATATAATTCTATACCTGCGATTAACATTTTGATATGCATGTTGTTTTCAATTAGTTATTATCTGTGCTTGCGTGTGTGTGTGTATTTGCACACATGCAGGTATGTGAGTGTGTGATGGAAATTAGCTAGTAGCTAAATCTGGCACAAAGCATTTTTCTGTTTTTGTGTGATTAATGAATTTTGTACATTCTCCCTGAAAGAAATGAACAGCAAACAAACAAACAAACAAACAAACAAGCAAAAAATAAATCACCCTACTTAGAGTTCTTATGAAGGGAGAATCTATCCATTGAGGCCAATTTTTTTTTTTTACTGTGCTCTAAATATTTTCTTTAATGCTATAATGTTGGGTTGGTTATAATATATATAAGCCTATGGGATTCACTTCATATTGGAGCTAGCCTCAAGTGGATGCAATTTTTGTCTTCATCAGCTCCAGAGATTGTCATATGGTCCTGGCGGTGGTCTCTTTTCTCTTAAAAGGGAGTTCTTCCTTCCTACTGTTGCTAAATGCTTTGTCATACAGGGTTTCTCTCTCTACAGTGCTTTCAGACAACTGTCACAGTGAATTAAGGCTATATTAATAAAACTGAATTGAACAACAGACCGCTAATGCAAAATGAAAATCAGCAAATTGAAAATTGTTTCAGTGCTTTTTCTTCAGTGTCAAAAGGTCACAAAAAAGGGTCCATTGAGATTTCAATTTGTAACATTTGACAGCCGCAAAAAGATCTGTAATACACTTTCATGTGACACAAGATGCCAAGCCAGCTGTACCTCAAAAAGACCAAACTGTCTGCAACAGCAAACAAAAACTGTGATCACAAAATAAAACTAATCAAACTGTTAGTGTTACTAACTCAAAAGTCTCTTTTTGGAACATTTAATACATCACCCCAAATCGGTCATGACAGATGGCTGCCCAACCCTGAGTCTGGTTCTGCTGAAGGTGTCTTCCCATTGCTGCCAACTTTATTGTCCGAGCTTTCCTGAGTGTTTCAAAGTGAACAAAGCTCATATAGAAGTGGGTGCATATATTTCTTCCTAATTAGACTTTTGCTATATTTTCATCGGTATCTGATCACAGCCTTATTCATGTGCAAAGCCTTGATGTTGTATTAGAATTTTGAAGTGCTACATTCCTAATTAATAAAATTCAAGGATGTCTCTTTTTTGTGTCTTAGTGTAAAGCATTGATGTATATGCCTACTACCTAAATAGACTGCAGATCTGCCAAGTTCTCTGAGGAATAAAATGTTAGTTTTTAACCAGTGCCATCGCCATTATGTTACATATCTAATGGATTCTCTTTCACACACAAATCAATGTGTAAGATCTTTCTACTTCATGCAATAATAGCCTATTCCCTCATATCCAAGGTCATAAAAGAGGCCTAACGTTCACCATCAGTCACTAATTGATAACCATATTCTGTCCTTATGGATGAAGGTCACTGTGTCTTCTTCTCTATGGGGAGCTAATAATCTAAGGAAGAGTATGAGCTGGAATCCATCTCCATTAAATTAAAGGAGCCTGGTCCCACAATGTGACCTCTATTCACTATGATTTATTGTATGAACAAAGTAAATGAACATTAAGCACAAAGGACATGCGGCTAATGAAATCATCAGCCCAACCGTTAAGCCAGTTAAGAGGAGAATGGAGCAGTAGTTGAATACAGCTGTAGATATGTAAAGGCCCAGACACACATTCCTTTGAATCACCTTTGTGAAGGTCTAGCAGTTTATAAGTCTACAGTTACCGCAGCCATTTAACTCAGCATGTATGACATCTCTGTTCTTCTAATTTTAGAGGTTAAATGAGTTGCTCAAATTAAACGGCACTCATTAGTTGGGAAACAGAATCTGACAAAGTAACGCATCAGTGCCACATGACTATTTCAGCTCCAAAAGATTAGAAGCGCCCAGAGGTATCTATGTCTATTAAAAAACAGGGGAGGATAGTTGTCCTTATTTAATATTCTACAAGAGTAGCAACACAAAGGGTGATGGGACCAAGTTAGTTTCCATCTGAATGGGCTCTACGGTTTGAAACACAAAGCTGTTTAAGGGCACCAACCTTTTGTATTCAGTTTGTTAATTGCATTAAGGTGGTATGGCATTAGTCCAATGTCAAGTGTAATTATAACAGATGTATTCTTTGCAGTCACTAGATGGCGCTCTTGACTTGAACTGTTTTCATTTGATCCTGCAGCCTATGGCACCAGGTCAAATCCTGTTGCCAGTATTTCTACCCCCTAGACTTGTGTTCTCCAAGTCTGTCAAATGAGAACGATCTCAATCATAAGCTCTGCAGCTACTGAACTGAGTCCAAATGCAGATTATCTTAAAGGACGGCGATAGGCTTAGTCAGCCTATGACCAATAAATCAAGAGGCCCTACAGAGCCAAAAACACAGGGATTGCTCCGGATTTTAATAAAATCTCTTAAGAAATGGGTCTCCTTTCTTTAATTTCAGTGTAGTGCACCTATGACAAATAACACAATTAGGTTAAGCTATAAGCTTAAAGGAAATTTAAATGTAGGTTGATGAAAATCTGAAGCTCCCTCACATTGAAAAAACCATAACAAGACTAGATTCCACACTGATTAAATCACTTTTGCCACTAACTTGAGAATGAAGAGGAAATGGGGCACGTTGCATATGTGTCAGGGGTAGACATTTGTTCAAACACAAGTAAGAGAAATGAGACAACTGCAGACCGACTCAGAGTGTAATTAGAAAACGTGCGCACGGGTGAATGTCTCTGAGAAGACACACACACCGAGCACAGGCTCGCTTGCTTTATTTATAAGGCAAAAATGGGTTACATAGTACTTCCTCTTTTAACTGTCAGGGAAGAGGTTAAACATTAAATCAGCTTATCTGATCTTTCACACACTGGGATAAGAATACAGAAGTATATCATGCTTTATCTGACATCACAGACACTAAAGGAAAAGAATGCATCATTATATCATGCTGTCAAACATCTCAGACACTGAGGTAAGGAATGCATCAGTTTTCCTTTAACAATAGACTTGGTTAGGTGATTCTTCAACAATAGGCTTGGTTATGTGAAAATATATGAACACACAAAATATAAGGCATACTTGGTTAGAATATAAGGCTTACTTGATTATATTGTATTATAGAGATTTGGTTATAATGTATAATGTAGAAAATCTCTAACAATATGTGAACTAAATGACAGCTTGAATAGAGGAAAGACCTGTACAACAGCCCTCCTTGTAGCTGTGAAAGCCTGAGATCCCTATCAGGGAAATGGGACCCTTTTCAGTTCCGGATGAGGGCACATCACCCTCACAGAGAGAGGTGTCAATTGGTTTCAAATGGGGAGACGGAAAGGAAAAGTAAAGAGCAAGAGGAATAAAGGATATTGGCAAGTTACCAAGCCGTGCAGGTGTCTGCCTAAAAAACAGGCTGCACTAGCGCTTTGCACACTCTAGGCAAGTGTGGTCCAGCCTGAGCAGGAACCAGGAACTATGAGAAAACAAACCAAGCTCATAATAGCGAGAGCACAGAGGGAAGGGCTGTTGGTGCATGTGTCTGTGTGGATTACACAGTCCCTTTGTACAGTGGGGCGCATAGATCCTTTCGGCATTCCTGTGAACATCACAGTGGTTTCTCATTTGCTCTTTTGGGGGGTCAGACACTACATGGCATCACGATCAAACCAAAAAGCAATACCTACAGTCTTTTTGCCTCATGTATCCTGACATCAATCCACTGAACAGACTTTATTGCATGCTTTGGAGTTTTTGATCTCCATGCAATTCTCGTTGCATCAAAATTACAAACCTGTAAGCCTGCTATTAAATTCAATTAACTCTTTAAAGAAGATTAAAAGTTGCAGTTGCTGCTGTGGTAAAACACCAGCTCATGTTATTTTTTTCTCTTGCATTATGTCTGCTATGTCTTCATGATATGCAAACAGTGACACTCTTTACATCTGGATAGAAGGTTCATTCATTCAGATGATGTTATCAGCTCATAAACGTACTACAAACGTGGCAGGAGTTTCTAAGTGGGTGTAGCGTTTTGTAAAATGACTGTTTTTAGAAAGCAGCGACACATGAGCCAAACATTTTGGGCTCTTATAAAGTCATGGTAAAATGACGAAGTGCTTCAGATCATTGTTTTCAAGTGCAGGTCGAGTGTTTATCTCGAAAGGTATCGGAGTTTTTGCACAAATTAAAGTTTAGACAAACTCACGTCAGATTGTTTTCACATTGTACAGAGTCAGGATATAACGTTTATAGTCATCACTCCAAAGTTACATACAAAGACAGTCACATACAAAGTTTAAAGTTATTAAAAACCTGTGGGGGTTTCAGTTGTAGACAGAGCCAAATGAATAGCTAACAGGCTAGCATGAAGTACTTCGTCAATTTAACTGGAGACGTTGCTAACAACACCGGAAGTACCAACTACAACCCCACCCCACCCCCCGCGATTTTGTATGAGGAAGTTAATATGACGAAATGTCAAGACGTAAAAATCTATTGTAGACAACACACATAAGTACAAACCATGGGGTACCGTATAGCTTAAACGAACAATTACGTGTGTTATTCATTGAATAATTTAGGTTATTGAAAAAAATTCACATTGACGTTTATGTAACGTACATTAATGGTTAATGATACCATATATAAACATATACTTCTGTACATATAAAGATGTTTTTTAATGTTTTATTCCTATGTATACTTATTGTTAAACTCCTGTCATTGTTGGACTTTTATTTTGAAAGGTTACGACGGAACCGCTGTAGTTTTTCAGTTTGTCTTGACAGAGGTCAGAAACCCAGTGTGGAGGAAAGGATGTGGGTATGCTGACATCTGCAAGCCAGAGGTTTGAGTGTGAGAAGACCGCAGCCAGGCTGACAGACAACGGCCTCAACTCTCGAAGTAACTCCGAGACATGTAACTTGTTGCGAAGGTAAACTCAACACAAGCTAACCTCGTCTTTCTTCACAGAAATGCTCTCCCAGCTACAATGTGTCGTCAAGTTCAAAGTACAGTTTGTCTGTTGACGATGTCGATAAAATCTATTTGCGCTCCTCACTCGTTTAGCAGTAATTAAACTTAAAAAACTTTGGCACCACAACTAATGTGGACTTTCTTTGAAAGTAGGAAGAGGTTGTCATTTAGCCTCTAGTAGCTGCTAATTCAAGTGGAGGCTTTGTAGAAAGTTGAGGTTATTCTTCCCACACAAACATTCACATACACACGCGCGCGCGCTGCTGCTGCTGTGCTATGCGTGTGTTTAATGCGACCTTCATCCAGGGGGGTCAGCGGAGGCTTTTGCTCTCTCTGCTGACTGTACGACTAGTTAGGAGCCAAACACTGATTTAGTTTGACAGATCCGGAGACCTGTTGCTGAACTTGCGTGTTACGACTGCAGCTTTCGAGACAGGCGCTCTCTCCACTGCTATTTCTCTTTTCCTCAAAGCTCCCCTTTCTTCATAAATACAAATTAAGATAAAAGTTTGATCATCAGCTAGGCCGTGGGGAGAGAGATGGCAGTGTTAGGGGTTTACTCGAGATTTACTTTTGCTTTCATTTGGAGCACCTATCAGCTTTAATAAAGCGAGGAGGGGAAGCGTTGTTTTAAAGTGTGTTTCAAGTGTGTTTGGGTTTGTTTGTGTGTCAGAGACAACAGTTAAATTAAGCCTGCCATCATCACTCATCCCACCCAGGCTCCTTTCTGTCAGTACCATATACACAGAGTGCAGCTGAGAGCTGCTTGTGTTGCTCCGATGAGTCAGTGATCCCTGTCTTCTTAAAATGAAATAGAGCCAGTCGGTTGGTGGGGAAGAGTTGCTTTGCTTTGTCAAGCATTGTTTGTGTAACCTGTTCAGCTAGTGCCTCTTGGATATTACACCATTTACAGCTATTTGTCGTTTCTGGACTGGTTGACAAGGAAATGAAGCGTGCAATGTATGCAGTACATAGTGTTCATTCCAGGCTGACCGTGGAGAGAAGTCGGGGCTTCATGACATCAGAATTTTAAGTGACTCTAACATAGAGTCTTATTTTATCAGCTATTGACCCATCCTTTCACTGCTCTCTGGGTGGGACATGCAGCAGAAAATGCACCCCAGGAAACCAATGTTATCCCTCGTCTCCCTTCTTTTTGTGTGTTTTTGTTTCATGACCAAAAAGCAGGTCAGGATTAACGTTGCATCTTAGCCCTCTGCCCCCATCCTGCTTGATCCAAGCAGCTGCCCTGGGTAAGGCTATCAGATTCAGAGAGAGTGGAAGGTGTGATGGACTGCTAATAAAAGGGGGTTTTGTTTGCAGGCGTCTCCATTTTGAAACCTCAGGAGTCCAGAGTTCTCTGGCCACAGCCCAGACTGGAGTGAAAAGGCTGCGCTGCTGCCTTGAAGGACTCCCATTGGCAATTGAGTTTCTTTTTTACTCTGCACTGCGGATGCGTGCACTCTTTGATTTTTCTATTTGCTTTTAAAGCGTTTCCTCAAAGGCCATTTTAAGCCAAGCTTTTCTCATAATTTGCATTTTTCTTCTGGTAAAAGTTGGAAATAACCATCATTAGCCTGTTCTGTGAGGAGGGAGAAGCCCTGCTGTGGTGTGTGGGACTGTGTATGTATGTGTGTGTGTGAATCATTATTGCCACTAAGCCTGTCTGACATTAGCTGGCACTACGGCAAATGCCACCCTGCTCTAATATTAATGCAACACAATTATGTGATTACATCCAGATCAGTGTCAACATAGCTAAGTGGTCTGTTTTTACCACAGGCTTCTTCTAGCTTTTGGCAGGCTAAGCCAATGCAAATGTCAAAACTGCTGTCTTTATGTACCGATAAACCCGGGAAAATCCTGTTTTTCAAAAAAGCCAAAAAATAAATTTTTTTTTCCTATTCCAATTGTTTGTTTGGTTTTTTTTTATGTTTTTTAAGGTTTCTTCCAATCAGCCTTGAATTTGGCCGAGTGGAAGAGAACACAAGTCTTAAAATGAGAAATCCTTCAAAAGACCAGGTTCTTAAAAAATCAAGTCTTTTAAAAGGTTTCCTAGTTAACAATGAATTAAACCCAAATCTAAACAAAAGGCATGCTTAAACCTGGCTGTTTGACCACTGTCTTTAAATATGTGTTTTCTGCTTTGCTGCAAATATGTGTCATATATGTTTAGGGTATTCAAAAATGAAAAGGAAGGAAAATTATAAAAGGTGAAAGTTTAAAAGACTTGATATAACTTTTGGATTTAGGGGGAAAAAATCTGACTGTATATGAGGCACAGATGTGAGAAACATTTCCGGTAAGACTCAGTGCGATTCACTGGGAATAAAACAGCTCAGTTTTAATTAATTTTATCAGGCTGACATATCTCTCGTTGGAGTGCATCACAGACTTAATTTATTCAGCACATTGCCGTGTGAGCCATAATTTAGCCTCTTCCATCTTTGCAATTTGTATTTAATGAGCATCTTAATGTGGCCCTGAGCATGCAAGCATATTTATGATGTCGGCGTTGATTACCGCTGGTCTGGTCAATGGGAGCGATGTCCTCAGGGCACTTGTGCATTTAGAGGCAGATACGATCTTTCGTGGATGTAAGTGTTTAGATTAAGAACTTGGGTTCTTACTTGATTAAGCCTTATCTAATGGGAGAGCTTTGTTGAGATGAGTTCCGATAGTCTGCTCCTGTCAGCGGTGTTTCTCAGCCACCTCCTTTTGTGGTTTGCTTTAAAATGTGACATAAAATGTGTGTGATTATAAACTTTTGTCTATTTCTTTCTTTCCTCCAGAGGCTTGTGTCCTGTAAGGGCACCTTGAAGCTCAGCCTGTCACTGTCCTTCCTTGGTGGTTCCTGTCATGAGGGGGCGTGTTTCTCGAAAGCTGGGCTTGCTGGCCAAGGCTGGTTTCCTCCTGTGGGTGCTGTGGCTTGGCTATCTGCTGTTGGAGCGCTCCTCTTTCCCTTTCTCTTCCTCTGTGGAGGATGAGGTTAAAGACCAAAATCTTAAGGAACGACAGCTGGTCTCAGAGGAGAGTGGGAATGATGAGCAGCTGGCTAGGCCTCTGTACATTAAACCACCACCAGACAACAATGCACCAGGGGAGTGGGGCCGGACCACACACCTCAACCTGAGCCCTGAAGAAAAGAAGCAGGAGCAGGACAGTGTGGAGCACTACGCCATCAATATTTATGTCAGCGACAAGATCTCCCTTCATCGGCACATCCAGGACCACAGGATGAAAGAGTGAGTACAGAAAAAACAAGAATAATCCATTAGTTACTTACTGAGTGACGGCATCTGACAACCAGTCGAAAGAAAACTCACTTAAATTGTTTTGTTTTTTTAATGCTTTCTATTTTCCTTGCTAATACACGAGGCCTTGAATATTGCCTGGAGCATCTTCAGTGCTACAACGGTTACAAATTACTCAGTAGAGATTAAGTTGAACTCTTTACTGGAATCACGTTTTCACTGACAGTTAGAGACAAGCATGAAGGCTCGTGTGATCCAGTGCAGGGCTTGGTGAAGTTGTTGTAAGAGGCTTTTTGGCTGAATTGATTCATTTCATCCTCGGTTGTTGTCAGCAGCTCAAATACACCGTGTGATGTCTTTTATTAGCAGTTTCTCCTTCGGCCCTTTGGCCTTTTGTCTCTTCGCTTACTGCCTCTCATGCTAATGAAACCCAGATGTTGCATCAGCATCAACTTGGCGAGAACCGTCATTCGATTGTGTAAAGGCCGTGTGTTTATTTTAAATGCCCTGGAGTATATTTGTAAAGCATTATAGATTATTTCTAGCATCAAATTTGCAATCACAGCTAAATACAATTGTTCTATTTATGCTCATTGAACACCCCAAGCTAAATGTTATTTAAACTGGAGCTGGAAAAATGAGTCTCCTGGGTCACCTAGGTGTAACTGGAGTAACCCTTGTCACCACTGCGACACACACACACACAAAGATGCTCTCGCCGGGTGGAGGAAAATGTCTCAGTGGCTGAAAGTAACTCCTTGTAACGATGGGTGACGTGGGCCTAGCAGTGGCAGAGGGACATTTGACGAGTGCAGATGTGACACAGGATGCAGCAGTGCTCTGGGTGTTTTCTGTATGAACATATTATATATTTATGCACTTGTTTTGTTGTTATGTCAGCTGATATACTTCCGCTGCTTGTCAGATAACATGCCGTAGGACTAAATTATGGCCACGACTGGCTGTTATTACACTCAGTAAGATCTGAGAACAGTAAATTCTCATTCTTCTTGTCAGACTGCTCCAGATGCGCTAGTCTTTTTGTTTGGCTTTAGGGCTTGTAAATCTGTAAGCAAATGGGTCATGTCCTCCCAGGTTTATTAATTTTGAAGTGGTGTATATGTTTGTTGTAGTTCTGCACCTAGTCCATTACTATTTTCCCGTTTCCTCCAGCAGGTGTTTTTTTTTTTTTTTTTTTTTTTTTTTTAGCGGATTAGCTTTAGGCTCTCTTGAGATGAAACTGCAGCACTATAAACACAGTGCTTCTGAGGGGAGGGCGAAGTAGCTCATTTGATTTGTTGTGTCCAACTCACTTCCAGCAATGTCATATTTGTAAATTGGAACTCTGGCTACAAAACTGCTAAAAATCTGTGCCAATTTTGTGCTTTCACAGTCTTGAGCTTACAGAAACATTTTACCCTTTTTGTTTTTCGTGTTTCTCCTGACTTTCTGTGTCATATTTTGCTCTCTCTTTGTCCAGTTTCCAGCTTTTGATTTGGTCCCAATTTTTTCTTTCTTTTTTTTTCACCCCCCCCCCCCCCCCCCCCAGAGCGCTGCTGTGGTATGTTGCTCATTGGTGTTATACGCTCCCTACCCCCATCCATATTTCTGCTTCTCTTTATTGTTTTAATGAGTGCCATCTGGATTAGGACCAGAAGCCTCCTCCTGCCACACTTGTCGCTGAGCCTGCTCTGGCCATATGAAAAATAATTTCATGCCCGTATGAGTTCATTTACAGTGCTGTTGTGTCTCCATGAAAATACAGTAAACTAAAGCTTGTGTCAACTCTGTCTCTCCCTCCACCCACACAAACACACTTGCATGCCTCAGATGCCGAAGTAAGAAGTTTGACTACCGACATTTACCTACCACCTCTGTGATCATAGCCTTCTACAACGAGGCCTGGTCCACCCTGCTGAGGACCATTCACAGCGTGCTGGAAGCCACGCCTGCCGTCCTCTTGAAAGAGATCATCCTCGTCGATGACTTCAGTGACCGAGGTTTGTAAGCGTGTGTAATTTTGTCTCTGTACAAGTAAAATGTTGTCATACGAGCTGTGCAACAAAGATGACTGACAGCTCGGCCTAGTTTAGTAAACCAGTTGAACCAAACCTCATTTGTGTGCCGCTTTGATTTTGGCACAGTGACAAAGTACAAAAGACGATTCAAGAAGGAGCCTGCTATATATAGAAATAAAGATGCTGTCTATAGTGGGATGAATAGTGAATGCCTTTGAATAGAGCAATTAGAAAAAAAACAGTCCTCTGAAACAAGTCCTGACACATTTCCTGTCCTGAAAATATTCCCAGAGCAGATAAATCTGCTCAGGAAGGATAAGAAATTTAAAACTTGGCCAGGTAATTAAATTTAAAAAAAAAAGGTTGTGTTTAAAATTGTGATTGTGTGGGTTTTTTCCAGTAAATTTTGTTATTTTGTCATTTTAAGAACAAAGCAATATAAATCTTTAGCCAGCATCTTTATAAGCAAGTCGGAAACTTAAGCAGGAACATTTGGACCTCAGGAACAGCACAACAGTAGCAAAACAGTCTACACTCTGCATCTGCCCCCTGGCTTTTGAGGTGCTTTCAGTCACATCTTGCAGTTTTCATCAGTAAATGGATCGTCTGCTGACTTGTGCTGACTCTAAGAATGATACTACTACACCTCAGAAACTGGATATAGGAGGTGCTTGATGTCTGTCTGTCTTAATGGAATTAGTATTTGGTCACAGCAAGTCTAGTCTGTGCGGATCAGAGACATTACACCATAAAGATGACCTCAGTGAGCACTGAGTTGCGGTGACATCATTTCCTTTCCTCCAGCCACTCTGACCAATTGGAATGTTAGACATGCCACTCCTAAACCAGACAGCCGGCTGCTGGAGGAGTGACAGCTTTCCCCTTTAAAGCTGGCTAAACCGGATCTAGCATATCAAGTTTTAGTGTTGACGTGTGTTTAAAACTGCACGAATCACCTACCTACTACTATTTTTGATACCAGCGTTGCCTCAATAAACATGATAAATGTGCAATAAAACAGAGTGCTGGTATTTCCCAAATCATCAGGGACTAGTATGCAGTTCTGTAGGTAATGACGCATGGTGAGCAGCCAATAAAACACAAATGAAGGAGTAATAAGTTGGTGACAAGATGATTGTTTTGTGTCAAGAGCTGATGAACATTTCACTTCATAATCCATAAATATAGAAGTACTTGTGTGTCTGTCCACTTGTTTTAATACTAAATCATTTGATATCATGATTTCTTTGTGTTTGCATTACAAAAATAGGCTACCTGAAATCCAAGCTAGCCGACTACATCAGTGATCTGCAACGTGTGCGTCTTATCCGCACCAACAAAAGGGAGGGGCTGGTTCGTGCACGTCTCATTGGCGCCACCTATGCCACCGGTGACGTGCTGACATTTCTTGACTGCCACTGTGAGTGTGTTCCTGGCTGGATTGAGCCTCTGTTGGAAAGGTGCCTAAATACATTTTTAACAACCTTATCCGAAAAAGGAAGAAATTGTTTTTAAGCTTTAAGACTCACATTGAATCAACTTTTCTTCCCCCCTTCTTTTCGTTTTTTCCTGCCACCCTCCTTTCTGCCTGTTATGGTCTCTTAGGATTTCTGAGAATGCGAGTACCATCGTGTGCCCTGTGATCGACACCATCGACTGGAACACGTTTGAGTTTTACATGCAAACAGATGAGCCAATGATCGGAGGATTTGACTGGAGACTCACCTTTCAGTGGCACTCTGTCCCTGAAATGGAACGCAAGAGGCGCAAGTCTCGCATCGACCCCATCAGGTAACAGTATGGTACTTTCCAAGGCCTACTGTCATGAGAGATCACTTTATCAGCTTGACACATGTCAGTGAAGAGATCCCCCAAAGAAAAAGCATCGTGGCTGTTTTTTTTAAAGGAGGATTTCATTTACTCAAGATTAACATGCAACACTGAATGGCCAGAGTAATATGAAACTAGATAGACCACTGTTAAGTGAGGTAACAGAGACTGTTTTAACTTTAATGAGACCAGTAGTGTTTGTATTCATAATTATTCCCCAAATGCCCATTTTGAGTCAGGAGAAATCCTCACTGTGTGATTGATCTTTAAAACACTGGGAAATCCATTATGCTTCCTGCTACCTTATCATTTTCTCATAGCCTCAGTTAATCAACTTGTCTATATTCTCGTCCTCCCATCTCTTTGCTGCATTTGGCACCACTGACACAACATTTTAATACAGGTAAAAAAAACACTGATATTAAATTAGCCTCACCAGGACAGTTTAGTTTGTATTCATCAGTTTCCAGTTTGTCTTACATGCGCAATTTCCTAAACAGTTGCTAAAACAGTTGAATAAAAGTTAAAAGTCTGCAATTACAAAAATTACAAAAGTCCTGTCATTATCCAGAAACTTATGGACTTAATTATAGCTTTTTTTAACTTCTAAGTTGGACTATTTACACTTGTTAATATCAAGATGTCGCAGCAGTTCTCTTATAAGCTTTCAGATAATCAGAATAAAGCATAAGAAATGATATATCTCCCAAATTATCTTAATGTCATTGGCTTCCTCATTGGTATACTCCTCACACATAAAGCCTTTAATGAACCAAAACCCCACCATATCTTAAGGACAGTGGTACCGTTTTATCCCAGTAGAGCACTCTGCTGCCAGAGGGCAGGTTCACTTGTGGTTCTTAGAGCCTTCGACTATAAACCTCCTTCCTGGGGAACCAGCTCCCTATTTAATTCAGAGACTGGCACTAGCTCCACTTTTAAGGTGTTTTGAACCTTATAGTTTGCTAGGAAACCCTAAACCATCCATATGTCAGTCTCTGCAAGTATGCATGGATTTGGTTGGAACTGATTGGATTCATTGAGTGAAAGGTTACATACCGATGTTCACTTGTATGACACTGTTACAGTTCAGTAACGTTGTATCTTCTGTTCCATAATTTGTTATTTTTCTCCCTGTCATCTTTTTTTCTGTCCCTTTCTGTAATTTTTGTTTCACCCCAACTGCTCAAGGTAAATGGCTGCCCTCCTTAAGCCTGTTTCAGCCAGACATTTCTTCCTGTTGAAGGAAGTTTGTTTTTTTTTTCTCCCCACTATCGTCAACTACTTGCGCAGAGGGAATCGCTGAGTTTTTCTGTGTAACGGGATTGAACATGGCCATGATAAAAATGATCTTGTTTTTCTTGTATTCTCACAGGTCTCCTACTATGGCCGGGGGATTATTTGCTGTTAGCAAGGCCTACTTTGAGTATCTGGGCACGTATGACATGGGCATGGATGTGTGGGGAGGAGAAAACCTGGAGCTCTCTTTCAGGGTGAGTTAATTTTCCATCACTCAGAATCACAGTGAAGTGTCTGCTTAGCCCCCACAGGGCCACTTAATCGATATTAGACCTGAGTGGTTCTTTTAAAACATTTTGCGAAAGACTCACTAATCTGAGTTGCTTTGTTACCAGATCCAGACAAACCATATCTTTACTCAGCTTTTTTTTACTGCGATAGAGAGCAGAGAGAAAGATCATTAAATTTAGTTGGAAAATGTTTATCCTGTGCCCGCTGGTGCGTAGTTGGTGTGAGTCAGTGTCAGATCACAGTCAGTCAGGGTATGTGAAACTGCAGCCTTATATTGGCTGATACCTTGTTGTGATGTTGGTGTCACTTTTCACTTGCTGGCGTCAATCAAGCTGGCACAGATTTTAAGCAGGAGCATGCAAGATTAGGAATGTAAATTGTGTGTGTATGATTTATAGTGTGTATTTGTCTACATTGTGAAGAAGAATGGGCTGTTCAGCTGAGTGATATGTTATGCATGTGGAAACAAAAATGCCTCTCACCGGGACTTTTTCCCATACATAATTTATGTTTAGTGAATTGGTTTCTAGGTCTCTTTTTTTTGGAGTGTTGAAAAATAGTGGTGCGGCGTAAAATGCTTTCTGAATTAAGATGGAAAGGACTGTCTTGCATTAGCTGTTTGCCTATGGACTTATGATAATGGCTTTGCCTTGTGTAGGAGGCGGTAGTGCGAGTGTGGGAATTAAAAAAGCACTTAGGTGAATGTGTGGGTAAATGTAAATAAGACTTGTGTAGAAAAGCACTAAATCAATACCAGACCATTTCTTTAAGGATGTTAATCTTTTGTTCGATCAATGGTGAACGATCCAGCCATTAATGTAAGGTAAAAAGAGATTGTCTGTGTAGGTTCTAGTATAAATGCAGCTGTATGACTCACAAAAGTATGTGTTGAACCTTTGTGGTAAGATTGATAAAGCAGTTTCTTCATTCAGATAATACCTGTAGTAGATCTTGTTTTGTAATCTTTGCTTAAAAGGAACATCAAGACAAGGTGGACCGATACACATAAAGTTAAACAGAATCATGTGGCGACCAACAGCTTACAGATACAGCACATGCCCAGTGCACCAACCTTACACCAACTAACAGCAGCAACTGTGCGGCTTACCACCACCTCTGTTTTTTCCCCATGACCTGTCTCTCTCAAGCTGTTCCTATAATATAAGGACTTAAAAATAATGTTAAGAAGCTGAATCACCATTTTGGTAATATTTGATACAAAACTGTGCACAGTGTTATTGTCAAAACACACCACAATAGACTTGTTTCACAGCAGCCATTGGACAAAATGTAGTAGTCAAACACAGTTGTTACTACTGCAGTCATGACGGTTCTGATCTGTTTCAGTGCTGAGCCCTCATTAAGGCGATTAGTAACAGCTGTCTTTGCCCATGATTTCATGTCAGAATGGCTGCTGGGAAAAAGATCCATTGTGGATGATGCAGTCTAAAAAAGAAAAAACTTACACAGGTGTCAAAGGCCGAGATTGAAGATGGTTGAGGTCCATTAGGTCAAATGTACAGGAAATAGGTGGCCCAAGTGTTAGTAATCCCCCAACCCTCCCCTGTCCCACATGTGAAGGGTCTCCATGTGGTCTATAATCGTTTACCAGCAGTGAGGTGAAGCTGGTAATGTTTTTACTTTGTGAGTTTTTGCAAAATGTTGTTTTGGAAAAATCTTCAGCAGTGGAAACAACCTTCACAGGCACCTTTGATAAATCTTTATATGTCTGCCTGTGGACAGGTATTTCCGTTTCCCATTACTCAAATTTTACATTCTCGACTCCTTTTCCTTGCATCTTAATCCTTCCCACTAAAGATGTGAGGAAGAAAGGACACGAGGATCAAGGAGCTGAGGCAACAGGTGTTTTAACAATATGAGACATCCTTGCCTTGGAGCCTCATTTTAACTCAATGTCAGTTTAATCCAAGATGTGGCAAAGCTGGGTCGTAAATTGTTTTGTTATAGCCCAACCGCTGCTGCATTTTTATGACTGCAGGTGTAACAGTGTTCATGATGTTTTATGTTACCGGCTACTTTTGATTAAATTTGCAATATGGCTCATTTTAATCACACATAAGAAGTGAAGGGCAGACTGTTTGATCATCCGCTGAAAGAAATGTATGAATAAAAAAAGACTGGTTGTTTAAAAGTGTCCTCTTCCTACTATTGTTTACATATTCTACCTGAGTAGCGTGGGGTTTTTTTATACATTGAAGGTAAAAATACTCTAGCAAAGAAAACACTTGTGCATTCTTGATTATAGCTCCTCCAGCAACCCTCCTCTCTTGTCTGTCTTCCTTCCTTCCCTGTAGGAATTGAGGCGTCCTTCAACAAGGCATACTGAGATTAATTTCCAGGTCGCAGGCAGGACGATGAAGGGCAGAGAAGACATAAATTAGGGAAAAGACAAAAGTAACACAAGCATGCAAAGCATGCAGTCGCCTGACATGTGTGTAAGGCTGAGTTCGAAGATAGGTGTGATAACCCATGAATACTGAGAACATGTGTTACTGGTGGGGCACACATCTCACACCCATCTATGGTTTAAGTACTAGATAAAGATACTTGCATGAGAGAGAGAAATACGTTACAAAATAAAAACAATTAGAGGCATCAGGTGAGAGGGACACTTGCTCCGTCGCACTTTACTTTTAGCCCACTTTACACATTGTTTGTGCTTGGGCTGCTCAGCAGCCATCTTTGTACTTGACCTTAATTTTCCTGACAAACACAATCCTGGAAACGTGATTGTGTTTGTTTTTTTACTCGTGTTGTGAACACGTTAACATATTGAAGAAACTTCACTTGAAATGAGGTAACATTAACATTTGAGATCTGTGGACTCCACTAAAGAGTTTGTTTTAATATTTGTATTTTTTTTTATTTCTTAATTGTTGTTGTGACACAGTTGTTATCTAGAAAGGTGATATATAAATACATTTTACTTTACTTAATTGCATATCTGCCACCCTTAGGTGTGGCAGTGTGGGGGCAGCCTGGAGATTCATCCCTGCTCGCACGTGGGACATGTGTTCCCTAAAAAAGCCCCTTACGCGCGGCCCAACTTCCTCCAGAATACTGTCCGAGCTGCAGAGGTCTGGATGGACTCTTACAAAAAGCACTTCTACAACAGGAACCCTCCAGCCAGAAAGGTAAGACACTTTGCGTGTTTCATGCACTGATATGTTGTCACACTATCCAGCACCATGTGTAGACAGTAAATTGAATAGTTATTTTTGGTGTCAGATTTAGATGATTCATCTAACTGCCCCCTGTAGGTGTGGATATAAGATCAGTATCTGACTGAGTGGGTTAGGTGTATTGAGGTACTGAGGCTGTTCACATGTGTGTGTATGGTGTGAGTGCTGTGCCTCTCAGGTTCTGAGTATTGGGCACCATCAAAGATTCATGTATCTCAGTTTCAACTATCTGAAAAAAGTGCATTATTAATGTCAGGGATCTTTGATCAAACAATAAATTACCTGGTCAGGGGAGATTGAACACAGCACAGACCAAGATCATCAGCTCCAAGTCTATTACGTTGCTGTCATAATTTGTCATGCAGCTATAGAGCGATAGACGTGTGACTAGTTTGATTAATGAGTTATATAATTTTCATTGAATACATTTAATCATGTTGATATTCCAACTTTTCTTTACACTTTTCTAAAGAAAGAATAGCTGTTATAAATGTGTTTTTTTTATAAGGAATTATTGTTTTATGTTGTTTTTTTGTTCATTTATTTTAAATATTTTTTTCTTGTTAATTTTGAGATTGGGAGCACAATGCAGTAAGGATCACAAAGAAAAAGTACTCGATAGATCAGAAATCTTATGATTGAATTAGTTTAGTGTGTGTGTGTGTGTGTGTGTGTGTGTGTGTGTGTGTGTGTGTGTGTGTGTGTGTGTGTGTGTGTGTGTTAGGCGGTCTTGTTATAATCCATCCTCAAACATGCCAAAGGAACTCTAGACTCCTAGGGTAGACTTCACGCCTTAGCAAACACAGCTATTTAAAACATGCTGTTGGCAATAATCTGCTAGTTGGCTTCCTGAGATTCTTATTTGAACTCGATTTTTGGAGTTACAGGAGCCGGATTCACCTCTCAAATCCAGGATGTAAATATTTGCTTTAAAAGTCTAACTGTGTCCTTTATGAAAACACCCATCAATTGTGTTGTCAAAAATCTTATGTAAATTGTATGTACAAAAGTAATGGGCCCTGAGAATCGGTTTAACTCACAAGGTTGAGCAGACATGTACTGTAAGGCTAATAAAGCCTAAAAATGCTCCAAATTTGCTTATAAAATAATGCTCTGCTGAGCTCCAAACACCCTCTGGCATTAACATCTACAGAAAAACTGCACAAGGAACTTCATTGCATGGTTTCCAGTAGTTCCTGTAGGTGTAATGTGTTAGTGACCCAGTAGTTTTGTCCATACAGTGTATATTTAAAGAAAAGTGTGCATGCTCTAATGATTAAAATGTAGCTGCAATGTATAAATAAAGCGATACTGTCCATAAATGTACATTCTTAATAAACTCTCCTAAATCTAACCAGCTTTTTCACCCACAGCAGTGACTCATGCATTGTGTGGTTGCTTCACAGGAGAAATATGGGAATATTTCAGAACGGCTACTTTTGAGGGAGAAGCTGAAATGCAACAGCTTTGAGTGGTATCTGAAGAACATCTATCCTGAACTACATGTACCCGAGGACAGGGAGGGCTGGCACGGGGCTGTAAGTGTCTCCTTTTCAGATGCTGTGTCTGAATTCTGTTATTGATCCTGTTAGTGCAAGATTAATTATTTAGTTTTTGGACTGATGGCAGATCTTGTTGTGATTTATAAAAGACAGCAATGCGGCTGTGTCTTCATTCATCATTCAAGTGTGAAACAAAAGTATTCGGGTGAGACGTGATATGAGAAAACTCCGTTGAAAGTGGGAAGGCTTTGAAATCCATTTGACTGGGCTCAAGACCTTTCTAATTCAGACATCTGGTGAAGTCTCCTGTTATAAAATGCTTTACAGAAAAATTGCTCTTGGCTCAGTGTTGGATTTTAAAACAATTACATTTTAGCCACAGCAATGTCTCTGTTTTTTTCTGAAGCGAAAAAGAAAATTCCCTCAAAGATTTCTTCTTTAGTTATAATGTCCAAAAATCCACCACCTGTCCACGTCGACACACATTTCCCAGTGACAGCTGTGAAGTCAAATGCTACAGCGAGGGCATCGTCCAAAGTCTCAAATGTTCTGCTGTCAGAACTGTCTAAAATTTGCATGCACACCCACACTACAGGTACACGGTGACAAAACCTGAAAGAACGGCATTACTCAGACAAAGAAAAATTTACATTTTCTTATGAAACTGGGCGAAAGTAAGTTTTATTTCATATTGATTAATATATGTGTACTGATGTGGAAAATAAGCAAAATGGCAAAGGTTCAATTTGTTTTCGCTTCCTGGTGATATACCGTCATTTAATGATTTAATCAGATGACTGAATCCACCATCTTCAGGGCTGTTGCATCCTACGTGGCCTTAAAGTCTAACCTGCCAGCAAAGAATAAATCCAAGAAAATAAGAGTCCTCACAGGAATCGATATACAGTGCCGCATTTCACTTGTTATTAATATTTACTGCTCTCTTCCTGCCAGGTGCGTAGCTCAGGAATACATTCAGAGTGCCTTGACTACAACGCTCCAGAGCACAGTCCCACAGGTTCCCAGATTTCTCTTTTCGGCTGCCACGGCCAAGGAGGCAACCAGGTACGTCAGGCATTTCAGTGTTTATTCTTTCTTGACACAATCCCACAGCTTCTCGTGGCCCCCGTGGGAGATATATCTTGAAATGTCAAGACTTTCTGCTAACCCCTAAAACAAGCTGCCACAGTTGATTCACACCAGAAAATTACTCTCTGCTGGTGTGTCCAACATGACTTGAATGTAATGAATGGAAAACTGAATGTGGTATTGCATCCACACATAGCTGGAAAAAAAGGTGCACATGAATCACAGGCGCTTTTTTTTTTTTTCTTTTTTTTTTTTCCAATTCCAGTAACGGCTGGTTTAGAAGGCACCAGATTATTTATCTACGAGGATGTATATTTAATGTTGGAGTCAGACAATAGGCAGAACTTCTTTCTGTGGATCTTCAACCTGGCTGTTATCTCTGATTACCCCATTGATGCACCTCATCAGGTGTCCTCAGTCACAAAAAGCGCCATGTGTGACTGAAAATCAATGTTTGAATGGCTTCTCGGTGAAACAAAAACCTGAGGGCCCTTCACCACCTCCCTCCTGCCCCTTTCCCTGGCCCACATAAGAATCACGTTCCATTTAAAAGATACATGAGCCTCATGGGCAGAATGAATGGCACAGCCTGGATAAATAAGTTTGAAGCCAGAGACAGTGGACCCCAAGTAAGTCTTTTATTAGAAACGACCATAACGGGGCCCCAGTGCAACTGAAAGATGTATGAGATGTGAAGAAAAGGATGGGGAAGTATAAAGATTGATTACCTGACCCTCCGCTTAACGGGTAGCACAGGGAGCATTGCATCTTTTGTCCCACTGGACCAGGTTGTTGAAATGACACCAGAGGGGAAGAGTCGGGTTTGTGCTCATGTCTGCTTGATTGAAAGGGCCAAGGCCCCGTCTTTGCT
Organism: Diplotaxodon limnothrissa; assembly: GCF_057381915.1. Taxonomy (NCBI): domain Eukaryota; kingdom Metazoa; phylum Chordata; class Actinopteri; order Cichliformes; family Cichlidae; genus Diplotaxodon; species Diplotaxodon limnothrissa. The sequence continues at coordinate 19,660,196 of NC_140616.1, forward strand.
CATGAGATCCCTCGACACACTCGCCGACGCATCATATAGTGCATTTATAGCCGTGGCGCAACAGCAGAGTAAAACATCCTGTAATCCTAGTGGGTAAGAAAAAAAATACCAAACTGCACTAATTGGCTTTCTAAACAAAAGACAGATGTAGCTGAAGAAAGAAGAAGGAAAAGTTTTAATCTCTTAGTCTCTGCTTCTTTTCAGAGAAATGTGTGAATACAAGCTTGTGTCAAAGAAATACATTTTAACTGTAAATGGAGAAAAAATGGCCAAATAACTGTCTCTTTCTCTCTCCAGTACTTTGAATACACATCTCAAAAGGAGATCCGTTTCAACTCTGTGACAGAGCTGTGTGCCGAAGTACTGGAAGGACAGACCTCCATCGGAATGAGGCACTGCCCTCGTGATGAGGAAGTCAGACCTCCCAGTCTCATCTGGGAGTTCAAAGAGGTAAGGGATTCATGAATGTGTGTGCCACAGGTTCACATTTTCCTGTAAACTGACTCCACGCTTTCAACTTCCAACCTTTCAGGACAGGACCATCTATCATCCACACTCAGACATGTGCGTGACAGCCTACCGCACAACGACGGGCCGCACGGATGCCCAGATGAGGCGCTGCGTCCCAGGGGACAAAACCCAGCAGTGGAAGTTTGAGTGGTAGTGGGAGGAAGCTAGATAGTAGCAGGGAACCTTAAGTGGCCTTCCGTGACCACAGTGCAAATACTGTAGCGGAGGTATGACCCCCGCTGCTCCCATTTCTGTTACTTTTCAAGTCTGCACTGAATGGAAATGGGGGGAAAAAAAGAAAAAAAAGAGGTGTTGGAGAAAGTCACTTTAAGCCAATGACTCACCCAGTCCAGTGCTTTTAAACCTTTGTGAATACCTACAGAGGTGAGGTCTTTTTTTAAAGAACACCAGCTGAATTTAAGACTTTTTTTGTTGTTGTTGTTTTCATCCAAGTGCCTCTACAGCCAGAGTGGAGTACACAGCACACCTGAAGTGTCATTGCCGTCTCTGGGTTTTGCAACAACTTGAAAGCAGCGAGATGTGTAGCACACGAAGCAGTGCCTTCAAAGAGATTAAAGCCAGTTTCTTGATCGGAAACATGATCGGAAAATCACCATGCACTATAGAATAATGCCTTAAAGTGCAATTAATATTGATTCTTTTTATTATGTCCTCATATTTGTTTTTAAAAAAATTGTGAAAAAACAGGCTGCTGGAAAACGATGGATTAGGAATGTAAGGTCGGCAGCATTTTGCCCCAAACCCGCTGCTTCCTAACGTGCTCCATCATGTGAGAGGAAGGAGCTGTGGTCATACTAGACTGCCTCTCAATTCTAGCTTTTGTCTATGGAGCTAGTTTCGTGGTAGAATACCTTCTGAATGAGATTGGAAGTATTTATTAAAGTGTATTTTGCCTCAGATGGTTTATCAAGTTGACACGGATGTTGTGATCTATTCTCCCCTGTTGTGTTAAATTAAGAATACCCTCTAAACCCATCTGTCACTTTGCTTTTGAGAACCTGTCATCCCTCACAAACCCGTGCGTGCCGAAATGAAATGTGCCAGTGCCAGCGTATTTATTTAGAGCTTTTTCAATTCTATAAAACTACAAACAACACTCACTAGAGCCTGTTTTTGTTTAGTCACAAGAATCCTTAAAGGGAGCAGCTCTGTGCCAGTTCTCTTAAGAGTCTTGTGTGTAAGCTGTACTTGAAACTACATCAAAAACACTCCTGTTAGGCTTTCTTTTCTTCTTTTTTTCCACTCAAGACCACATTAGTGTTTCTACTGGGATCAAAGGACCAAGAGATTCAGTGAAACTGTTGGTAAAATGACTGGTGAATAGCATTTTTTTTTGCTATTCATTCCCACTGAATTACATTTGGTCTCAATGGCAATTTGAATTTATGAATATGTGATATTCAAACTAGTTGATAAATTGTGAGATGACTCCTTTTGTGTGTTAGCTTTGTAAATAATGCTTGGTTAAAGGGACCAGTAAAAACTACTGATGAGGCAAAAGGGAAGTTGATTACTTGATATGAAGAAGAGGTTGGACTGTTGGGGATGGGGAAGGATTTTTCTAAATAAAATGACTGCTGGGATGATTGAAAGAATAAAAGACTAACCACAAACACACATGCCTTTTGTTTTACTCGCCTGCACAAACAGCGCATTGCACAGTTAAACTGTCAGTGTAACCCCTGGTCAGCTTCTCTTTCCAGCGCTGTGTGAATAAAACTCTCTGGACTCGAAGTGGGTAGAGCTCAGGCGTGATTTATTCCCCTGCAATAACATGGGACATGAATAACCATGGGTTTCAGCAACAGGATTCCGCCCAAACACAGCGAAAGCTTCATTGCTACTAACTATAGGCTTATGATCGTATAGTGGAACTCTTAGTTTTCCCAAATAAATAAAAACAAATATTGATTGAAAAATAAAATGGCAACAATACTTATCACGGAAAATAAAATAGAAACATTACTGCGTTGTGGTTTAGATAACAAAAGAAAAATTAATTCACTTAAATGCACATTCATGTAAATATAAATAAACCAAAGCCAAAATTCCCTTTTACGTACAATAGTAAATGGAACAATGCTGCCATCTACTGGGCAAACTTAATAAGCAATATGTCTTAAACAGAATTAGCCTGCAGCTCAACCATATACATGTTTCAAAGTACACATACCTGCAATAACATGGGACATGAATAACCATGGGTTTCAGCAACAGGATTCCGCCCAAACTATTGAGAGAAGTTTCAAAATTATTAGACACGACAGCCTCCTCTAGCTGTTAGCCGCTAGCTCCACGTGTCCATTTTTCTTACCGTCTAATCTATTAACTGCAAAACACGGTCATAAACCTGAAATCTACTCAAATACTACCGTATGGGCAGTTCATGCAGTTAGTGCACTGTCATATTAGCTTCAATGAGGATTTTCAAATATGTTTTAAACTCATGCTCTGTGAGAGCGGACGGAGAGGAACTTACCACAGCGAAAGCTTCATTGCTACTAACGATAGGCTTAGGGGGTAGCCCGTTTACCAGTAGCAGACTTCCGCTGCGGATTTTCAAAATAAAAGTTCCAAAATAAACCCATGGTTGCGATCCCAAGTTTAACAGGAATTTAACAACAACAAAACCATATCCATTCTTTTACATCGTTACATACACCCCCCTTAAATTCTGTTAAACTCCAAACCAGTTCAAGGGAGTATCAAGGGCCAGAAACAAAAGAACTATGAACAGCAGGTGCTTCGGGGTAAAATCGATACACTAATATTAATCATTGTCGATACAGAATCCTTTTATATAAAAGTGTCGAGACATTGGGTGGTACCAAGCCCAATACCTTCAACAGACTAGAGAAGATGCCATCTACACCTCCTTAACATCACATATAAGAGCACCCGAAATAATACTCCAAATCACATCCTGGACCACACAAAAAAATAAGTCGAAAGATACATGAAACCAAGTCAATTCCCTCAGAGCTAAAACATACTAGTCAGAAATGCAAAAACTGACCCTGAAACAGAAGAAGTTTCCTCAACTTTCTGCGCTGCCATCTCACAAATCAGTCTCTTGGGAGGCCTAACACTTCTCCCATACCTAGTGATAGCTAGCCCATCCATGCCCGCCTGAATAGTCTGAGGCTGTGTGCAAATAGCAAGATCTAAGTCAACATCAGCCATGGGAACCACAGGAGCCACGGCAACAGGTTCAGAGCCTTGACGGAGAGCAGCATCACTGATCACGGGAGCAGGCAAGGGGAATTCACTAATGGAGTTTTCAAACACTTCAGCATTAACTTCAGGGGGTGGGTCCTCCGCTGCGATAGAGCCACTGCTGGGGTCCACAACGCAGAGAGAATGGTGTCCCACGTCGAGGGAACCTTCAACTTCCACCGGCTCATTAGCGAGACCCTGTATCTCTGGCGTTTTCAGCAGCCAGTCCAGTGTCCTGTCATGATGATCCATCTGTGTTGACCTCACAGACCCTTGGTCATCTCCACTGTTCGGGTTCCCTCCGTCCAAGTCAGCACGGGAGGCCAGACTCCCTTCCACACCTAAGCCCAGGAAGTTAACAGGGAGAAGGAGGTTCCTGTGTACAACTCTTTCCTTGCCTGTGTGGCTCTCTCTTATCCTGTACACATTGATCCCAGACCTAACTGACACAACATCATAAGGCGTGGGATCCCACTTGTCGGCTAACTTTCTTTTTCCCCTTTCACCACGATTGGCCAACAACACTCTATCACCTACAGCCAGAGGTGAGCCTTTGACTTTGCGGTTGTAGAGTCTGGCATGGCGCGCTTGCTCGTGAAAAGCGTGGTTCTGGGCAATCTGTGAGGCATCAAACAGGTCTTTCCGCAACCGTGAGACAAACTCATGGTGGCTGATCACATCATCATTTTGCAGCACATGTTGGAACATCATGTCAACAGGGAGGCGTGGGACTCGCCCAAACATGACATAAAAGGGGGCCAAACCAGTCGTCTCATGCACTGTGCAATTGTAGCAGAACGTGAGAGTGCGTAACATCTGAGGCCACCTAGCCTTGGCTGTAGAAGGGAGAGTCCTCAGCATATTCCCAAGTGTCCTGTTGAACCGTTCAGTGACCCCATTGCCCATAGGATGATATGGCGTAGTATGCGATTTCTGCACACCTGCCATCTCTAAGAGGTCCTTCAACAGTCTGCTCTCAAAGTTTGATCCCTGATCCGAATGAATCCTCTTGGGAAAGCCATAAACACAAAAGAAATCATCCCACAACCTGCGTGCGACATGTTTTGCAGACTGGTTTCGGCAGGGGAAGGCATGTGCCATCTTGGAGAAATGATCGGTTACGACCAGGACATCCACTTTCTTATTATCGCTGAGCTCAGCAGTCCAAAAGTCTATGCACACTAGCTCCATCGGCTCTGACGTCTGGATGTTCTCTAGTGGTGCACAGGCATGAGGTTCAGGTGTTTTTCCAACCACACATCTCTCACACTGTCGAACATGGTTGGTTATGTCTCTCTCCATCCCGACCCAGAAAAACCTCTCACGGGCGAGGGAAAGTGTTCGTGCCTGGCCCTGATGGCCTGCATTATCATGAAGGCTGAGGAGGACTTGAACCTTCAGGCTATCAGGAACAACAAACTGAAAAATCTTTCTACTCAAGCGGTGATGCCTTATCACCCTGTACAGGATGCCGTTCTGTACTTTAAGCTTCTTCCACTGCCTGAGAAGTCCACCAACACCACCTGGTTCTGAAGCTGCTTCTCGCCTCGTAGCCTTCCTTTTTCTTCGCACATAGAAAAGGACTCTGTTTATTGCCTGATCTTGTTGCTGAAGGCTCGAGAGCTGGCTTTGGGGAAGAGGAACGACCGGGTCCACCTCAGGGAGCTGTGATAAAGGTGGGTTGACATTGGTCAAACCATGGTCACACTGCGCACTCAGCACAGCTGACACCTCATCAGCATCGATCGAACCCCTCTCGCTCTGAAGGTCGCACTCAGAAACAGAGTCTGGTGAGTCTGGCTCTGTGTCTTGAACAATGTGGCAGTTGTTAGTCAGCCGAAAAGCATCCTGCACAGTACCTCTCACAACCCCGTTGACCTCATCTAGCAGGGCAACATAAGGTTCTTTCAGCAAACGATGACCAATACATGACTCGACAAATGGTTCACGGCTCAAAGCATCAGCAACTGTATTTCTAACCCCTGGCACATACTTTAGATCAAAATCATATGCCGCGAGCTTCGCCACCCATCTCTGCTCACAAGCATCTAAACGTGGCTTTGTCAAGATGTAGGACAAGGGGTTATTGTCTGTCCAAGCAGTGAAGTGCCTTCCTTTCAGCCAGTGGCTGAACTTGTCACACACGGCCCATTTAAGCGCCAAGAACTCTAGTCTGTGCGCTGGGTAGTTCATCTGAGACCGTGACAATGTCTTGCTGGCAAAGGCAACAGGTCGAGCCACTGTCTCGCCAGGAGAAACCTGTGAGAGTACTGCCCCGATGCCATCAAAGGAGGCATCAACCGCCAGGATGAAAGGCTCACTAAAGTTGGGATGAGCCAGGGTGACAACATTAACTAGTTCCATCTTGAGCGTTTGAAATGATGTGCGACATGCTGATGTCCAGTCACTTGGTGTCAGAGATGGTTTGGCAGAGGGTTGCTTCCTGAGCTTCTTTCCTTTCCTCCCATGGGGAATTGCCTGTCGTCCCGAAAGTAACCTGAACAAGGGCTTGGCCTTCGCAGAACAATCAGGGATGAAATGTTGGTAATAGAGGATCATTCCTAAGAAGGACCGGATCTTCTTCTGGGAGGGAGTCACACCATCGCTCTCCATAAGCTGTTCTTCCCTGATGTTGGTAATGGTGTTAACCTTGTCCGGATCAGTTCTCACACCATCCGCACAAATGACATGTCCAAGAAATCTAACTGACCTCTTAAGAAGATGGCATTTCTTAGGGGCCAGCTTAAGGTTGTGACTCCTCAACCGAGAGAAGACCATCTCAAGACGCTGAAGGGCAGTTGCCTCGTCAGGCGCAAACACCATCAAGTCGTCCAAGTAACAAAGCAAGCTGCTGAAATTCTCGTCACCAAAGATCGACATCATCATTCTCATGAATGTCGCCGGACTGTTCGACAGGCCCTGAGGCATCCGGTTGTACTCATGGAGACCAAAGGGCGAGGAGAATGCTGTGTATTTCTTGTGAGGCTCGTAGAGAGGCACATTGTAAAATCCAGAGGTCAAATCCATTGTTGAAAAGAGAACATTTCCACTGAGAGCAGCCAGGGCGTCGGCTTGGTGTGGCAGCGGGTGCGCGTCTTTAACAGTCTTTGCATTGAGCCATCTGAAATCAGTGCAAATGCGCAGGCTGCCATCCTTCTTCCACACCAAGACCAGCGGCGATGCATACTCACTGTTCGACTTCCGGATTATGTCCCTTTCTTCCATCTCATTCAGAGCAGTTCTTAGCTTCTCATACTGACTCGGCGGTACTCTGCGATAAGGCAAACGAAAAGGCTTCTCATCCACAAGGTGTATTTTGTGGACAAAATCGGTAGCTTCTCCACAGTCCATTTTATCCTTAGAAAAGATAGACTCATACTTTTCCACAAGCTGCAAAAGCTGATCTTTCCATCTGTCAGACACCTCACAACTGTCTAAGTCCAAGTCTTGTAGTCCTAGTCTGTGCAAGTGTTCCTTCCTTTGTTCAACAGACCTTATGGGAACAGAACCCTGTTCAAAAGAGTGGCTGTTAGACATGATCTTTTCAGGGGGAGACAGCTCTTCAACTGCGACACAGAGGTAGACATCAGCGATTTTACAGTTCTTCCTCAGAATCACACGCTTGTTGCTGGGGTTAATCACCTTGAGAGGAACCCATTTGTCACCCCACAATGATGAGACGGAGCGGCCAACCAGGATGTCTCTGGGTCTACACCGTGACTGTGTAGGCTCAACAATAACAGTGCAGCCTGCTGATAGAGGTGAAGAGGGAGGTAATTTACCCCACACAAGGTGTTGCTGAAGGGGTTCCAGCGTAACACGCTGTCTCAACTTCACTGTGCCAATCTTATCAGGCACCGCCCCTCCTCGCCAACGCTCAACATTGGAAAGCATGGATAAAAACTGTCTACAGTCATCATTGGTGACATCACCTGAAATAGATACAAGCCTCCAATACTCATCCGTATTCTTCATTACATGAATCAACGACTTAATAGCGTTACTGCCAATAATCATGTCGTCACTTTGGCCTGGAATAACCAGCGTGGGGATGAGCAGCTTGAAACCATAAAGAGTCACTTCCAAATCACAAACTGCTTTAGGTTGGAACTGGTGGCCCCCAGCACCAACAACAACAATGTCATTAGCTGGTTCGAGCTTCAGATCAGGGCAGGACTGTAAAAGCCGCGTAGCAGTAGCCTCACTAATAGAGCACGACATAGAGCCACTGTCGATCATGGCTCTCAGTGAAACTCCGCCCACAGTCCCCACAGTCGTATAAAACAAACTGTCAGATTTCTTAATTCTTTGCGTCATTTGGAAGACAACTGTCGTACCAGGTGGCGAAGTGGAGCACAGAGATTCATACATGGATCCCAGGTCATCGCTGTCGCAAGTGGGAGAGTCACTCAGATGATCCACACTTTCCTCCCTCAAATGTGGATCAACTAGTTTTCCGACCGTCGAGGGGCAGAAGACGACGAGGATCCAGGACAGGCACGCCTGGTGTGGTCAGGTGAGTGGCACAGAAAACAGAGTTTGTGATCTCGGCAGTGCATGAAAGCTGTGTGCGACATATCATGACAGACGGAGCAGGGCTTATCATGTAGGCCCTCAATCCTGGAACGTCTGGAGTTAGGCCGTGTGGTCAAACCAGGCTGAAAGGATCTTTGCAGAAGAACCTTCTCAAGCATGCCTATGAGCCGCTCCAAAGCAGCTGAATCTGTCGACTGTGGCTGAATGTGCTTCTCTGTTGGCTGGACAGGCAACGCTGTTGATATCTGCTGCGTATTCACTGCAACTCTCTCGGCCGTCGTGCTGCTTGAGTTCAACGTTCCTCCAGAGTGGGACTCACACAGGATTTCCTGGACCTCATTGGCTGTCCATTTATCAATTGTCTTTGATCTAAAGATCATGGCAAGCTCAGGGGAGGGACAGTTTTTGATGAACATTCGGGTGACCTCAGTGCTGGGGCTACCCAATGCCTGTCCTCGTTCCTTCAGGCGCTCAACAGCAAGATCAACAGCACGGTGCAGCCTAAGCCAGTAATCGAATGCACTTTCGCCTTTCTCTGGGAGAGTGGTGTAGAAGTCTGCCAGTGGAAGAGGTGAGCACTGAGCAGAGTCAAAGTGTCTCCTCAGGATTCCAAAAATAGCCTCAGGATCACGTGTGACATCTACGACACTGTTTCTAATGCCAACCTGGACCACATCCTTAGCCTTGCCTCTCAAATGAACAAGAATCTCCTCAGCCTGTTCTTCGGGTCTCAGACTCCCCAGCTTTATAAAGGCTCTCATCAGATCCTCCCACTCTCTCACAGAAATGAGATCAGAACCATCCCCTCTAAAGCATGGTGGGTCCTTAAGCTTCCTGTGGGACACAAATTGCACCGGCGCAGCATCAACAGCAGATGTAGATGACACAGCATGGAAAGGTGTGGCCGTAGGTGCAGGTAAGGGGGTACTAGCAGACGGGCTGAGCTGGGTTAAGATACTCTGCGCTACTCTCTGACCAACCAGTTGGATCACATCCCCCATCTGACTCACAATCTCCGTGGCAATAGTATCTGGGTTAGGAGAAGGTGAACCGTTGTTCTGAGACGTGTGTGACACATGGCTAGGGGGAGGGACAACAACCCCTTCACTGGACTGGGGCCCTGGGATCCCCTGACTATCCCCCCTAACAAAACCACGCCCACTAACAGGAGTGTCATAACGCAAACGCAAAGGGGAACATAACAACCCCCTACCCCTACCAACAACATTAGGAGTACTCGATCCCTCCTCTGTGATGTCCATCACAACAACTAGAATAAAACAAAAATGCTATATATGCTCCTTTTTAAAAAAAAAATGTGTCAGAAAGAACAACAATGAATCACAAACGTGCAGCGCTGAAACTGGCCCACGTTGCTGAGAGGAGTCCACCGTCCAAACACTCGATTGACGGCTCACGGCACCAATGTAACCCCTGGTCAGCTTCTCTTTCCAGCGCTGTGTGAATAAAACTCTCTGGACTCGAAGTGGGTAGAGCTCAGGCGTGATTTATTCCCCTGCAATAACATGGGACATGAATAACCATGGGTTTCAGCAACAGGATTCCGCCCAAACACAGCGAAAGCTTCATTGCTACTAACTATAGGCTTATGATCGTATAGTGGAACTCTTAGTTTTCCCAAATAAATAAAAACAAATATTGATTGAAAAATAAAATGGCAACAATACTTATCACGGAAAATAAAATAGAAACATTACTGCGTTGTGGTTTAGATAACAAAAGAAAAATTAATTCACTTAAATGCACATTCATGTAAATATAAATAAACCAAAGCCAAAATTCCCTTTTACGTACAATAGTAAATGGAACAATGCTGCCATCTACTGGGCAAACTTAATAAGCAATATGTCTTAAACAGAATTAGCCTGCAGCTCAACCATATACATGTTTCAAAGTACACATACCTGCAATAACATGGGACATGAATAACCATGGGTTTCAGCAACAGGATTCCGCCCAAACTATTGAGAGAAGTTTCAAAATTATTAGACACGACAGCCTCCTCTAGCTGTTAGCCGCTAGCTCCACGTGTCCATTTTTCTTACCGTCTAATCTATTAACTGCAAAACACGGTCATAAACCTGAAATCTACTCAAATACTACCGTATGGGCAGTTCATGCAGTTAGTGCACTGTCATATTAGCTTCAATGAGGATTTTCAAATATGTTTTAAACTCATGCTCTGTGAGAGCGGACGGAGAGGAACTTACCACAGCGAAAGCTTCATTGCTACTAACGATAGGCTTAGGGGGTAGCCCGTTTACCAGTAGCAGACTTCCGCTGCGGATTTTCAAAATAAAAGTTCCAAAATAAACCCATGGTTGCGATCCCAAGTTTAACAGGAATTTAACAACAACAAAACCATATCCATTCTTTTACATCGTTACATCAGGAATGAGGAAGAAGTTTTTTCGTTATATGAAATGCCAGGTGTAGCAAAAGGAGAAAAGTGTGAGCTGCTGCAGCTATACTAGGTGTGAATGTGTACTTTTTATTTTTGTTGTTGTTGTCATGGTATAAGCGACAACATGCATTTCACATTTGAACAACCAAAGACTGAAAAGCTGCTATTGCAATCTGCTGCCTGCAATCCACACAGCTCACCCCTGCACTCACGGACTGCAGCATTCATATTAATTTGGCACCACCTACTGGTAGCAAATCAGTACTGACCGCTAATGGCAGGCGACAGAGAAGGATCTTGATTGCCAACTGTGGAAACAAAACCAAAATGATATTAAATGTTCTGGCTAATATCTAGTTTACTTTTCACTCCCCCCCCCCCCCCCCCCCTCCCTGTCTCTGGGCTCACAAATGTACACAAGCAACAATATGTGGTTTGCTCTCTCCGTTCTCAATTCATGTTTCAGTAAATCTAGAAATATTATGTGAGAATGTCATCTTTCATAGTTTGGGTGATACAATATTCATTGGTTACCTGGGTTGTTTTAGTGGTTTTCAGATATTTTCTACCATGCCCTAATTCAGAATAGAGAAAAAGTCGATGCCTACACCCAATATTTTCTATTAGTTATTAATAGAAACTGATCCAGGTTGAATTTTATCAAAGGAAAGGCCAGCAAGATGCCATCGGCAAACTTTGTTGTTCTATTTTTTTTCTATAAAAATCTTATTCACTCAGCCAGGTTTGCCTCCTGGAGTGACCTTTTGCCCCACAGCATAGAACCACTGCATTATATTTTCACTAAAAAAAATATCTATTGGTACTGTATGTATGTTTTATCTAATTGCCGAGTGCTGTTGCAAAATGTTGGGTGAGACCGAGGGAGCAGAACAATTTAAAAAGGAGGTAGGAAACACACGACAGCTGAAATGTTCAGCATCACTTAAAAGTCCCTGTTTTTGAAAGAAAAGCACGTTTGTTTTAATATTATATAAAACTGATCAGGAATTACAATTATTCATAGAATCATTAATCACTAATTAGTTAGTGGGGTTAGATTAATTGGTCATTCTAAATTGCCATACTTGTGAAAGTGGGTGTGAAACCTGTGACAGACTGGCGCCCTGTCCAGGGTGTACCCTGCCTCTCGCCCTATGGTAGCTGAGGTAGGTTCCAGTCTCCCCGTGACCCTGAAAAGGATAAGCGGAAGAGAATGGATGGTTCGAACATTAATCATAAGTTATTTTGAATTGGATATCTACATAGGCATGCAGAGGACATCATTGGTAAGCATCTGCATTGGTGTATGGAGGGTTTTTGATGTTTAGAGGCTGAATGATGACAATGGCCCAACAGATCTTATAATTATAGATGTAATAAATTTGGATATTCAAGATGATGTATCACTAATATATCCTTGGACCTTCTTACTTAAGAAAAAAACCTTTCTAAAGTACACTTATTCTAAGTATGTGGTATAAAAAAGCTAACAAAATAACAGAATACTCTTTTAAGGTAACACAATATACACAATAAAGCTATAGGATGCAACAAAGATAGGCAACTTTTAGTGGTTCAGTGACAGCTGGGTGCTGTGTTTTCTTTTCTTTTAAAAATGCATTAGTCATTAGAAAACTCAGTCATGGTTCCTATGTTGTTTTTTCATCCACAGGTCCACGGGCATTTGTGTCACTTGGCTTTCATGACAAGATGTGTCGTGAAAGGCTGACAAGGGTGTGTTTCAACTGAACAGATCTTACATGATAAAACCCCTGTAACTGGAACAATATGCAGTCTGTTTTCATGTGGTTGTTCCTATTGTATTCTAATGTACTGAATAAAACAAGCCCAGTTACTCCTACGCTTTAATGACTGATACATTCCCAAGATACACCCAACTATAATTTTATGAATAGTGTAATAATTAATGATCTGTCACAGACCTGAAAACAAGGTGTGACCACAAAAAGTGCAGATGAAATGACAAACTTTATTCAGTAAATTCATATTTTAAAATGTGGGATCATTAAAAGTAGCCTAGGGGGGAGAGGAAGCCCGGATCCACACCAGTCCTATAGGAACACACCATGCTAAAAAGATGCCTCCCATGATATCACATGGGGTGGCTGTAGCTCGGAAAGGTTGGTAGTTTGATTCCTCCGGTCTTAAGTATGCTTGAATGAGATACTGAACCCCAACATTTTGTTCTCAGATGTGTTCACTGGAGTATGAATGTGTGGGAATGTTAGAAAGCAAAAAAAAGTGCTTGGTTGAAGTTGTATAAAACGCTACGAGTGTCAAGGAGAGTTGGAAAGTGCTATCTCAGAATGATGCCATTTAACATCACTGCAAAATTTAAAAAGTAGAAATGTATATACTGCTGCACATAGTGAAGGCCCAAGTTTCCCCGATTTCTCTCCTGCCCCTCCCTAGTAAAACACAAATGTACTGATTAAATATAGCCTAGGCTTACTGGGTGATCAACAATACAGTCAAGTTGGACCAGTTATGGTGAGGTCAGAGCTAATCCCAGTCACGTTACAGGAACCTCTGTTCAAGTCAGCCCAAACCCCAAAGGTGCAACTAATAAGTGTTTTAATTTCCGTTTTAATATTTGCACCTATTACAGTAGGCTATCTATTGCATGGAAAATGTTATCCATCATCTCGTCCTAAATGAGAACGCCCTCATTCATGCACTCACATGAATGTTGAGTCTCTGACAGACACGACAAGGGCAGTCTACCGTGGTATATTACAACACTCCGGCTGACTTGTTACCTTCCCGTGTCTCTTTGTGGTTTTCACAATATGGGTACTCGATCAAACAGTGCGCCACTCAAATTACCTTCTCGCCTCGAAAGATCGCCTTAATTATTTAGCATTTTAATTTGCTTAAACATACATTTTGTGTCAGATTTCATCTTTCGTGTCAAGAGTTTTCATATCGGTTTCATATGAGTGACAAGGGGCCTCGTATGAATGAGAACCTATAAAAAGATCACTTGGATATAGAAATAAAATGACTGCTTATCATAAACTTCATTTTTTCAGGCTTTCAAATTAAAAGCCTACAAACTTTTGCAACGCTTTGTGACATAATATAAAGCAGTGGTGCCCAACAAACTCGAAAACTGAGAAATTACCAGAACCAATCTTTGATGATTAAAAAAATCGAAAGCGGAAGTGACTTATTTTACTTATACAAGCTAGTGTACCCCTGGCAGTCATTTTACGAATTTTTGAAGTCTTCGAACAAAAATAATAATAATAATAATAATAATAATAATAATAATAATAATAATAACAACAGTAATAATAATAATAATAATAATAATAATAATAATAATAATATCTGTGCAGTATTTTACGTGGCGTTATTCCGGGGTAGTTTGAAAGGGAACGGAGTTTTAATTTGATAACCGGAAACTAGTTGCTAATTCTGCTACTAAAAGTTGACTTGAACTTCTACTGCTGTTCACGTAAATGTCGTTAATCCCGGTTCCTCGATGGCACTTGATGAACCGGTTGGACACAAACTATATTCATAAAGACTTGACTGAGAACGAAAAAAAAAAATCTTTTTAATTATAATATTTGATTTTCTCAGTGAGTGAACTGAAAGAAACAGCATACGAGGCTTTTGATTTGACCTAGTTTTCCTTTCCTCCAGCAGTTAGGTGGCTCACTAATCCGAAGAGATACTTGTTAGTTAATCTAATCTGAGTTAGTTAATCCTTTCCCTCTTCACTCCAGCAGCAGGCAGGGTAACGGAATTGAGGAGGAGTGACCACCGTTCTCCGTTTGACTGAGAAGACTCACCCAGTTTGGGGACTCTGTACGTAGATAGAGTTACACTTTGCCTGAACTATGGAGGAGAAACTTGGAAGTAGTCAAACGGAAAGGTGACGCGGCTGTGGAGTCTAGCAAAACCAACTTGGACAGCAAAGGTTGAGCACAGTGCAGCTCATCGGGGCATGAGAGCCTCCAACTTTGCGCCTTGCAAAGAAACGAAACGATGGCTGCATACGGAAGGAGGAAACGGCCCAAGTTACTTATTTTAATAGTTGGTGCCATTTTGCTGGGATATGTTACATTTTTCAAACGCAAGTCGGGGGAAGTGAGCTTGACGAACCGACGGGAAGTCACAGGAGAGGAAGAGTATGAGCTCCTTAAGAAGCCAGTCTACGAGAAGCCCCCCTTGGATTTAAACGCTCTGGGAGAACTGGGCAGAGCCGTGAAACTGAATCTGAACGAAGAGGAGAAAAGAAAAGAAGAGGAAAGTATCAAAGCGCACCAGATTAACACTTATGTCAGTGATAAAATATCACTGCACCGCAGGCTGCCAGAGAGATGGAACCCACTGTAAGTAACCTGTTGTCTATTGTTAGCAATGTTAAAGCCCAGATCTAAAGTTTAAAAGAAGCCTTTGCAGTTTGGATGCCCCAGCAACACTATTACACGGCTCAGTAAATACCTCAGAGGACGTGTAACTCGTAAACTGAGTCATCTGCTGTTAAGATGGAATAATAAATGCTCTGTGTTTACTTCTATTGGTCATCAAATCTTAAAAGTATGAAGGTTAACCACGATCCAGCTTTACATGCAAATTTACACAGCCAGCTCTCATTGTGCAGTGTCATTCCAGCCACCCAGCCTCACCTCCAATTTTTTTTAGTCTGCATTCTAACAACCAAGTCTCCTCTCTCTCCAGCTGCAAAGAGCTGAAGTATGACTACAGGTCCTTGCCCACGACCTCTGTGGTGATTGCTTTCTACAACGAGGCCTGGTCCACCCTGCTGAGGACTGTTCACAGTGTGCTGGAGACGTCTCCTGACATCCTGCTGAAAGAGGTGGTGCTGGTGGATGACTACAGTGACAAAGGTAGAGGCACAGACAGACTGATGGACAGGCAGTGGGCAAGAATGGTGGCAGGCTGACAGTCAGGAGCTGTTACAGGTGCACACAGACAGGTAGCAGTTAGATGGGTGGAGGAGGATATACTGACATGTTATCAGTTAGGCAAGTCAAACAGAGATACTGGAAAATATGCTCATCGAATTATAAAAAAATACTGGATGCAAATTTTTGTGCTTTGATTTTTAGTTTAATCCACAACTCTATAGCCTCAGTCATCACAATGTAAGTAGTTCAACTTGGAGGCGGAGTCTGTCCCACTACACAAAGCGTTGCTCCAACCACCAATAAAACTTTCGCTGGAAAAAAGCCGGTGGAAGTCCTTAATCAAACCTGTTCAACAGGCTTCAGCTTAAAAAAATACATCTGTAAACCAAAGAAAACAAAAACAAACTAAACCCTTTCATTGTGTTCATGTGCTGTATTAAACTCACATTGTATTTGAAGAAAACATTTTGTCTAATGCAAAAATAAATGAAAAGGTATACATGCAAAAACCTTCAATCTGGGTTGGTCTTTACTCCGTCTTTCCAAGAAGACAGAGTAAAGACTGATTTCTGCCTTAGTTTAGCTTAGGTGACATGTAAACCTTTTATTTATTTACATTTTGACATTTGTGATTATTTATTTTCGCACTAATGAATATGTTTTCTTTAGCAAATATGACTTAAATATGCCGCATAAACACGATGAAAGTGTTTTGACAGATGTTGTATCCAATTAAATTATTAAAAATATTGGTTTCCATTTGTAATAATATCAATGAGCAAATAAGCAAGTAGTAAGTAATTATTATTGCTCATTAGTAAGACAAAAAGTGTTTCTCATCAATCAGTGGGTTAATCAGCAGAATACTTGATTACTAAAACAATCAGTAGTTTTAGTTATAAACTAAGATATAGATAAAGGGAAATCTCCTGCATCAGTGTTATATTTTTTACATCTTCTATGAGTATATTCAAATAAACCTATAATAAAAGTAAATAATATACTATATGCAGTGTTTATTCCTGTTGGGGTTTTTGTTTTGTATGAGTTGAGAAACTTTTAATGCTTCTAAAGTGTTTTCGATCATGAATGTATAAATGAAGCAATGCCTACCTCTCCCTCAACACTAACATCTGCTCGTGGTTATATTTACTTACTAAGTGTTGAGCTTGAGTAAATCAAACAATGATGTAACTTTCGCCTTTTGGATTAATGCGTATTTGGCTGAGAGCATAAAAGGAAGTAATTTCATCCTAAAAAGACTGGTGGGTGTGTCTTGTTTACCTGCTTCAAAGAAAGCTCACCATTTTCTAGTGAATATGGCAAATGTGTATCAAACAGTTTTACTCTCTTTCCTCTAGAGGTGGGAATTCGGAGCCTCTTCCAAATGCATTGGAAATGTGTGCCAGATAGCTTATCACCTTCTTTTATCAATGCTGACTTGTTTTTCTAACAGTCTCACGTTGCGCTGTGACGCTTCTGACACCTGAGCCACATGCCAGCTTTGTCCCCTCTCAGATTTTACAATGTGATTGGACTCAGCGATAACAAAACGACTGTCTGTCTGTGCTTGCTTTTTATCCCCTCACATGGAATACTGATCGAGAAACGCTAAAAAATTTGCCTTATGGGAAGAAACTTCCAGCTGTAGCTGATAGATTTTTCTCTAGTTTTGTATTTGTTGTGATTTTGAGAAACAACTCTTGATACAAACACATAAAAAAAACAACCTGATTGTTTATTTTGGTTTATCTGCTCATCTGTTTATTTTCTGAAAGCTCATCTCAAGGAGCCACTGGACAAGTACGTCTCAGGTTTGAATAAGGTGCGTCTGATCCGGGCCACAAAGAGGGAGGGGCTGGTGCGGGCCCGGTTGCTCGGGGCATCCATCACCACAGGCGAGGTTCTGACCTTCCTGGATTGTCATTGCGAGTGTCACGACGGCTGGTTAGAGCCTGTGCTCCACAGGTGAGAGAGCGCCCGCCAGGGAAAAAAAGAAATGCCTTCTCTCCTTGATTATTTTGTCAAAGTGCGGCCTTTAGAAAGGCTGTCTTTTAGTCCAGCTGTCACAGAGTGTGAAGCTCTGAATCTCTATCAGCCAGCTGCAGGAGCACTGTTATGTAGCCGTGTCTGACTCACTGTCTCGGTGCTCCAGCCTTTCAAACAAGGGCAGCACCAACGTTTGTATGGAGACTTTTATAGATAAACAAATTGCTTGCTTTGTAACACTGCTCCCTCCTGACACTCGCCTTTTTCTCCTTTCCTTTTTTCTCGCCAAGGATCAAAGAGGAGCCGGAGGCCGTGGTGTGCCCCGTCATCGACGTGATAGACTGGAACACCTTCCAGTATTTAGGCCATGCTGGGGAACCTCAAATCGGAGGGTTTGATTGGCGGTTGGTCTTTACCTGGCACACCATCCCAGACTACGAACAGAAACGCCGACGTTCACCCGTAGATGTCATCAGGTGTGTTTTAAGGACTCTTTATTACCCAAAAATAGAAAAAAAAATCCCATATGAGTATTTGGGAATGTAACTTTGAGTGTGGCAGCTACATTATTACAGAAACTGCACTGCTGACATATCATACTTTTTTCTTCATACTGAGATAATTACATCTGTCTCATATAAGATGGAGCTCGTTATCCTGTAATATAATTTTTATTTTTTGGTGTCTTGAGGTCTCCTACTATGGCAGGTGGTCTGTTTGCTGTGAGGAAGGACTTCTTCCATTATTTGGGAACATATGACACAGGAATGGAGGTGTGGGGAGGAGAGAACCTGGAATTCTCTTTCAGGGTAAGAGCTGTGTGTTTTCATGGACATATACAGTATTATTTATGTAATGATAACATAGGTAAAGCACGTGTTATGTCCAAATTGACATTAAGTTTGCACTCCTTTTGGGATTATGGCCCAATTCATAGTGCAAGCCACTAAAAAAGGCAGGAGTGTCTGCTTTAGATTTGTTGAACCATATGACAGCTGCTCAATTTATGTGGAATCTGCAATGAAAATAAAACTAAACATGGAGTGAAAGCAGGCCGAAGAGCTTAATACTTTAATTGCAGCAAAGAATTTAAACATCCCTTCCCTACAATAACTGTAATTTCCCAAAGGGAAGAAACCAAAAATATTTTCCAACAACAGGCTAGCTTTTCTGTTCCCAAGCTCCTCCGCAACAAGACTGTGCTTTGTTTCCTGATTGAATCATGGCTGAGAGGCTAACCAAATCCTCGTGGTGGTGTTATTGATGTGTCTTAGATTTGGCAGTGTGGGGGCAGCCTGGAGGTCCACCCGTGCTCCCACGTGGGTCACGTCTTCCCGAAAAAGGCACCTTACTCACGGAGCAAAGCGTTGGCAAACAGCGTGAGAGCAGCTGAGGTCTGGCTGGATGAATACAAGGAGATCTACTATCATCGTAATCCCCACGCACGCCTGGTGAGTGTGTGCAGATGATGTGAATGTGAAGGCAGAATATTTCTTTCTTTCTCTTTTTAAATAGCTGCATTCACCACAGCACTGTCTCATTAACCCCTTCATTTCACCAGTGAACTCACTCTCGGTATGCGAAAAAATATCAAAAATACTCTGCCTTCTCCCAAAACGCGCTCGCACACACGCACGCTGATTAAGTGACACGGGGGATATATGAGCAGCAGACACCCAAGGTGACAGGGGTCAGGGCATTCCGGTGTGCGATTACCACCTTTCTGTGCTACTTGGTGCCAGCGGGTGTCACCCACCTGTCCTTGACACGGTGAGAGCAGTGCCGACCCATGGGGGTGCCCTGATTTTGTGTGTGTGTGCGTGAGTGATAGTGTAGTTAACAGGAAATGCTCTCTAAGCACAGATCAGGTAGCACTTATCTCCATGAGATAAGGTAGCTTTGCCAAAAAATTCATCATACCCTCCAAACAAACACTGTTTTTGCTCATCCTGTTTGATTCACAGCTGAACATGTGTTTATACACAATAACAATACTAGATAAGGTTTATATCTATAAACGAACATATCTTACAAGGAAATTACAATTTTACAATTTTGCTTGGCACAAAGTTATACTAGTCTCCTGGATGAATGTACTGTGCCTGTTTATAGTCTGTAGTCTGTCTTTGCCCATTAATGTCATAGCTTACCCAGGGGTGTGTGTATGACTGCTTTGATTTTAAAATATTAATACAATTTAATTAATATATCAATATAGAAATCAATAATTTAGCATATAAATATTAATATGATATTTATATTCTTTTTAAATCTGAAAAAGCCACCTGCAACCTGCGTAATTTTAACGTCATATCAGACGAAGTTAACAGTTCATCTGCATATTTAATTTTAGCTTCTGTAGCTTAACTGTAGATTTTTGCTAACTAAAACAAGCAGGAGTGTATGGGAGCAGCTACAAAGTTCTCTTCTCACACTGGAGCTTGTTGAATGTTTTTAACGGAATTCCTGCATCTTTTTCCCAGTAAAGGTTTTTCTGGTGATTACAGAAATGAGCTCGAATCATTGCAGCCCTGCTTTCTGCTTTGTAGATTTTGAACAAAATAACCTTAGACTAACAAATTCATGGTTGCTTTTTTTTTTTTTTTTTTTAAACGTGCCGTTCCCCTGACATTCTGACAGCCTGTGACACTTTCACTCCGACACTCCCAGACAAAGCAAGAAATCCCCAAATCAAACCAAAAAAAAAGAAAAAACAGCCAGCAGGCAGTGAGATCTGGAAGTCTTTTAGGATTTGTAGAAGGGCAGGTCCGCGTGGCTGTCAACATGGGTTACGTGCCAGTCCATGTGAGCTATTTTTATAGCTTGTTAATTAGTAACAAGGCACCATAAAACCTAAATAATCTACATATGAAATGGTGCAGGGTGAAGGAATGACTGAGAACTGTACTCAACTGAAGGGGCACTCTTTATTAACACTGGATGATTGAGGGGAAAATCCGGGTACTGCAATCGTAATTAAGATATGAATTGATGTCGTTAAATTTTGGTTTAAGTTATGAGCTTGCTAGAGATCAGTTGCAAACAACGACAGGTCTAGAGACGCATATTTTTCACAAAAAAGAGCAAATATATCCTAAATATAACTAAAAAATATAAATATGAGAAATTGCAGCAAAACAATTGTTGCAGCAAAAGCCAGAAAGGACAGCTGGCAAAAAAAAGGAAAATGCAGACTGAAAGTTAATAGGCTTTTTAATCACTGCCTCATTAATAAGGCATGGATATGCTGACTGTAATTATAGTTGTGTATTCTGCAAACTAAATGTGTCGCTTAGCTGTATTTTAATAACATGTACAACAAATTTAGCCTTAATCTTTCAGCTTCAACTCTCCTATGAGGTCAGCAAGTAATCTACCAGGATTTAACACTGTCTGTTTTAGGATTTACTGTATTTTGCTATATAGAGGCCTAGCAAACCTAGTCTTTGAAATTGCTTCGTCCTAACAGGATAGAAAAGACTCAAGGAATTAAGTTCCCGACACTGAACATTTGTAATCCTCATTGATGTTCGCAGAGAAATCCAGAGGGCCATCTTCCTATAGATGCACCAAGCTTCACAGGATCTTCTAGGAAAGCTGATGCTATTTTTTTTTTTAAAGAGAGTATACTGGTTACTAGGCAGTGAGCTCTGGAAGTCATACCTTAGGCTACAAAGTTGCTGTAGGAGTTGCCTTTAAAAGTTGGCTAACTTGCTTTGTAGTACAGCCCTCTGGAATCATTAGCTCTTGTTTTCCACCGCTGTTTCACTAATTGGCACCTCTGTGCTCTCGGTTCCTAGTTGCTCCCTTAGGTCGTTTCCTGTGACCGTTTATTCATCCATATAGGTTGCACTGTCACTGGGCTGGTTGCCCTTACCTTTGCATTTTATCAGGACCTTTACTGATCCTTAATTTAAGTCTTATTATCCTGGTAAGTGTCCTGGACTAGTCCTCATTGTTCTGATAGTCCATGCTGGTCCTAGCCATTGACAAAGCACCGCGTCCTTTGGGAATCTTTCTTCTCACTAAATAGACTGATGAATAGCCAATTAGAGCTGTGTTTGGGCAGGCCACCATCATCCATCATCCTGCAGTGCTGCTGAATCTTTCTTGCAGCAGGGAAGGTGTGGTGAGCATATGCTCACTGGCACATTAAAGTGGAGACTGTGTTCTTTCTCATAATCTAATTAACTAGTCTTTATCAGTGTGATGTGTACGTGTGTAACTTTGTATGCATAAAAGTGTTTACACAGGCACGAACTGTTTGCGCACACACACGGAGACTCTTGTAAAATTGACACATGTATCCTGTTTGACTGTTGGAAGTTCTGTTTGTTTGAGGGGGAGCTATTGTTTGGCGTGAACTGCATTTGTATAGAGTAATGGACCATAGATGGTGCTATTGTATTCCATTTCAGGCCACTGGTATATTATGAATACTTCATCGGACACAACAGCTGTCTGATGGTGGCTGCATCGACAGCGCTCTCACTTAAAATTTTCATTTGAATATGAGATATCACTGGTAATTCATTTTTATTTTTTTATAAATGCAGAGCAATTCTGTGCTTCTTAATTTTATTTTAGCTTGCCAAGGCAGAAAAGTGAAAATAAAATAATCATGTTGAACTGTCATTTGCCATGTTTGTCTCCAGGAGGCCTTTGGAGATGTAACGGAGCGGAGGATGCTCCGAGAGAAGTTGGGCTGCAAGAGCTTCAAGTGGTACTTGGATAACATTTATCCCGATATCCACGTCCCACATGATCGGCCAGGCATGTTTGGAATGGTGAGAACAAAGTAAGACCTTATGAGCTTCTGCAAGCCAGGTTGTACCACTACCTAATTATATTTTGTTGCTGCCTTTTGCTAGCTTAAGAACCGGGGCAAGACCAACTACTGTTTTGACTACAACCCTACAGATGAGAATGCAGTGGTGGGCCAAAGGGTCATCCTCTATCTGTGTCATGGAATGGGCCAGAACCAAGTAAGTAATGCCAGTGATAAAAAAAACCACTTGCATCTTCCTTTGCTGAACAGCTCACTAAACTTAAAACAGGTTTACAAGCTAGTTTGCTGATTAGCTACTTGGTTACAGCCCATTTTCAATCATGTGAAACGCAGCTTTCAGTTAGATTTTAATTGAATGTTGGTTTTTGAACACAGCACACTGTTTGCCCTTTTATATGTGAGCTTCGGCGATCATTTGTTTACTCTTGTTCAGTTAATCCTGGCACTCTTGAAGACTGCCATTAATCAATCTAATATGAATGTCCTCTGAGCTATTTGAAAAGAGAAAAATAATGTTTGGAGAAACACAATTCGGACATTTATTTCTCCAAACATTCCAAACAAACAAATATTGTCTCCATCATCTTCAGTTGGCACAATTCTAATGATTGAGAGGACACTCATGGCTTTAAAAACTGACCTTACAATCGTGTTTGTCAGTCTTTTGCCCTTTAACAGCTTCGCTATACATCTCTGATTTATTGACCTAATAAATGCCTTCTGGACCCTTTAGATCAGAGTGTGGAGCCCAGCTGATTTCTCTCAGGTCAAGGCTTGTAATAAAGGCTGATTAGACTTTTGTGAAAAGAGCCTTCGTACCATCTGTGTATAAAGAGTTTTGTTTTTAAAATCTTTTGGAAATGTGTGATATGTTTTTGATTTAGAGTGTTTTATTTTATTGCCTCCACTGTGCTCAGGTTCTTTGGCCATATTCTTAGTTTATTGGCCCATGTCTGGTTTTATTTAGTTTTGTAAAGCACTTTATAACATTAAGTGATCATTGTCACACCTTTGGGAGGCATTACTGACTAGTTAAAGTTAATCAGATTGCTTCATGACCACTGTAGTTTATGGGTTTGTCTGCTTGTAGAGCGACTCTTCTGGGTTCCTGACTATTATCTACAACTTTTGCATCCAGTGGCATTAATGTTTGATAGCAATAATTACAAACTGCTTTTGATCTCCGTGGCAGATCCATTTATCTCCTTCCATGTCTTCTCCTTCTGTTCTTCACTACTCCCTGTTTTACATTTATCGTAGACAAAGGTAATCATGGATATAAATAGCATCTCAATTTCTTTCAGATTAAACATATAGTCATCCTATTTCCTCTCGGACTACAAGAATCGTGTTGTGTACTCTTACAGACCTGGGAATAATGAATATCATCTGTTATTCCAGGCTGCAAAATTATGTGATGGCTTTGTTGATACAAAGGGAATTCACATTTCCCAGTGCCTTTTCCTTTGTGATATTCAGTAATCCAGGAAGCACTGTGAAATTTAGCATTGTTATTCCAGAACATCTCTGTGGACACAAACTGATGTTATTATTGTAGAAAGTGGGGATAGCTGCCTTATGAGACTACTGGGCATGCTACAGAGACGAAACACACGCTCAAGCCATCTCTCTGTCCTAAATATAGATCCCTAACAGTGCCATTCTTCTGTTTTAACTGAATTTAGGCTAACTGAAATTGTTGCATTTTTTCTATTAGGAACACCATGCTAATGCTTGGTTGGTTTGCCTTTTGCTCTCAGAGCTGCTTTAATCTTTTGTGGCATAGATTCAACAAGGTGCTGGAAATATTCCTTGGAGATTTTGCTCCATATTGACATGACAGCATCAGACAGTTACTGCAGATTTGTCAACGGAACATGATGTGAATCTCACATTCCAGCACATCCTAAAATGTGCTCTATTAGATTGAGATCTGGTGACTGTGGAGGCCATTTGAGTACAGTGAACTCACTGTCATGTTCAAGGAGCAAGCTAGAAATTATTTGAATTTCAACATGTCACATTATTCTGCTGAAAGCAGGCTTCAGGAAGATGGTCAGAAACGATACTCGTGTAGGCTGTGATGGTACCAAAAAAGTATTTCCTCCTATTAATATGCCACCAACAACAGCCTAAATTGTTTATTCAAGGCAGGGTGGATCCATGCTTTTATATTTCTGTTTCTCTGACGTTCTGTTATCTTATTTTGGTGAGCCTCTCCGAATTGTAGCCTTGGTCTCCTGTTCTTAGCTGACAGGAGCTGCACCCAGTGCGGTTTTCTGCTGCTGTAGCTCGTCTGCTTGTAGGTTTGAAGTGTTCTGCATTCAGAGATGCTCTTCTGTATTATAAATTTGTTGTAATGACTTACGGCTGCTTTCCTTCAGCTTCAAGCAGCCTCTGCCATCAACAATGCATTTTCATCCAGAGATTTAGTGCTCACTGGATAATTTCTATTTTTTATATCATTCTCTGTAAACCCTAGAGAGAGCTGCGTGGGGAAAATCCCAGTAGATCAGCAGTTTCTGAAATAATCAGACAAGCCTGTCTGACATCAACAACAATGCCCCGTTCAAATTCGCTAAAATCGCGTTTCTTTCCCAATTTTGATGCTCGGATTGAACTTCAGCAGATCATATTGACTTCGACTAACCTATGTGTCTCGATTGGCTGTTTAGATATGTGCATTAACAAGTAGTTTAACAGGTGTATCTAATAAAGTGACCCAGTGACCCCAGTTGTTTTGTCTCATCCTACAGTTCTTTGAATACTCTGTGAATGGTGAGATCTCTTACAACACAAGGGAACCTGCTGGATGCATCGTGGGTGACAGCATCAGTACCTACTTGACTGTCCAGCTGTGCAGAAAACGAGGGCAGCCTGTACCTTCAGACCAGAAATTTGTCTTCAAAAAGGTAAGATGTAAAGTATTTTAGTCTAGTGAGTTTCTGTGTTTATCCCTATCTAAGTCCACATTTTAACTAATAGTGTTAAAAAGGAAATTAATGTGGTGGCCCTGAAATTGCAGCATGTCATTAATTTTTGAGTTGCTGTCTGGAAGAGAAGACGTGGAATATAAAATCAACGTCTAAAATATAGTTCTTTGTTGAATTTTCTGTTACATTTTGTTGATTTCAGATTTCTACT
This sequence comes from Diplotaxodon limnothrissa, assembly GCF_057381915.1. Classification (NCBI taxonomy): domain Eukaryota; kingdom Metazoa; phylum Chordata; class Actinopteri; order Cichliformes; family Cichlidae; genus Diplotaxodon; species Diplotaxodon limnothrissa. Next base: position 19,685,730 of record NC_140616.1, read on the forward strand.
TATTTTCCTTTTTGAACTGCCACTAATGTTTTAAAAGATGAGCACCCAACACTGAATTAAATGATTGACTCTATAGTTCCTCACTCTTACAGTGACCTTTTAACCAGCCACTTAGTTTCTCTTGTTCCATCAACTATTATCCCTTCAGAGAGAAAGTAGTACACACTGTACAATTCAAATTCTGAAAGTGCCCTAGGCTTTTAACAATACATGTCATTTTTTCTGTTTTTAAAACACACTGAATTCAAATTTATGTTTATGTTTGTTTCAGATGATAACTATATATCTATATCTATAGATAGATATAGATATATCTATCTATATCTATCTATATAGATAGATAGATAGATAGATAGATAGATAGATAGATAGATAGATATTAGGGGTGCAACGATACACGAAATTCATGGTTCGGTTTGATACTTTGGTGTCACGGTTCGATATTTTTTCGATACAAAAAAAATGTTCATGCCTTTTTAATTTGTCATTTATTAAAATTATAAATATATATTTTAACTCAAAAGTACAGTTTTTAAATTTAATGTTGCTGAAACAAAAGTAATTAAAAAAATAAATATATCTCAGGGCTCTCAAAATTTCAAATTCCCTGGTAGCCCTTCGGGCAGGGACTCTTCAGTTTTTGGTAGCCCAAAATAAATGTAAGTAGCCCGAATAAAAAAGAGAGCAATTTTTTGATTGATGTTTTGTTTCCTTTACAATATTATACATTAAATTATAATATTGTAAAGGAAACAAAACATTAATCAAAAATTGTTGAAAAACAAATTACAACATTGTATAAAAATTACAATCATGAACTCAAATACTTGGTTCTAATTGAACAGAAATTTCTATGAACTTGTAAGAACTGTGTAGGACATGAATCAGTCTGTGTCAGATCCTGAATTTGAAATTTCCACTGAAGTCACGGGTAAGAGACAAGTGGAACCAAGATCTAGGCCATTTGCTTTTTGAAGTTTGCAAAGACTGCTAAATTTTGCCAGTGGTAGTTCACTCTTTGCAACATAGTACGCTGTTCTAAACAGATTTTTCAGGTTTATTTTTAGTATGTTATTTGCAATTGGTGTTTGTTCTGGGAAAGATATTGCAGACTGAGCAATAATGCATTTCTTGCATTTCTCATGGGTTCTAATGGGGGCCTTTCTTGACTGGTCCCAGTAACAAAGGCGCTTGTCGACTCAGAAATCGAGAGAAAACGAACAACACACCCGGCAGAACATTATGTTATTTACACGGGTGCACATAAGTGGTCCGCATGTGCGCATTCGCTGTCAAAATAAAAGACGCGCACCAGATAAGAAGTTGCAACGCGCGTTTGCGTCCATATAAAAAGCACTGTTTTTGTCCGCTAGAGTGGGCACATTCCGCACCACATCTCTGTGCGTTCATCATTTGTTTGAAACCAGCTCACCTCCTGCAACCACTTTTCCGAGAATACGCGCTTCTTTTGTGGTTCGGACTCCTTCTGACATTTGTTTGGAGGTGGAGGAACACCAAAGCAATTGCTTAAAGGAGCTTCTTCGACATCTTTAAGAGTTTTAAACAAATGTCTGTCCTCCTCCAGAAAATCTTATGTATGCAAACAGGCGTTGCAACTTCATATCTTGTGCGCGTTTTTTTTTTCCCATTTTGACAGCGAATGCGCACCTGCGGACCACTTATGTGCAGCCGCGGTTATATAGCTCGTCATATTGCAGCCACAGAAATTCTTTTGTCCATGAAACCATAAAGCTGCACTTTCTTTTTGCCTTATAGTCTCATTTGTCATAACTTTTCCGTTTTGTGGTAAGCTTTTCTTTGGCTGTCACTTCTTCACCCTGACCTGTCTTATTTGGCTCAGCAGAACTAAAATGTATATCCCGCTGCTTTTACACACGCACTCACATAAGCTCAGCGATTCTCTGCGCGATCAACCTCTCACATGTTTAAGCTTGCTGCGGGAGATTTCACTTGTCATGTTTGCATAGTAAGCTAACGATTGATAAGACGATGTCAGAGGAATTGGTGCGCAAATTATCATCACTCACCAATCAGTACTGTCGCTCTCTATACACAGTTCGCGCGATTGCAAAGTGAAAGAAAAAAACAAGCGCAAATTCAAACGCAATTTCAATATGTCACATATTGACAGTGGCTCACCGATGCCAATGACATAATTACCCAGCTACATTTCCGAAAGAATGCAAAAGCATTGACATATATTTTTCCTTCCTACAATAGCCCGACGGGCAGGGCAGAGATAGATTTTGGTAGCCCGACTGGAAAAATCGCTAGCCCTGGGACGTCGGGCTAGCGATATTGCGAGCCCTGTATCTGATTGAGGAATCACTCATCTTTGGAAAAGAGAGTTTATTACAGAGAAATGGCTCTTTCCAAAATAAAAGCTATACTATACGCTTCTTCTGGGCTATATTCTTAGCAGCATATTGTAGCGGGTCAGGGCTGTTCGGGGTTCTGTTTGTACAGTTATGTTTTGTTTATGTTGCCATAGTGACGGGTGACGCCCTCTCGCTGCGACGGTGTGTCCTTCCGGGGTCAGAGGGCGCCCTGTGTGTTGTTGTTGTTGTTGCTGCTGTGCGGTTGCCGCACTGAGCAGTTAGCTAGCGGCAGTGTTCTTCTGCAGATGTCAATAAACGGCTGTGCTCCCTGGCTAGCTCACGGGAAGCAAGACCAAACGACACCTCCGTCTCCTCCTTGTCTCAGCTCGCCACAATATTAAACATATCAGGTCCCCATAAGGAGAATCATGTGCTAACGGCTGTCTAAATGACTCGGGTAAAGTTTGTAGCATGCATGCTTGTTGTTTTTGTCTGCTTCCACTTGTCTTTGCACTAGGATGATGTCGGCGTAAATGTGCAGTCATATTCGTTGTGTTCCCACTAGTGCTGTCAGCGTTAATCTCGTTGAAATGACGTTAACGCCACAACACGGCAAATCTCCGTTAACGAGCTACCCCTGATCGCCCTGTGTGTGGGGCTAGATGGCCAACACGTTAACGAGCTAACTGCGCTAACCCACTAATTCCCACCCATGTAATTGAGCATTGCGTGGCACATCCAACATACTGTTTTACTTTAGTCCATGACGCGCTTACCTTCAGGGTCATATGTCACATGAAAACCAAAATAATTCCAAACGCCAGATCTGAATGAGGGTGGGGGAGGTTCAATTTTCCATGTTGCAAGGAGAGCTTAACTTCTGTCTCGCTAGCTTGCCCTGCGCTCTTCCTTCTGAAGATGCTGTCTGTGTTGAACGCTCAGTGGATCTGCGCTCAACACAGACAGCATCGTCAGAAGGAAAGTTGATAAAATAAATTACAAATTTTGTATTGTTCATACATATGCGAACCGAACCGAAAGCACTGTATCGAACGGTTTAATATCGATACGAGTATGTTGCACCCCTAATAAATATATATATATATATATATATATATATATATATATATATATATATATATATATATATATATATATATATATATATATATATATATATATATATATATATATATATATTTTTTTTTTTTTTTTTAATTGTGTGTTAGTAGCAAGCTGAGGATTCAAAACACAATACTGGAAGTTAGTGTGATTTGAATGTCGGGACATGACACAGTCTAAATGTAAATGGATCCTAAAAACATTGAATGAATGTAAAACGGGGTATGTGGGGTATGTCTTTGAGGAGGGGGAAATTGGACAGTAGAAGGAGGGAAAATGAAAAGTGAAGCAAAAAATAAAAGTACAGATCAATCTGGGCAGGTCCTCTGTGTTCTGTACGCTCTGATGCTCCTAAAACTCTGATGTATAAAGAATAATGAAAGTAACAGCAGATCTGCTCTTTGTTCTTTAGACATGTATTGCTAATATCCATTTTGAAAATACTTTGCCAATTTTTCAGGATGGGAGTTTGTACCACGTCCACAGCCAGAAGTGTGTTGAGGCAATAGACAATACAGACAACGGGACACCAGCACCCTCACTCCAACCCTGCTCTGATAGCCTCCACCAGAAGTGGTTCTTTGAAGAGAAAATGTAATACTCCAACCCTAGGATATGTTTTTCTTAACCTTAACGGACGTCAAATGAGGTTGTGCTTCCTTTCAAACTTAAACCTCCTATAAATTCTTGCTCACTGGGTGAAATCTATCTGTATTTACTTTCTACAGTACTTACTGGATACTGCATATACACTTGTTGGGAAAACCAAGCCTATAGGACTATGCATTATTTTTCTCATTAAAGAGATGTTTGGAAACTAGTGCTGCTTTGCACATGGGAATATTTTTGGGGGGCTGTTTTTCATTTACCTACTCCACGCCTGTTGCAGTCTTTTAGTTTGCATGCAAAGCTTTACCCAGAAAGAGGGAAAGGCACAAAGAAAGCTGTGCATCCATATAGAAAGAAAACAGCGGCTTCATAAATCTGTCAGCAAACTCTGACCATCTTACGAGCTAGCATCTGGAATTGCAGTGATGTTCAGAGGCATGTCATGAGGCGTTATTTTATATTCTTGTCTTATCCTCTAGAGGGGGCTAAATCTCCTTTCTGTACATTCCCTTCTTGTATTGGGCTCTCTTTCTGAGTAGGAAGTGGAACAATTTTTCAGGTATTTAGTTGAGAGCCTTTTCAGGACATTTAAAGTGCTTGTCACTCCTTGCTACGTACCAGGGACTTAATAAAAAAAAAAGGCATTGTGCAAGTACCTAGTACCTCTTCAACGTAATCACCAACTACTGATAACAGGAGAATCTCCATATGTATTCTGTTCTTGTGTGCTTTGTAGGAATATGAATCTGAGGTAAAAATGGCTTAGACCGTTTTGCTAGCTTTTAAAATAATTTTTTCCCCCAGCATAATTCTGTTTTGTGCTCTTTAATGAAATGCAGCTTGAAAAGACTAAATTATAGCCATAATTTAAGGATTCACTTCATGTGGTGTGTCAAGTATGTTTTTAAATGATTTATTTTAGAGATGAGTTTAATTATTGTGTAATTTTGAGGCAATTCGTATGCACAGACGTGGAAGCGTTCTCCCTTACGAATCGCTCTGTGGGGTTGCCCTGATCTCGTTCTGTGTCCATCTGTTAGGCTCAGAAAACTATAGATCCCTCTGAAGCGCCGCTGTGGTCACTAGTGTGGCTGCCCTGCAGGCTCTGCAGGGAGTCCAAGGGGAACACAGTGGAGGAGCAGACGGTTGTCGGTGTCTTCAGGCTGCTGGGATGCCAGATGGTTTCCTGATTGATTCTCTGGTCCTCTTCAAATTCTTTATCACCCCTTCTTTCTATGTGTGTCAAAGGTGTTCAGTGGAGGGCTTATCTTTTGGACTCGCGCCAGCCAAATCCTCCTCAGATGAATACTTGTATACTTGTGTGCTTTGGGTTTGATTTATGAACATAAGACATAAAGAGCAGAGTTTGTGACAGCAGAAGCAGATAATGGAGGAGATTGAATGAAGCAATTTGCGACCTTTTTCTCACCATTAACCTTCTCAGGCTGTTTGCCCATCAGTCTGAAAGGAGTTCTGTTATAAACTGATGTTAGGGGACTTTTGTGCTGAAATGGATTTTTGTTATTGATTGAGAATATATGCTCATAAAATGAAAGAGTAGGAAAAGAAAAAGACATTTTATACAGTGTCATTGCTGTGACTTGAGCAGTCAAGATCCCTTCTGTTGCCAAATTGAATGAATATAAGGCCTCAGTCACACAGGCATAAAGACCTGTTGGTGACCATCTGGCAACAACCGGTCACAAGGGAAAAATGTGTATTCCTCGACAGGTTGCAGATGGTTGCTGGAGGATGCTAGCAGTGGCTGTGAAATTGATGGAAACAGGCCCAAGAGACCGGTCAGTGAGTGAAAACCTTGAGTTTGCTTCGGTTGCAGGCAGTTTGTCGCTAGTTGGTTGGTAAATGTAATCTTGGCTAGAAATACTCACACACTATTTGTCAAGTGGTTGTGAAACTGTGACCAGTGTGACGCAAACAAGACATGGAGAACGTTTACCTTTAAAGCACCTTTCAAAAAATGTTAGTTGCAGTGGTAAGGCACAACTTTTTCTTTGAAGGCAAATGTTCTTTTTCTCTGGTTTGCATCACATTCTTTCAAGTTTCACAGTGTGTTCGCAGACAAGTCGGTGTATTTTATGAAAACTGACCAAAACAATTGCAAGAATGTTTTTGGTGCACCACCCTTTTTGAAAATAATCTGACCTAGCGACAGTCAGCAACTCCTAGAAACCTTTTGCCAACTAGTTGGGGAGTACACATTTTGTCTTAGCAACCAGAGGTTGCCAGTGGTTCACTGACCGGCCCCTTAGGCCTGTGTGATTCAGGCCTAAGATGATAAGATGCTACAAGAGTCTGCAGCTCTGAACGTGCATTGACAGTTTCATTGCACTGTGCAGCTTTTAACTTGAACCATCGCACATTTATTGCATATCAAGTCAGAAAAAAACAGTAGATTTAAAAAAAATAATGGGTTTAAGTTTACAGTAGTCCATAAAAGTTTTTTTAAGAGTATGCATAGTACATTATTGTGTGGACAGTGCTAAGTGATACGTGAAGTGTACCAAATGATCAGTAGGAAACTTCACAAAAGGAGGAAATTTGACTCAGGACTGTATATGTTGTAAGGCTAAAACGGTGATAGTGGGTCGACCTGCTCTCCATAGAAGAGCACTCTATGCCTTTTGTAAGTTTGAAGCATCTTGCATGGAATTCATAGTCCACGGCAATCTTAGGCTCTTCTTTGCCTAGCTTTCCACGGCTTTAGTGTCGATCATGCATGATCGGTGAAATAGCCCGTTTGATGCATTGCTAATGCTTTATGTGTTAAACACTTAAGAAGTGGCAGCTCTTCAATTTTCCATCAGTTTACATCTTTGGCCTAAGTGGAGGGTAAATATTCTCTCGGTATTAAAAAGGGTTATTTATTGTCCCCTGTAGCCATCTGTTATTCCAACCATGCCCTATGTAGTAAAACATTTTTACTGTGATGTTATATTTTTGTATGCTAATTTGTTACGGTGCAAGCTGCAGCAATAACATTGATATTTTGAGAGTTTAGAGTTATATCTCTGCGGCAGGACATATAGAGTTTTATATCAACCAAATGCATGTCATTAATACAGATTTTCCGGGGATCTGTTGTAGCACTTGAACCTGTAAAGTGGATGATTGCATTGTGACCATGCAGCGCTATTGTATGATATCATGCAAAAAATACCGTCTTTTGGCCTTCCGTTTACTAATGTGGTAAATATGCACTAATAATAATGCAAGAATTCAAAGACCATGTCTGCTGTAATAATGCCGTCAGTAACTCCAGTGGCCTTATATTGTAATTAAATAATTGACGAATGTAATGAATGAATTGTTTTTTTTTCTTTTAATAATTAGTAGATCTAATAAATGGACTACATTTGATGTCATTGTGCCGGCTTTTTTTTAATGTGTGTGTGTGTGTGTGTGTGTGTGTGTGTGTGTGTGTGTGTGTATATATATATATATATATATATATATATATATATATATATATATATATATATATATATATATATATATAAAATAAATAAATTGTTGTGATTTATCATTTCCTAACATGTCTTTTTTGTCTTTTGAAATGTGTATTAACATTGGAAACGCTTCAACAAAACATACGAAAAATATTTTCACCATCTCCCATTGTCTTATCAATTAAGCTGTGACTCATCCACATCCACTATGATTAAAACAGGCTATCATTCACACGAAACTGCTGGAGATGCAAATCAAGATGCTCAGAGGATAATGAGAGAAGAAAAGGGAAGATATGGGGGGGGGTAAGTTTTTCCAACCATATCTGATTGGAATGATCACCAGCTGCTGAGCGAGATGGTAAAATGTTGCACCCGTGCCAAGTCACTGTTGCCTTCGATATTGACACTCTGCCCTGCAGTCTCTCTCAATTAGTCATTGATGGTGCGCGGCTTTTTAGGATTACAGGGTGTGTCTTTGTGTCACTACTTGCAACTTTGTTTTTCCTTTTTAGGAAGCTTTTATATTCAATTAGACATGCTAACAATACACAACTTGTTGCTCTTTCACCGAAACAGAAAATGTAGTTCTATGCCAGTGTTTGGTGGGAAAAAACGGCACGAGACGAGCTTGTTTCTCTCGCGCATACTCTGATGGAAAACTTGCCAAAACGTCATATTCTGAAAATGCTGGCATGCCAGCAATCAGCTGCTTCCTGGTAAGAGCTGCAGAAGTCTTTGATGCTGCCGTCTCTGGTATTGTCTTGTCCTAATCTTTTGTGTACCTCTCTTTGAAATAAGTGGTACAAAATAGCCCTTTTGTTGAATTTCTGAAAAATTTAAAATGCGCCCGCAGTAGCACTGTATGTTGTCACAGTCTGTTCGCTCAGTGTAGAGCTAATTTTTGATCCAGTGTGGCATACATGCAGCACTACACTCTCTCACACCCCATATGTGTCTTTAATGATAATACAAAACAAGGCTCCCTGCGGTGCAAGTCTTTGGAGATGCTCAGGCTTCAGTTGTCAGGGATGCAAAAGAAACTATAGGAGGAGGAACACACACTCTCAAACACACTGATTGGAAGCCTTTTTCACACTGCATGTCAGTTTGGTTTATGTAATCCGCAATACCCAGAACGGCTCAGGAGCAGTGGCTGCTGGCAGCGTACATTAGATGACACACTTTCACTTTCAGGAGGGGCGCCAGACTGTGCGGAAAACATGTGAGGCCTAGATACAGAGATAGAATCAAAGAAGAAAGCAGCACGACGTCCGTGAAGTCTCTCAGTTGGTAAAATCTGTAACAACCAGCACCAACTCTTCCTTCACTTCAGCAGCCGTTCGTGCAGCGTTGTAGCAATATTTGCTTGGTCGTCTCATTTTCATTATCCTCGAATTCGGCTTAGGAGAGAGAAACTTGGAAAGTAATTAACTTTCCCAAATTTTAATGCTACAGAAGTACAAAAGCGTTAATGCAGCTGTTCAAAGACTTAATGCAATTTACTGTGCAGAAAATCAAGGCGAGCCGTCTTCAAATAAAAGTTAATGTGAGTGTTTAAAAAGAGTCTTATGAGAACACACAGAACAAGGAAACAAATGTTTGATGATACGTTTCTAAATACTTCCTGGGTCGAATTCACCAGTGTGCCTCAATTTAAAGCCGTTTCCAGCCTACTTCAATGTAAGGATCAAACTCCTCTAATCCACGTCTGTGAAATCGGCCAATACAGCATCAAAGGCAGAGTACTTGTTGCTTATTGGGCTTTAATCACCCCTACTGTTTTCCAGTAGAATTGGACTAGACCAAAAACTCGCTCAAGGAATATTTTAGTAATCTTGGCTTTTCCAAATGCAATGAAGTTTTGTGTGTGCGATGCAGTGATTTCAATCCAAGATTTACACACACAGCCAAGGCCTTCCTGGAGTTAATTGATAATTTACCAAACTTTCATTTTCCCACTGAACAATTTTTATGATCTAATTCTCAGTCTCAACTGTTTGAACATAAATCATTAAAACCAGTAAAAGGGAATATTTGACTTTAATCATGAGCCACAGTTTTTCAATTATTGTCACAGTCGGAGCGAAGCTGTAAATTAGCAGACCAAAAAAAGACATGAGTGGACTAGGCATTCGCAATGAGTCACTTGTCACTTACACAGCTGATTCTGATCAACGATGCTCTGTTGCAGAGTGACAACAGGTGGTTTTTCTTTTCAACCATGATCGTCATGTTGAAGCTGTTCTTGATTTGATGCATCTGGAGGTTTTATCCATGGTGGCAGAGAGGGACCCCCCCCCCCCCATGTTTAAGGCTGACATATCTAAACTGTTTGGTAAATTGCCATGAAATTGGTTCTAGATATAATTGATGAATACTAATGACTTTGGTGATCACTTGATTTTTCCTGTCACCAGCAGGTCAATTTATTTTCACATCTTCTACATGATGGGTACACAAATTAAAGCTTAACTTTTGCTAAAGTTAGCCCTTACTTATAACTCTTGGATATAAACCTTGTAAAATTTTCCTATTTTACAATATAAAATGAAAATTTTAACATCCTAGTCCGAAACCTGCTTTCGGTGTGTATTATCTTTTGGAGCAATTATCCAAAAATTGTACGGCTTGTAACACCTTTTTAGGGGATTGTCATTCAGTTTCTGGTGAGTGAAGATCTAATATCATGTCAGGTACTTATTAATTAGCAGAAATGTGTGTCCGGGCCCTGTACCCATAAGGTCTATCAGTGTAACTTGTTGAACAACCTTGCTAGCATTAGCTGATACAGGTAGCAAGGTTATGATAACAGTGCTAACATAGCTATTTGTTTTACAGCCTGCAATCATGACGTGTGTGGGGTTTTTTTATAGGACTTTCCCACTTCAGAAATAAAATCTGATGGTTATCGATTTTGATGTGCAGTCAAATGTGAAAATTTAAATGAGCTGATCGGCTATGCGACCAAGATATTTTATGTTTTGGATTTTAGCCTAGCACAGTGTTTGAATTCTAATCATAAATTATAAGCATATGTTTTTTCATCTGTTTGTAATCACTTCATATGATTATGTTATGGTTTTTTTTCTTTTTCTTTTTATTATGGAACAATTTAAAAAATCTGAAAAAGTCTCTTTATTTATTCAGAAAACAGTCTAGATATATTATGCCATGAATATATGCTAGTGTCATCATCACTTGACTACATTTCTGTCAATGGATGTCACCACAAACACAAATACAAAGGACATATGTATTTGATTGTGAGTGTTTTTTTTAGTCACAGTAGTGCTTTACTTTGCGGCATTATTGATTTCCTGCTTCTCAGACAGAAAAAGGTCAGATTAGAGGTCCAAAGTTTAAATAGAGATAATAATGGACATTTGATCATTACATTTCTTTTTTAAAACTCTTTGTGCACAGTTTCATCAATACTGAATGGGTAGTTTAGAAATTGTCCATTTGAAAACAGGCACCTATCCTGATTTAGGGCATTTTCCATGGAATTTAGGTGTCAAAATGTAATTAATTAATTTCTGGCTTCAGTTAAGTTATGATCTTACTGTGAATTCTCACCTAGCAACATACCATGAAAACTAGCACCAACCAGCATCATTTTCAGATTCATCCATCCATCCATCCATCCATTTTCTTCTGCTTATCCTTGTCAGGGTTGGGGGTGGGTGGGTCTAGAGCAGAGGTCCCCAATCCCAGTCCATGAGGGCCGGTGTCCCTGCAGGTTTTAGATGTGTCCTTGATCCATCACAGCTGATTTAAATGGATAAATTACCTTCTCAACATGTCTTGAAGTTCTCCAGAGGCCTGGTAATGAGCTAACCATTTTATTCAGGTGTGTTGACCCAGGGTGAGACCTAAAACCTGCAGGGACACCGGTCTTTGTGGACTGGGATTGGGGACCCCTGGTCTAGAGCCTACATTTTCAGTTTCAGTTACTCCAAAATAGCAAAGTTTGACTACACCTATTTCAGAAGTGTTTTGGGCTGTAGATCAGTGCTGTCGGTCTAAAATGTTCATCTCTATTTACTCCGCAGAACTGTCTGCTGTATTTCGCTCTCCTTTGCTCCTCTGACATGGCCGTGAGCCTGGTGAGCAATAAATCTATTATTTTAGAGCCTTCGGTTTCAGCTGTGTGGCCAAATCTAGAGTAAAACACTGCAGTCGTGTGAGGCACATTTAATAACGACGAATTTTGCAGTTTGTTGTTGGCTTTGTAAAACAGCACAATAAATATGGGATATTTATGGTGACACTGCAGATGGTTTTAATTATGAGAAGCACTTCCACGGTGGGAAAGAGGAGAACAGCACATATCACACCTGTCGTCTAATAAATGGAGCCTGTCACTCTGTTTCTCTCCCACAGCAGAGTGACGTGGGAGAGCCTAAAAAAAATAAACAGGTGTTATTTATAATGTAAATAACTCTACACTATACTTTGGTTCCTTTTTGTGCTCATTTTCTATGTTGAAGTCAACCCCTTCCGACTTTAGTGGAGTTGCTTCGTGCTGTTTTCTTTCCTGCTGGATGCCATGTTGAAGCCTGTCTAAGAGCAAATCATACTGAACAAAAAATGATGTTATTTTGCTAAAAGAGAACACCAGAGTCATATCAATTCACACGCCGGCAGACTGTGATTTTTCACAGCCTCCCCCAACATAGCCTACATGGACAGAATACCTCTTTAATGTGTTCCTACGAGATAAAATGCTTCCACAGGCGATTAACCATTCCACCCCACTCCCATTCATTTCACTTCATCAGATTACTTGATTGCTTGCTAAATGGACTGCCTCTCTCCTCCAGGAAAATACACTGTATGTATTTCCTTTGGACAAAGTGACAGAGGGTTGATTTATTTTCCCTCGCATACTGTGCTTTTAGGCATTTCATCAGTCTTAGTTCAGTTCAGTCAACTGAACTTCAGGTTTGAGCCGCGGGTTTATATAATTCCAAGAGATATTTTATATGTAGGTCCACACAGTGGCCCTGAGCTGTTTTTGGAGTTTCAGGCTGTGAATAGTGAAATTTTTGAACTGTCTCTACTTTATAAAGTATAAATGAATTAAACAGGGATTCGTACTTTTCTTCCAATCCAATAGTTGTTCTTCTACATTGTGGTTCAAACCCCACAGCGACACAAACACGAAGCACAGGGTAATGAATACCACTCATATATATGACCATGAAATCCAAGACTGGAAGTATGAGGAAGCAGCTGGTCGAGAGGCAACAAAATCCAGCTCAAAATAAAGCTCATTAATAATGAGGTTCTATCTGTTATGTAAGTTAAATCTGTATAAAAAAACAAAAACAAAAAAAGGTAAGTTGCAGTTGTGTGTGCGAGTTAGTGAGCTTCAGAGGATCTGGTGAGCAGATTTTGTTATCACTTAAAAGACCCAGGCCAGCTGTTTCCTCCTCCTCCTCCTCCTCAAAAAAAAAAAAAGTGTACTTATTCCAAAAATATCAAACTAATTCAGCATGTAGCACACTCAAAGGAAAATGGATTATCTCTCTCTGAGCCAGACCATTAACGACCTAGGTGCAAGGCTATTGATATAATGTAACTCGTAGACTTGTGAAATTATGTGAATACAGCGCTGCTCAGAAAAAGGCCGGACAAGATCCCCCCGTTTAACGCTGTGCTCTCATTGTGTTCCCGAGAGATTAAATAAGTCTTACGCCTTGACGTGCTCCTGAATCCAAGTGCTAAAGACACTGACATTGCTTTTCACAGTGTATGATTAAATTGAATTCTGCCTTCTCTTGAGGCGCTTTTTCACTTAAGGTGGGGGGGGTGGGGGAGGTTAGTGATGCAGGTCAAATGAACAGATCCCTTGCTGTCTGGGTTTATTCATGTGTGAATTTAACGCCTCATCACTTTGCAGAGGCTGCGTCAGCTGTGTAAGCTAATTGTGATTGTCTATCACATGTGGAACACACACGCAAACACGAGCATGCATGAGTGTGTGTTTGTGTGCCGACTGCAGCCTGACACGCTGGTCTCAGAAACGTGTTATCCGTGTTATGTTTTACTCAGCGGTCTGCTTGAGATGCGGTATTACCAGATTTAGGGCATATTCTGAGTGAAAATGTATTTTACTCGCAGGGAATTAATTATTGTAGTCTATTAATCTTATCTGTTGGTGCAGAGGCAATGGATAAAAACTGAGTAGGAACAAAAAAAGAAAGAAGTAGGAGCAGTCAAGCTCCAAGCTGGGAGATGGCTAATGTTCTTTAAAGGGAGAAGCAGCACTTAGAGTTCTTTAGCAGCCACCAAGTCTGGGAGGAGGGGAAAAGGAAGAAAAAAAAACTATCTCTACTTCTGCATAATTCATTGCTGATGTGGTGATGATGTGCTCGGTCAGACAGACAACCAACATACCCTGGCAATGGAAATGTAACTTAGATTGATACAGCACACACGGTGTTAATCATTTAAATCATTGAGCTGATTAATCAGATGTCTCAATGTGGTTATTCTCCCATAAATGATGCTTTTTTTGTGAGTATCCTTTCTAAATGAAGCAGTTTTTAGTTATTTAGTTATTCCCCCCCCACTAAAACTCCTTCTGCAGCTCTTCCATCATTTATGCGGTCATTTCTCTTGAAGTCCTAACATTTTAACATGCTCTTTTCTGTTAATAAGGGGCTTTCAATCTCATGATCCTCAAGTATGATCTGGCACAGATCATGAATGCAGCTTGCTGACAAAGTTTAGTATCCAAGCGCCAAAAAACAATGCCCATGTGTGTGCATCCATCATTACATACAGACTGTGGTTTTCAGCAGCTTTTCAAGCAGTTTGATTTATTTATTTATTTTTACAAAGGCAAGAAAAAGGCTGCATCACGGATGTGCAGCTGAAAAATCTGGAGCAATGCAAGGCTGGTGTAGCTCAGTTGGTTGGGCTGGTAGGCCTGTTTTTCTTCTCTCTTTTTCTCCCACTTTTCCTGTCTAATCTATTACCAGGACAGCGAAAGGGTTGAAATCCAATATATATGAATGGGTTTGAACCCTGACACCTCATAGCAGAGATGCGCCTCACAATTTCATAAATGGCACCGTACGTGAATATAAGAGTGTTTCAAAGGCCTTCTGTGCTTCTGAACTCGGCTGCATACAGATAGCACTGGTTGTAGACTCTTACCTATAGACTATAAAGGATGCTGATCTTAACACATGGAACCAGTGTGTTTGGCAGCAAAGCATTATGGGTGCAGAGTTCCATGAATGCCAAAACAGGGGGGTGCTCTGTCAGTGAGCCAAGTCACTGACCTTTCCAGCGTGCTGATCGATAAGGCTTAGCAATGCAGGGCTCCGGAATCCTCTCAGCAGAGAGACAAGAAGCAGGAGGCTCCCACTGTCAGATGATGGCTAATTGCCTTTGGTTGCTAACCTCACCTGTTCCTGCTTGGTGGGGGTCTCCATGGTATGACAGAGCCCCCCCTCCTGCCTCCTGGGTCCTTCTGTGGAGCGTGGGTCCCCAAATCGTGGGGGAAGTTCAAAGCATATCTGCTGGGTAACGTAAGATGGCATACATGGTGTAGATACTTTACACAAGCTCTTTACAATACAAGGATAGTAAGTAGTAACCATAATGTACTTTTTATACTTTTGAGTCGAATAAGCCTTGTGTAAATACTGTGCTGAGAAATAATGTGTGTTATTAAAGGGAACACAATCTCGCTGGATAGGAACATTTTGTACGTTCTTTTCACCCTTGAAAGCTAAACTACAAGTGTAGTGCAGAGGACGCTGCTCTTTATAAATGCCCAGTTCAGTACTCCAAAGTGACAGGTGAGCAATGCTCAGCGGGTAGTGGTATGTAAATGGTGCATGTAGGACCGCGCTCATTGAGCCCCGCATGCTGGTAATGAGCCTGCAGACATGTGGAGGAGTGGCAGCGAGCAGGGCCAACTCCTCTTACTGCCTAACTCTGCTTTCATTGCCCTGCTTTCATCAAGCTCAAGTGTCACAGCTATTAGACTTTTGTGTGTGAATGTGTGCGTGAATGGGTGGATGACTGGATATGTAAAGCGCTTTGGGGTCCTTAGGGACTAGTAAAGCGCTATATAAATACAGGCCATTTACCATTTACCATTTGTGCAATGTTGAAGGGGGGGAAGCTGAATGTGCCAGCACGGTTGGCTAGGTTACTTCCAAACTGCTTCCCACAGCAGCTCTTTGATTAACTACTCAAAATGATGATTAGCCTGAAGCATTTTGATTTCTTAAACATATTGCATGAATAAACGCGGTCCCTTTTAGTTTAACGTCTTGTGTGTCGCTTTGCCGATAAATCCCTCGAATGCGACACTATCAGTCCATGTTGCAGATTCTGAAGCGGTAATTCTGCACCAGATAACACAATGACAACTGCCTTCCACCGTGCACATGTGTAAACGAAACATCTGAAATGAAGTCTTTTTCTCAGGATGAGAACGATAAAAGGTTTCACTTCTTACATAATTGATTGTACAAGCGAGTGGAATCCACTTTCATGAGTCACCGCCTTATGTAAAACACGTGAACACACATTTTAATTCTTCTTCTGTTCTTTAAAGTCATCACTTTTGTTGTTCTGCTTTAAACCTTTAATGCTATTTGCCCTCAGATTTTTAAATCTGCGCCAGGGCTATTGCAGGGCACCTAGTCACATCTGTCTCTGGTCCTTGCAGATCCCAAACAAAGTCTCAGTAGACGTCAATGTTGTAAACAGGAAGTGTATTCCTTTCTCTACTAGGAAAGTTTCATGATGCAAACACACGCAAGATGTGAAATGGGGACACACAGTCTATTGAGTGAACACAGAGGAAGACTACGGAGCTCCTGCCAGAGAGTAGCCAGTGAGTGAGTGGCAGGTGGCCTGGCCCCAGGGACTCCTAATGAAGAGTCTGCCTGCCTGCTTATCGATCCAGCCACATCATCTGATCTGATGCCATCTTGACTGGCAGAATAGGGATGGCCTTAATGGGCACCTGGGGCCAGACAAACAGAAAACAACGTGCCTGTAATGTTCAGATTTTGATATGTGTTGGAGGATCGTGCGTTTACTTCCTTTGTGACTTGCTGTGGTGGCGGAAACTACTACGGAGCACTTGGAGACGTGCTTATTTGAGTGGGTGCTGTATTATATGAGTCACTTTCTTCAATGTTAAACCGCTTTCTCATCTTTTGTTGCAGCAACATAAAAAGACGAGGCAGCGGAGACAACAGCTGTCCACTGCCTGTCACACTGCAAGAATGCATTCCTTATCTACTGTCCGGCATAATCACACACGCTGTGACTGTGTAGCCACGTTTCCATCACTTCAAAGGGCATCACATCAAATTACATTATTTTTAAATTTCTTTTGCAGGCTTACTGTAACGCTGTCTCTAATGACTGTTAATAATCTCAACCCGTACCCTAACCTTAAACCACGTCTTCCTGAAAAAACTGATGATTTATGTTGTGGGAATAGTTTTTGTACCCCAGAGGAAGGTGGGTACCCACAATGTGACTGTGTGTACAGATTTATGTCATGTTCAGACCCCCAACACCCCCCACCCACCCCCGCCTCCACCGTCGCCACCACATGCACACATACACACACCTCTGCCATCACAGATGCTCCTTCAGGCTCATTATTTCTGGGACTGTCACTGTGTGGCATGCTGTGTTGGTTGGGTAATGCATCTTAAGCCTCAGCTATCAAATATGAATGAAGCGCTGACTTCCTCATCTATCTTTCATGGATTTCATTTGTTAAGCTATTTGCCTGCGAAAATATTTTTGGATGTTCCCTTACTGTTGTGAATAATGTGCTCGAACAGCAGCGGCCACTCTATTAGTGAACTGAACGTAATGTCCCGGGTTATGTGATCGTGTATATAGTTAAAACCTTTGCGTACATGTCTCTTCATCACTGATGAACATCACTGATTTTAACTATCACTGATAGGTAAAATGTTCATCAGCCTTTTTGCGTGGCGTCATGATTAAGACTACATAATATACAATAGTTTAATGTGCTGGAGAGTGTAAGTGAACAATTTACTCTGTCTGTGAGCTTGTCCCTTTTACTTATGCTGAGTGAGTTAGTTTGTGTCTCTTTATGCAATAGTAGGCTGCCTGTGCACTTACTTCTTGTCACTTACCATGCATTAGTGAGAGGGTGAATGAACTCAAATGTTTTATGTGCATACTGTTGTTAAACATGTTTGCATATCAGCTTACAGTGCTTTCGTGTTAAAGGGGAGTATCGTTCAGCATGTATTATGTATTTTCACTGGTTCACGACAAATGTGCCATGATATAATGCATGTGCATCGAATATAATGCATGTAATAAAATTCATTGTCCATCCATCCATCCATTCGCATCCGCTTATCCTTTTCAGGGTCGCGGGGGGCGCTGGAGCCTATCCCAGCCGTCATAGGGCGAGAGGCGGGGTACACCCTGGACAGGTCGCCAGTCTGTTGCAGGGCCAACACACAGAGACAGACAACCATTCGCACTCACATTCACTCGCACATTCACACCTATGGGCAATACAATTCATTGTATTATATATAATAAACTTTATTTAATGAGCACCTTTCAAAAACGAAGTTTGTGTTTCGCAAGCTGAGATGGGAAACAGCAAATAAAATATTTAAGAGGAGATAAAGGTGAAACAACATTGGCTACAGGTACGGTATACATTTTAGGACATCGCCAGGTCTCAAGAAAAAATTTGTCAGGTGTCAGACAAAAAATTGTCAGGTCTCAGTTGTCAGGAAAAAAGTTGTCAGGTATCAGACAAAAAATTGTCAGGTCTCAGTTCTCAAGAAAAAACATTGGACATTGGAATGCCCAGTGCAGTAGCAAATCGCTCGTGCTTCACTGCACAAGCTGGACCCACAGAGTCTGCTAAGGTTTGTCACTGCCATATTACATCTGATATTTATATAAACCCATTTAGAGTGAGGTCCATGTAAATTTACCATTCTCTATTTGTTTATCTTCTGACAGCGTAAGATTACAAGTGTTCTCCAAAGCTTCCTTTGCCTGTTAGACGTGTGAATGCTGCAGACCATCAGGGAGTGTACGGTCCATCAAGCCCACAGAACAGAGCCGGACTGGAATTTGTCAGTTCATGAACTGATGGCATTCATTTCAATCCTGTTTGTAAGAGCAATCATGTGTCCTGTTGGTGCCATTGTGGATTGCTGGTCATAAAGATATCTGGTGCCAGTAATCAAAGAGACAATGCCCCAAGATAGATTCATTTCAATTATGCAACACCTTCGATTTGATGACAAGGACACGCGGGCAGAACAGGTGAAAACAGATAAATTTGCGGTGATCTCCGACATCTGGACACGCTTCAACAAGAACTGTGCTAAGAGTTTCACTCCAGGAGAACACATGACCATAGATGAACAGCTGTTCCCTACCAAGGTTTGTTGTCCATTCACACAGTATATCGCAACCAAGCCAGACAAATTTGGGATCAAGAACGTGGTCATGAAACTGATGGAGCCGTTTTTGGATGATGGGAGAAACGTCACAACAGACAATTTCTTTACTTCACTGTCACTGTCGCACAGACTGCTGCAGCACAAAACGCCGTTATGGGGCACGGTGAATAAAGTCTGGCATGAACTTACTCAACTTGTGCGGTGAATGCCTACATTTTGTACAAGGCATGTACAGGGTGGACAGGCAAAAGAAGATTGTTTCTGAGTCTTCTAGCTCAGGAACTTTGTTGCCGATTCATGTAGCACAAGGAAATATTAGCACAGACGCATGCTGCTGAAGCTGCTGCAGCTGCTGTGCCAGGGACTGTAAAGACAACGCAGTGCCAGTGGAATTTACGCAAATTTGCGCAGGGCTAGTAAATCTAGTAGTAGGGACTCGCACCAGGGAAAAAAAAGGCTCAGTAATTCTAGTGTTAAGGTGTGAAACAGCTGTGTACTGCCTTTTGTTCCTGGAGAAGGTATTTAACTGAGAGCCATGCTAGGCTCAGGGAGACTCTGCTGACCGTCTGTCCCGCAGTCATGCAGGGACTTCATCAAGCTTGGTTGTCTGTTCTTTGTGTGTTTTGATTAAAGAATGTTAGCTACCGCTCACCGCTCGTCTGCAGGCTTTATTTAAATGGAAAACTTCCACAACAAAATGGCGTTGTCGACATGATAGTCCATGTGGTCGCTGAACAACGGTTTCGTGGACGGGCTGATCACCCCTGAGGGAAAAGGTACCTTTGTCCTACCAGCTGTTGAAGCAAAGGAAATGGAGGAGTCATGGAGTCGTGTGTTTCAGTTACCACCGAGATCATCAACTTTGAGGGGACTCCTGCAGATGGGTGAGTTGTAGCTAACTTTGTATACAGTCATGAGGAGTTTTTTGTCTGGCCGAGCCGTGAAGTGCTTGCTGCTCCGGAGTTTGAGTCTCTGGGAGGAAAATCCTGGGGTTCGAGCCCCCAGGCTTGTGTTCGGTTCCGGTGTTGTGCAAAGAAAAGCAATCGTCTGCCAGAAAGTAATTGCAAAAACACCGGTCCATCACAGGGAACGGTGGTTCGAGTCCATTGTTGATAATCACGTCTGCACAATACAGTGTGCGGAGTGACGGTATTTTAGCACTTTTCTGCCGAGAAGGGAAGAAGGCCATTGCAGGGGACGCTCTGAATGTAAATATGGGATCTAGATCCAGTGGCGGCGGACGTTTCACCCAGCGGCCAGAGATAAAACTCAATATTTGACTGTATGGTAAGAAATGTCAGTGCAAGTATGTTGTGAGATGAAAGAGAATGGTTGTGTGGGAAACGTTGATGTGTGTGTAAAAACAGTGAAAAATGGGGTTAAAAATCTTGAAAATTGGGAACAAAAATAAGAAAAGAAAAGAAAAGAAAAGAGAGGAGAGGAGTGTAGAAATGTGTGTAAAAGTTGCTTCCAACTAGCGGGAGAAGGTGGTACACCAGCTCCCCTAGGGTGGACACACACACACAAAATTAGCAGAATTGTTGATAAAAATAAGCAATAAAATAGGAAGAGGGTTTGGTGTTTTTCAGCGTAGGGCAACTATAATCTCTCTGGGTTTTTAAGAAAAGGGAGTTCAGAACCAGAGAGGGGAGATGTGTTGTTTAAGGAATAAGAAGAATGATCAAAATGTCTCAGTGTGTCACTTGCAGGTGAAGAGCAGACCTGGATCAATTTTCCACGTGCAGCAGTCGGAAGAAAATTATAGGTTAACACCATTAGAAACACTCAAGCCAGGTTTTGGCTGAATTATTTCACAGCTTAACTTCCATGTGTTTGTCACCCTGAGAACACAAGCTCCAAGAATCTCTCCCTGAAGACAAGAAATGCAGTTCCAGAACAACGAGATGGATCTCAAGAGCTCACAGCAGCATCCTGAGCAGTGAAGAAAAGGTCCAGCAGCAGCAGCTGTGCAACACAGCGGCAGCAAGGAGAAAAATGGCATCATCATGACTGGATGGATGGATGTGCATTTCCAACGAGCTGCAACTTCACTGTGTGTAAATGGACCTTTGAAAAGACTGCCTGAGTTGGACATTTCCCAGTTTTGGAGAAAATGGCAAGATGAGACAGTGGAAAACACAGGACAACTGATATGTCTGTGAAGGTTCTCAGTCATCCAGGTCATCGTAGTCAAAGAAGCTTGCAAAGAAAAGCGTCTGGACTTCTTTAAGTTGCTTGAAGACGTTTCACCTCTCATCCGAGAAGCTTCTTCAGTTCTAAGGTCAAATGGTGGAGAGTCCCAGATATAAACCTAGTGGGAGTGACCCCCCACAGAGGGACAAAAGGACCCCCTGATGATCCTCTAATCGCCTGAGCCAAGGTGTGAAATTGGGTGTGGGACCCAATCAGCCAGGGTTTCGGGTGTCTTCAAGCAACTTAAAGAAGTCCAGACGCTTTTCTTTGCAAGCTCCTTTGACAGGACAACTGACTTTCACTGGACTGCTGCAAGGGGGGGAGATGAGATGAGACCACAGTGGAAGGAGCAGGGGAGGACATGGAGGAAGGCTGTTTTAGTGTGGGAAATGAAATTTGGGTTTAGGAAACTGGGAAGAAAAAACGACTGCCTTACGTGGAGAATTGAAAAGTGTCTGGAGCACCGCAAAGAGGAGAGGTACACAAAAATTACACAAACAGAAAAATGCATTAATCCTACTAACACAAACACACATGCAATGAAGCTCATGAAGATCAAACAGTATTTTAAGCATGCATTTCTGTTACCATCATCTTGTCCGGTTCACTTAGCAGGTTAAGAAGTGATACATAGACTAGTGAACTAGTATTATTTTTGGGGAAGGATGATTGAATCATAGCAGGGGTGAACAGAATGCTGCAGGGGGGGTCAGATGAGTGGAGACTAATAGATTATTGAGTTTCTTGTTCCTGATGTGTGGGGGAGGTCTTATCATGACACACGTCTGGTTACATGGGAAGAAACTCATCATCTAATAGAATATTGTTGTTGTCTGAGGTGTGACTGGTGGATGAAAATTTTGGGGATTTACTTGGCTGATGCATTTTCTTTTGGTACCACTTTGAACCTGCCAGTTTTGATCTATCATTCTAAGAGAGTACGCTTAGACAAGCCCTAAAACTAGGCCTTCATATTTTTTGATGTTAACAATGCACTGAGATTTTGTGTTTGGCAATTTTCTCTTCTAAAAGCAGGCCTGCAAGATCGGAATCGAAAGCGCTACACAACATGTTGAACAATCGCAAGTGAGCTTCTCCAAAATAAAATGGGCTCGGGAGAAAGCCACTTATTTGGGACGATCAGAAAACAAGTCCCTGCCAAAAAGGATTCACGAGGTAATCCAGTCTAAATTGTTTTTTTTCTTTTTTGAAATGGCGTCATTGCTGGCAGTAGAAACTTATTGCGTCACGAGAGGTTCTACTGTCAGCAAATAACAAATGGGGACTGACTGGACTGGTCCGGGGAAGCTTTCATTTTTAAATTGCAGAGACCGTGACATGAGGGATATGGAAGGATTGACTGAGGCGCAGATGCAGACCATGACCAGGAGAGAAGGCTTCAAGAGGACCAGTGAGAAGCAGGGACCATCTCCAGGACAACTGACAAACGACAGTGGACTGCACCACTGGGCTTCCAGGAGATTGTCATGAGATTGTGAACAGCAAAACCTTAAAATAAAGTGAAAGAGATTCGGCGTTGAGGAAGACAACTAAGGTGTACGACATGCTCTGCCTTAAATCTTCCGCGGCGTTGGAACAGAAACTGAGGAATGGAGAGAGCGTGCCAAGCTCCAAAGGTGACAGCGCAGAGGGAGATCAGCGTTGGAATTATGACTCTGTAAATGGCACAGACACCAGGAGCCATGACTGTGACTGGGAATGACCACCTCATGCTGTTTCACTTTGCCATGCAAAGTACTTTGACACTCTGGAGAAGGCCTGTCCTCTGTATCATTGTTGTTTCCATTTGCATGTGAGAGCTTAGATTGTGGGGAAGATTAAAGATGAACAAAGGGTGGTGAGAGAACAGTGAAGTGAGGATACACAGTGTGAAACTCCTTTAAGTGAACAATAATGTTGATGTGATAAACAGAATGTCAGGAAAGAAATTCTGGTATTAATGTGATTCTTTGATTTAAGAATCAAAGGGTGGGATTGTATAGGAATTTCTTTTACTTATGTATTAATCACATTATTTTATTGTATGATACCTTGGTGCCACTGGATTTTAACATGTCTGACACTCATACAGTAAGACAAATGGTGGGGGTCTAGTAAGGAAGTTGGGGGAAGCAGACAACTCCACAGGAAGAGTCTTTTGTGTCTTCGAGGACTCTGGGAGGTAGCAAGGGAGTGTGAACCTTAAGGTGTGAAACAGCTGTGTACTGCCTTTTGTTCCTGGAGAAGGTATTTAACTGAGAGCCATGCTAGGCTCAGGGAGACTCTGCTGACCGTCTGTCCCGCAGTCATGCAGGGACTTCATCAAGCTTGGTTGTCTGTTCTCTGTGTGTTTGATTAAAGAATGTTAGCTATCGCTCACCGCTCGTCTGCAGGCTTTATTTAAATGGAAAACTTCCACAACAGGCAAAAAAAAAGCTTTTTGTTCAAAAAAAAAAGATTTAGAGCAGAAGTTTTTTGCACTGCATTTTAAAATGAAAACATATTGCATTTATTTACAATTAAAGACACACAGAGCAGAAAGTGTGTTACTGTTTTACATCCACAGACACACAAGAAAAGAAGCAGGCAACATGAGGTCAAGTTATGGCAATTTTATTTGTGTGTTTCAGTACATGTATTTAGATTAGAGTTTTTAAAAACAAACAAACAAACGTCCCAAGAAGAAGGATGGGGTGAAAGAAAGGTGGAGAGAGGGGGAAGAAACTATTGATGTCCTCAAACTCGATGCTGCTGGGTCACTTCTTTCTCAGCAGTCTGCTCCAGAATCCCCTCCTGTCCTCGGCTTGCTTTTCTTTTGCCTTCAGCTCTTTTAAGGTTTTGTTGAGCTGCTCCTCGGCATCTTTAAATTTTTCTTTCAGCTGCTGTTTGGCCAGTTTCACTTTCTGTTTGAGGAGCTCTTTAGCTTCCTTTTTGTGCTTTCGTATTTCTTTAGGTGCGTCTTTGCAGTCTTTCTTGGTCACCGTCATTTCTTCCTTGAATGCCTTCACCTCAATTCTCTCTTCTGCAAGTTCTTCTTGCACTTTCATCAGTTCCTTCTTCATGTTTTGAGTGTAACTCTTTGTATCTTCCATTTCTTTCTTTGCTTCCTGTATTTTAATTTTCTCTTCCTCCAGCACTTTTTGAGCTTCCAACAATTCTTTCTTCATATTTTCAATCTCATTTTCTGCCTCATGGTTACGTTTTTTCTCCTCTTGAAGTTGTTGCTTCACATGCAGTAATTCCTTCCTTAGTGTTTCTGCTTCAGCCATTACATTTGCAGCTTCTTGTGTTGCCAACTGCATTTTCCTTTTTTCCTCTTCAAAAGCTTCCTGCACCTTCTGTAATTCCTGCATCACATTTCCTGCCTCCTTCTTTGCAGTTTGATATTTACTTTTGGCTTCTTGTGCTGTGGTTTTCTCTTCCTCCAATGCTTTTTGAGCTTCCAACAGTTCTTTCTTCATGTTTTCATTCTCGTTTTCTGCCTGTTGTTTTCCCATTTTCTCTCCTTTAAGTTTGAGACCCACATGCAGTAATTCCTGCAATACTACTTCAGTTTCAAACTTTGAATTTTTAGCTTCTCCTCTTGATTTGTCTGCCTCTTCTTTTAATTTGACATTTTCAGCCTGTATCATTTGAAATTTAAAATTAATCAGCTGTACTTTAATGTATGGTGAAGCACTCGCCGATCCTCTTCTCGTTCTCCCTTGATTCATTTTGGCCTTTTAAACAAAGGAACCAACGTATTGTAGAGGAGTGAAGTGAAGCTTTCGATGTTTTTTCGTCAACTGTCGTTTGTCCTGCACAGAGATGCTGCTGTAGATGTGTCTCTAGCTGTGTCTGGATACAATGAAACATGCTGTAACTAAGTGCTTGTGTTGCACAGTTCTACTAAACATTCCATTTCATGCATGCTCCGCCCACATGGTCAGGAATGTCAGGTGCTGCATCGCCAAAAGCTGCTCCCATTGCCTAGTAATAACAGCTGTTTACTTTTTGGGGTCTGGTTCATTGTTTAATAAAGAAAACATGTCCAAGTATTGGGTGCTGAGGCTCAGCGCATATTCTAGCCTGCTGTGTGGGTGAGCAGCTAGAAATCACTGGTGGGCAACATGAGTGAGGAGAAAACTGGAGCAGCCAAGCAGGGAGCTGCAGGTTGCTGGTTTGAGTCTCTGTTCAGATGCTGGTGTCTCCTCTCTCTGAGATGTCTGCAAACAGTCCCAGATAAAACAATAAGGATAATAAACAAACACGTGACTAAAATAACAATTATGACTCTGATGTGTTTCATGTGTAGCAGGATGGTGTCATGGTCCTGGGTCGAGCGACCCAGTGTTTGAGTTTTATGTATCTTTTGTATTCATTTGTGCCTAGCTTCGTTCACCTAGTTAATTTCTAGATTGCTGTTTAGTCTTGTTCCTTAGTTGTTTATGTCATCTCCCCCTGTACTAAGTCTCCCTGATTCATGCGTCATGTCTGCGTGGTTATGTTTAGTTCATGTCATGTCTGATCTCCATGTTTCTGTTTTACTTTGAAAGTCTGTATTCAATGTCAGTGTATTTAGTTTCACCTCTCCTGTCCTGTCGTTAGGTTCATGTGTGTCAGCTGTGCTCCCATGTGTGGCCACTTCCCCTGATCATCCCTCATGTGTATTTAGTCTCTGTGTTTCATGTAGTCTGTGTCGCGTCGTCTGTGTTCCCACCCTCCATGTTGTCACAGCCAGTCCTTTGTATTCATAGTTATGGTTTCCTGTGTCTTCATAGTTTATCCTGGTATCACTTTCCCAGTTTAGTTATAGTTTAGTTTTGTCACTGCGCTTTTGCCTTGTTTGCACTCCTTGTCTTCAGCCACAATAAAGGCTCGCTTTTCGTTCGAACTCAGTTTCGTGTCCTCGCCTGTGTCTGCACCTGAGTCCTCCACACACTCTCCACACGGTCTGCCACAGCGGACCGTGACAGATGGCCTCTATACAGCAGTCACTGCAAGCATCCACATCGCCACACTTACTTTTCTTTAAGCAGGCGTGCTGGGGTCCTCCTAAGGAAAGTTTGAAACTTCATTTCCTTCATGCTGGTGAACTTTTTACCAAATATTTTCATCAAAGCTTCTCCATCACTGACAGGGATTGTTTGGATCTTCACACTCATCTCCACCAACCCTAAAAAATGAGTCTCACTTTGCTCATTTAATGCCAGGAGTGTCTCCATATTTCACAAAAGTCTATGCAAACACGTAACAGTATCCCATATTCATATAAATATTATTGATATTATAACAAAAGCTGTCACCAACACAATTGTCCCAAGTGCTTTTTTTTTATTAGTTATTGCAAATGCTTGATTGCAGTTCTTGCTAGATGACAAAACCACTTATTAGGTTTAGAAGGAAATGACTGTTTCTACATGAGGTAAAGTTGGAGAGCTGTTTCCCCAAACTAAATGAAATCATCATTTAAAAGACTACAATCTGTATTTACTCTGAACATCTGTGTTAACATTTGAAATTGGAAACATGTAAGTGTAACAAACATGTTAAAACATAAGAAATCAGGAAGGGGCATGTATAGGAATTTCTTTTACTTATGTATTAATCACATTATTTTATTGTATGATACCTTGGTGCCACTGGATTTTAACATGTCTGACACTCATACAGTAAGACAAATGGTGGGGGTCTAGTAAGGAAGTTGGGGGAAGCAGACAACTCCACAGGAAGAGTCTTTTGTGTCTTCGAGGACTCTGGGAGGTAGCAAGGGAGTGTGAACCTTAAGGTGTGAAACAGCTGTGTACTGCCTTTTGTTCCTGGAGAAGGTATTTAACTGAGAGCCATGCTAGGCTCAGGGAGACTCTGCTGACCGTCTGTCCCGCAGTCATGCAGGGACTTCATCAAGCTTGGTTGTCTGTTCTCTGTGTGTTTGATTAAAGAATGTTAGCTATCGCTCACCGCTCGTCTGCAGGCTTTATTTAAATGGAAAACTTCCACAACAGGCAAAAAAAAAGCTTTTTGCTCAAAAAAAAGATTTAGAGCAGAAGTTTTTTGCACTGCATTTTAAAATGAAAACATATTGCATTTATTTACAATTAAAGACACACAGAGCAGAAAGTGTGTTACTGTTTTACATCCACAGACACACAAGAAAAGAAGCAGGCAACATGAGGTCAAGTTATGGCAATTTTATTTGTGTGTTTCAGTACATGTATTTAGATTAGAGTTTTTAAAAAACAAACAAACGTCCCAAGAAGAAGGATGGGGTGAAAGAAAGGTGGAGAGAGGGGGAAGAAACTATTGATGTCCTCAAACTCGATGCTGCTGGGTCACTTCTTTCTCAGCAGTCTGCTCCAGAATCCCCTCCTGTCCTCGGCTTGCTTTTCTTTTGCCTTCAGCTCTTTTAAGGTTTTGTTGAGCTGCTCCTCGGCATCTTTAAAATTTTAACTGCAAAATGACCTGATGAAAACAGTACCACATGTGCTGTAGTGAAAGCTGCAGCTGTTTTATTGATAAAGTTAAACACAAAAAAACAAAAGGATTAATCACCCATGTAACTGTGTCACTATATATCAGCATTAACAGGACCTCAGTTTGTATCTCAGACCTGCACAGCTTCTGTTTTAAACACTTGATGTACTCAGCTGCATAAAGAGCATGTCTGAGTTTCTCTAACACAATTAAATAAAACCTGATGAAGGTCAAAGGTCACAGTTTTCACAGTTTTTTGCAGATAGTGTGTTATTTACCATAAAGTGATGCAGAGTTATTCATGCCAGAGTAACCAGAGAGGATCATATCTTTTTAAATATATAACTTTCTACAGGACTGAATATAATATCTTTATGTAAAAGTCCGGAGCCTCTGGGGAGTATCCGAGTATTTATAACATTACACAAACCAAAGGTCTCCATCACAGTGTTCATGAAATGCTGGGTTTATCCATCTTCTGGGGCGGGTCTACAGAGGAGCTCTGAAGATTTCCCTGTGAGGGAGCTGCTGGTGAAGATCATGAGTCTGCTTGATCAATGCGATGAGCTTCAGTGTTCCTGGTGTTTCTTAAATGAAGCCTCTTTCAGTGGGTCAACAGAACTTCTGGCACAGGACAGCTGTGATGAAAGAAAGGGAAGAAGTTTCTCCAAACCTCTGGACCCAGAAACCCAGCTTGGTCCTGATGGTCTCCCTCACTAGTTTCTCTCCAGGGTGAATGTAGCTGTTATACATAATATGGATTATTATTAAATGAAAAAAACACATTAGACTACACTATTGAAACCTTCTGCTGCTGTTTTTAAAGTTTCCATGTTACCAGGATGTAGACTAGAGATTTAAACAGTTTTAGATCCATTACACTCAGTCTTAAATGTTAAAATCTCAAAGGACAGCATTATATTTTTGATATTAACAGTAACTCTGGGCTTCTGTGGAGTGTGTAGCCGATCTCATCGCTGTCTAAAAATGGATAAAAAAAACCAAAAGAAGTGCTGAATCCTTCAATAACACAGACTATTAGAGTAGCAGCTGTCTGTGTGAAGCACTTGCTGCAGGGTTGCGCCATGAATGTATTCAGCTGCCAACAAAAAGCAGGACTCAGTGCAGGCAACTGCCATGAGTCTGACGATGTTGGGGTGAGACAGTCTCCTAATAAAACAGAAACATCTCCGAATAAAAAACAAAAAAATCACATTTCACCACTGTCGCTAGCTAGAATGAATTAGCCAGACAAAAATAGTACTGATTTGGTTTCGTACAAAACTAGCTTTCCTTCTCTGATATGTAACTTTCACAACATACTGTAACCGCAACTTAATATAAGAAGCAGGGGCAGGGTTGGAATTGTGACATAAAAACCCCCCCAAAGATCACTAAAAGAAATTTAATTTGTAATTCTAAATAAATTCTAAATGCATTTAGGACGTTTTTTTACTCACTTTATGTCTCTTCTGGACCTCATCGCTCCCCTAAAAACACTCCGTCCCAAAGCTCACGCTGAACCCTGGATTACAGACTCTGTTCGTGCTCTCAGGCGCACCTGTAGGTGTGCTGAGAGAAAATGGAAAAAGGACAAGCTGCACATTTCTTTTAATATCCTCAGAGACTCTCTTTCAACCTATCAGAAAGCCGTTAAAGAGGCCAAGTCCTCCTACATATCAAACCTGGTTAGCAGTAGTGTCCATAAACCTCAGACTCTGTTTCGTGTTTTAAATTCCATTGTAAATCCTTACACATCCACCAGCCTCACACCTTCTGCCACCCTCTGTAATGACTTTCTAAAGTTCTTTGTAAACAAGATTTCCTCCCTGCAGTCTGTCATTCCATCTTCACCTTCCAATCCCTGTGTTTTGTCTTTGTGCCATTCTGCCTTTAATCAGTTCGAACCAATCTCTCTCTCTCAGCTGCATGAAATAGTCTGCAAGGTTAAGACTACCAACTGTTCCACCGATGCTATCCCCTCTCGGCTTCTGAAGCAGGTTCTGGACTCAGTCGGACCTTTCCTTCTGGTCCTGATCAATGCCTGCCTCAGTTCTGGTTGTTTTCCAACACCCTTCAAGCACGCTGTTGTTCAACCTCTCCTTAAAAAGCCTAATCTAGATCCATCCCTACTCTCTAACTATAGGCCCATTTCCAACCTCCCTTTTCTGTCTAAAGTACTGGAACGAGCCGCCCTCACGCAGCTCCAGCTATTTCTTGACAATAACAATCTCTATGAGAAGTTCCAGTCTGGTTTTAGAGCTCGGCATAGCACAGAAACCGCCCTTCTGAGAGTTTTTAATGATTTGCTTTTAACTGTTGACTCTGGTTGTGCTGCTGTCTTAGTAACCCTGGACCTGACAGCAGCCTTCGACACTGTTGATCACAACATACTGCTATCCCGCCTTCAACATTGTGTCGGTTTAAAGGGCACTGTCTTAAAGTTTTTCCAGTCCTATTTGAATAATAGGAGTTTTTCTGTTCACCTTGGTGAACTGTCATCTCCCAGAGCTCCTTTAACCTGTGGCGTACCTCAGGGGTCCATACTAGGCCCCCTGTTGTTTATTCTGTACTTGCTCCCTCTGGGCGATGTGCTCCGTAAACATAATGTGTCCTTCCACATCTTTGCTGATGATATTCAGATCTACCTCCCTCTGAGGTTGAACTGCAATGTTTCTTTGCAGCCGCTACTCTCCTGCTTGTCTGACATTAAGACTTGGATGACTCTTAACTTCTTACACCTTAATGAAAGCAAAACTGAAGTCATTGTGTTTGGGCTTCCTAAAGATCCCAACTTCTCTCTTGACTTTTTGGGACCCCTAACCTCCGATTGCACTTCTTCCATTAAGAGTCTTGGTGTTATTTTTGACAATGCTTTTAAACTTGATAAACAAATCAGCTCTGTAGTTAAGGGATCTTTTTATCATTTGCGGATTTTAGCCAAAGTCAAGTCTTACCTTTGCAGGAACGATCTAGAAAGAGTGGTCCATGCTTTTATTACTTCACGGCTAGACTACTGCAATTCCCTCTATGCTGGCCTAGATCGTTCCTGTCTACATCGCCTTCAACTGGTGCAGAACGCTGCCGCTCGCCTGTTGACCGGTTCAAAAAAAAAGAGACCACATCACTCCGGTTCTCTGCTCTCTCCACTGGCTCCCAGTTGCCTTTAGGATTGATTTTAAAATCTTATTGCTGGCTTTTAAGGTTTTAAATGGCACTGCACCTTCTTACCTGTCAGAACTCCTTAGAACTTATCGCCCCAGGAGATCTTTGAGGTCAGCCGACCTGATGCTTTTAGATGTTCCCAGGTATAAATTAAAGACAAAGGGAGAGAGGGCGTTTGCTGTGGCTGCACCCAGACTGTGGAACAGTTTACCTCCTCACGTCAGACTCTCCAAAAGCCTAGAAACTTTTAAAACCGCTCTTAAAACTCACCTCTTTTCATTGGCTTTTAGAAAGGTTTAATTTATTTGTTTTATATATTTTTATTTTATTTTTATCAGCGAGGTGTTATTACGAAATTGTGTTCTATTGTATTTTTATCTGAATTTACTGTACAGCACTTTGGTCAGCCTTGGTTGTTTTTAAATGTGCTCTATAAATAAACTTGACTTGACTTGACTCTTCTTTTTTTCTGTCCTACAACATAGGTTACAATTACATTAGCATGACCAATTATGCAAATTAGGCAATGACGTCATTTAGCGACTTCTAGCGACTTTTAGGACAGCCAATAGCGATTTTCCTTACTGAGGAGTTGGCAACACTGGTCCCATTTGACAAGCCTCTCACTTCCGGCCTTTAAGCGGCCCTTGTGGACCGTTAAGGCTGTGCACTTTAAGGCTGCAGACCCTGAATTGTGTCGTTAGGAGCCTGAACCGCAGTAAAACTCTGGTGAGGTCAATGACCTTACGCTCTCCCACTGTCACACGTTGATGACGTATTTGGAAATCAATTCGGGTGGGACCAGTGTTGCCAACTCCTCAGTAAGAAAAATCGCTATTGGTTGTCCTAAAAGTCACTAGAAGTCGCTAAATGATGTCATTTCCTAATTTGCATAATTGGTCATGCTAATATAATTGTAACCTACGCTGTTGGAGAGAGAAATAACATCGCGGTAGAGACATAAAGTCAGTAAAAAACGTCTTAAATGCATTTAGAATTTATTTAGAACTACAAATTAAATTTCTTTTAGCAATTATTGTTTTTTTAATGTCACAATTCCAACCCTGCTCCTTTATCCGAGCTTGGACCGGCAAAAGTGACCCGAAACAGGCACTCTGGTGGAGTTATTGTGTGTGTGTAGTTTTAAACTTTGTGGTCCACAAAACAACATAACAGTAAAAGAACTGACTGCGTTACAGTCAGTGCAGGAGCCCTGCCCTGATAGCAGCTGGGGGAGGACTATCCTCCGCCTGTGAGCGCTTTGGCACGGGCGAGGTGCCCACCGCAGCACCCGCTGCTTATTGAGAGTAAGAGCGATACGAGCTTTCATGTCAAAAAGTCGTCATAAATAAGTCTCTAATAACGCCAGAAAAAGTCGCCAGATTTGTTGCTAGTCACGTTTCAGAAAAAAAGTCGCTAAGGTGGTCTGAAAACTCGCTAAATATAGCAACAAAGTCGCTAAGTTGGCAACACTGGGTGGGACATGACAACACCACCACCTGCAGGAAGATTTTCTCTCTGGTACCTTGTGTTCTGATACCTGACAACTTTTTTCTTGAGAACTGAGACCTGACAATTTTTTGTCTGATACCTGACAACTTTTTTCTTGAGAACTGAGACCTGACAATTTTTTGTCTGATACCTGACAACTTTTTTCTTGAGAACTGAGACCTGACATTTTTTTGTCTGATACCTGACAACTTTTTTCTTGAGACCTGACGATGTCCTAAAATGTTCATCGTATACAGGAGTACTGGCAGCACATGGAGATTAAAAGTGAAGAACAATTTTTTTTAATTCAAGGCAAATATAAAATAAATTAAAAATTATCACTTGGAGAAGGTGATTGAACAGTTACAAAGGATGATGTAGTAATAACTCAAAACCAGCACAGAGAAAGCCTATGAAAATATGTCTTTATGAGGGATTTAAAGGACTAGCTTGAGCTTGTTGATCTCATCTCCTCAGACTAGTAGTTCAGAAAAAGCCTGGTGTGGGATGACCAGCAGAGCCTTGGCTGAAGACCTCAGGTCATGACCATGGGTGTATGTGAAATACAGTTTGGTATGAGCTCTAGAATCTTTAAATCAGGTCTAAAATGAACGGGTAGCCACTGAAGAGAAGCTAAAATAAGAGTGGATCAGGTACAGTTTGTATTAACTTTTTTGGCTCAGGCAAGTGTATAGTGACTTGTAGCAGTTTAATCCAGAGATAAAAACATGTATCAATGTCTCCGGATTTATTTTTGATGAAGCTGAGCTTAACTTACTAAAATAACATGGGTGAGATAACTGACATGCTTATAAAAGCTGAGGTGGTTGTCAAAGACACCAAGGTTTTTACAATATTGGCCTAACTTCATTAGTGAGGAGCTCAGATGTTTAGATGTGTGTGTGTGGTTGATGCATCAGGGCCAGTAACTATTACAGTCTGTGCCATCCAGCGTTTAATATCTCAGATCATTCAGAGCATTTAGTTTAGGAATGCTACTGTGGTTTAAAGAGATGAACAGCAGATACAGTGTGCAAACAAGTGGGATGTCGGCAACATGGCTGCCCAGAAGTTTTCTATAAATCTGAACTGGTGAACAGATCGTCAGCTCGATAATTAGGGCCCGGGGTGACCAGAGAGCACAGTGAACGAGCTCGTAAGAAAGCCATCCAGCATCTCAGAGTGACGCTGAAAAACTAGTTCATGCTTTTATTACTTCCAGGCTGGACTACTGTAATTCATTATTATCAGGATGTCCAAAAAACTCACTGAAAAGCCTTCAGCTAATCCAAAATGCTGCAGCAAGAGTACTGACAGGGACTAGAAAGAGAGAGCATATTTCTCCTGTTTTGGCTTCCCTTCATTGGCTTCCTGTTAAATCCAGAATTGAATTCAAAATCCTGCTCCTCACATACAAGGTCTTAAATAATCAGGCCCCATCTTATCTTAATGACCTTGTAGTACCATATCACCCTATTAGAGCACTTCGGTCTCGCTCTGCAGGCCTACTTGTTGTTCCTAGAGTATTTAAAAGTAAAATGGGAGTCAGAGCCTTCAGTTTTCAGGCTCCTCGGCTGTGGAACCAGCTTCCAGTTTGGATTCGGGAGACAGACACTATCTCTGCTTTTAAGATTAGACTTAAAACTTTCCTTTTTGCTAAAGCATATAGTTAGGGCTGGACCAGGTGACCCTGAATCCTCCCTTAGTTATGCTGCAATAGACGTAGGCTGCCGGGGGATTCCCATGATGCATTGAGTTTTTCCTTTCCAGTCACCTTTCTCACTCACTATGTATTAATAGACCTCTCTGCATTGAATCATATCTGTTATTAACCTCTGTCTCTCTTCCACAGCATGTCTTTTATCCTGTCTTCCTTCTCTCACCCCAACCGGTCGCAGCAGATGGCCGCTCCTCCCTGAGCCTGGTTCTGCTGGAGGTTTCTTCCTGTTAAAAGGGAGTTTTTCCTTCCCACTGTCGCCAAAGTGCTTGCTCATAGGGGGTCATATGATTGTTGGGTTTTTCTCTGTATCTATGAAGCGCCTTGAGGCGACTTTTGTTGTGATTTGGCGCTATATACATAAAATTGAATTGAATTGAATTGAACATGTTTGGTTTGATTATGTTGATCATTCCTAGTATTCCTGATGACAGAACTGACCATATGATCATTACTCAGTTTAACCCCCCTCTAGCATGGAAAAATCAATCATACAATTATAAAATTATTTATTTTGCAATAATCACTAATTTATTAATTTATTAGCACAATAGCCTAAATTCATCTTTGCTCAGTTGCTGATATAAATCATAAAAATCCCCCACGTTTGACATTTTTAAATTCACAACACACAACAAATGCTATTTTTTTCTGTTTCAGAATGATTCACAGATGTATTAAAGCATAACCTGTCCACCCCGTTGCCGCTATTTACAGTATAAACTTGTATTTCTTGTAATTTTGATCATATAGTTGAAAAGGTTGTGCATCACATGAGTAATAATGGCTGACTTAAGCACAAACGGTCCTTCTTCTGCTGTTCATCCTGTTGCTGTTTGCACAGTAAATATGGGCACACAGTAGTAGGAGGGTTGGTCATTGATGTGATATAAATATTTCTAATACTTTATGGTTATTATTTTTATTTAATAGATTTGTGGAACTTTTAAACCTTTACAGGATTGGACAGGGTTAGTTAGGGATGATTCAAATGTCAAGTTCAAAGGGCATTTCATCTACTGAAATTTTACTTAATTTACTTTGTAGCCATAAAATCAAATCAAAACTGTATTTTAGAAAAAGTTCACAAGTGTGGCATCTTGTTTTTAATCCATCCTCTCTAAGGCCTTTGTTTGTAAAGTAGCTGATCACAGAGACTGTAATGGATTTCTAGAGACAAAAAAACATTACGGAGCCATTAGGATGAAATCATCAGGAAGCAATCCACAAGCAATCAGTGATCAATATACGTGCTGGTTCTCAGAGGCGTTGGGGCATGTCTTGTGTCCATTAATACAATTTCCCCAAGTGCTCTTCATTCACTACATCTTTATCACAGAGAGCCACGCCGATCAGCCCACACATAAATCATCCAGTGGGTTTTAACCCCTTTAGAGCACGCACCTCTTTGTCTTGCTGGATGGAAAGATGGTTGTGTATAATTAATGCTGGTGGGGTGAGTCGAGGTGTTAGGTCTTAGAAATCTGCCGCACACCCCTTCTATCTCTGAGCATGTGCGCTGCAGGGCGGCACATGCTCACGCATCAGCATCTGTCATTAACTTGACCCAGAGAAATGCCTTGATTTCTTTTCCTGTGCCTCTTTTGTCTGCAACTTATTCTCCAACTCTCTCTCATTTCCCCCTCGATTCCTCCTTTTGAACTCTCTGCTCTCTCTTTGCTCTTCTCCTTATCGCCCTTTCACTCTCCTACAGTACACTTCCTACTCAGAATTTGTTTGGTGAAGAATATTATGCTTGCGATGAATGTGAGTGTGTTCATCGGATATATATGTATATATATATATATATATATATATATATATATATATATATATATATATATATATATTCTTTTTGCTTGCCTTTGTGTGTTTGGATCTCTTCATACCCACTAATTAGAATGACAGTTTCTATTAATAGTTTGGGGCTAATGTGCAAAAGCGTGACTCTGGCTTTCTTGTGAGCTCGTTCACTGTGCTCTCTGGTCACCCCGGGCCCTAATTATCGAGCTGACGATCTGACATCCGACCACTAAAACAGAGACGACACATTGACATATTGTCACATCCAACTTTAGCCTGGATCTTTTTAAACTTGAGGTTATGCTCCATTCCACAGACTGGTTTTATCTTTGCTAGTCGTGCCTAAGAATTTATGAACATTTGCTTAGAAACTGTATGATAAAACTGGGTTCTCCTATATCTGAAAATCTTTGAACAGAAAATTCATTGCTTGTATATATAATTAATAGTTTGCAGATTATGCTTTCAGAGAATTCTGCATGACGGAAGAGATCAATCAATCAGAGATAAGAGGGCAGTGGACAGTGGGTGTGGTAGCCTTTCACTAGCCTATGTATTATTGATTTCATTCCAAATGTGGTATGATAATACTGCTGCCACATGTTGCTATAGTAAGTATGAAGTACACTCATTAGCATACACATATACTGAAACGATGATATCTTATTTTGTGGATCCAGCTTCTGTCTGTTTTCTTTGTCCAAAAGCAGATAATTTCCTTGTTTTCCCTTCAAGAAGAACCTTTGCAGCTATCATACACACTTTTTGCAAATCCATGGTTCACCGTTACACCAAACGCAATATTTTGATGAAAATACGATCTGCATATTTGCTTTGTATACACAGTCACATTTACTTGCGATACGTTCAACCTTCAGGCATGTGGAATTGCTGTTAAAATGATCATCTTTGCTCTTGGAGCTCCTATGCTGTAGATGACGTTAGAAAGATTCATTGTAAGTGTGATTATGTAAGACACGGTTCTTGCTATTACTAGGACTTGACAGTAATCAAAATAGTGTCCTCCCACAGCACAGCTGCAACTGAAAGCTCCTTTGAAGGCAGTGGCCTACTTTATGCAGTCTCTTCTCATACTCTTGATTTAATTTCAGAATGGAATAAGAAAGGCTGCGATAACCCCTTTGACCAGGACAAATGTAGCCTGCCCATTCAAGATTATCTCTCCAGGGTGCACAGCAGAGAGCAACCTTTAAATCAGAAACACACAGTGTATTTTTTGGGGCCATTTGGAGACAATGGGCCTGCAAAATCCTACAGGCTTTATTTTCTATAGTGGTGTTTGTTCAAGAAATTGGCCACACTGCATGTCATGTTTTGACACTTTTGCTGTAATTATTACATTCAAGCTACCAGGTGCCTGGGCTGAAGGAAAAAAATGTGTTGCCATATCAATTCAACCATTACAAGGTGGGCAAGCGGATGAGAATCCCCTTATTTTCTGGGAAAACAATTCTGTCCTCCTCTATGCATGATTATAGAGATAACCATATAACATTAAATAATATAATATGTGTACTCTCAGCTGTGATGGTGATTATATGCGCAAAACAATACATTCTGAAGTTTGGAAAAAGTGGACTCCCCCTCATGTGCTTCACAGTGGTTTGGTCCACTGCCTGCCATTCCTAAACTCCTATACTTTGCAGTGATGAACCTCTAAAACAAAGGGTTGTGAGACATTGTTCTTATTGCCTACTGTTCAGTAGCACAAGTTGAAACCAGACTGCATTTTGTCAGCTTCATTACCTCCCAGTTGAATCATGCAGTTGCCATATTGTTACAGGGTAGCTACGTCTCCTAATAGTGTTTTTGTAGGTAGGAGTTCCGCTCACAATTAAAATCATTATAATTTGCTGAATTTCCAAGCAATTTCTAAGTGATTTCCCTGGTATTTATTTTTGATAGAATTCTCTAATTTCCAACACCCCTGCTGGCCACATATCTAAGCATCTGTTTTTCTTGTTGAAGATAAATAGCAGGCACACTGAAAACCCCTGTAGGCCACAGACAACAGTTGCTGCTGAATAAAATGCTATATATTTGTTTTATGTCTGCAGAATGTGATAATATTCCAATTCTGGCAAAATGTTACTTATTTCCCAAGTTGACTTAAACCAAACAAACGCCTGTAGTGACACTGGATCCTGTGATAGTACTTAAAATTATTCAAAGGGTTTCGGGAAACCCTGGCTGATTGGGACCCACACCCAGTTTCACACCTTGGCTCAGGCGATTAGAGGATCATCAGGGGGTCCTTTTGTCCCTCTGTGGGGGGATACTCCCACTAGGTTTATATCTGGGACTCTCCACCATTTGACCTTAGAACTGAAGAAGCTTCTCGGATGAGAGGTGAAACGTCTTCAAGCAACTTAAAGAAGTCCAGACGCTTTTCTTTGCAAGCTTCTTTGACTACGATGACCTGGATGACTGAGAACCTTCACAGACATACTTAAAATTATCAACTATAATACATTATAGTAAAAATAATACTCACACAGTAAAAATACTAAACTATTACACAAAATTATCCTGGTTTGCTGACAAACAGAGGAAACCTGCTCATGTGTAATGGAGCAAAGCCCTAACTGTACGCCCCAGTTACTTTCGGTGTTTAGTAGTTTTCTCTACCTTGATATCTACGGGCTGATTTATGTTTCAGCTGAATCAAAGTCTTTAATGATAATGCTACCTAACAAATAAGGATATATTAGAACTAAATTTAGCAGTTCTAATCTATTTAATATATATAAAAGTATAGTCACTGTACTGTGCAAAATTTTACTAACTTACTTACTTAGTTCTTTGCTTGGTTAGCTGTTTTAATTCTTGATATTAAGTGTTAAGCTAGTCACATTAGCTTGACAATTACTATCAAGTTTTAAACCTAGCAGTGAGATTGATCTACTGCCAACTGGTAACATCTTTTTTGTCCTTCACCCCCAGCTGGTCTCAACAGATGCCCCTCCTCCCCTGGTTTTATCAGAGGGTTCTTCCTATTAAAAGGGAGTTTTCCCTTCCCACTGTCACCAAGTGCTTGCTCATAGAGGGTTATATGATTGTTTGGGGTTTACTCTCTGTTATTGTTGGGCGGTTACCTGACAATATGAGGCGACTGTTGTTATAATTCGGTGCTATACAAATAAAATTGGATTGAATTGAATCTGTCTGATGAATTCAGTCTAGCTACCTTTGGACTCTTGGTATATTATACAACAGCTACTGAAAAGCAATTCAGTGCATTTAGACAAGTAGACATGGCCAAGACATCTTACTGAAGTTCAAATTGAGAAGAATGGGAAAGAGATCTAAGTGACTCTGAATGTGGCATGCTTGTTGGTGACAACAAGGCAACATTCAGAAGGTAGCATCAAAATTTGATGTAAACAACATGAAACCATTGGATCCATCCTGCCTTGGATCAGTACTGTAGATACAGGTTGTTGGTAAAATGTATTTTATAGCATTGAGTAAAAGCACCTTATTTCAGCATCACTCTGTCCAGCTTTAGCTTGAGTCAATTCTAAGCCGAATGGCTGCTAAAAGTGAGGATATACACAGCCCTATAAGACCAGTACCCTTAGCCCCAGGTTACAAGGCCGTGTCCTGCTGTTAGTGGTCTGTAATCTGATCACTACATGGTGGTGTGATGTTTAAATTCAGTTTCTTGTATTTCAAGACAGCTGCATTGGATTGGATTAATGCAGTTATGAAGAACCTAAAAGCTTTTTTCTTGAACATTTTAAAATACGCTTCTTTTATGTATTCTTTAACCTGCTGAAAACTTGGTGTGCCATGGGCCTAAACTATCCCTATATGAGTATATTTACGAATGGTTAATATTATCCTTGTGGGATATTTTAAAGGGACTTATTGTGCTAATTTCATTATCTTACTGTGAGCCTTGATGCAGGTTCTCAATTAATTCAGTGTCCAAAAAAGCTTTTTTTTTTAGCTCCTCCCTTTCTTTCTATTAATTGGCTGCCCCTCGCAACCAAAAAGGTTTAAACAGGAAGTAGTTGGGGATGATTAGAGCCAGAACTGTTTGCCTGCGATGACCTTTTGACTGCAAAGAAGGATATCCACTCCCACTGTGATTACACAATACGAAAAACTGCCTGAAGTTGAGAATTTAAAGCAGTTTGAAGCAATAAATTGCATGCACATATGCTGGTATAAATATTTTAAACTTTGCCTATGTTTAATAGGAACATACACCACTGTAACAGTATGCTACAGAAACTAATAAAAAGCATATGGTCACACATGACATATACAGTAAGTGGGTAAATCAAGGTCATAAGAAGTTTCAGTGGCAAGTTTTCCAACAAATCCAATGCGATACATGCCTTTTTCTTGAACCCAGAGGGAAATTTCTTAGTTAATAGTCTGTGGTCTTTTCATGTTTTCCAACTTCATAAAACATGCATTCTCTACTGCCTTGCATGGAGCACGCTGTGCTGAAAAATCGCTCTTCAACTTGTTGGTATGCATGGAATTTGCAGGACTATGACTGCAGATTCTGAAACCAATTATTCAAATAGCTGCCACTGTAACTGGCAGGGCAAGCGTGTCGAGAACAAGGGAAAGAAGCATCTCAGAGATTCATAATAAAATGTGCCCTCCCTATGCAGTGGATTTGCATTCTGAGATAAAGTCCGTGTCCTTGGGTTGGAGTTTTAAAATCTGTCATATCTGGGATGACTCGAAACCACGATGCTGATCTGGACTAAATGAAGGTCTGCCCTATCTTTTGCTTCCTGGCATATCAGTGCAGCCTTTTCATGGTGCTGTTTTTATGTTCAAGGATGTGGAATGTGATGCCAAGTTAAACTGAGCCTCTATTACTTACAAATAGAAATT
This sequence comes from Diplotaxodon limnothrissa, assembly GCF_057381915.1. Classification (NCBI taxonomy): domain Eukaryota; kingdom Metazoa; phylum Chordata; class Actinopteri; order Cichliformes; family Cichlidae; genus Diplotaxodon; species Diplotaxodon limnothrissa. Next base: position 19,726,438 of record NC_140616.1, read on the forward strand.
AACATAACAGCCCTCTGCGGTTAAATGGTGAATTAGGGACAGGATGGATGGATATGTAGCCTTTCCACCTTCCCCCACTTCAGACTCTGCAGAAATATTCAGTGTGATTGAATTATAAGAAAAAAAAAGTTACTGATTGGGTGTCCAGTAAATCAGCCTTAAGTTTAGGCTGTTTGATTTCTGCTTTCTTACATACAAAACTGACTCAAGATATACTCAAGCACAACCATATGAACTATTTATCTCATTCTGAATGGCTGGCATTTAGAATTCATAGAGCATCCTGTAGCATATTGTCAGAGTTTTGGTGAGAGATGTCCACAGGCCACCCCATTAATCTCTATTAAACAGGGACGATGTCAGCCACATCTATATCTGTGTACGTGGATTGGATGATGCATTTGAGAGACTTTGTAAATTTGCATAAAAACTTGTTTTTGTTTTGTTTCCTGGTGATCTCTAAATGCATTATTACCCCAAACCAAACAAATCTGATATAGTCAAACACATTCACCCTACGCAAAAGCTGTTGTCCAAGCTGTTACATGTCACTGAATCCGCAGTCATAAAATTTCATCTTTGATTGCTCAAGTACCAACATCTGCATAATTATTTCACTGCGTGCCCTTCATACCGTGCGAGTATGTTCTCATTAGTGATGATATATTGGTTTGACATCTCGCTTAGTGAGGACGGGTAGATTGGAAGGCTGTGATTGAAACCTTAATGAATGATTCATAATCAGAAATGAAATGTACATTTTCATTTGGGAATCTGCAATCATTAGCTGGACACCCCATTAGCCGGACAGCATTTCTACATTTGGAAAAAAGAAAAGTAGCAATTTCTATGTAGAGGTCTTGATTGATTATACCTGAAAATGTCTGTAGGCACTGTTAAAATATAATCCATATTTTATTTGCAAATTTCCAGCACATGTTATTTCCAGTTGAAGTACTTTTTCCTCGCCTTGGATTTAAAGAGTTACGTTGCTCATGGATTTGAGGTCCACATCATTTCTACTGTACTTCATATTTCATGTTTGAAGCCATCTCAGTACTGGACGGTTGTTTTGAGCGGAGGATTGTTGTTTTGTGCAAAACAAACAGATGGGCCAGTGACTTGACCTACTTCTTCATCTGGACTTCTGAGTAGAAAAAAAGGAAAACTATCAAGAAGAGGGAAAATACAGCGCTGTGTGGATGAATGCAAAGCATATATTATTTATTATTTTTGATTTAACTCACTTCCTTTATTTGAGCGTTTTCTTGACTGTTTTGTACTCTTTTGACCTTTAATTGGAGCCAACTTGAGTTTTTCTTCTATTTTTAGCTCGTTGTTGATTAGCTTAAATGTGTCTGACCTCACAGGCCAAAAGGTGGGTCAAAACAGTAATCAGCCTCAGACAAAAAATGTGTTTTACTATTGGTGTTCCCACAATTAAGATGTCTTATTTTAGGTAAACATTTCATGCAAATCATATACTGGTCAGAAAGACAGAAAGAGAGAGATGTAGATTCCAGCATTCCTCCAGGGCTATAACAAATTTCCTTTGTGTGACATGTGATTGGAGCTTCTTGGACTTGTAATAAGTGACCCATGTTGTAAGAACTATGGTCAATATGGCAGAGGCCTATTGACCGTGAGAGTTCAATGCTTTAAATCCATAACGGTGAAGGAAATTGGCTGTGTTAAGGCGTTAGATTCAGATCATGATCAGGAGTGTTTTCTATGCAAAGCTTATTTCATACTGCCCACTTTTTGATGCCAGCTGAGCCTACAGAGGGAGTTCATTTGGAAAGATGTAATGCTTTCATGTGGTTTATTTTAATGCTACTGCTTATCTGCTTATCCTTGGAAGGATGATTAAAAATACGGAATTACCAGCATTGTTTAAAATGGGAAAGACCCGCATGTTTTCAGCTGTGTTGCACTTTGGACAACTCATCATGGAAGTAAAGCTGTTGCCTCATCCCCGTTGTTTTGCAAATGTAGAGCAAAGCTCAGTTCGCACCTCTGACTTTCCAATGAGACAATATTCGTGCCATGCGCCACATTGGGAAAATACATTATATTCTCATTTGTGCTTCATTCATATGCTCCTCCCCCCCCCCCCCCCCCATTTTTTTTTTCATTTTTTAAAATGTAATGTTCATTGTAACTGTGGATGTGATACTGTGACTGTGTAGGTCAAACTGCCTTTGTTTTGAGATACGTTTGAAGCTGATGACTTGAAAGGCCTCCGTATTTTTTCCCACATGTGGTGAAGAGTTACCCGCGGCAGCATATTCTCTTCTCTTCCCACGCGTGTTTAACAATACCAGGAAATGTGCTGCGAGCTATTGCGTCGACTGGCTTTTTTCTTTTTTATTGGGGAGGGGGAACCACTTTCCTTTCCTGCCGGAGAAATGTAATGTTTGCACATATTGGACATGAATAAGAAAGCGTATCCTCTGCCCTGAGGCTGTACAGGTAAAGGGCTAATGTACACGTGACAATGGAAGAAGAGACAACTTCAGCTACGCTACCGCCGAATGCTATTCCGTACCGTGCGCTGTCCATGGTGCTGAAATACTTCCTCGTTACTCCAATATATTGCAGTGTTTTCCAAGTATTTTACATATTTATGTAGTTATTTTTTTAATTATTGTTGGTAATAATAATAATAATAATAATAATAATAATTCCTCTCACATCCATCCATCCATCCATCCCAGATTCTGTATGTGTTGTTTGTTTAACAGTGGTTTCCAGACTGACGCCATCATATCACGAGGTTCGGCATTCCTAATGAGTAACTAAAAATACAAGAATTACTTTTGATGTCACTTGTGACAGTACAATTCACAGCTACGAGCCTCCACGTGCATACACCTCATAGGTTTTAACTGGCCTGCTCCATGCATGTCTGACATGTGGCCTGTCTCTTAGATGTAATAGCCCAGTAAAACACCCTCGGCTGTCAGGCCTCCGACGAGTCTGTCCTGCATAAAACCTATGCAGCCTTCCCACCACGCTGCTGTATATCCGTCTCACCCTCCTCCCCTTCCCTTTCTCGTTTCCTCTCCTCCTCCACATTCAGTGCTCCCTCTTGCGCGTACGGTGAGCAGCAGCAGCGGCAGCAGCAAAGGCTTCAGCGCTTCTCTGACGCACCATCGGAGAGGAGATTCACAGTCCCACAGGCTGTCAACGCAGACGCTCTCGACATCTCCTCCCCAGACCTCTGCGGTCAAGCTTTCAGCATCAGCCTTGTTTGTTTTTAGTCTTTTCCCCCCATCTCCCTCCCTTATCTTGACATTTGTCCGCCTGAGCGCCGTATTTGGTGGGGATGCCCACAGTTGGCATCTCTTGGCTGGGAATTTACTTCGGAGTTGATTTTGTATCTGCAAGAACTGTCAACACGAGTGATTAATTTGTATCCCGAAATTGCCAGATTTTTTTTAAATTATTTTTTTAGGGGGGGAGGGGGGGCATCCTTCAGAACATTTTTTGTTCTTTATACAAGTGGTTCAGATTAAAGGTGAAAAGGGGGGGTTGTAGAATGAGAGGGTTGTTTGGACAGGAGATCGTTTGGATGACGGACACCGAGAGGCAGTAGCTCTCCCTCTGCAAAGCGAATCTCTGCGCCCTTGGAATATTCTCACAGAGGCACGGTTACACAGTAGAAATATTTTCTCAGTTTGCAGTCGTAATCCACGGGACGAGTTTGCCCACTGCAGGGGCTGCTGCGGCTTTTGCGTCTGTTCTGTTTTGAATTCATATCTCCTTGACGGACGGGCGCGTGAGGATCCCGGACGAGCCCGAATTTGCAATGCCCGAGCAGTGAGGGCACGGTGGGATTTCATTTGGTCACCCTGTACAGTAGCATGGCTCCAGCCCGGAGGGACTGCAGCGGCTGGGAGATGTTCCTCCCGACGGGATGTCTGCTCCTCTCTGTTTTGCTATTTCACCCTGCTCTAACCAAGGTGTGCAACGACCGCACCAAACACGGACAGGACAACAGCTGGTTCACCAGGGACGGGGAAAACTTGCCCATAATGGTTCTTATGCCCATGAACGAGTCGGCCCTGATGAGCAGCATCAGCCAAGGAATCGAGCCGGCGGTTCAGCTGGCCATCCAACACATAAGGGAGTCCGGGAAGTACTCGTTCTCACTCATCACCAAAATATACGACACCGAGGTAAACATGCAGACTAAACCTGCTCACTAAGCTGCCGCCGGCTGGCTCGGGCGTGCTTGAAACATTTGTATATGGCTTGTATGTGTGTATTTGCCTATGTGGGGGCGCGCGCGCGAACAGTCAGCTTGTGCACGTGTGTATGGCGCGCGCATTGCCCCGCAGAGCTCCACCGAGTGTCCCTCCAAAGGGGTTCTGTTATGCTTGGCATCTGCGAAGCCTCGTTGTTTTTGGCGAAGGTGTTTTTTTCTTCTTCAGTGCGCAAAAGTCAACTGTAGGTGTGCCCCCCCCTCCACACACACACACACTCACGAACATGATGTACGTGTCTGCCTCGTCCTCCTCATTTTAGCTGCTGTCGCTGGTAGTTGATAGGGCATTTAAAATGCAAGGTGCCATCACAAGGCTCTGCTTTATCTGGGTACTCTAGAGGCACACTTTTCAATGCTTTAATGGTTACTGCAATCTCTGCTATTCGCCATCACCAACCAGTGATTTAACGTTTTTTATTTTAAATTTTTTTAAAATCACAGCATCCGATCTTTGTTTCTGCAGTGGCCACTTTATAAGCGGGCTTTCAGTCATGAATCAGTGTAGCTTTCTAACGATTAAAGGGGCTGGTTCTCCTCGTGCCTGAAGATGGCGGTAATTGGTTGTACGATTTCTCCTGAATCCTGGCACCCTTGAAAAGAGCAGAACATCACAGTGTTCAAGCTCCAAATTAAGATCAATTTATTTGATAACGCTAACAACTCCAGCTGAAGTCCTCTTGAAGTTGCCAAAAGTGTAGACAATAGCTTGTTCTCCATAATCTATTTACACTTCAGTTATTTGACTCAACAGTATAGTGGTCCTTTAGGCTTAAGTAACGTCTATGCTTTTGAGCGCACACTGTGCAGCTGAGGGGTTTAATTTACCATCAACCTGCTTCCTTGATAGTTTGTCAAATTTCTATGAATTTCAGCGAGACAAGTAGAGGTTGAATGAACTGCAACTCTATTCATCTGTTTTATAGGTCGAGCCAGATCTGTTTTATTGTGCCACCTGTCCCGCTGCCTTAGAAATCAGCAGGTTTTCCTTACCGTGTGGGCACAGGTGTGTCCATGTGAAAGAGCACGCGCATCTCTGTTGACAGGGGTAAGCCCTCAGAGGCGCATGTGCTCAGACCTTGGGATTAATGTGCTGTTATGAGAGTTATGATTTTTCTCCTTCTATTCCCCTGGAGAGAAAGATGAGCTGGAAGCAAGAGGTCAGTGGGCCAGCCTGACACATGCTTGCTGGAAATGTCTGGTAGTGATGCCAGCTTTCTAATACTGGGAAGGCATGAGAACATTTTTATTTGATCACTTTGTGGCCAAAGGCTAAACTCCATTGCTCTATAAAAACCCAATGGCATTTCAGGGTGGTTTTCCCAGATGGGGCAAATGAAACTCCCAAGTTCTGGTCATGTTTTTGAAAACGACTAAGTAAGACTATTAGATGCCAGCAGTGAAACTTCTGTATTATTCTTTTAACAGCAGATCTCATAAATGTGTTGTTAAGCTGCTAACAGACTGCAGGCATCCTTGGTTGTAAAAACTAGGAAAAAATAAAATTAAAAAAGAGAGAAAAAGAATGTCCTCCAAATAGCTTATAGTATATTTACATGTGGAATCATGTGGCTCAGGACGCTGTGGTTAAAGTAAACAAGAGGCCAAGTGCAAATTGAAGCATATCACCGCTACTGAATATTCTTATTGTATGTTTGCAGAAAATAAAGAAACTGAGACTTTGGGGAAAATATGATTCCACTAACATCTGAAGATATAAGATGCTATTATTGTTTGTGAACACTTGTTTGTGTCTGAACAATAATAAGCATGTACAGCTAGAGAAGACCTTTGCCTGGGAGGGGGATATCACTGTAGTGCTGATTATATTGCTTTCACCCGCTGACTCACTTATAGGACCAATAATGTGACATCCGTGATGGTTGTGCTATTGCCTATATATGCGTTTTCATTGTACATTTCTTGCAATATCATTTTTAACTTACACACAAAGGAATGACCTAAACACACACTCACAAACAAAGGGATGGACCCAACTTTCCACCAAGCACATGCTTGTCAGAAAATAATACATGCATGAGTGCGTTTGTTGCAGCTAGCAGCAGGCCAAGTGTGTGCCTGCGTTGTGCTTGTACACATGTGTCTGTGTTTGTGTGGGCACTGGGATTTAGCCCTGCAGATGTAAGTAATCAGTCCCCGAGCACAGGCTCTTTATCCCTTTATCCCCTGTCAGTGGAGCCATGGGTTAACTGAGCAGGCCTGGTCCATCCTTGTGCAGTGTGGGGCTGGGTGGTGGTGGTGTAGATGACAGTGAGGCACTCAGGAGCTGTCCTGCAGTAAAAGGCCGCAGAGTTGAGGCTGGTGAGCTAGTGTTTGGTGGATTGAAGAGGCAGCTAATGGAAGTAGAGCAGATATTCTGCCTTGGTGGTTTCAAATTAGTCTGATCAGACTGACAACCAACTCTTGAGATGTTTCAGCAGCACAGACAATTCAGCAGGCTGAGACAATTTCACATGAAAATACAGCCTTACTTAAAAAAAACAAAAAAACAGAGCATTTGAGGTAGAAAAGAAGCAGGATGGATTATATCAACTAGAAGGCTTAGCGGTGGAGCAGGAGTTGGTCCTTTACTGCAGCTAGATGTGTGAGTGTGGATTTTTAGTGTAACCATGGACTGATACTGTAACTCTGCAGGCTTAGAGGATCAAAGCTTTGGAGAGGACAGGAGGCACTGGAAGAGGATGGAAGGGAGACTTTGGGCAATGAAAGGGTTCTAGGCTAAGCTACGCTAGTTCACCGGCTTATAGGATGAGTGACAGGCCCTTGAGAGGGGCCACTCAGGGAAATATCCCATTTTAGCAGAACGGTGATGGAAAGTTTTTGAATTGCAGTGACAACTTTTATTCAGCTTGAATCGTATGAGACAAAAAGCTATAAAATCAACAAGGCAAAGGTTAATACCGTGAAAATTCTAAGTGAAGCGTTGTGAATTTGAAATAATTCATTCATACACACTTAGAACTCTAGGGTAATCGCTGGACTTTGATACCTATATTCTTACAGCGAAGAGTGAACTCATCAGTAGAAACACAACGACAACGAGTTTGTTGCAGTTTGAGATGCGCATCTTTACCGTGTCCAGTGCACCGCATACAGTATACAGCTATTTCTGTTCTGCTAGAAGTGACCTATGTTTAGAGACGCCGCACACAGCTGCAGTATAAGCCGCTTCCCCTTTTCTTCTCAGAGGGCTAAATGCGACATGTCACATTTAAGCTTGTGATGGCGAGCCCGAAACCACAGTACAGTAGTCTTGTCCACGGGATGCTGAGCACCCCCACCCCCCGCTTAGTGTGTGTAAGGCATTCTGTCATTTTGTCACAAGAAGTTACGTTTTCAGTGAAAAGCCATTTTCATAATGGAGGTTACTGTTCTGCTAAGCATAGGTCTTGAGTCAAAGCGAGCTGGTTCAATGCTGATACTCTTGGTGGGGTTGAGGAAAATTTGTTTTAGCAACAGCTCTTTGTTTGTTTTGTTGGCCATTTATTTTTGTAGTTATTTGGGGGGAGAGCCTCTTAGAGTACCATCCAATGAACTTACTGTTTCACACGCTGAACTCAGCTTTAAGATTCTTTGTATAATAACCTTACACATACAAATGAAGTTCCACCTTTAAAAGTCTTGTATTTTCAAAAGGGGTCTGATGTATGCCATGTGTTATTTAAATGTGTGACACCTGCAGCATTTAGTGCCAAAGTGGTGACCTGGGAGGGTCAGCAAAGATTGCCTGTCACCATTCCTGGGAGAGGGTGAATGTTCAGCGTGAGCAGGGAAAAGCAGCATGTGGCAGTTCTGGCGCTCTCTGGGCATATAGAAAGTGCTGAGTGTGGTTGTATTCACTGACCCGACACAGATAGTGGGGATCAATGCGCAGCGGCCCTTCTCATAGAACGAACAGGATCTCAGGGGAGAATCAGAGAGTGAGGCGAGAGGGAAAGAGATGCGTAGGGCTGTTAGATGGAGATCCCGAAATAGGATTATATCATCTTCTGTGCAGGAAGAGGAAATGGCCAGCCTCTTAATTCATATTGGATCCTAATGTAATGCTGTTTGCATTGTTTCTGTCAGGCAAGTACTTTAATGGCTATTTGGGAAAAAAAAGAAAAAAGAAAAAAAGAGAGAAAGCAATTACTGCATGTAATGAGGTATGCATAATAGATCCGTAACAGGCTCCAAAGATCTTGTGTTACGTATATCCCAGAGGTGGGACCAAGTCATTGTTTTGCAAGTCTCAAGTAAGTCTCAAGTCTTTATCCTCAAGTCTCAAGTCAAGTCTCAAGTAATGTCAGGCAAGTCAGAGTCGAGTCTCAAGTCACTGGTGTAAAAGTCCGAGTCAAGTCACAAGTCTGAAACTTTGAATTTCAAGTCCTTTCGAGTCTTTAAAAAAAAAAACGAAAAAATAATGTTGCAGTTATATGCTAAATGTAAATATTAGACCATGTAATTTTAAAATCTGTGTTTTTCTCAACACATGACAAAATAGTGAACTTAGAAAATATACACAAATTGTGAAATTGCACCTCTTTAAAATGCAGCTCAATTAAACCTAGCTCCAAGAATAATTTTCACCGACAGTTCTGAGATAAGCTGCATGTTATTCTTGGATGCGGTTGTAGGACCAGCTTTAAAATCGCATGACAAAAATATCATACACATTAAAAAAAAACTGTATCACCAACGTAGCCTGGACAACATTTGCTAGTTAGATGAAGTCAGCTATCTCATCTTAGCATATTTATATGCATATTTATAATTATACGGTTCTTGGAGTGAGTGCATACACTCATGAAGTTTAGTAACTTCAGGTCACTGCAACAAGCCCAGGTACAGTTTACCGACGGATGGGTGCAGGACCTTGAAATGCACCGTGTAGAACGAAAGACCATCGTACGTATCATAAGTTTACCAGTCTCACAAATTGTCGTCATAAATACACATTCCTTAACAGTTTATTAATAGGACCTTTGAGCTCAACGGTAATTAATTAGTAGTAGAAATAATTTCTGGTACCCATCACAGAAATGTAGCAGTGACAATAATACTGTATGCTGTAATCGTACTGGACAATTAGTGATACAAAAAACCTGTTTTATCCTGTGAATAAAAGTATATGTTTTTGTCAATGTGCCATAATAACAGAGGCGAAACGCAATATTGTGTCAGGACAATTCACTATTCATGCACAATAAACAAAGGAGCATAGCGCGACAATTTCTGTTCAGCGCCAGACTTGCTTGTAACCTATATCACTAATTATGTTAAGAAAAATGACGTATTAACTACTAAAAAACACTGACCTTCGTGTAAATGCTTGGAGCAGACTAACCTGTGAGCTGGAGTGTTCTGGGACGTTATATTTTATCTTTGAATGGCTGCAATCCAGGCCATCCGTCGCGTCTTTGTTACTTCGGAAACATGGCTCGAACAATTTCTCTTCAACGACATAATCCGATAACAACCGATCTCTTTACCCGTCGGCTTCCCGTGGCTGTCATGCGACCGGCTATTGCAGTTAATAATACAACAGCTTCTTGACATTTTTGTGTTTCTTTTTATCGCTGTATAACTGATTTTAATTGAAAGCCTGCGTGCGCTAGTACCGCTTGCCACGAGTTCCCAGAATCCTTTGCGGTTCTACCCGTGAATGACATCACATTTTCAATCTCTATATAATATGCATGTTAAATTTTATATTTAGGGTAAAATATCAAGTCTTTTCAAGTAAACCGGTTCAAGTCCAATTCAAGTCCCAGGTCATTGGTGTAAAAGTCCAAGTCAAGTCACAAGTCTTAGAACATTTTTTCAAGTCAAGTCTAAAGTCATAAAATTAATGACTCGAGTCTGACTCGAGTCCAAGTCATGTGACTCGAGTCCACACCTCTGGTATATCCCCTCAGAAATTGATCACAGTGTTTTCTTTATTTGAATGTTTTCACACTGTGATTTAACAAAATGAAAGAAGCATGGGTCACAGTTTAATAAATATGCCAAATCTGAGCATTAATTGCTGACCTTTGTCTGAGTCAGCCTGCCAGTGGCCTGGAGGGCTTGAGCGAGACAAATAGCAAATGTGAACTTTCTTGATGAAAGGCTCTTTACGCGCCCCGAAGCTGGCTTTACAACAGATATTGTGACACACAAGTACACAGAATATTTCGCATAAATGAAACACACAAACAGGCATGCAGCGCATTCACGCCTACATATGGTCACGGCTGTTGTCGATTGGCACCCCTGCAGCACTGCCTGAGGTCAGGATATTGTAGTCACTTGAGCAGTTAGACATGAAGTGTTGTTCATCTCCGGAAAAAGGAAAATGGACCCGCGGGTTCATCAGACCGAGTTATGCAACGTCAATTTGGGCTTTTCCTTGACAGATTTAAGTCTCCTCCCTGTTGTATTTTTTTACTATCAAATGGTTGGAAATAATAAGAAAATGGAATGATTTCTGTCAAAGAAAGATAGCACGCTCATTGTCTGTTATCCCTAGAATCATGCTTACTACCATGTTATTACCCCCTAAGGACCTACTGTGAGCCAGGAAAAGCCTTGGAAAATCATTTAAAAAATCTTTTGTACCATGCATCTTAAATACACTGAATGATTAATGTAAATATTTGTCAAAGGATGCAAAGTTTGCATGAAAGACAATAAAGAATGCCTTTTTTTTGAGCATCCACACTCCAGAACTTTCAGAACTACTTGTTCCCTGTGCCCATCTCTTATACACCAACACTTTTTAATCACAATGGACCTGACCTTTTGACCACACTTTTCTGCTTCTCCCAGATGTTATTCCAAAGCTTACAAAGAGAAAAAAAGCCCTGTTTGACTTCTTCTTTTATCTGGTACATTGCTTCACACAGACCTCCTTTCTAATGTCTTAATTGCACAATGCTGTATTTGACATTGCTGGTGTTTTGACCACTAAAATTCAATGAGCGAGTTCAAGTGTGGCAAAAACAAATTAGAGCCCGCAGCTTGCATTTGCCTAGTGCAGATTAAAGCATGTTTGACGGATTCTTATTGTTTGCGCTTGTGTGTTGCTAATTTGATGGCGTAAGAGAGCTTGCACGGTCTTGTATATATTGTCTGCGCTTTCATGCTGCTTTTATGCCCGATGCGCTGACCCAATCAGGCTAATCACGTGAGAGGCAGCGGCGTAATTCCATTGTAAAAGCACTCTAAGCAAGTCCTGTTGGTTGCTTGCAAAGCAATCAGAATGTGTGTTTGCACTTGAGTGCTGCTGGAGGTTGGGGAAAGGATGGGAAATAGTCTGTGCACTGGATGTGTGGGTGGAGGTACTTATGTATATCTCTGTGGTTGGTGAACGTGATTGACCGAATGGTGATGGACTGAATCACCCCGCGCTGATATTGTTAAAATCGGGCAATTACACTGGAGCCTTCCACTGAAATAGAACACAGCAAAACTGCTGCTGTTAAAGGCATCAGGCATCACATTGTTAAAAGTATATTCTTGTTAATTTAGATCTTTATTAGCACACTGAAATAGAACATATAGAGCCAAGTAGCCTATTTTTAGTCCAAGATTGTTGATGTTGTAGTCAGTGGACTGTGCTGTAGTGTGTGCAATCATTTTGGTGTTCCATAAATGGGCATATGCGAGTATATATCAGTGCAAGCACTTGGGTAACCGTCTTTACCAAAAACACTAAACCCCAATAATGATCTGTCGCTATATCTAAATATACTCTAGCATTGTGTGTCACCTTAAACAATGAATCCAGCATCTAAATCTGCATACGTCGCTCTGACTTCACTGCATCTTAATTACAGCCAGTCGGAGCGGTGGTGTAGTAAAAGCGTTAATGAATTCAGCTCGTGATAATCAATTAGTTTTCAAATTAATTTGTCATTGTCAAATTTTAATCTTCCTTTCTTTATGCCTTCCTATTGTGCTTTCGCAGCAGATGCTATGATGAGACATCTGTTGGCATGCCCCCCTTACTCATCTTTTTCTTTCTTTCTTCAATGACTCTACTGTCATTGAGATGCACAATGACTCCAAAAGGTGGCAAACCAGGCATCTGGTTGCCATTAACATTAAACAAACAATTTCAGTACAAACCGTACAGCTGAATGACGGACACCCAGGAGGTAGAAAATGGGTGGGAGGATCAATGGGGAGGTGGGAGAGGCAGAAAATAGTGACTTGAGGAGGACGAGTTAAGGGAGATATAGCGTGAGGCGGCTAAACGGGAGAAAAAATACAAGTTTAAAAAGCTGGGAAATGGATGAAAATCTCTCATCTTTATTCAGTGCTGCTGAAAACACTGACAAGATGGCTGCTGCCATGTTGAGCACAACACTACGTCAGTCTGTCTGGCTGCCTCTGCTGGTGCATCTATAAAGTTGCCACTGATCACCAGCCAAGCCATTTGCGCAGGCAATTAGCACAGCAAATGTTTATCTGCTACTGTACTGCAAACTGTTTAAAAAGTCACTCTTAGCTCCCAAATGTGGCGTGCGCACGATGGTTTCTGCACTTTTTAGGTTTCCAAATAATACTTAAGATGTTCTAATCTATTTATTGATCCTGTTTTCTGCAAACAAGACCTCTAAAGAGGACCAGGAAAATATGTGTTTGCGTGCTTATGGTTACCAACCCCAAGAGAGGTTTCTTGCTGCGGCACATCTGGAGAATTTCCATCACTAAACGGCCTCGTATGTATGCAAGGGTGACACACATAAAATTCCTTCTCTTGTAATTATTTCGTCTTTAACCCCCCCAAAAAGCAGACCGTGACCAAGGTCCTACTACTGCAGATGACCTTTTTAAATAATGACTTGTGTTCTGCCCAATATCGCCCTTGTCAGCTGTTATTATGCCTCAATCCTGCAAATTTTCCATCCCCTCACTCCATCACTGTCCGCTTCTCTCACTCCTCATCAATCCTCCACCCCCTCACGTACGCACACATACTCACAGACATCGCATTCACCTCCCTGTCTTTCTCCCGTGAGTGGACAGAAATGAAAGGATTACCGTGGAATGGGTGTGCTGTTGTCATTAGAGATTGGACAAATACTCTGTGCATGTCCCTGTCTGTCGCTCTCTCAAGGGGACCCAGCAAAGAGCAATAAGCAGAGAGAGTCTGTCCTTTCTGCTCCTGTAATTACATTAAAGCTCGTGTAATTCTTGGCCAAAAAGCCAACAAAATATTGCCTGCTTCTTGGGAGGAGATGCACGCATGTGGGTACACAGTCATGTGACCTGGCCTAAAGTATGCCCGCCATGAGAAAGTGACTTCATACAGGTGGACGTTTTCAGCCACTTCACGCCAAAGAATAATAGCCTTTCTTGCTTAATCGCCATCTACACTTGCAGATAGTCTTGCAGGCTTTCTCTATCATGGCTGCACATACACACACACACACACACACACACACTAGACTTGATCAGCTACTGCTGTTGCACTAACAAAGATAATATAAAAACATGTTATTGCAAGAAAATGTGTATTACTTGCTGATAACCCAGCACACTTGACCAGTTAAGAGGGCAGGACTATGTACTATGAAGCAAGTTCGACTTGGCTTTGCGTTAGCTAGCTCAACAAAACATAAAACCTAATAACAGATAATGAATATCGAGTTTTCTGCTTCGGGCTCTCACATAAAAGGGGGCATTTGAATCATGTTCCATACAAATTAAGCTGATAGTCCATTAAAAAGGAACAGGTCATGGACAGTTATAAAGGATCTGAACCCCCCCTCACAAAAAACAAAAACAGTAATTCGTGTGCTGCAGATAAAGCAAGAGAGCAACGCAGTGGAAGATTATCAGTCTCGTTAAATAAGTTAATATATTGATTTTACCAGTGCACTCTCGGTGCTGGTGTTTATTTCTAACGTGATAGCTGCACATTAGAGCTCTGAAACATTAAACTGGATCCATTTAAACATTATCTCTCAAGAAGTGCATTTAGGTCTGATACTGTCATGAAGTCAATATTAAAAACATTTTGTTTTGTTTTTTTGCCAAATCAAAGTAAAATTGATCTTATTGATTTACCACACCCTTGTTACTAATGCATGGCTCAACAGGTTGGCATACTGGATATAAGCTATTCTCTCAGCTGAGAATCTCTGTTACTGTTGGAGTCTATTATCAAAAGATAAGAGAAAATGTGGCACTTTTAGACCCTTGAAAACCAAAAGTTTCAACATAACCTGTTAACATAATGTTAACATAAGAGCACAACTTGCCAAAGAGAAAGAAGAGCTGCCCATGTGACATTGAATTGTCTGACTTTATGCTCAGCACACCTTGTTAAACCATCAATCTCTCTTCGTAACACGGCCCAAAGGTCCAGTGCAGTTTGGTCAAAACGCTTTGCTCAAATGGCGTTTTAATACCATCTGTTTCCACACAATATGATTATTTATCCACGTGATACCATCATGAAACATATTAGTGAGTAATTGTTGTTCTCCAATGGTTCACATAGCTTTTCTCGCAATGTTCCAGTAGAACACAGCAGTGGAGCCTATAATGGAAGCCTACTACTGTTGAAAAGCAATTAAAGAATGCCATTAAACTATTAAACAATAATGTGAATACTGAACTCTATGATGTATACATTGTATACATGATGTATACATGATGACTCTGGAGAACAAATTATGGTAATATACAGGAGACTAGGAGAATTTTCGCATCAAATTTTTAAAGTGGTTGTGAGCAATAGTTCTCTAGTCTTTCTGGAGGTCTTTCAAGAACTTTGAATGCCCTTCAAGAAGCCTGGAAGACTATTCCTGAAGACTACTTGAAGAAATAACAAAGTGTTTTGTCGTATATACTGTAATTCCATTTATGATTGTACATTTTAAGTTTTTTTCCTCTATTTTCCTAGCAAAATATAAATAAACGAGGGCTGCCTTAAGACTTTTGCACAGTATTGTATATTAGCTTTTTGAACAATATATCATGCTTCCATTTCTTTTGTGTGCAGTTTATATTTTGTGGCCATCAAACATTGTGGTTTGGCATGTTTTTCTTGTAACTGATATAATTACATTTTGACTTATTACATGTGCTGAAAATGAGCACTGAAAATGTAACCGTCAGGATTTGTTTCAGGTAGCGGACTCCAGCGTGCATCCACGTGCCACACTGCACATCTCTGCTCGGCAGTCTCTGATACACATCAGACCTTTGTCCATTTGCCGTCCGCACATGGTGGATACTATTTCCCCATCCGCGATTACTGGGCCCTGTTAGCGAAAAGCAGTTGGTGAGCCCATTGTGAGCCAAGAGCGATAACAACAGACAGTAGAATCACAGATGTAACCTGCACACACACACACACACACACACACACGCACCCAGCCACTCTGCCTAAGTGCCCATGCACAGTAGCAATGGTATACACATCTGTCATGCCCATCCAAAGCAGGCAATCATGTCGTATGCGATCACAAAAGGCTGTGCAATGATGATAAGAGATTATTTCCAACCAGGCTCTATCTGCTGTGACTCAGTCCTAATCTTTGTGCATGTATATGTTTCTGCGTGTGCGTGTGTGTGCACATGTGTGTGTCATCATGGATGGATAGTTTGATAAATGAATAGCAAAACAGATTACATTGTTCTTTCTTATGTTGTATCAGTGGAATTGTGTTTTGTCAGAGCGTTTTGCTTTAAGCATTTCCATTTGGCAAACAAACCCCAATGCACAGCCTCTCTCACACACACACACACACACACACACACACACACACACACACACACACACACACACACACACACACACACACACACACACACACAGCATACCGTTACTCACACCATTGCACACTGCCGCTACACTGCAAAAGTTGCTCTTGGCTGCTCTACATGTTGCAATGAAAAAAAAAGTTAATACATTGCTAAACAAACCATGTTACAGGCAATAGAGCAGGGACTGAGGCTGTAAAGAGCAGTTAGTGTTACAGAGCTTGTTGCTGATAGATCGGGATCGGGGCCCTGGTTGGACTGACCTGCAGTTGCCCGTCTGACTAATGAACTGCTACTGTAAGCCAGGAGCCTTTTATTACCCTTTTTATAGAGAGAAGAGGAGCGGCAGTGTATGTTTTTACCAGTCGGCTCATTCCTTTGCACAAATGAACATACAGTGGGGCAAAAAAGTATTTAGTCAGCCACCGATTGTGCAAGTTCCCCCACTTAAAATGATGACAGAGGTCAGTAATTTGCACCAGAGGTACACTTCAACTGTGAGAGACAGAATGTGAAAAAAAAATCCATGAATTCACATGGTAGGATTTGTAAAGAATTTATTTGTAAATTAGGGTGAAAAATAATTATTTGGTCACCTCAAACATGGAAAATCTCTGGCTCTCACAGACCTGTAACGTCCTCTGTAAGAAGCTTTTCTGTCCCCCACTCGTTACCTGTATGAATGGCACCTGTTTGAACTCATCATCTGTATAAAAGACACCTGTCCACAGCCTCAAACAGTCAGACTCCAAACTCCGCCATGGCCAAGACCAAAGAGCTTTCGAAGGACACCAGGAAAAGTATTGTAGACCTGCACCAGACTGGGAAGAGTGAATCTACAATAGGCAAGCAGCTTGGTGTGAAAAAATCAACTGTGGGAGCAATCATCAGAAAATGGAAGACATACAAGACCACTGATAATCTCCCTCGATCTGGGGCTCCACGCAAGATCTCATCCCGTGGGGTCAAAATGATCATGAGAACGGTGAGCAAAGATCCCAGAACCACACGGGGGGACCTGGTGAATGACCTGCAGAGAGCTGGGACCAAAGTAACAAAGGTCACCATCAGTAACACACTACAACGGCAGGGAATCAAATCCCGCAGTGCCAGACGTGTTCCGCTGCTGAAGCCAGTGCATGTCCAGGCCCGTCTGAAGTTTGCCAGAGAGCACATGGATGATACAGCAGAGGATTGGGAGAATGTCATGTGGTCAGATGAAACCAAAGTAGAACTTTTTGGTATAAACTCAACTCGTCGTGTTTGGAGGAAGAAGAATACTGAGTTGCGTCCCAAGAACACCATACCTACTGTGACGCATGGGGGTGGAAACATCATGCTATGGGGCTGTTTTTCTGCCAAGGGGACAGAACGACTGATCCGTGTTAAGGACAGAATGAATGGGGCCATGTATCGTGAGATTTTGAGCCAAAACCTCCTTCCATCAGTGAGAACTTTGAAGATGAAACGAGGCTGGGTCTTCCAACATGACAATGATCCAAAACACACCGCCCGGGCAACAAAGGAATGGCTCCGTAAGAAGCATTTGAAAGTCCTGGAGTGGCCTAGCCAGTCTCCAGACCTCAACCCCATAGAAAATCTGTGGCGGGAGTTGAAAGTCCGTGTTGCTCGGCGACAGCCCCAAAACATCACTGCTCTCGAGAAGATCTGCATGGAGGAATGGGCCAAAATACCAGCTACTGTGTGTGCAAACCTGGTAAAGACCTATAGTAAACGTTTGACCTCTGTTATTGCCAACAAAGGTTATGTTACAAAGTATTGAGTCGTATTTTTGTTATTGACCAAATACTTATTTTCCACCCTGATTTACGAATAAATTCTTTACAAATCCTACCATGTGGATTCATGGATTTTTTTTTCACATTCTGTCTCTCACAGTTGAAGTGTACCTCTGGTGCAAATTACTGACCTCTGTCATCATTTTAGGTGGGGGAACTTGCACAATCGGTGGCTGACTAAATACTTTTTTGCCCCACTGTACACGTGCAACAAACCTAAGCCCAGAACTGTTGATCGCTCAGGCTTTATAAAGAGCCTAAAATAAACCACAGACGCGATCTGTTGGGAAATGTTGTCTCAAACTGAACCTTGCAGGAACATCTTCGAGTCAAGTGTTTGTTCAGGTTTTGTGTACTCACATCGATCACGACAGAATGTGTGCGATTAGGTGTTAAGCAGCAACCTAATGCTTCATAACGTAAAAGGATAGTGAAAGTGATTTTTAGTGATGAAGCTGAGAGCCACAGATGTCGGCTTTTTAGCATTCAATCCCAAATGCTTAGATGTACTTTGGACCAAATCTACATGGTGATTAAACCGAATAGATGCAGGCAAATATTTGACCAATGATCAAGGGATAGAAACACTAGTATCCTTGCCATCTTAGAGTTTCCTGTGATGCTCACGTCGATCAGCAGTCTGTCTGGACCGATGGATTGTCGACTTGAGCAAATGTCTTCGGATATGCAGGATGCAAACGAGCGCCTTTTTGACGTCTTGCAAATAAATTGCAATCTCAAGAATCAAAAGGACCCCACAGTATGCTCTGGAGGATTCAGTCTGTACTTCAAGAAGTGCACTTGAAGAAGATGAGTGCAATCATGAAATGCACTTTCTGACCTAGATTATGTGTAAATCATCCTCTGAACACTGAACATATTCTGAATCCTTACACTAAAGTATAAGCGTAAGCATTTGAAAGCCCTTTAGATATTAATATATGTATATGGATAATATTAATTCATACCCACACATTTAAAAAAAAGCTGGATGAACAACAACTAATGCATCGACAGTTTCAGCAGATTTTTTCACATCATTTCTAAAGACCTTAAATAACACATTGATAAGCAGGATTTAAAAATACTTTTAGAAAGTTTAAACATCTAAATATATTTCTATGTTTTTAAAAGTAAAATCAGGAAATGGTAATTGACATGTTTAATATAGACTGAGCGGATATACATAGTATAATCTAATAAGCCTCATCTCAGACGGTCTTATCTGGTGATAACACTATTTTCCTGATTAGATGCTCTCACTTCCATGCTGATTTCATGCCTCCATCCAAATGCAGACCAGTCTTTGCCAGAAAGCAGCTCTTCTGTTCGTGTGTATTGATTTCATGGCTAAAAACAGGGTGATGGCAGAACGCCTGTTCCATTCTTCCTATTGGGAAACATCCAAGAACAACTGCTGCCACCCTTTTTGCTACGACTTAAAAACGGGCAGCTTGTTGGCAGTATGAATTCACCTACACCTTTTCTTTCATTCATTATATACCATCAGCTAAATCGCATTTTAAGTAGTCCTTTAAATGTGTCCTATTTTCATTTGATATCTGACAGGACATTTTTCAATAGTATTTCATAGCCGCAGTGAAACGCCTTAGAAATGAACTCCTGGGGTTTTCACCAATGCTGCCATAGAACTGGCCTTGTCAGCCATCTTTTATTAAACCCTTCAATTATGTTTGAAATTGTAAAGAAAATGATCATCTTGGGTGAACATCACTAACGATAATCACTCAGCTATATACTGTAAAGCAATTAAATCCCCAAGGTATACAATAAATCGAAGTGCTGAAGTGACATAAAAGTAAAAGTTCATTCTGGGAGGAAACTGGCGTTTTACGGTGCAAGAATCTCCCTGTCATGTATCATTCCTGCGTTTCCTGCTGTGATGGTTATTTGGCTTTCAGAACCATTTATTGCCTTAGATTGATGTGGCCAATGAACAGGGATAGCTGGTTAGGCTGATGACACCCCAAGCTGTGAGAAGTAAGGATGTCTATCACGTTAATTCAATAGAAAGCAGTTGGATAGTGAGTGAGATTTCATTATTCCAAGTAAAGGATATAATTCAAGGCAAAGCGCAACAAGCTGCCTGTTCGGTCAACTGTGACATTCTTGGAGTTGCAGTAGTTTTTACAGTGTAAAATTTGCAAACCAAACAATCCAAATGCTAATTTTAAAGGTCCTCTCCATGCCAGGGGCTCTAGTTCCATTTTGCAGACTCTTTAAAAGGAAAAACCAACTCATGTCCACACTGAGCTACAGTTCATGTTGCACTAATTACTACCCTTATTAGTATTCTAGTGGAACATCAGCAATTAAAATAACCATTAAAACCAGAAGGATCTCCTGCAGCGAGGCTTAAAAGAGGAAAACAGGAACATGTAACATGTATGTTTTATTAGTTGTTTCCAATGTTCAGCACACAAATGGGTAAAAGGTGTAATATGTCTTTCGAACGTATGTAAATTATGTTGAAACGGGGCATCATGTAGGGGAAGCGCTCTGCACATGCCATGCGTTTGTTCGTGAGGTTGGTAAACCTGCTAACTGCATATACCGCAGAGGTAGAGGTGGACGTGATCACAGCTGATGCACGTCGTCTGCTCTACATAATGTTGGAGCTTTGATCATACAACCTCACACTTAGTCCGCAAACAAAGGCGCACGGACCCGAAAGGATGAGTGTGTGCTCGAGTTTTTGTGCGCTCGTTGACAATCTCTGAATTTTACAAAAAGCAAGGCACACTATCCAGAGGTTGTGCGCATGAATATTTAAAGGTGGCATGCTAAACAACTCTCCGGTGCTGACCTGTTGCTGCGTGTATTCTTATTGAATAAGTAAACGTGCCTCATATTTACAACATCACTGCTTTTATGATGCATGAATCAGAATTATACATGGTCCCCGGTGGTTGTTGGCAGCCTCCCTCTACATAAATATTATCTGTGTGCCCCGACTCTGTGCTGCTCTGTTGACTTGCTCTTACACACAAGGGAGCTTCTATTGATTTCTAGAAGGCCTTCATGCTGACTTCTTAAGCTAACAGGAATCGCATTTTCAAAAATGGGCCTTCCACTGCTTTTTTTGTTCAAAACGCCTCCTTCTGTGCGTGTTTCCTCAAGTACGCCGCTATTTAACTTTACTTAACTTTAGCCAGTGGATTTTCCTGTTATTCGCTCTAGTTTTGTGGAAGAGGCTTTTATGTGTCACATTTTAAATTTCTTGTCGCAAAGTGAACAAAAAGTGGACTTAGAGTGTAAATAAAAGGAGGCACACTGTAATGACAGTATTGCTATTGTTTAATAGTTGTACTTTAATGTTAAAAAACAAGCGTTAAAAGGGTTAGACCTAGGTTTTTATAATGTTATTATATTGAAATATGCCTGCATACTCTTTTCAAGCTGTCAATGACGTTGCATCGAAGAGGGAATCAGCGTTAGCCCGGCTGTTCCTCGAGGCAGAGTGTGTGACAACGGCGGCAAAAGGACTGCGGGTTCGCGACCATATCTTTCTTTCTTTTTTTGATGGAGGGCAATGGTAAATGCCAACGATGTCTGAAAAAGAAAGGTCTTCTAATCTCTGATGGTACATGGAATAAGCTGTGACAGATGGAAAAAAGCATTGCCAGCCACAATTTATGGAGGCGAAGCTGAGAGGAACAGAGTTAATACTAGGAGAAAAGAAGGTGGCAACATGGAGAGAGGCAAAGCAAGGCATGACTGGAAGCAGAACTACTAATTTGAAGTGTAGCACTGTGCCAATAAGCTAGTGGTACTATGATTATCAGGTGTGCAGTAAATTTGGCAATCGAGCTTCCGGTAAAGATTCAAAATGAGGTGTATTTGATGCTTAATTTTCTGGTGATTAAATGCAAAAGTAAAAATACATGCAAAAACAAAACAAGGAAAGGAAAGGAAGAAAAACAAGGCTAAAAACATCAAAGAAAAACCCCAAAATAATGAGAAAAATTGCAAATCTGGAGAAGATTTTACCACCCGTAGCTCCCAAATCACTGTGGATTTACAGCTCTTCAGTCTGAACATATTAGAAGAGAAAGTTTTGGGTGAAGTCATGTTGCATGTCACAGCTTTCTCCCACCACAACAAAGGCAGACCAAGAATAATGTTAGCGCCTATTTAATCAATTTATTCATGAGGGTAATTGAAATATTAACACGGCAGGCTCGACACCTGAGACCGAATGTCTTCAATGCTCAGATCCTGCTCGACTCACTGAGGAAATTACGTTTTATTTACACACGTGACACCATCCCTTGGACTGTTTGAAATTTGATTTATATAAGATATCAGTTGTTAAAGCGATCTAAATAATTTAAAGCCTGAGTAATGGTGAAAACACAATCTCAAGTGAAGAAGAAGAAGAGGAGGATATGGTGGGGTAATAAGCACAAAGAGCACAGGTGAGGAGAGGAGAGAAGATGTGATGTGAAGACGGTTTAGAGAAAAGAGGATTTTGGGGAGAGGAGGATGGTAGCTTAGTCAGAAATGAGCGACAGCTGGATGTGACTGGTATGAACACAACCTGGCATGTTTACCCCTTTCTAACGCCACGAGAGCAGCGCCGGAACAAGGCAGTGAAAATCAGACAGAGGCACAACACTTTTGCATCTGAGAACAGTTTGATGCGAACACACCTAGCCTTCTCTTTTCAGGCACATGGCTTTAGGTTCTCCAACATTTCAGCATCCGTGTGTCATTTTGGGAGTTAATTGCACTGATATGCGTCTGTGCGTGTGGTGTGCACGGTTGTCTGTGCCTCTAAGGTAGTCATTTGGGGTTGCTGGCTGGGGAGCGAAAAGAAACAAGACAAGTGTGTGGAGCTTGTTGAGGGGTGTTCTCAGACAGGCGTGGGGAGGGGGGCAGGCCTGCAGAGGATTGGGGTGGAGGGTGGGGGAGCTCGGAGGCCATGTGCTGCTACTGTCACATGTCGCGCTTGGCACTGTAACGGGCGAGCGGTAGGCGGGCGAGGAAAACACCACCTACAGGGACTGTGGGTGTGGGGGCTGGATGAGCAGGATGGCTGCAAAGCTGGCGTTTATTCCTCAGGCTTTATCAGAGGGAAAAAATGAAACGCGGGGAGATGGATCTGCCACTAACAATTATAGTAGTAGCACTCTCTGCCTGTGCGTGCCAGAGAGAGAGAGAGAGAGATGTATTCCTTACACGTTATGCGTGGTATTGAAGCTATGCATCACCTCGCATATTGACATACACATTTTTTCTTTGTTTGTATTTTTTCCTCCAAAAAACTGGCTTAAAAAATGCATTTAATTAATTTAATTTTAGTTATGATGCAAATGCACTTGCACTGCTTTCTGGTTTTATACATGGATGAGGTTGCGTTACCAAGTACATTTTGATGTTCAGATTAACAGTCCTTCATTGAACACTCTTTATTTAAGCCTGCCTTTAAGCGTAGGTTCAGTTTTTTCACAAAAGGAAAAACTTCTCTAGTTTGGGATTTTTATATACGCGAACAGTAGTTTCTATATTATTTTTCTTATTTGGCATTGTGTGAAAAAACAAAACCAAACCAAAACAAGAACTGTTCCCTTCTTTGAAATGTACTATTAATAGCAGGACCGACAGGTGCGGGGCTTTTTAAATGATGCCCGGTCTCATTTAGATCAAGAGGCATCTCAAGTAAGATCAAAGGAACACAGACACATGTAGGCTCAGTGTGTCACAGAAAAGGGGGAATATATTCTGTATGTAAATGAGTTACTTCTGCATTTCAGATTCACTTGAGAAATATCTAAAAATGGATTATAAATACAGAGCGAGAGCGAGCAGCAGAGAAACACAGCAGGATTAGGAAAAGTAAAATTAAGAAAGAGGAAAACATGGAGCTCTATAATCTCCAGAGGAAGCCTGGCTGTGTGTGCATTCATGCTTTTCCTGAATGTAAAGTACATGTCAGTACGCTCAGTGTGAGCAGTAATACACAGAAGCGCAGACGAGGTTCCCATAGAAACACCTGCCTTTTTTTTAAACCCATAAATGCGAACAACCCTCACTTCTTTGAAGACCACCGTTTCCCCATCACCCTTCCTGCTCGGTGTTTGATCCTCTAGGCAACCAGCAATCCACACCCCCACACTTGTATTACAACATCCCTTGTTCCCTCTTTAATTTCTTCACCCCCATCCATCCCTTTGGCTGCCCTTCCCTCTGCCACCTCTTTTTTGGTAGTGATGAATGTCTGCTGAGTGTGTTGTACAGCAGCCTGGAGGAAATATTCTGCCACACATCAAGATTATTAGTGTTTAAGCCAAGAACCCTCATGCTGTCATGTTTCCTGATTATTATGTAAGTGATTGATTAACCTAATGCAACCCTTTTGCTGCCACCACTCTCTGTGGTGTCATTTTGCAAATATTTGCCTTCTCCCATTGCACTATGTGTTAAAACCTGTTGCACTATTGATTAACACACCCACAGAATCAATGCCTTTAAAGTAATGCTCCTTTTGTTCACATGGGTCACTGCTAGAGGGGGTGGCATTAAGAGGTCTTGACTGATTATTTATTAAGCAATAAATACAGAGTGTATTTCCAGTTTCAGAGCATTAATGTCCTATGCACAGTAAAAACCCCAAAAAACAAGCATTTAACTGTACAATAGATTTTTTCTATTAAAAATACACATTATAAAAAGAGAAAGAGAATAAATGATCATTAAAAAACAGAAACGACTGTAAAGAACAAGACTAAGAATAGAAGAAACAAAATAGAAATTGAAGTTATGCAAAATATATATTAATAAAATTAAAAGAATCTAAGCTGCAACAGAGAGCACTGTGGAGTCACTCCTCTTTTAATTTATTTTATTTGCTTCCAGGCAGCCGGACATTGTTGTAATTCTTAAAATGATTTTGTTCTCCAGACTTAATGGAGGACATTGGCTGCTTTGTCACTCATTTTCAGTCCCGTACCTGACCATTTTCAGAGGCTGTTTTCTTTGTTGGTTAAGCGACTTAATAGTGACCTAACTCAAGGGATGAACCAGTGTTGTGTCTACACATGACAGATATGTTTGCAAACAAAAACAAACAAACAAACAAACCAAAATGTTATAGCCCCCATTTTTTAGTGGAATTTATTAAAAATGATAACAGTTTAACAGGCATAAAAATAGAATGTTTGCATGAACAAGGTGAACCCCAAAGAACTATTAGCATGGTGCACAGAGCATCCTAAATGATAAGATGACATGTCCTTGAATAATAGGAAAAATTCCAGCAAAGATGTGACAAATCTTGTGTTTGTCAAAACTTTAACAAAAATGGTCTCAGTGGAAAGGATGCTGCCAAGAAGTCGTTTCTAAAGGAAACAGGGAAAAAGGCCAAATTACACAAGAACTTGATTTAAAACCATCGGTGACAGCTCTCACAGACTGATAAATCCAAATTTTGAATCCAAAGTTTCATGATCCATGTGGGCGATCATGGCTTGTTGGGAGTTCGCCTTGTAATCGGAAGGTTGCCGGTTCGAGCCCCGGCTTGGACAGTCTCGGTCGTTGTGTCCTTGGGCAAGACACTTCACCCGTTGCCTACTGGTGGTGGTCAGAGGGCCAGGTGGCGCCAGTGTCCAGCAGCCTCGCCTCTGTCAGTGCGCCCCAGGGTGGCTGTGGCTACAATGTAGCTTGCCATCACCAGTGTGAGAATGTGTGTGTGAATGGGTGGATGACTGGATATGTAAAGTGCTTTGGGGTCCTTAGGGACTAGTAAAGCGCTATATAAATACAGGCCATTTACCATTTACCAAAGTTTGATTCAAATCACCGCAACTGTGAAGGCGAAGCCATCTGTAAAACATGGTGGAGGCTCTGTCATGGTTTGAGGCTGTTTTAGGGATCCTCTCCAAACTGATGAAATTATGAATGTGGAAAATTTATTTTATATTTTACCATCTAGAAAACATCTGTTCCTAAAGATGCTAATGCAATAAAAAGCATACCTAGACAGAAAAACTATCAGTCATGGATTGGACTCCCCAGAGAACAAACCTCAACATTATTGAAGCGGTGTGGGTGAGGCGAGGCTGCTGGACACTGGCACCATCAGGCCCTCTGACCACCACCAGTAGGCAACGGGTGAAGTGTATTGGCCAAGGACACAACGACCGAGACTGTCCGTCAACCTTCCAATTACAAGATGAACTCCCAACTCTTGAGCCACGATCACCTGAAAATGTTTTTTGGCAATTAAATTTACATAATAACCCTCCAACTGAGATTATCACATTTCCAGTATACAATTAAGCAGATACAATCTCTGGTGTCAACAGAGGTCAGTAATGATAATAATAATAATAATGAATGCGACTAAACACTTGGCAACATCCTTTAAAATGGGTAATTTTAAGCAGCTGGTCGGCACCGAGGAACATTTGTTGTTTCTTGTTGCGTGTCTGCGCTCCTGTGCTGGGATTGAAAAGGAAGGAGAGAAAGAGATTTCTTGGATTTAATCTGCTTCTAACTTTCTCTGAACAGAGCATTAAACTGCTTTGCAAAGTCTGAGAGAGAATCACTCTCTTTCTAATCTGCTGATTTGGCCCTTGGTGAGATTAGTGGGTGATGGTTTAGAATGAGACAGAGAGAAGGCTGGAGAGACATGAACGCAGAGAGGGATGAGGGAGCAAAGTGAAGTGAGAACTGTGGGAAGAAATAAGACAAAAAGCTGGAGGAATACTTTTAGTCTTCATTCAAAATTTATGAGATTTTCATCTGGGGCGGGGCTTTTGGTCAGTGGGTTAGTGGAGGTCACACTAACTTGCTCTCTTTTAATGAAGCTGTTGACACCACACTTCCTTACGGCTCCCATTCACACAGCTGATTAATTCTACAGGCTGAAACTGTCACTCTTATTATCACGGCCATAAAACTCGCTGTGTTGTGCAGTTATGGCTGACAAACTGCGAGATATCTCAAATATGTTATTTTCTCGAGCCCCAGACAACGGTCTTTTTTTATGTGAAATTACGATGAGTGTCTCATATAAATACATTTTAACCATACTCATGTTGCACTGCTGTTTTCATCCCGAAAGGCAAAATTTGCTGCGGACTTATCCTTGGACCCCGATACCAGTGATGGATTCAAGTTTTGACGACCGCACTGAGTCGAGAGTTTCATTTATTTATTTTTTATCACAACAATAATTCTTTCTACTTCATCACTTATCCCACATAGCCCAAAAACATCAAGGTGGGTTTAAGTTCAAGCACCTCTTTCATGCTTTCAAAGATTCACAGAGTGATGAAGGGCTCTATTTTTCATGTGTGGAGGGGAACTTGAGGGACAAATATGAAATGAAAGGATATTCCTGGGGCTTTCCTCCCCTAGGGGATCTGGCTAAGGTCCCCCCCACACACACACACACACACACACACTCACTCCTCATTTGTCAGCCCTATTTGTCTTGCCCGGTCAAGCCCATTCATCTGGCTCACAACTGCCATAAGTATGGTAGTGCTATATATATGTGTAGCTATGATTCAAAGCTTGGTCTTATTACTCGGTTGCACTACTTGAATGCATTACAGCACAAACACAGCATCTCTTTTTTTTGCCTGTGTGTCTTTACATGATTTTCCTAATCAAAAACACAGAGCTGTACACCCGGTAGCAGCGCCAGTATCTAACTAGACTTTCCTTTGTATCTCCTGCCAAAATATACCTTATATACACATGCCAGTAGCTCCGTGCATGTTCAGTTGACTCCGTCTTTCATCTATACTCATATTTGTGTGTTTAAATAACATACAGTGTATCATTTCTCTCCACACAATACCCTGGGTGTGCAAATTGCCCTTTGCATAAAAACATGAATAATGAAAATCTGTAAATTTTCTCTCCCCCCTCTTCCTTCAGCATGGCTGTTTGAAGCATGGCTAATATGAAGTGTTTTTAACCTGCAGGGCTGAGAGATAGGAAAGCTCTAATGAGCCAGGATTGCTACTAAAGTGTGTTTTCTTTTGTCTGTGTGTGTCTGCCATCATACATTTCCTTGGTGTGTTGTTTTTCTGGGCATGTTTTGTTTTGTTCTTCGTGTGTGTGGAAGGCAGACGATCTCTCCCGCAGTGCTTGGGCATGACAGTTAGGAGGGAGGCGAGCGTGTTTCTACCAAGCCGTAGTCCCAAGTTTAATTAACTCAGTCAGTATCCCAGAGCAATGTATCACAAGAGAGGAGAGAAAACAGCGAGAAAGGCACGAAAATAGTAAGGGGGAAAAACAGCGTAAAAAAGTAGGAGGGAAGACAGAGGGAAGAGTTCAGAAGATAATACACGCACCTGAACCCAGCCGGAGGGGCCCTTTGCTGGCAGCTGAGGTTGTAGTTACACCACACGCACACACATGGCCGGAATCAAGCACGCACACCCCTCGAAAACTCTTTCCCGCTTACACAAACACACACTCTGCTCAAACCCCCAACAAGCCGGGCCCCGTTCCACACCAGTGGCTAAAAAGACGGGGAGCGCAGCTGACACTTGTGCCGAGGAGAGGAAGAGCAAACACAGCCAGCTCCCCCTCCCTCGCTCCTCCCCTTCCAAGTGCTGCTGATGCTGCTGCTTTTATAGTCCTCGCTCCTTCTGCAAGTCATTTAACATTTCATAGCAGTAATGCACGGCCCTCTCCTGGGTTGAGAGTCACAGCACTGGTTTATTCATCAGACCTGAACAATTTAGCCAGAAGTGGATAGTCAGATTTGAGGCTGGAGAGAGAAAGAGAGGGATGTTGGTGCGTGTTAGTGATTTATGGCTGCTGCAAACAGAGAAAAAAAAATATTGCTTTGCTAAAGCTACAAGGACCGCAAAGTCAGATCATCTTGGTTGTGGAAAAACCGCACTTAAAATAATCTCTTTTAAAAAATTACAATAAATTCATCATCTTTTTATATCTTCACAATTCCCCTTTTCATGCTCTCTAATTAGCGCCCTCCTGTTTGTCCTCTTCTCTCTTCATTGTTTTTTCCCCCTTCTTCCAGCCTTCTCTGTCAGGAGGAGTATGGGGAACTAGTGTTTTCTCATTAAGTTAGCACAACACTCTAATATCTGTCCAGATGCCCATTAGTCCAGCAGCTTGGCCCAACTGATGAGAACACAGATCAGAGGGCAGACAGTCCAAGTCCCCACTGGCTCTTGTCTGATAAAACATCCTGTTTCTCTAGTGATGTCGGAACGAAGCACTCAGTTGCTTGTGACGAAGCCACAAAGAGGCATCTCCAAAGGGCTTACAGAGGGGTGGGAAAATGTTTTCCATGCAGATTGTTGGGCTTACCGAATAGTTGACACAGAGTACTCATCCTAAACAGCATGGCACTCATTTTTGTTGTTATTCCAGCAGTAAAACCCCACCATTTTTATGTTTCTGTGTTACTGCTAAATGCTTATTTCCAGTTCTTTTTACTCTGCAACATTTTTACCACCCTACTCCTGCGTATCCTCACCTTTGTGAATAATTTTAAGTTTCATACTTGGAACACAGAAGAATCCCTGTAGTATTGCACAGTGGGGGGAAAATCCTTACAAACAGATTGCATTTCACTAAAAACAGTCAATCAGTATCATATCTGTTTGTATTGCATTTTTATCCACCTCCTTCAACCACCTGCCTTTGCCTTTTTTTCTCCTGTTCTTTCTCTGCCTGATCTTGTGTTTTGTAAAATTTTCCATCCACCTATTCACTTCTGCTTATCCAATTCAGGAATTCATATTTACATATATGTATATATATACATATATACATATATTAGGGGTGCAACAATACTCGCATCGATATTGAACCGTTCGATACAGTGCTTTCGGTTCGGTAAGCATGTGTATCGAACAATACAAAATTTCTGATTTATTTTATCAACTTTTCTTCTGACGATGCTGTCTGTGTTGAGCGCTCAGTGGATCTGCGTTCGACTACTCTGCCCGCCTAGGCTGCACTGTCGAGCGCAGATCCACTGAGCGCAGCGCAAGCTAGCGAGACAGAAGCTAAGCTCGTTGCAACATGGCAACTGCCTCAACGCTACCCGAAATTGAACCTCCCCCACCCTCATTCAGATCTGGCGTTTGGAACTATCTTGGTTTTCATGTGTAGCATGACCCTGATGGTAAGAGCGTCATGGACAAAAGTAAAACAGTATGTTGGATGTGCCACGCAATGCTCATTTGGTGGGAACTAGTGCGTTAGTGCAGTTAGCTTGTTGACGCCGTCCAGTCCCACGCACGGGGCGATCCGCGGTAACTCGTTAACGGAGATTTGCCGCGTTATGGGGTTAATGTCATTTTAACGAGATTAACGCTGACAGCACTAGTGGGAACACAACGAATATGACTGCACATTTACTCCGACATCATCCTAGTGCAAAGACAAGTGGAAGCAGACAAAAACAACAAGCACACATGCTACAAACCCGAGTCATTTAGACAGCCGTTAGCACGTGATTCTCCTTATGGGGACCTGATATGTTTAATATGCTGCTGAGAATATAGCCCAGAAGAAGCGTATAGTATAGCTTTTATTTTTGAAAGAGCCATTTCTCTGTAATAAACTCTCTTTTCCAAAGATGAGTGATTTCTCGATCAGATAGATTTTTTTTTATTATTTTGTTGTTTCAGCAACATTAAATTTAAAAACTGTACTTTTGAGTTAAAATATATATTTATAATTTTAATAAATGACAAATTAAAAAGGCATGAACCTTTTTTTGTATCGAAAAAATATTGAACCGTGACACCAAAGTATCAAACCGAACCGTGAATTTTGTGTATCGTTGCACCCCTAATATATATGTAAGTAAGTAAGTAAGTAAGTAAAACTTTATTTATATAGCACCTTTCAAGATAAAAATCACAAAGTGCTTCACAGAAGCTAAAACCTAAAAATAAAAATCAACCAAAAGCAAGTTTAAAAAGATGGGTTTTTAGCTGTTTTTTAAAAGCCCACAAGAGTCCACAGATCTCAGGCTCAAAGGGAGAGAGTTCCACAATCTGGGGGCCACAGTTCCAAAAGCTTTGTCGCCTTTTGTTTTCAGCCTCGTGTGTTGGACAACAAGCAAGCCCTGGTCACATGACCTCAGGGACCTGCTGGGAATGTATGGATGTAAAAGTTCACTTATATATGTTGGTGCTTGTCCATGCAGAGCCCTGAAAGTCAAGGTCAAAACCTTAAACTGGATTGTGAATTTAACGGGGAGCCAGTGCAGCTGAATCAGCAGGGGTGTGACATGGGAAAACTTGGAGGACTTGGTCAGAAGCTTTGCAGCAGCGTTCTGAACAACTTGTAGACGCTCCAAAGAGGCTTTACATAAACAAGTAAACAAAGAATTACAATAGTCCAGACGAGATGAAACAAATGCATGAATGACAATTTCTAATTCGGAGTGCGATACAATGGGACTCAGCTTAGCAATGTTTCTCAAGTGATAAAAACAGGAGCGAACCAAAGATTTTACATGGGCATCCAAAGTCAGAGCTGAGTCAATACTAACACCAAGGCTCCTGATAGATGGTTTTGCAAATGTAGCAAGTGGACCCAAGTTTTCCATAACACTAGGTACAAAATTTTTAGGAGCACAAACAAGAACTTCAGTCTTCTCCTCATTTAGTTGAAGAAAGTTTCCAGCCATCCAACATCTAATGGAATCTATGCACTTATGCAAAATCTGTAGCTTGGAAACATCATGGGGCTTAAAGGAGATATATAACCGAATATCATCTGCATAGCAGTGATATGAAATGTCCTTAAAAGTGCTCAATAAGTGTTGAAGAAGAAGTTAATACAGTAAGAACAATAAAGGCCCCAAAACTGAACCTTGTGGCACACCATAGGCAAGAAAAGTAGAAGAGGAACTGTACTTAGAGGTAGCCACAGAAAAGGATCGTTCATGCAAATAGGATTCAAACCAGTCCAAAGCAGCCCCTGATATACCCACCCAGTGTCTCAGCCTATCTAGCAGAATATGATTGTCCACAGTATCAAAGGCGGAGGTCAGGTCCAACATCAACAGAACGGAGCATTCTCCTGCATCACATCTCATCAAAATGTCGTCGGAGACTCTAAGAAGTGTAGTTTCAGTAGAGGGAGCTCTACGAAAGCCAGATTGGAATTTATCCAGAATGCTGTATTCATCTAGAACAGCTATAAGCTGCTTAGCCACAACCTTTTCTAAAATCTTAGAAATGAACGGTAATTTTGAAATCGGTCTGTAGCTACTGAGAAGAGAAGCAGCAAACTTAGGTTTTTTTTTTAACAGTGGGTGAATAACAGCATTCTTACAATAAACAGGGACCTGACCAGAAACCAGTGAGGTATTGATAATTGTGAGCACACAGGGACCAATAGACTGAAAGACATTGTATATATATACTTGCAACAAACTCATTTTTCGCTCAGCTCAAACAGCGTCTTCAATATGTTTACACATTCAACTAACAACCCTCCTTTATCCTATTTTTTTTTTTTTACCATTGTCTTTATTTAATTATTTAATTACTAATTCAAATATTATTGTTACTGCTGTCAACACTTGAAACTCTGCTGCTCTTGTTATTAT
Organism: Diplotaxodon limnothrissa; assembly: GCF_057381915.1. NCBI lineage: Eukaryota > Metazoa > Chordata > Actinopteri > Cichliformes > Cichlidae > Diplotaxodon > Diplotaxodon limnothrissa. The sequence continues at coordinate 19,758,854 of NC_140616.1, forward strand.
TCATAATTATACTTTGTGTTGTGTTATTTTCAGCTGACAGTAATGACATGCATGCAAGTTTTGATGGTTTCACTTTATTGGTTCTTCGTTGTGTATTTCCACTTTAGGCTGTTGTCTGTATTGCTCTGTTTTTGCTTCCTGGTTTTTTGATATTTCACTTTTTGTCTATGCTAGGTGTCAAACTAAATAGGGATGGGGGAGAATCACCTTGGCAGACATCTTCTTTTTCTAATTCCTCACAATTCAAAGTGTCTTCTTGAGACAACAGAGACACTGAGGGCAGGAAGCGAGGGACTGAGGCAAAGATCAGTGGGAACTGGCATGGCAAAAGGAAGTCAGCTGGGACCCCCAGAGCCTAGTGATTCATCACCAAATGAATAAACCGCGTACACAATCATGCATCCATCCACGTGCGCACACAGATTCATATAAGCTAACGTGCACGTGGGAAGACGTGCGTGTACTGACAGACACAGGTTCTGTTTGTAGGATGTCAGGACACATCACTGTCACGGCTCGTCTCCGTCCTTCTCTGAAAAGAGAGGACAAGTCTAAATTGGAGATGGAGCCCGCGATCTGTTTTTCAGTGTCATTCTTTGTTATTGGTTCATTGGTTTGCTTCAGTCGACCTCAACATCTATGCAGTAGCTGCGAACCTGCAGTGTTTTGTGTTGAATGCATGTTTTACATTGTTAATATGAAGAAAGCCAAGTCTATTTTTCACCATTTCTTTTACTGTAGAAAGATTCTATACTATAAGTTATTTGTCTGTCTCTGTCGTATTTCTTTACAGCTTTTTTGTATTGCCAGAGATTTCTAGTTGCTCGGCGTACTTACTTCCTCCAATTTATGTGTGTTTCTGCTCGTCATTTCATCTCGCGGTGAAGCAGTTGTGTTAACGCTTCTTGTTTTAAAATGCGCTCTAAAAATAAAATGACTTGATTTGACTGAAGCTGAGGTCTCATTTTCACGGACAGTTAAAAAACAGAAGTAACAGGTGACGTCAAGCTCGCGGAGCTGGTTTTGATGACGAGTTGAAACCAAAAGAATAAAAGCAGAGATTTTCTTTGACACGTGGAGCTATAGCGTGCACAGAGGCACACTTTGTGTAGGCTCATTTCCTTCCTGATGAAACACACTCTCTTGAAACATTTTTACTGGTGATGATTTGTGATAGAGGATATTGTTATCGATCCCTCTCTATGCCTCTGTGTGTGCGTGCGTGTGTGTCTTTGTATGAGTCATGCATCTGATTGTACATCCCCTGAGAAAAGCTTTTGAGATGTTTCCGTTTATTTATAACAAGTGCAGTGTACACCAGCCATGTTTAACCCACAGAAATGGCCAGAGAAGTCTGCCTGCTTTAAAAACCAGTTCATATAGGGTTTCAACAGCATGCAGTGATATTACGTCATTGGTTGCCACTGTCTATATGCAGCCTGGAAATAATGGTCCGTGTTTCCAGTCACACATTATTGGTCCCTTTCCAAGCTCATCATCTCTGTATGCTAACAACTGTATTAGACAGTCACTTGCAGCATCCCCACTCTGCATGCGTAGTTGGATCAGATATACTGTGCACTAAGTGCCTTAGGCTGACTTCGCTCTTCTCTGAGACCAGACCTGGTGACACCATAGAGCACAGAATGACACTTGGAAACATTAATGCCAAAAAGTGTCGCATGTGTTCTATGTAAGGCGCTTGTATGTATAATGAACAGGATTACATTAACATAGCATTCAAGTATGTGCATGTGAGAGAAGCTAGAGCATCAGCACTTTGAACCTGCATCATCATTTGGCCATAAAGAACGTTTTAACCCTGGGGACTGGTAAACTTCTCTGTGTGTGACTAACATTACTTCACTGCAACAAACAACAGAATAAGCATTTTCAGTCACTTCGTCCAACATCAAAAAAGAGCAACCTCAGGCATCACGAGTCCCAGAATGTCTTGTAAGCTACAGCTTTCTTTTGTTGTAGGTGGGATTTATGTTTGAAGGGCAAAATGAACATACTGTTTTTGAACCTACTTGTGAAAAAGTCAAGGGAAGTGAGATCATTTCAAATGAGCATTTGTTTTAAGTTGATGTACGGGGAGCGTGAAAAAATGTGCCCATGACAGAGGATCTCCGAACCTGCAGATTGTGCATGAATAATTTGTGGAACATCACACAAACATGAGTTCAAGGTGTTGATGTGACCCCTCCAATATTTCCCAGATGTCACGTCTAGTCATGCATCTGTGCTGGAGATCAAGGCCTAAGTAGAAAAGGCTGTTCTGGCGGCACAAGGTGAAGAAACACGATATTAGTCTGTTGCTTTTAATGTTGTGCCTTGTTGTTGAACGGCCTGTCATTGATAAACTGACACTTAATTAACAAGAAGAAAAAAAAAGGAAACTCCTGGGTTTCTGTTGCTTCTGCCTTTTTTTTGCACCCTGCTAAAGGTTGCTAGCTGGCTCAAGCTGACACAACAGCCGTGTTCAAAAAACAAAAACCAACTACAAACAAGCCACGCTTAATTTTATTGAAATAAAAAGATTAATTTTAGCAAGATAGCACTTTACTTTCTTAATATTGGACATTATTTTCATGGATCTTTCCCCCCTAGTCTTCTATGCTTTGAAAATGCATAGGTATAATAATGCATTTTTCATCTATAGTACAGTGCAGATTAATTTACCCTTTTTTGTGTCTTTAGAGGAAAATTTGGTTATGATCTCTCCCTCATGTCTGGCTGATGCATGGAGTTTATAAAGCTTAATGGCCAGAATATTGCAGTACAGTTACTGAGCTCACTGTTCGAGCGTGGGGACAAGTTTACGGTGTGGACAAGGCAGAGAAACAATTCTGACTGACAGAGGAAATTGTGTAAAATTAACATCTTTATCTGCATTTATTCTTAGACATAATGGCCACGTATCCAATTCTCAAGTTCTGAGAAGGCAGTTCTCTGTCCAAATAGTTTTTGGAAATGCATACAGGCCTTTGGTTGACTCACAATAGGTGATTATATTTTCCAAAGGAATGACATCACAGATTAAAGTCTACAGATAGCGATTGTTACAGTGAGTGGGCAGCTTCATGTGCACAAAGTCAGAATATCGATCTCTGTGCGTACATATGTGCGAGAGTGGGCTGCAGTGATAACAGTCATGGCTCTAATTGCCAGTGCCTCTGAGCATTTCAAACATTTCTGGTTATCGGCAACAAGCTCAGGCGGCGCCTGTGTGACAAACACCCGTGTGCAGTTTTGTGATGAGTTGGTTCACTTAAAATATTTTGAACTTTTGCAACCATGGAGACGGCAGCATCCAGTGAAATTTTTATTTTTATTTTTTTTGGAGGGGGCGCTTTCATTGTTACTCACGTTCTTTCTATCATTGCTGTCAGCCTCTGCTTTCTCACACGCAGAAAAACCCGCAGACGAGAAAAGAACCCAAAACACGTCAGTGCACGTCACGCAACGCACACACGCGCGCTTAACAAAGGCACAAACACATGGGTGCTGCAAATGCCGTCACACAAAACCCTTTCTCCTAAACACCAGCAATGCAGTTAACCCCTTCAACAGGTTCTCTGTTGCCATGGCAACGTGCTGCAGGCTGACCGAGCAGGATGTGACTAAAAAGAAAAAACCCTTTTTCCTCGGCGACCGGTGGAGACATCCAGAAACATCAGATGGCTCGGGTGCATGTGTTTGTATTTGCGTGCAGAAAGTGAATGAGCTCATGTGTCTATGTGTCAACGTGTTAAGTATCTCATCACTTCCACCAATGATGAAACCGGCCGTAAGTGAGGGGCGGGGTTGTTCCTTTGTGACTGACATTACTCTTTGTTCTGTGAAAAACAACCAACTCGCATGCACGTTCACGCAATCAGTGGCACAGTTTACCCTTGTTACCCCTCCACCCCCACCACCTCTCCACCCCAGTGACTGTGGCCATCATTATCTTACCACTGGTTAGTTCGAGCAGCCTCGTGCTTCTTCTGCATCTCTGTGGATGAGCGGATGCGAGTCAGAGAAAGACAGAGTCATGAGCCAGTTCCCTCTGTATTCTTCTCTCCCATGTTTCTGCCCACGCGCTGCCTTCCACCCACATTATCGCAACAGCGATGGAACTTTTCTGCCTCCTCCCTTGCTCGTTTTCTCGTTCTCTCTTCATGTTCTCTTCCTGTCACGCTTCCTTCCACTATTTGCACCTTTTGTTTCTCGCACACTCTTTGTTTGTCATTCCTGAACTCTACCTTCTTCATTCTGACATTTTTTTTCTGTGTTTAATTCTGTCCTCCATCCCACCCTCACGCTGTTTTTCTGATATAGAGCACATTTAAAAAAAAAAAACATTCTCTGTCTCTGTGTGTGTTTGTGTGTGTTTGTGTGTGTATCAACCATTTGCCTCCTTCACAGCAAAACTCAGAGATTGTCTATGAGAATTTGGAGTCTCCACTGTCAATGGAATGTCACAGTACTTCTGTTAAAGCTTTTTCTAGTAAAGTAACCTCGAGATGGAAAAAGCATCATTATGTGATACAAAAGGGAGGTATATAGTTACAATATTCAACTACAGAGCTTTTTTTTTTTTTTTTAAAGCCGCTAGTGTGAACATATAGCTCTGAATTTCAACAATACACATTTTTCCACAACACAGTAGCTAAGCTCAGTCCTCAGTACAATAGCACACAACCCCTACAATATTCAGCAACTCCATTACGCTATCAGAGCTATAGCATCACGAGTGGGTGAAAATGAGACGCGAGCAGTTTTATCCGATCACAACCCAGTGGAGGTACCTCATCAAAGGCCTTCTGGCCTGGCCTGCTCCCCTGGGGGCATTGCCATCCTCCTGGAGACACATCAAACACATGAAAGAAGAACCTCCAGAGTTGCACTCCTTTCCCTCCATCACAGGAGTCCACATTTATCATCATAGCTGAATGGCAGGTATTTCCAGTGAAGCTTTGTGAAAAAAAACTTGCTGGAACAGCCACAGATTCTTTTGTGTCGTTGTGTTCGACTTTTATGGCGCTTTAAGGAACGACTGCATATTTAAATGCAGCTTTCACTTCTGAGTTTGATCGGATCAGCAAGCAGAACATGAATGTTTTCTTCAGCAAGTCAGAAGAGCCGCTGAAAGAAAACAATTCTACGCTTTGAAGAAGTGAAGCTGTTTGTCTTTTTCTTTTCTCTAGTTTTTTTGAGCAGCACAGATTTTTTTTCTATGCTATGGTTTGTTAGGAATGATGCAACAGTACGTCTCCTATCCACCCGTGCCGCATATTCGTAGGAACATCTCACGTGCTCCATAATGTATTCTACCATAATCTCACCTGCAGTGTGCTTTCATATTGACATCTGTAGCAAACATTCACAAGGAGGGGTGCAGAGATGCAGCCATCTTGGACTCAGTGGTGCATGCCAATGTCTGCCTGATGAGTTCACAGAGGAAGCAGTTCATCTTCCTCCACTGTTATTTTATTCATTACTGCTTGTCGACGAGGGGAACACACACACACACACACACACACACATGCACACATGATGGGCAGATAAGCAGCAAACAACACAGTAAACATCTTTATGTAATGTTGTGTCCCCTCTTATCTTTTTCCTCTTTTTAAAATCTCAGTTTTTTGTCATTATTTTTGCCCCTTAATGGTTATTCTTGGTTATCTGCTTCATACATCTCCTATTTATATTGCATGCCACTTAGGCCCATTACAGATGGTTGAGGCTTTTAAACACGTCTTTAAATAGTAGCTCTGAAGCCGTCTGAGGATTAAATGGAAGTATAAGAACCCTGCTGCCTGCGGTGGCGCTTGTCTGCTTTGTGTTTGTCTCGTATTCTGTCACTTTGACACGATTGCCTCTCCTCTCCTTACTTGTGGCGGGGGCAATTAGGAGTGAACCCCCGGGCCAGTTGCCGTTGAGGATTTTCGGATTTTCTCACTTGCGCAAACAGCGTGAGGTGCACGTGTGCACACAAACTGAAATGCAAAGAGGAAAAGGTGGCAAGCACAAAGGGGCAGCAGAGCACTGTGTTCAAGCCCTTGAGGTGTCGTTATTTCAATGTTGCTTCTTTGTCTTGGTATGACAGGTTTCATGTGAGGGGCTGTTGGTTCACTGCGAAACAAAACAAAAAAAAAAAGCCACTGGGCATTGTGGAGTCAAGAGAGGAGGTGAAGAAGAGAAGGAGTGTTCTGTAGCTGCCTGGTAGCCCATGCTTACCAGAGCTCAGCAACACTCATTAAGCTGAGCTGCCTTTGCTGTAAAAGTTTGGGAGATTCAAACCAGAGGAGACTCCTAACCCTCCGCCTGCAGGCCAAAACAGCCTCTGAATTAGATTATATCTCCCTGGCTTTTTCCTGAGATGTAAATAAGTTTTGATTTGCCTTCACTGTGGTCAGGCATGCAGGGTCATATTGTAAGAGCAGTCTAAGGCTGCTTTTAGAGAGTGATACTCTGCAAGGTAATGTGCTGAAATGTTGGACTTAAATGCAAACAACAGTCTTCAGTTAAAACAATTAGCGTAGCTCTGATTTGGATTGTTGTTAAATTGCATGCTTGCAATGAGTTATATAGACCTGGATGATACCACTCTGAGCCTGTTTTGCCACTCACTGAAGTACAGCAGAGATTCAGAGATTTTTCTGGTATTTTAAGATCTTTTCAACATTAAAAAGTATTTTAAAGCTCTTTGTCTGATTAAAAAAATGCTTAAAAAGTTTTAAAAAATCAGCCAAAAAAGGAGTGCGTGAAAACCCCCCCCCCAATGTGTTTGAAATAGCATGTTTTGTGCTTGCTTTACTGACCACTACCTCCTCATGCTGTTAGCTGTGACTATAAAGGTTGTCATTATTCTTCAAAGACATGAAAACGTGTGACTTTTTTTGTTCTTTTTACATGAAATACAAGCTGAGGTATTATTATGCTGACACGTGTATTGTTTGCCGTGCACAATATCTACACATTTCATCAGTCCCTTTCCTTTAGCTGTGAAGTTTTTGTCTAGTTGCATCAGTTCCTTCTTTCATTATCTGACGCAAGAGCCGAGCGTGAGCCTGTACGCCGGTTTTACACGGCTCGACTTTGTACCCATTGTTGAGTAAAAGCTTTTTGTTTCAGAGCATCTGCCAAAATTTGAAAAGTGCGTTCATTCTGATTGACTAGAATATGTTCTGGTGACACTGCTGTGAGTTATTAATGTCCTGTTCCCACATGTCAAACAACACAACCTGCATCTGCAGTTTGTTGAGTGATTCAGATTGCCATATTGCTGTCAGTGATACAGAAACAGTCGTGCAGTCACAAATTTTAGGTGTGAAAAAAATGATGTCGATCTGATATTCATATATAGCTACAGAAAAAACACAAAATATGACCCCACCTTACTAAACAGACTTTTTATTTCAGGCTGAATAAATAATATGATGGCTGTTCAGTCCGGAGCTACACTTACTGGAAAATATGTTAAGAATAAGGCTACGTTCACACTGCAGGCCTTAATTGAGCAAATCCGATTTATTTTTCTGGTTGTTCACACTACAAATAAAATGTGGCAGCAAACGCGCTCTAGTGTGAACGGTTCACGGCCCTCAAAGCGGCCCGCATGCGCAAAAGAAGACGTCACACACAACGCGCTGTTTACGGAAGTAAAAATGGCGGCTACAGAGCTAGCAGGTGTTGTTGCAGCAGTCTATTTCTGCACAGTCTGCACCGACAGAATTTAGACAAATTAATTAGAGAAAGAAGGACACTGAGAAAAAAGAGAACCCGTGCTTTAACAATGGTCTTGTTTTGAGCAGTGGCTGCTACCTCCGTGCAGAGGTATATATGGACACGGAGTCATCTCCCCATATGCTAATCAAGTCCAAAACCTCAGTTTCTGTCCATTGACTCGCTCCGTCTCCAGTTTCCGCCGCCATGCTTTCTCGTTTGTCTTTTCTGACGCTGATAATTGGCTTCTGTCTTGTGTCAGTGACGTAAAAGACGGATTTAATGAGACATGACCATTCAAGCAGCAGTCGCTTTCTAAAACATCAGATATGTATCGGATTCAGTACCACATACAAAAGTGACCTAGATCGGATTTGAAAATATCGGATTTGTGCCGTTCAAACTGTCATACCATGATCGGATATGGGTCGCATAGGGTCAAAAAAGTCGGATTTGAGGCGCTTTTGCCTGCAGTGTGAAGGTAGCCTAAGTCACTTAAGATGTGGCATGTACATTTCACTGCAGAGATCCATATGTCTAAATCCAGGATCATATATCTTCTGTTGCTTTATTGAAGGCAAGGCCAAGAATGCCGAGGAAGGAACGGATTCCTTATTGATTTTTCAAATTTTTATTTTCTCTTTCACAGAGAGGTCAGAGGTCAAGATGTCAGCACATGCAAAAGGACTTTGACTCCTTTGTTTGCTAAGATGATATGTAGACAAATCTAGTAAATTCAATACTAAATAGGTGCATATTACACATATATTTTAGGAGTTAAAAGTGCAATTTTCTGAGAGCATGTGCCCAGTGTGACATTGTTGGTGTCAGTGTGTGTTGACTGTCCATCAGTGACACGCTAGGGACAATACTGAAATATGAAATATGTTTCCCTCTTGCTTCATTCCCCTCCTATGCACACACATCTCTGTCTCTCCTATATGCAGTCCTGCTGACTTTTGTTGGCACAGAAACTGAAGGCGGCTAGCACTATTTGATTTATTTATGAGGTGGCATTCGATGCTGGCCCTAAGCCTGTCTTTAAGCCTAGCCTCTTACAGTGTATTCTTATTGACAGCATTTGTGCACTTTATTAATATAAAATTTTGATATTCTGACAGATACGAATCCCCAGAGGATACCTGTAGTTTTCTACTTTACCAAAAATATTCTCTGTACTTTTATCTCCACCTTTGGCAGGAAGACAGTGATTGTTTGTGCTGTGGCAGATTTCTGATTTTCAACTGGAGTTTCAAAAATGCATCTTTTCAGGACTACAGCGAAATACTGTGTGCATAGATTGCACTTTTTAACATTTACTTAGTTTGGATCTAATAGGTCTGGCAAAAAAAAGAGGTTCTGATGACACGAGAAATAATTCTCCTGCACTGTCTCAAACTGCACCCAGTACTGAAACAGTACTGTGAAAAACCTCGCTCTCAGTGATGGGAAAACATGTGCAGTGATTTATTGAAACGTGTGGAAAGTTACTTGGAAATACAGCATATAAGGGATGTTTTTATATATATATGTTTGGTATGACTAACTTTATTATTTAACACAGCTTGAACTCTCTTAGAAAAGTGTTTCTGTCATGTCTCCAGGCTTCTTGGAGAACATTCAAAGCTCTTCTGTGGATGTTGGCTGTCTTTTATACTCATCTCCATCAAGATTATCTCACACTGCTTCAGTAATGTTAAGGTCCAGACTCTGGGGAGGCCGATCCATGACTAATAGTGGTCCACTGTGTGTTTTTCTATCCTGGTGTGCTTTTACTGCACTGCTGATGTGTTTGGAAGCATTGTCTTGATGAAAAATAGAAGTCGTTGCAATCAGACTCTTTGCAGATGCTATTGCATGGTGGATTAAATTCTAAAGGCACTTTTCTGCATTCAGAATTTTAACAATTTTAAACAACGGCCAACAGCACTGGCTGACGTGCAGCCCGAAACTATGACAGAGCCTCCACTGTGTTTTACAGATGGCTGTAGACACTCACTGTTGTACCTATTTTGTAACAGCTGCTGCAGCAGAATTGAACCAAATATTTGAAATTAGGATTCATCACTCCATCGGACCTGTTGGTACATATTAGTTACCTCATATAATGCTGAGGAAGAACTCAGCCTGCTGTACACTTACCTCCGAGTAGATTAGGTGCACGGTAAGGTCGTTGGGAGCTTTTCTCCACCTTATAACGAACAACACACCTCTTTCTTTCTCCGAGACTCTAAAAGCCACGTAGCAGTTAGGGCTGTGAAGCAATTGTATCATTTTATAATATATACAGGGCCCAGATGTGCCCTACATGTGATCTCAGTCCTCGGGCACAGAGTGGGCTGCCCACTGTGGGTCTTGTGGGTCTGCCCACAGTTCCCCCACACAGGTCCCCTAGGGCCTATATTTGCTGGGGTAGAGCTTCTGAGCAGCTGACAGACACGTATCACCTGGGCACACGGTGACGTGAAATACCACAGTGTTAAAGGCCATCCTCTCTGCCATCTTTCCGACTGACTTTAACTTGCGCACCGACACGACCATAACATCTGATAAATTTCCCTGTTATGCAGCAGCTTGCCAAGGATTCAGAAGGAGACATTGCAAATGTTTCAGAGATTTTCTTTTCTCTCTCTTTTTGTCAAAACAAAACGACTTAAACTGCAAGACTCACTATAAACAGATGTACAGTTATTAGAAATAAACTGGATGAATTGATTAGCTTTATCTCGTTTATTTTTTCCAGTCTTGCATTAAAAGCTGTCCTCTATGTGGTTTCTTACATGCAATTTAAAATTAGCCCTTTTACTCTCTTTTAAGTAATTCACACGCACACACGCATGCAGTGATGCAGTTACAAAGAGTCACTGGCGATGACTGTCATTTGTGGTCCCCTGGGTGGATCAGTGGTCAGAGATTGGGATGTAACAGAGGGAGACTATAATTGTGATCTACTCAATTATTAATCTATGGATGAACTCAATACCCGGAGTGAGGCGGAGAGAATGCTCGGTTGACAGGAAACATAGCTGTGAATCTCTAAACGAAATGTGCTTTCAGAGCGTTTATAAAGGGAACATTACATTCTTTCAGTAGAATTTCGTGTCCTTAATTTAATTCTTGGATGTACGGTAATAAAGCCTTTACAAAAGTCCTTGTAACATTGCCCCACTGTGCAAAGGTAACATGTCTTGATTGCTTCTCTATTGTCAGGAGGCATGCCGGCACTTATCTCACCAGTGTTCACTTTGTAACCTCACTATTCAAGTCATTCAGCTCATCTGGCAGTAGAGTGTATCTTTAGAGATAGCATCGCCAACCAGCCCAGCTTTGTTGATACGAAACAAAATAATTCTCTCGCTTTTATTTTAGCTGGATTTGAGCTAAACTGCGCATTTCTTACAAGCTCACTCACACCGGCACGTATTCACTAAACGGATTATAACTGCACTATAACTTCATAAACATCCTCCAGAAAATGAGGAGCCATCATGAATGTAACCGCCAGAGATTGCATTTTTATCCCATGTTGTGTTTACATACCAGCAGAACCACCTTTGATGGGATTAGAATCACTAAAGATGTGCTATAGCCAGCCTGGGAAGCTGCTAGCAGGAGAATGTGCAGGGATTTATGCATTTTTGATGCAGCGTGGGGAGGAGTGGAACTCTGAAAACGCTGCATGACCTATTTAGAGAACCATGGAATTCAGACGAGTCGTCATGGCACAAAAAAGGAGGAAAATCTTTCTCTCACTTTCTGTTTGTGTGTATGACACAGTGATGTATTCAGAGTGTGCGCGCCCCTGTGCACTTTTTTTTTTGTTGCCTGCTGGTGTTAATGAGCAAGGGCTTTCACACGGTCGCACATACATAAAGTACGGAGTAACCAGAGCGTGCTTTCACTGCTTAAATTTCTCCCTTTACTTTGCATTAAAGTATGTGTCCTGCTTCATTGGATGGAGCTTAGTTCAAGCCATTCAGCCTGTTTTATTTAAAAGCCTCTGTAATAAGAGCCTTCTGACATCCTGCAACACTTCTGCCCACAATCTACTGAGATGGCATCTGGCTGGCTGTAGACAGGTGCATACACACACACACACACACACACACACTGGGCTAACAACTGCTTCTTCCTCTGTCCCCATCTAAGGGAAAAATGCAATTTTCTTTGTGACATGGCCTTGTACATAAATTAATTTTCCTTTGCAGTCTAGGCCCTTCTCTCCCTCCTCTTCCCATCACCCCTCTCTCTTTTTCTTGGTAGCTATGGAAACACAGTATTGTACGTCAGCTTCTCAAACCAGACGGCATTGTCCAAGTGCTCGGGCTGTCACATTCCTGCTTCACTGTCACCCTGTAGGGCGAGAGAAGGGGTCGGGTCTCCAGTGGCTTTCCAGTCACCTCAATGGAGGCTAGTCAATAAGCGATTCATTAGAAAAGACAAGCGCTCACAGTCAGTGTCTTTAACTGGAGTGTTTATTTGGTCCGGAAATTAGCCATTGTGAGACAATAGTCGACCACCTGGTTGGATGGTTTGTGTGTATGCGTGTGCATGTGTGAGTGTTTGTGCGTTGCTCCTCATGATTGATGATTGTTTGTGGACACTGTTGGCATGGCCCCCAGCTTGGTTAAATATGCACTGGTTGATGAAGCCCAGGGCTCATGTTGTTTGTGTGTGCGCGAGTGTGTGTCTGCATGTGTCAGTGACAGGGAGTACACGTGTGCTAGTATGTGCTAGAGGCTCAGTAATGACTTGGTCTTAAAAAAATCACATTTTTTGAGTTAATAACAACATTCATTCTGGTAAAGCAAAAAATCGGTAAAGGCGTTAAGATTAGTTAGAAATCCCTCGTACTCGTTCTGCATGCTGCGCTTCACATCTCTATTTTCTCCCTCTCACCAAGATGTCATCATCCATCACATTCAACAACCAATCTGCAGTCCTCTGTGCTTTCCTGCCACCGACTATTTAATCAGTTCTTAACTAATGCTGATGATTGATAAGCACATTTGCTTTCCATATTACACCAGTCCGCTCTTTCAAAACACCCTTTGAAAAAATAAGGTTAGGTGATTAACTAAAAAACTAATTGGACCGAGCAGAAAACTGCAACGCTGACATCTAGACAAGATGCGTTAATGATGCAACGCTTGCAGCCGTGACCCTTAATAACTTTAAACCTCCTGGAGACCAGAGGAAAGAGGGAGGGAAGGGGCCGACGAGCGGTTGCGTGCGATAGTTGAAACAGAGAGAGCAGCGGGTGGCACAGGACTAGAGATGTGAGAAACTGTAAGACAGAAAAAGAGAAGAGAGGATAAAAAAATGATGATGAAAATGAGATCGTGAAAGAAGACTTGGTGGAGGAGAAAAGTTTAAAGAATGAAAGATAGGTCTTAAATATACAAGGCCAGGATTCCTGGGAGGCGGCGTTGTGCTGTAACAAGATTGATGTGCGTGGACAGAAGGATCCTTAGGCTGCAGAGAGGGACAGCCTGAACTGTGTTCTGCTCTATTGTACTAGGCACACACACACACACACACACACACACACACACACACACACACACACACACACACACACACACACACACACACACACAGTTTTTTGAATCCAGCTCTACACTACACTTATGCCCACACTTGCCAGACTCCCATCTGTCTTCCGTGGAATAAAAAGTTGACTCTTCTTTAAAAAGTTGTCAGTAGATGGTCCTCGTAATTTGGAGTAGGATGACTAATCTGCCATTGTCTGTCCTTTGAGGCCTGACTAAATGTCAACAGTAATGTCTGCATCTTTCTTCGCTCGACGGGCAGCTGTGAAATAACCAGTAGTAAAGTAATAGGAAGGACTACTGGCAATGTCATCTGGACACAGAGTCTTAAACACGACTTGTGTAATAATTAAAAGTGCCTTTCGAAGAGACGAAGCTAAACTAAATTGCGAGTAAATTCCCATTATGGGTCACATGTTAGACATTAATGAAAACATCGTGTCAAAATCGTGATAGGTGAAGCTGCAGAAAAGAAAAGCGCATGAACTGTTTTGAACTCCCCTGTTTTTCCTCGCATCATTTAACCATTTACCCACTCTATTCTTCCTGAACTGATTTTAGTCTGGCTCTGGAGCAGCTTTTTCCGGAATAACCCAGGTGGTGTCACAAAGGTTATCTCAAACTAGGAGACATTGAGTTAGAAAGATCTGGGCTGTGGTCGAATAGTCAAAATAATGACTTCCTTTGTCTTTTTTCCTACGTTTTCTTAACCCTGATAGAAAATGTCCATGAAAGATGAATGAAAGACGTGTCACTTCATTGCCAAGACTGTAACTTTAAAAAAGGGCAACATTAAGCTTACCAGACACATCGATTTATTTATGGTAGAAGAAGAAGAAGCACATCACATGATGATCCCTGTTGAGTTTTTGATTTTCACAATGGTTGGATGGTGTTTAGCTTTAGCATGAAGTACAGTGTTATCGGCTTTCCTTTCATAAAAGATCCAGTGTATCCTAAGTTTAAGGAGGTAACACTGTGCACTAACAGAATGATACTAGCTCTTAACGTAGCTGCCACACAGGTACTTCCAGGTCACTTCACCCAGTTAGGGACCTTCCTAACCAAAACTGACTATTTGACTGCAACCCTGCATTTTTACCAGGCTGATAAATCTAATTTACCCTTCTTTAATAAATTGCTGAAGTAGTCTGAAGTGTCTTAATTTGCACCATGTGTTTTCACGTCCGGTAAAAAAATCATATTGACAGTAACTTGCACTTTAGATACAGTATTCTATAGTTTCTTAGAAAGTGTAGTTTAGCAGTGTTAACCACAAAACCTTGGCTGTCATGCTAATGTCCATAAGTTGAGTTGATAAATAGGCTAATTAGTTGAACAAAACAGAATTAATACACAGAAATTATTTGACATTTAGCAATACATTGTCATACAGAAGGACTGACTAACCTTTAAACATTGCCATATATTTGTATAAGTTAGAAGTTTTCTGGTGGCTTGTTAACTTAACTGCTACATTTAAACTATGGAAAACATCAAACCTGGCTCTTCAGCTTCACTCTCCAGGTCATAGTCTATTGGGCAGTTGAATTGATGCAGACCGCCTTGTTCGTGTATCTTTTCAAAGTGGTATTTCACCTCTTTTTCGTATTTAGTATTTTAGTATTTATTTATTTATTGTCATTGTCAAGAACAATGAAATTGCGTTTGGGGCTTCCATACAACCCCAAAAAAAAGAAGAAAATAATAAATACCCCTTAAAACCCAAGTGTACATATTTAACCCAGTGTGACTCCAATGCAATAAGACAATCCTTAGCAATAATGTTCGTAGAAATTCAGACAAAGACCTGAGAAACATGACAAAATACAACAATGCAACCCATTCAATATTATTGTACTGTGAGATATGATATCAGATATGATAGTTATCTATTTAAGAAAGGGGGGGGGGGGGGGGCAGGAGGGGGAAGAGAATAAAGATATGATGCACCAATGCAGACCAGTTCATTGCTATTAAGAAGTTGGATATGGTTATTGTCCGTGAGAGGGGGGCAGAGAGTTCAGGAGCCTCACAGCCTGTGGATACAGGCTGTTGGCCAGTCTGGATGTTCTGGCCTGTATAGACCTGTACCTTCTCCCTGAGGGCAGCAGATGGAAAAGGTGGCGCGCAGGGTGATGTTGGTCCTGCAGGATACTGTGCACCCTCCTCAGACAGCGAGTGGGGAAGATATTACTGATCTCTGGCAGACTTGTTCCAATAATTCTGCCAGCTTCCTTCACCACCCGCTGGAGTGCTTGCTGATCGGTTTTCCTTATCTAATGAGTGAAAGCGAGTGACGGTCTGCACGTTTTGCAGACAGCATTATATGAGGTAAATACGTTGGAGGGGGCTTATAAAAGTGGAGGCAGGGACTTTTAAATGTGAAACGTTTGAAAGCAAAGGGCAGCAACATCCAGGAGGACTTGTAAATTTTTCGCTCTGAGAGATTCATAAAGATTGCGAGGCTGAGGCACTGGGATTGGATTGGTTTCATACTTTCACACAGTTGTTGTCCATAAAGCTTTAATATCCCCAATTGACAAGACATATATGAGGAATTTTATGTGCTCATTTTACAGGCTTTTTCAGTTGACAAAAACTCAAACATTATCTAACAACTATCTTGAAGGGTAACAATTTTTCATGTGGAGTTCATTTTAGGTTGTGCTGTCAGCGATAAAACAAATAAAAGCTGATACGAGAAATGCCCTAATCCAAAACCGAGCATGGTGCAATTTGTAGCAGAGAACCTCTCCCGCCTCCCCTAAAAAAAGAAGTGTTACCAAATTTGCTGGGATGTCCTCTCTCTGCCGTAAGAATGGACAGATATTGCACTGTTAACCAGAACTGTCCTCCTTTGTTCCACCTCTTTCTCTTTTACCTCCTCTGCATTACTGAATTCATCCATGGGACAAAGTGAAGGGTCTTTGGGGGCCACAAAATAATTGACTTGATAATGGGCTCCCTCCTTCTTTCTTCCTCACACTCTTCATCCATATTACTCTTCTCCTTTACTATTTAGCAGATTCTTCAGCTGGGGCACCAGCCTGCATGCCCAAGTATCTTTGGGTAAGTATTCTTGGTGTGATGGATGCGTGAACCTTAAGTTAAAAGTGCTTAGGCATAGAAAAAAAGCACTTATTTAATTGAAAGTGCTTTGAGTGCTCACCTTGAGTCCAAAAGTGCGTAATACCACTGTATTTTCCATCATACTCTTTTCCCTGATTTTGAGGGATAACACATATATAGTGAATGAAATTTATACATAGAATTCAAAACAGGACAAAAATAATATATTTTTATGTGCATGAACTGGCCAATCACTCAGCATAAGTACTGTATAAAAGTCTTCAGTCACCCTGAAGTTGTTTATATTTTGCTTCCATGGAGACAGATTTTTTTTTTAATTTAAAAAAATGGTCTCCAGGATTTCTCAAGGTCTTCCAGAGTGTCTCCGTGGACATTCATCTGTTTTTTTTTACCTGACCACTTTTAAAAGAATGATTTTTGTTTGTCAAGCCACTTAAAACTGATCTGTAAAGGATTCAAGCATAAAAAAGGCGCCTAGCTTATTAGGAAAACAAGTAATATGTCTATATATAATAGACAATTTCGCTAAAAACCCATTATATCTTTATGCATTTGACAAAAACACAAAATTAGTTCCCATTTCAAGTGGAGGACAAAGAAGCGGCAGGCCTAATAAACTATCTACAGCAGATGAACAGTATCTGAAAGTCATGTCCTTACAAAATAATAAGTAGAAATCCAGCGAAGCCCTAACATAGGATCTGAGAGATGCATCTTGCCCTTCATTTTGTATGTATGACTCACTGAAACTTCATCAGAAATGGTCTCAGTGGAAGGGTGGCTAAGAAGAAAAGACATAAAATCAGCGGCAACAGGTTTTTGGTTGGAATGATCATTAATATGTATTTGTCTACAGCTATCTGCGAAACAAAGAAGAGCTTTGGGATGTCTTTCAAGACACCTGGAGTACTGAAGTCTACTTAAAGAAACTACAAGAGACTTCTATGTATGTCTGCAATGGTTGAACCTATTTTGCATTTTCTAACAATAATTAGAGAAACTAGGGGTGGCTTAAGACTTTTGCACAGCGCTATAAATATTATACATATATTTAAAATCCTTTATTGAACTACAAAGTAGCAAAAGGAAATAGCTCTGTGTTGTTATTAGCGCCCTAAAATCTGTGCACATTTTCCCTGTAAACAAACTGCATAATGAAAAAGAAAAAGTTTGATTTTTTCCCTCAGTCCTCCCTCATCTCATCTGCATCCATCACCTCCTCGGGGACTAATCATTTGAGGTGGATTTCACTTTGGTCTGTCCCTCTCACTGGGCAGCACAACATGTTCCAGCTGTTGTCAGGCCTTGTCGAAAGCACAACAGCCTGTAATAGGCTTAACACAGCGTCTGCTTTCTGCTCTGCTCAGATTGCTAATAAAGGTGCAATGTGTTCACTCTGATTTTAGTTCCATTGGCCAATTTGAGGTTTTCTCTGATTCGTGAGTGAGCAGATGTGCGTGTTATTGTTTGTCAGAGATTAAAATTTTGCATGAAATTTAGGTAAGGATGATAATTTATCTAGTTGGTTTTGTTTGAGGATGAGCATGAGCACAGAGGGAGAATTTTGTGTGTGGGAGTGAAGGAAAGTGAAAAAGAGCGAAAGAGACTTGTCACCACTAAAGAGGCTTCCAACATGCCATCATGGTTATCCTGGTGGCCATCTGAGCTCTCCAGAAAGCGAGAGATAGATTGACTGCAATAACAAGAGCCAGACGGCACAGAGAGAGGAGGAGGTGGAGGGCAAACAACTATCAGCTTGAGCAGCCCAGTCAGTCTCTAGCAGTGGATTTTAAAGGCCAGTCTCTCCCCAGACAAGAAGTGGGTGCCTCAGTTTTTTTCCCTGTG
Organism: Diplotaxodon limnothrissa; assembly: GCF_057381915.1. Classification (NCBI taxonomy): domain Eukaryota; kingdom Metazoa; phylum Chordata; class Actinopteri; order Cichliformes; family Cichlidae; genus Diplotaxodon; species Diplotaxodon limnothrissa. The sequence continues at coordinate 19,777,063 of NC_140616.1, forward strand.
TGTTGCAGGCATGCATTGTTAAGGGAACAGATTGAGGGGGAAAAAAAGCCCAACTCCATCACTCCTTCCTGCTCTCAGTTTACTTCATCCACTCTCACTCAATCAATGTGTACTCTGTTCGGATACTCCGGGGCCTGCTGTTTAAATGTTACCACAAGGAGTCTTGCCTATGCTTGCAGCATACTGAAGTCATCTTCATTCTCTCCACTTGTTCCCCCTGTTTTCACTTTCTTGTAGCACTTTTCCAAGTATCTGAACGAAAGCTTTGTCTGTTGGCTCCCTAAGACTGTGAATTACCTGTCAGCCTTATCTTCCCTTGGTCATTTAAGAAAGAGAAAGAAAAGGAGGCATGGTGGGTGATGTGTTACACCCCAGTGGACCTCTGAATTGCCCAAGAGTTCAGTGATGGGGAACAAATCGCTCTAGCTTCTTGAAGATCTTAGGTGCAGATGTATCCTGGAGAGATAAGCAGCAGGAAACACTGACCTTAAATGACACCACATGAACTCAAAGTAGCATGTGGTGAAGATATTATACCGTCACTGTCTTTATGCTGAAATTGTAGGCCTTCATTGGACTGCTGCAGACTAATTCAGTGCAGCAGTCCATACTCGTGATTCTTCCTCCTCTTCCGACGGTAGCTGGTATTGACAGCCATGACAGTTTAGAGGATTAGTTGGGTTTGTACATGGTGTAAGAGATAATCTTCTTTAGATCTGACCTATTGGGTGCTAACTCTATAGGGCTTTATAATGCCAAGCATATGTTTTAGCAATCGCTGGATTCATCCTGGCGCACATTTCCTCTCCTGGCTCGGGGATGTGAAAGTAATTCAGTGTGGAGTGTGTGCAGGAGGCAGCTGGTACAAGAGTCCAGCTTCATGTGCTGTGCCAGTGCTGGATGGACAGGAAAGCATGCTGCATGAGGCAGGCAGGGTGGATGTGTATCTGTGTACCTTTAAAAGGACTTCAACAGCATGCTACAGTAACACTAAGAAAAACAGTGGTTGTAGACCAAAATGCACAATCAAAATTTCTGCGAGAGCTTGCAGTGAAATTGCGACCATGCTGCCTTTGAGATGTTTGCTTTAAACACTCACAGCTAGTTGCTGTCTTCCAAGCAATTTTGATGCATCGAGATGGCAATAAAATAGAATTGACATGGAGTCAGTCTGCTCTCAGTGTGCTGTTGATTTGAGGTTGAATAGGGTCATTTTACATTGACGTTAGGATTTGTGATAATACTGCAAATTGCGAATGTGCTGCTGTCTAAATACACAGAAATTCACAATAACCAAAAGTTCACATCAACTAACTAAGAGTCCAGCTCTGAATTATACTTGCTTTAACCCTCTGTAACTATCGACAGATTATGGCGTAAACAGGCTGCGACGCTATTATGCAAGGTTTTGATTAAAATTAAATGATGCATGCAATTTATCACATGGAACAAGTAAAAATGCATTTTACCGTGACACAGAGAGAGAGACTATTTCCTCACAGGCTAATTGAGTGAGTGTAGTTTATGAGAAGCACAATAGCGCAGGCTAATGACATCGTACAGAGATCAGCAAGGACGAATATCAGTAGCTTTGTGTAAAGGCCATTGTGATGCAGATGTGACAGTGACAACGTGCTGAGATTTGACAGAAAACTTTGCTTTTAGGACTATAACTAGTACTGTAACCAGAATTCAACCAGTTGTCAGGAAGCTGGGTCAAGTCCCTTGTTATATATGGTTATTTGCAGTCCTTTGCTGATCTGTCTGAGATAGATTGCAGCCTGTCCAAGTTGGTATGTGACTCTTTGGAGACAGAAAAACTGGTCACCCAGAGGTTGAGGGTGTTGCATTTTCAACCTCTAGGAAACCATGAACAATGAAAAAAAAATCAGTTCAGTCATCAGGCAACCGCTGATGAAATATGCATGATGCTATTGTAATAACATGTGCATAAACTTAATTCATAAAGCCATATATTCTGAGGTGGGAGTTTGCTGTCAATGATCACCTGTGCTGTTGACCTTGTCAGGAAAAAATGAGCAGTAGTATGAGCAGAGCAGAGCAGAATGCTTCTGACATCAGATCAGGCTCTTCCCTCTCTGTTTCTCTCTATTGTCCTCTGTCTTTATCACTCGCCCTCGCATGTATGTGAATGTGCTATACAGGGCCTCAGGTTGCTGATTTGGGTTCAGTAAATTGCCATTAGATGAGGGACAGGTGCAGCTGCCTCTGGAGCGTTAACAAGGCATTTCATCATGGTTAGCTCCAGCCTGGTGCTCTGATCAGCTCTTGTTCTATTCTCAAAAACACGCATATGCACACCTACAGACGACAAGCATAGATACACCTTGGTGGCCTCTGCAGTGTCTTCCTGCGTGTAGTGACAGTGAGTTGGAAAATTTCACTCTCAAGCGTTTAGCTTATTATGCTTGTAGAAATGTGGCTGGCTCTTCGTAGGGAGGGCAGGTTAATTTACCTGTGGAAATTAATTAAGGAGTAATTAATTATCACTTAGGAATTTGAGTAATTGCTGAGCCTTAAAAAAACAGTCCCCAAAAGTGATCTTCTTTTTTTTAAATTATTCCTGAGTTTTTTTCTATTAAGGTTTATTAAGTGCATTTGGAATCATATTGTAAAGTGCCTTAAAAGGATGTTATATACTTCCTTTAATGCTCTGTAACTATTGCTGGATTATGGTATAAACAGGCATTGATGCATGCTCATCTTTAAAGGCGTGCTATTACCCAAGGTTTTGATTAAAATTAAATGATGCATGTAACTTATCACATGGAACAAGTAAAAATGTATTTCACCATGACACACGGAGAGGCTATTTCCTCACAGGCTAATTGACTTTAGTTTGTTACTAGCACAATAGCAGCAGGTTAATGTCATTGTACACTGAACAACAAGGATGAATATCAGTAGCTTTGTGTAAAGGTCATCGTGGAGGAGATGCAGTAGTGACAATAGTGTTGAGGAGCATTTGAAATAAACTGGTCTTTCTGTAATATACTGTCAATGGAAGGGTTGTGGTGCAATCTCATCGCACTGAAATCTTAAATATTAATCTGAGGGAGAAGATTTTTGTAAAAACAAATGCAACAACTCAGACTATTTATATATCTTTAAAAATATTTTCTAAATCCAGCAAGTGAATTCAAACACCTGTGAGGTTTTCGTGTTTGTGCTGTACGAAGGGCGCATGTTGTACGATTCTGTGATCAGACTGATATGCATCCCTTGAGTCCCATTTCTAGGTTCTTCTGCCATTAACCCCCACCCCACACCCAACACCAACAGCACACAAACCTTCCTTGGCTGTCTCCCAAGGCAGTCAAACAGATTACTACGGACGTTAACCCCATCGATCTGCTCCGAATGGCCTCCAAATGCCAGGAATTAGATTTCAGACTGGAGGAGAGGGAAATAAAGTGCTGTAGTATTTCTTACTGCTCTCCTACTGAGTTAAGTGCTGCTATACTTTCCCGTTGTAGCAGTTTTGGAGCTTATGTATGTTTTACATGAGAATGATATCTGTGACAGCTTTTACCCTATTTAGAATAAACTAGCATCAAAGATACAGACTCCATCCAAGTCCTGGTGGAAGCAAGTCTCACCACTCAGCAGCCATCTTTGAAATGCCTCTGGGCAGTTATTTGGGAATTTATTTTAAACACCCTACCTGAAAAAATGTGAAATGTCAGTGTCTGTGGAATGAAAACGGATTGAAAAAACACTTTTCCGCAGAAAAAGGGGAAATGCTGTGCTATTCGTGAGCACAGTTAATTAGGCTTCTTAAGTGTAAGTAAGCCATGAGAAGTACGACACTATGCTAACAAGTGGATATGCAAAGTTGTGGACCACCACCGTTTGTCTATGCAACAAAATGAGTGACTCTTTGGGGGCAGGGGCTGGATAGCCGCCATCTTTGCTGTTACAGTGTTCTCTGATAGATTTCTATTCACGAGTCCTTGAGTGCCACGTCTCTACCAAAACCTGTTTGTAACCTATTAGAAAGCCTCGAAAAAGTCATCACTATAGAACAGAGTTGTGCACAGAGAAAATGGTTGTGTATTGGAAACGAATGCCATTATGAGATTCAAAGATTTTAAATATAATCACTTAAAAACTACTTTAGGTTTGACATTTAAATTTACTTTTTCCCTACTTAATGGACTGTAGGCAAATGTGCATTGTGTGACTTCTAAGCATCACAGAGAGCCTGTGAATGAATCTCACGCTCACGAATTACTCTATTGTACGGAGCCCCTCTGATGACATGGTACAAAAAATAAATAAATTGTGGCCACGAAATATCATTTCGAGGCCACGAAATAGGTATAACGTGCCCACGAAATACTTATTTGTGGCCACGAAATACTATTTCGAGGGCACGAAACAGGTATAACGTGCCCACGAAATACTTATTTGTGGCCACGAAATACTATTTCGAGGGCACGAAATAGGTATAACGTGCGCACGAAATGCTAATTTGTGGGCACGAATTGGGTATAACGTGGCAACGAATTACGCATTTGTGGCCACGAAATAGATAACGTGCGCACATCTTATTGATAGAATTCCTGGACAGCTGCGTAGAGACACAAGCATAAAAGTAGGCTAAATACACCATGGACAGAGACAGTCTGATTGAGTTTTATTTCAGGCTGGGAATGAGCTACAAATGCATTTTGAAAAGCCTGGCAATGCAAGGAACCATCATTACGGAGAGACATTTAAACCGGATATTGAGAGCCAAGTCGCTTTACAGACGTAAGTACGACCTGGACGCCGGGATAGATTTTATTGTGAACCAACTGCAAGGGCCTGGGAAGGATCACGGTTATCGGTGGATGTTTACAAAGTGCAAACAACACGGCATTGCGATCAGGAAAGAAGACGTCAGGATCCTCATCTCTTTACTGGACCCAGTAGGTTCCCAGGTTCGCCAGACCAGACGTCTCAGAAGGAGGCAATATTTTGCTCAGGGGCCTAACTTTGTGTGGCACGTAGACTCTTATGACAAACTAAAGCCATATGGGATATGTATTAATGGATGCATCGACGGTTTCTCACGCAACATCATTTGGCTGCGGGCCGCACACACTAACAGTGACCCAAAGGTTATCGGAGGTTACTTTGTGGAAGCAGTGGAGAGTCGTGGGGGTTTCCCCAGGCTCGTACGAACTGACATGGGCACTGAGAACGTGTTGGTCAGAGACCTCCAGCGTTATTTACGGAGAAATGACGGGGATGATAGAGCAGGAGACAGAAGCTACGTCACAGGAGCAAGTACCGCAAACCAGAGAATTGAGAGCTGGTGGGGAGTGATGAGAAAAGAAGGAGTCGAGTCATGGATCAAGCTTCTAGGAGAACTGAAGGACGAAGGATTCTTCTTTGGGGATTTCATTGACAAAGCTCTGTCGCAGTTCTGCTTCATGCCAATCATTCAGGTAAATGACCCATATTATGATAACCAGTGGTGGTAATTAATTACATTAAATTAAGCTGTTTTAGCAGTAAGGGTAACAAAATAATTGTTTACGTTACCTTTACCGTACGGTAAATGCAATGTATTCCTAACGTTGTTGAAGGTCAACTGCGCTCTGTATGTGCGTAATGGAGGCTGAAGCATCAACCCAGCCAAAGTTTTTAAATCAGGGAACACTTTGCCAATTGAACTGATCAGAAGTCAGCACGACTTAAATGTTGTTTTTTTCTGATTGGAGGACATTATCCTTGTCTGCACTCATTCTGCATCAGCAGTTATGCTGCAGCTAACGATCTGTCACTGCCAGTCTGTCAAAAGCAGTCAGGCTTCACGCATCAGTAACTCTTCAGCGCTCTATCATTGGTACGTTCAGGTCTGAGATGATATTGGATCCCCTCATGGGATATATCTAATGTTGTGATCAATTAGACAAGAAGACCAAGTAGGCTAAAGTGTAGAATCATAGTTGTGTCACCAATGCTCCAAATGTTTCTTGAGCCTATAATTTTGTTATTGTGGAATAGATTAAAGCAATCCCATGTTTGATAAAGAACGGCTTTTTTTCTTAAAAATCACAGCACGTGTATGACATTATAGAATGAGTAGTTAAATAACTTTCAGCTGTGTCATTAGACATGTTCATGTTTAAAGATGTATAGAATGTAACAGAGAGGACAAAGTTTTGTACCAATGAGAATGGTTTACTGGTGTCTTTCAAAATACACCATACTCAAAAACAGGTTGTATTTTGCATATAATAACAGGATAAAATAACAGTTATTTCTAAAATGTTATACAAACCTCTTTACAATGTAACCAATCTCTGTAATTGACAACTTTTCTTCTAAACCCATTAGGAACATAAAGGTTCACATTCTTGTTTCTATTAAGATTTCTGCAAACATCTGAAATACTTTAATATAGAACATGCTTAATCAGTTGGAATATGGTATTTGTAATGGTGTTGTACTTATGTATGTATATACAGTAGAAAGCACTCAGCAATCTTCCAGTTTGTAGAACTGTTACTGTATGCTATATTGGAAATATTTGTTACTCTTCCTGTAGTAAAAAAGTATTAGAATGTTAAAATTAGTAATTTATTTTGGCACTAGCCAAAAACACAGTAACAATGTGTGCAGCAGGAACAGATGCACTTCTATGTTTAGTGTACGGATTCCTACCAGGTGAAGCACTGAAAATGTTATTTAAATATGTATATGTATTTTCAACTGGTGTTGTTTTGTGGTCTCATTCCCCAACCAATTTGTTGCCTTATTTTGTCCCCAACACTCACTGCTGCTTCTGCAAAATCAGAGTGCTAAGTGCTGTCTACTACAGGTAACTCCACTTTAAAAAACCTGAACATTCCCTTTAGCTTACTATTTTAATTGGGGGGAGAAACTAAGAAAGCACTTACTGACCAGATGAAAAAAAAGGCTGCACATGAAAAAGGCACAACGGGCTACACTGTTAAGAGAACTTAACCACCCAGTCTATTGAACATTCACATTCATTCCTTCATGTTACTGTTAACTACACCCGTGTTTCTATGAACTGTTAGGGTGGAAAACCTAAAACGTGTAGGGCAGAGTGCCTTGAGGACCAAGGTTGGGTAACACTGACCTACACCACATCCATCACCCACATAGAGCTTGCGAGAATGCTGTTAAATTCACTGCGAAAGTCTGGATAGCTGTGATAACCAAGGGGCAGCTTTAGTACACATCCACATGTGTGGGATTGTGGTCTGCGGAGGAAATCTGTAGTTTCTATGAACTCAATTAGTATGGCTTTATCCAACAGATTGGATCCTGTACAGAACCGCAGGAAAAGCTGAAGATAATTGAAATCAATTTCTCCAATGTACCTTTTCAGGTAACGAGAAACTGTTGACTGGGCAGCTGTCATCTCCTCTGGAAAGATTAGAAGCTCCTTCACTGTTTTTACAGTCGGTTTTTTTTCTGCTATGAAATGATGCAGTCCTTCTGGTGGGAGTAAACCAGCTACAGAACCCACAACGGGACGCCAGCACTTGATTACAAACATTGGGGCCTGAATAAGTACTTTGTGTCCTATCTGTGCCAAAACAGGGAGCAGTGTGTCCTTGGTAGGAACCTGCTTGCACTCATGTGCATCAAGTACTTCCAGCAATTCATCTGTATCCACTGAATTGAAGTCATCCAAAGCCTTCAGGAGAACAGATCGCTCTTCTTGTGAGACGTACAAAAGAAAGGAATCTTTTAAACTACTGGTTGTTGAGCCGTACAATATCTCCTCCAGAAAGGGTATTGCAAGCTTCACTGGGAAGTAACCAGCTTGCTTCCACCCTACAACAAACACTCTAGCTATAGCCTGCCATTCTTCACACTGAAAGTCATGCCGGATGAATGGGACTTTCACCTCAACTCCCAATGTGCAGCTGTCATAGAAATCCATCCAAAATTCTGTCAGGCAGTCCCGCAAAACACCACTTCCTTCCCCCTGTTCAAGCTCTCCATTTGGTAACAACATTTTGATATTGACCTCAGATGAAATAATGTTTGAGTCCTTAAAGGCACTGATCAAATCAGTAAGACAATGACCTCTTCTAACAGTTAGTATTACGGGACAAGATCGTGGTTCAGGGGGTGCTTGGTCAGGAATATTGGCCTCTCCTGTCAGCCCCGGTGAGAGAGACAATGTGTGATGAGGTGGATCAGACTCTTTTTCTGTAAACAGTGTTTCAGGGTTTAGTTCAACCACACTAATATCCACCCTGTTATCCCCACGAATAATAACAACTGCATCAGAATCTTCACTTTCACCTACATTTGGCAGACCATCCCATGGTAATGTGTCATTCAGTTCAAAATATCCACTTGTGGAAGCTCCATCATTAATTACAAAGTTTGATGGTTCTGAATTTATGTTTTCCGCCAACAGATCATCAGCGGCCTGATTAGGTTCATTGCCAGTGAGATCTACCACAGAGGGCTGGGTTATTGCATGATTGGCCTCTACGTCTTGGGGCTGCTGTTGTGTTTTCTTTCTGGTACACAGATAAAGTCGCAGAATTTTGACTTTACTTTGCTTATACAACTCATCAACTGTACTGGAAGCATCCACATGCATCTGTGAGCTCTCAATATGAGTTGAATAGTGTGAAAGACTTTTGTTTTTTTTTGAGGTGCCATTGGGGAAAAACAGATTTTCAGCCATAAGTTTGATATTTGACACTGTTTCATTTTTATCTACAGATAAATGCCTTGTTCCACCACCACTTACAGACTTCACCTGTTTGAACCCACCCTTCGACTCATCAAAATCCATCCAGCCAACCTCAATTCGTCTAACTGTTCGTTTTGCATTTGTATTTTCTGCCCACTGAGACAATTTCTTTTTAGGAGGCATTCCCTCAGTTCCTGTCAGTCTTTGTCGTAGCCTTGAGAGTATAGATTCTTTCCTGGATGGTGACGTCCGTGACAGTGTTGCTTGTCTGCAGAAGGCCACAGTGGAGACTCTATCGCCAACTTTGGGGATGTACTTTGCCAGGTCACTGTCTGTCATTAAGGGAATGACAGTTTCATCAATCTGAAAAATATAAATAACAAATTAATAAAATTGTCAATATTAAAAAAACAATGAATACATACAACTGCATATTTTAGAGTTGTTTTTTGCTATCTACTTTTGATAACAGATACTTTTGGTAATGTGGTACACATTTGTCCAACATAAGATGAACAAAAATTGCTTTTAAAATTACTCTTTAAACATATCACGTCATTAATTAATGTCACTGATTAAACACAAATATGAAATTCAATAAATTCTTTTAGAATGTGCATAGTAAATTGTGGATTGCGGCTTTCCGTTCAAAAACAAACACACAGACACACACGCACGCACACAGCAAAAGCTGCAGTGGCTTACATTCTCATCTTCAAGTTTCTTGATCACATCTTCTTCAACTTTGCGCTCTGTTAAGAATTCTCGCAGCCGAGTATCCATAGCTGACCTCTAAACCACATGAAAATAAAATTAGTATTTTTACACTCAGTTATAAATTTTATGTAGCAGATTTTTACATGATAGCCTACCTATAAAATCACTTTATCTATGGCAAATCAGAATTTGATAATGATTGTTTTATTACTTAGATATTATCTATGGTAATGAGGAATGGAGCGATTGTCTACTTGGAGTTTAAGTAGTTCAGCATGAGCAATGACAACCTGCATCAATACAAAATCATTCCGATCACTGTATGCTTTATTAGTTCCCTTGGCAACGTGATAACCGCAGTGAGCTACTGTAACTGCAAGGCTTCATCCGATACTGCGTTGAAAGCTACGGCTCATTTAGCATGTATTACCTTAACACGTGTGACTCACATGATGCTACTTTCAAAGGAGATGTTCAGCAAAAAAAAGGCAATTTTAAGATGCTTTCCATCTAAAACTGTTATTATTGTCCAGACCAGATTAGTTGCACCAGCTAGTATGGTGATGTGGCCAGGGTAAAAGAGAGACACCTTCGTGACACAGAGAACTAAGGTTTTATGTTGAACATACCTCATTTATTAGTAGCCTTCAGCCTTGCTCTACTTTGAAAGTGTGCTGCGGGGCCGCCGCACGTCCTACAGTTAAAAATGAGTTTACGGCTACATATTAGCACAACAAAACAACGTGTACTAACAACATGAGGATACAACATTTGAAACGTCAGCAGATACCATTTAGAACATAGTAACAATATAGGTCTGAATAAATAACTGCCGAATTGCGGGATAACAATATGAAATAAATATAAAATATAATACACTCACCTTAAGGACATCACCAACAGCAAGGACTCCGTACTATGGCTGACGCAGGTTCTAGTGAATGTGCCCTGGGATAATATATATATATATCATCAAGTGTTTCGTGGCCACAAATAAGTATTTCGTGGGCACGTTATACCTGTTTCGTGCCCTCGAAATAGTATTTCGTGGCCACAAATAAGTATTTCGTGGGCACGTTATACCTATTTCGTGGCCACAAATAAGTATTTCGTGGGCACGTTATACCTATTTCGTGGCCTCGAAATGATATTTCGTGGCCACAAATAAGTATTTCGTGGGCACGTTATACCTATTTCGTGGCCTCGAAATGATATTTCGTGGCCACAATTTATTTATTTTTTGTACCATGTCATCAGAGGGGCTCCGTACTATTGTGAGCTTATAATGGAGGGCAGGCTCATAACACTGGTTGAATGCTTTATTAGTGTATGGCTAATATCAGGCTTATACCTCTTCTCTCCTGTCTTTCTCACCCTCTATTCAACTGCTTGCTTCACCCACCATCACTTTCACTGTGTCGTTACTCTTTGTGGCTTATTATACTCGGCTGCCTCTCCTGTTTATCCTGCTTTGTCTGTCCAACTTCTACGGTGTTGCTGGAGATGAATAAGTATTGATTAATGTCTGGGTCGTTGTGCTACCTAACGAGAGACTAAATATAGCCATTGCTACAACGGCCCTGCCGCGGCACCTCACTCATCTAGCGCACAAAAGTGTGAATAGTCACGCCGTTGGCATGACAACACACTGGTCAAGGCTCTGTGAGCAGAGCACAGTAGATTGCGGGCATGCATGGCCTTCAGATTTAAGAGCACATGAATGAAAAGTGGAAAGCTGAATGATCAGCTGATGAAGTAATTTGCTGAAAGAGAAACAAGCCTCAATCAATCGCTTAAGTCATGTAATTGTTTAAGCCATTGATCAAGCAATAATCCAAAACACTCTTTAGTCCCAGCTGCTTAATTTTGCAAGTTTGCAAGATCTTTGGATATTTGTGATAGCTAGGAAAGAGAAGCAATTTAGAAATGTTCTTTGTTTGTTTGTTTCTTTCACAGTTTTCCTTCTCCATGCTTTACGGTGGTTGCAGTTCCTCCAAAGTCAAACTGAGGCCCACTCCAAAAAAAAGAGCAAATCCTCACAGATTTCCAGATCAAACTTCTTAATTCGAAGCAGAAATAAAAATGTTGACAGCATGGCACAAAAGCAGCTGTGGTTTTACAGCTAATATCCCCCTTTGTGTCACCTTTATAAGGAGGCAAGTTTTTCTGTTATACCCTTATCAGGACACAGCTGTTTAACTGTAAGTGTAAATGATCGCTCTCCTGCTAGGTATCACCTCACCTATGTGAACATTGTACTGCTTTCTGGTGTGGTTTTAATATAGCTACAAATACTAGCATTTAACTAACTGTGCAAAAGGACTGTGCAAAAAATCTGTTTGGGGGGGTCATTTTAGCATGTTGCTAATATATCATGCATAATTCAACCTAGATAGTAGATATAGATTTGATTTGATTTTTATGAAGTTAAAATGATAGGATACTTTTATAAAGTGTAACAGGTGTGTAAATGCGGAAAATATACCTCATACATACCACCTTATGATCTATTATCTTAGTCTGGTGCTAGGTGGTAGCTAGGCAACATGACTATGTCATAATATTTGAATTAGATGAGAACTATTAGCTCCTGCTGGTCCAAGAGGAGTTTTCGGGCAAAGAAACACGCATGAACAAAGAACTTGTGTGTTTTAGTCAGATGTTACTCAAATATTTGTTGATATTCTCAAATATCTTCTCTTCTGGACTCAATGCTAAAACTGAGGATTCAGAATATGAGTTCATAATCTGGTGGGTGACAACATGGAGGCTACGTTAACATGCTCTTGTCTTAACCAATGCACTTTGATGCATATGTATGCACATGTACTTGTACACAAGTAGACTGTGCTGTTGTTGCAAGACAGTTTTATTTGGTGCAGAAAGACTAAAGAACATTATTCTTTGCCACCTACAGTACATTGTCACTTCTCATAATAAATCAGCTTAAGCCTACTGTATCTCCAAGCCCTATTGTGCTCATGATGACAAGTTTAGTTGCCCACATTTCTTTTCATGTTGCTTGGTAACCAATTAAAAGTCACAATCCTTCAGTACCAGCCCACCTTGTTATGGCCAGATGCAGGGAAATGAATATTTTCTTTAATAGCCTGCTGTTTCATTCAGCTGTATTGCGAGGATAAGAAATACCCACTGTGTCTAATCACATCTTCTCCCTCTCATTTCACTCGAGGCATATTTGCAATTGTGTCTATTTTTGACCGCCATTATAGCATGGATTTTTCTCTACTGGGATGCATAGAGGAAAACGTATCTCTACCAGTTAACTGTCATCTACTTTAAAAACAACAAAGGCAACAAAAGAGTCTGAGTTGGTCCTAGCACATGATTAAATCCTACTGAATGCAAGAATGTTGGTCCAGCAGTTGATGGTGCGACTTACAAGGAAGTTGTTTGTGTCCTCCACTGCAGCTTGACCTGGCAAATGATTTGAGGTGTCCCAGATTATCATGTTCCTATCAAAAATAAGGGAAAAAGAAGAAAGAAACCATGGATACAAGGGCAGAAATGATCACGTAAAGTGAAGCCATGACACCTGCAACACAACTTAATAGCCTTGTTCACGTATCAAAGCATTTGTTGGTTAGAAATCTCATTCCTTCACATTCGATTTTCAGTTTTTCAATCTGCGTTGTGGAGCGCGTTTGCTCAGTGGAAAATTTCATTCAGTAGCTGGTTGATGGCTAACAAGGTCAAATGACTCTCCGGATAAGATGGACTGTGTCAGAGGAAACAAATACAGACATATACACACACCACCTGCCAGTCAGTCACTCCATCTCTGAATTGAGTAGCAATAATAGAAGATTGAGGTTTGGAGTGTTTACTGCTGATAGGAATATCATTACAACTGTGGAAATCAAAGAATCGCAGCAAAACCGGTTAGCCAGTTCATATAACAATCAATTGAAACCTACACAGTGTTTTTCCCTCTCTGCTCATTTTTCTCTCTCTCCTCCTTTCACACAATCTTTTCCTCTTGTTGCTATAGTGACGTAAAATGGCTGCATTTTGCAGCGTTGGGCTGGAGCAGGGGAACGCTCCTGCAGCCTGTGAGCTACATTGTTTTACATTTGACTTATCACTTCCTTTCCCCGTTACCATTACTGTTTTTACAACAATAACTAAATACAAAGATCCCCTTTCTCCATGACTTCATCTTCTCTCTTCATCTTCTGCCTCGCTGTAGCTCACGACGCCTCTCTCTGTGTTTGCAGTGCGACAATGCCAAGGGGCTGAGGGCCTTCTTTGATGCCATTTGTTACGGGCCCAAACACCTGATGATCTTCGGCGGCGTCTGCCCCTCTGTAACATCCATCATTGCAGAGTCCTTGGAAGGATGGAATCTGGTGCAGGTAGGAGCTGTACTCCATGTCATCATGCACGAGTGTGTATGACTGTGTACAGTATGTAGTCTTAATATCATGTTATTACACGTGAACTCCTGTCTACACACTTTAAAAAAAGAAATCTGGGTATTTCCAGGAAACCTGACTTTGGTGTTTAAAAGCTGCTTAGGTTCTAGAAATTCCTATTCTGTAGGTGTTTTGGTGGACAGATAGGTCTTAAGATTTCAAAGGGGTTCCAACTCATAGCTTAATCCTTCATTAACCTTGCCAGGGTGAATGTCTAATTGGCAATGCTGTAATCCTCGAAATCCCCCTCCCATTTTACAATCAGAGGCAGAGTCAAAATGGTTTGAACCAACAGTACCATGACCAAAAATCAGTTGTGAAAAATGTGAGAACCATTTTACTTAACACTTAGGCTTAAGTAGAGGAAACACGTTATAAAATGATTGTCAAATCATGAGACAGACTGATCACATTGCAGTAAAATGTTGCCTTGCACAGGTGAAAAGATATATTTTGGGGTGTTTTATGATTGGTATGAGCTAAAGTGTTTTGGCCAATAAACTTCTTAGGCAATATAATAAAAGTGATCCTGTCATACTGCTTCCTTCCAATTTCTAAATAGCATTTTGTGCCATTAACTGTTGTGAGTTACGTGTTGTGGTTGCTCTGTGTGGATATTAAACGTCACTAATTCTTGTATCGGGAAAACTTTTGACCCCCAGAGTTATTGCTTGTGCCTACATTTGCTCTACCAAAGAGGGGAAACGCATGCTTTCAAAGAATACAATTCATTGTCTGCAAATGCTGCAAAGGTTATCAAGCACAGATAAGAAAGAAGTGGAGTTTGTGCTTGGAAGAGATAGTGTAATTCAAGAGGCTGTGTTTTGAACTGAATGTCACATTACGTGGAATATATTTCCTCCCTTTGCGGTTGCTGTGAATGCTTTACACAGTCCGTTTTTTGCTCACTGTCTTGTTCGGGTCACTCATGAGTGAAAAGAGTTGGGAATAAAAGGATGACTAATTGTTTTGGGGGGTTTTTTACGCTGTGTTTGCTTTCTTTTGGTGGTAATGATCCCAGTTGAGAAAGATGGTTCAGGTCATAGTTGAATGTTAAGTGTTTATCTGTTGGTTTGCATGTATGTCTAATTGCTTATCTATTCACTTGCTTTTTTTTTGACAGTGATACCTTAGAGATGCAATCTTCTGCTCTGCAGAACACTGTGTTGGTACAGTTTGTTCCACAGAGCACTTTACCAAGTAGCCCATTTTCTGCTGTCATTACAAAGAGCAACACCAACAAATTCATGTCAGCCTGATCCCAAATGCACACAGTGACTATGTCTGAATATCACATAGCAAGTGACTGGGAGAGAGTTTTAAATGAATAGCTAAAACCAAAGCAATCAAATAGCCTTTTCTTTTTGGGACAGCAGACATGCAGGTGCAAGGAAACTTTGATTAAATAAATTTTTCAATCAGCATCTGTCCAGCATAATACTAAGACTTAACTTATCTTGTTACAGGTGTCTTTTTAAAAGCACGAGTCATAATTATCTGCTGTTTTTTTTTTTTAAATTAAAGGATCTAATCTGTGTGCATCTCTTTATAGGCAAGTAGGTGTTTATATATAGAATTGTACATTCTCGTTTGTAGGTGTGGTATCAGAAGTTGAGGTTACTGTTCTCAGATGCGAGCTATCTTTGCAGGCCTAAGCTGCATCCTCATTAGAGTATGAGTCATCAACCAGCCATACTGTGAGCTGGAAATCTGCTCAATATTTGTCCCTGGACATAGAAAACACACCACATAGGTTTTGTTTGTTTTACAGACCCTAAATGCAGAGTAAGGTGGCAGCTTTCTATTTCGTTAGCTGGAGCGTGCATTGAGGTTAGTTAGACACAGGCCTGTGTGCTCCTAATCAGTGTTTTCTGCACACGGTGTTTGTGTATATGCATGTGTGTGAAACTGAGTGAAGGCTTACATTATTATGAGAGACATGCAACTTGTTTGGTGGTATTACTTCAAACTAAAAACAGGGGTTGAAAAAGAGGGATTGAAAGGAAGGGTCTAACAAAGGGAACCCAAAGAGGAATGGGAGAGGGGATGAGAAATGATGAAACGAGAAAGGTTTGAATCCTGCACCTCACAATTTTTAATGTGCCATGTCAATGGGAGTCTGTTTTTAAAGCTGTGAATTCTGTCACCCTGCTTACTTATTACCAAGCCCTGGCACTGCTTCTACAAAACTTGAGCTGGAGAATTTTCCATCGTGATTTTATGGGCCAGGCTTAACAAGCTCATCATTTCCACATCAAAACAGGGAGCTGGCAGATACTATCTACAGTGGCGATAGCTGAGAGAACAACTACTCCTGTAAGAAGCTTAGTCATACACCCATAAAAATAGCGTTCAATCAGTGTTGATGCCTAATGAAGTCAGCTTGAAACGGCTCAACAAAAATAAACTCTGACTGCACGTCCTTTCACTGCAGTCTACACGCAAGACTTGGATGTACATACTTGCATTTAATGCAGAGCAGATGTAGATCAGTGTTTATAATTTTTAGCCAGAGATTCAGTAGCCAGTATTTTCTTATTGGCAATCAATAAAATGGTGTCTACAAACATAAGAGACCTCCTGTAAGAGTGTTAGGGATAAGCAGAGTTATGAAACGATGGAGGAAAGAGCAAAAAATATTCAAGAAGCCAATTTGTACAGTAACTTATCTTCTCTGCGCAATTTGACAGTTTATCCATGATAAAGCCAAAACCTCAAGCCATGATCCCTTCAAAAATAGTTTTCTGCATTCTGTGTTACAATTTAATTATCAACTTTCCCCCTTGCAAATCCCGAGAGCTCAGTCAGCAGAAAAGTTCCACTAACTGTTCCTAGTATATCAGTCTGCAGAAATACCACAAAACGAATGAGTGCAGACCAATGCCAAGATAGTTAAAGAACATAAATGTCATTTTTTGTAACTGTTCCCCTCTCAAATCTGTTCATTTTTAAAAATACTTAACTAAAATCAGACAATGGGATAACACTATTAGTGGCTGTGGGTGCTGTGTGGTTATCACCTGGTCTCTGCTTTGCAGTTGGACAGACTTTAAATAAAAGGTAGACGTAGCCACCATAATTTCACCAATTTGTTTGAAGCCTCAAACTGAATGAGATGCAATGACTGAGAAACGTATGCACTCTCATATAAGTAGCCACTTATAATTGACAAGGTAGCCACACCGTAAAGAACACCCTGCTTCGGGGTTATTTGACTCTAAATGAGGCCATGAAAAAAAAGCAATTGAGATTATGAACTCAATAAGAAAATGTTTACTGATGTCATAAATCCAGTGAGAAACTGGGTCATTTTTCCAATATCTAATTTTTTGCTCTCAGAGGAGTCGACCCTTGCTGCCTTTTAAAAGGCCCAGAGTGAGACTATGTCCACCTTTTATAAAAGCCTGGTGGTCAGCGGTCCCCTTTAAAAATTTAAGAGTCTTTTGCTGGAGGTAAATGAAAAAAAAAAATCCAGCATGTATCACATCTAGATGGTGACCAGTCTGCTAGTAGCATATTGTTACGCTTTTCCTGTACAGTACTAGAGGACTGATGCGTTCAGCGGATGTTTGGATTCTGACTCATGGCTCGTGTCGGTGATGGCTGTTGGCCGACCTCCTTCCCCAAGCGGCTTTGCTAGGCTCTTTATTTACAGTCACATTTTGTAATGCGTACTGTACATGTGCTAAAATGACTGCCCAAGGAAATTAAAATGGTGGATAAGAATACTACCCGGGCCAGTGGACAGATGGCGTGGAATAGATTGAGGGAATGATGGAGGAACAGACAGGCAGGGGCAGAAAGACTTTAATAGGCTAAAATTGAAATTCAAAGAAGCGGGGCAAGACGCAGCTGCGTTTGTGAGCCGCTATCAGCCACAAATGCAGCTGATTGCTGTGTTTTTATATCTGTGAGACAATGGATGTTGAAGCCATCTTCTTGGCAACCATCTTGGTGAGTGATTAACCTTGTGTTCTCCTCACCATGAAATTATATAATGCCAGAAAGCATTTGGCAAGGTTTTTAAATAGTTGCTGGCACAGATATCTGCAGCATGCTCTTCACGCTCTCTCTCTCCTTTTCCCCCCCATCGTTTTAAGTTCGGAGGTCTTTTTTTCTTCTTCGCAGCAGCAGTTGCGCCTATTTTCTGTAAATGGTTCACTGCGTGCCAGGAAGTAGCTATGGCCCATCCTGGCTCCAGTTGCTTGCCCCTGCTCACTCACCAATTAGGCCTATCAGCGGTCGCACTGTTCATTTTTCAGCCACGTCAAGTGTGTAATGAAAAATTATGCTTCCTGATCATTTTGCCTCTTGTAATTTGGTCGAGAAAGAAAAGACAAAGGAGCCCCGTCCTTCATAACTGATAAATCTGATACATGTTTTAGAGCACAGCTTTGGTGACATGTTTTATATGTTAATTGCAAAGCAAACTAGGTTAAACATGAACAGAAATCCTACCTCACCATTAGCTCTGTCACTGTTTTTAGATGAGCTATTCCCCAGTGTCCCTCGCCGTGATGTAAAGCGCTAAACCTGTGATTTATTTATCTTCCGGGGACACTGAATAATGAAGTCAATATTTTGGAGGAGGAAAAAGTGGATGCGCTTTCTGAAAGTATTTTGGTCAAGACCTGGACATAGAGCTAATATTTACCCGCATATGAAGCTCATTTTTCTTCGGCATCTTCCATATTGATTGGCAACGCTTCATTAAACCAGGCAATTTAGGGATACAGAAGTTGCATCCCTCCTTTATGAGTGCAGCATTGTTGTCTTTTAAGGCTGCACTATCTCTTTGGTGTCTTTTTCCCCCCCAGTTTTATTTTGTTCACTTTCCTTGAGTGCTACACTGGGTGTTTCAATAAAACATGCGATGCCTAGCACTGCAGTATTCTGCCTTACTTACGTCAAATCCTCCTGTGTACCGTATCAATATTTCATCACTTTCAGAGTTTAGGCTAAAATAACAGAGTGCACGGGCAGAGCTGGTGTGAGCATCACAACAGATCATCATATATCGCAAAATTACACGTGTGAAGTCCAGTTTATTATTTCGCCCGTGTTCTGAGTGCGTTCTTTGTTTTAGTCAGTGGGTGAGTAAAAGTTTCATGACTTCCCCAAATGCTTTCTGCTTGCTAAGTAGTAGCACAGTCTGATTTCTGATCATCAATATCTTCCTTGATGTTGGGCCCTCGTGAAGAGGACTATATGAGAAAAAAATACAAACTGCTTGACAGAACAAAAAAGGCGACACCCGGGGGAAGTAAGAAGTGGTGTCCCTCACTCTCTCTGAGCCAAGATTAGATTTAAGTTATTGCCTGAACTGGCCGGAGAAGCGCTTGACGTCACTGTTACCTTTGAACGGACAGAGGCTTGATTCTGTTGTGTAATGCACAGGCCTATATGTGGAGTTAACATTTGGAAAACGAGTGGGAGGATGAGTCAACAGCCTTTGTCATAAGCTGTGAACTAGTCCAGATTTATGGGACAGACTGCTGATGAGGTTAAACGAGGGAAATGTTGACATTTAAAGCAATGCCAATTCTAAAGCAAAACAGCCATATTCTCAACAGCTACTTTATTAGGTACACCGTGTCAGCACTATGTCGTACTCCATTTTTGCCTTAATTTGTCATGGCACAGATTCAACAAGGTGCTGGACACGTGCCTCAGAGATTTTGGTCTGTATTGACATGATAGCATCACACAGTTACTGTAGATTTGTCATTTACACATCCACGATATGAATCTCCCATAACACTGCATTGAAAATGTGCTCTTTTGGATTGAGATCAGTGACTGTGGAGGTCATTTGAGTGCAGTGAACTCATTGAAATGTACAAGAAACCAGTTTGAGATCATTTGAGCTTTGTGACATGGTGTGTTATCCTGCCGGAAGCAGCCATCAGAGATGGGTTTACTGTGGTCATAAAGGGATGGACTTGGTTAGCAATAATAGTCTAGTAGGCTGTGCTAAGTGATGCTCACTTTGTACCAAAGTGTGCCACGAAAATATCCCCTATGCTGTTATACCATCAGCAGCAGCCTGAGCTGTTGATACAAGAAAGGATGGATCTATTCTTTTATGTTGTTTACAAAATTGCGACCCTGTGATTCACATCGATACTCATTAGAGCGGGCAACATTTTTCAGTTTTATATTGTCCAGTTTTAGTGAGCCAGTATGAATTGTAGGCTCAGTTTCCTAATCCTACACGACACCCATTGTGCTCTTGTGCTGCTATAGCCCCTCTGCTTCAAGGTTCGACATGCTGTGTGAGATGCTCTCCTGCAAACCTTGGTGGTAATGAGTGGTTATTTGTGTCACTGTTACCCGTCTATCAGTTACAAGCAGTGTGGCGAGTCTCCGCCTGTCACCTCTGGCATCTTCACCCAGAGAACTGGCGCTCACTGGATATTTTTTCTCTTTTTTGGATTCTTCTGTGTAAATCAAAGTGATGATTGTGCAGGACAATCCCAGCCGATCAGCAGTTTCTTAAAAACTCATTCTGATGCCCAATTTGAACTTCAGCAGATCCTCTTGACCACAGGTGTCGAACTCCAGGCCTCGAGGGCCGGTGTCCTGCAGGTTTCATGTGTGTCCTTGATTCAACACAGCTGATTTAAATGGCTAAATGACCTCCTCAACATGTCTTGAAGTTCTCCAGAGGCCTGGTAATGAACTCATCATGTGATTCAGGTGTGTTGACCCAGGGTGAGATCTGAAACCTGCAGGACACCGGCCCTCGAGGCCTGGAGTTCGACACCCCTGCTCTTGACCATGTCTACATGCAAAAATGCACTGAGCTGCATGTGCACTTTGGCAGCTGGTGAGTGTATGTAAAAATAGGAAGACTTCGTATGTGTTTTTTCATTGAGTGACTGTGTCAGAGTTTCTGTAATTTGTCACCAGAGGCAACAACAACAAAAAAAAAAATGGGGCTGAAGAAAAGATTAATTACATGCTTTACTGTGCATTAATCAGACATGCTTGGTCATGAATGCTGTGTGCTGTTGGAGAAACACCAGCATGTAGCGTAAAGCAGATCTCTCTCTCTCTCTCTCACACACACACTCACACACACACACACACACACACAGTTGTACCTATTCACAGTGTCGAATGCACGCGATTTGACAGGAAACACAGTCATTAGTTAATTAGGAACATTTGTTGAATACGGCGCTAACGTGTTGCAACTGTTGGTGTCACATATTGAATAAACATGCTAGTTCAGAGGCACTCAAAAAGAACAAGAGCTTTGACAGAAGCTCTTGCTGCTTCTTTTCTTCCTGAGGAAGTGGAAACAACAAGTGGAAACAGTTCTTCTTTCTTGCTCTTTATCACTGACACAACTCTTCAACACCAAGGTCTACGAGACACATTCAAAAAGAATACACAATGAGTACATGCTGAATTCCACCCTGGCATTCGAGTATCATTCTCCCAGTAGTTTTCTGGTGGAGGGTGTGTAAAAAGAAAATCATCGTGTCACATTCATAGCACTAATGATGGTGCGGGACGTGCCAGCCACAAGCACCAATAAACAAACTAGATGCATTCATAGTTCGTGCTTGTTTTTGATGTTTCGCACAGGGACTTTAACATGCACACCCACCCACCCCTCTTTTTGTGTGCCCCCCAATCCCGGTTCTTTTCCCGTTTCTCACTTTTCTCTTTTGGGGTTTCCAGGCTTTGATATTTCTTATTTAGGTCATAGACTCCATAGCACTTTGAAAAGATAGCTGGGTGTATACAACTTTCCCTTCTAGATGAAAATAAAGCTTTGAACAAGAAAATCCTCTAATAAATTTAATTTGTTATTAATCTTTATCTAAAATTAATTGACTGTAATAACTTGAGATCAGACGCATGTAAAAGTTGACTCTGCTTTGATTTAGCAGGACAATATGCATCTTTCTTTTTTTTTTAGCAAGATACTTCACTTTTTTAATCAGGCTACAATATAGTTAGTTTTTAAAAAGGCACCACAAGAGAGAACCTGAAGGAGAAATTATTTCAGGGCACAGTGTAGAAACAAAAAGAGAACTCAGCAGAAAAAACATACATTAGGCAACACAAACACAAGTATTTTAAAGATATTTTAGAGGGTAAAATCAAGGTTTATTCCAAAATATCAGCAAAAGAATGCCAGGAATACAAATAATTTCACAGTAGGAGTAAATAAAGAAGACAAACAAGTTTGGAAAAGAAGGTTTTCTTAGTTGCAAAGTAGAGAAAATCCAGTAAAACCAATGTCATTAATCTATAACTTGCCTCTGTGGTTTATATCACAGTTTTGGATTATGCCTAATGTTGGTGTCTGTGTACCTCTTGAGGTGAACAACTTTTTGGTCTTTTCTTGAATCTAATTAATGGTATTTAGGCCGTTTTAAAAAACGATTTTTTTAACATTTCATGTAGTCAGAAAACCTTTACAAACCCCTTAAAAGAATGTTGTTACCCCATTCAACTCCATTTCCTTCAGTTTTTTTCCTCCACTTTAAGGACAGTTTAGAATCACGGAACCCAAAAATTTGTTGTTGGAAATGAGCTTCTCTGAGGCAGGCATTAGGAAGATCCTTTGAAACTATATCAAAAACAAGGGCAGACTAGCTGAGCAATTGAACATCAAAGAGAACCCAGCTCCATTACAAGCCATTAAAACCATAACGGCTGCTTGGAAAGAGTGAAGCTTAGAGGATCGATAAAGGGCAGTTTAACTGTCTGACACAGCTCACTAATAACTGAGGCATCAACTCTCATTCAGAGAGAGACTGAAGGAGAGAGAGGGGGGGGGGGGGGGGGGGAATAAAATGAATGAGAGAGAAAAAAATAGAAGTTAGTGGATAAGAGAGCGGAAATGGAAAGCGGGAAAGACTCTTATTACTGAGTGCTTTCCATCCTCCATTGCTCCCCTTTGTCTTCCTTCTCTCACCAATCCCTGATGTACAGTATTCTTGTACTGTGATGATATAACCTGATTTTACAGTATAATTCTTTCCCTATACACACAGCACACATTAGCACCAACACGCTATCGAACTAGATGATGAGCATCTACTTATGCAGACGGGAAAACTGCTTTAACTTATGATGTATATATTTTCATTCCTGCTTTTAATTTCAAACATAGCAACATGTACAGCAAAGTATTGCACAATAAGCAGCTGTGCATGTGATGCTTGCACGAACCTATTATGCTAACTGCACTCAAACTGTAATATCACTCCCATATAAAATTGCACCCATCTGAAAACTGATGAAAGTGTTTTGTTTGACAAACACCAGATCTAGGCAGAGAGGCTTAAAGATTCTCTCCACCTCCTTACTTGATTAAATTCCTTTTCCCTTTTTGTCACTTTATTCTGCCGTTCTTTCCTCCCACGCGATCCTCTTTCTCTTTATCGGGGCATCAGAATGCGGAAGCGTTAAGCCTCCTTGAGATTGATACTGAGCTCAATGCTATTTTTATTCCCTACTGGTGCAGTCATTGAATACCTTTCCTTTTCACCTGCGGCTACAAATGGAATCCAGTATGATAAGTCATGATAAACGATAATGTCTTTCTAGCTTTAGGCCACTTTAACTTATTCCCAAAAGACGAACACCTAACAAAATTGTGTAAACGCTATTTTCTGGCTATATTCGCATACAAAGTTACACAGGTCATTCATATCTTTGATTGTTTTAAAGATCGAATACCCTTTGTGTAGTTATTTCTCCAGTTTTCATCAATGCTAGTTCTTTTTCTATCTTAAATGATTCTGTATAGGTTCCATGGTGAAGACACGCTTCTCTTTAGGCTAACAACTTTTCTCGAATCCTACTGCCAGTTGGTGTCCTCTTTGAACAGCTGTGGCACTCAGGCTTAGATTCAGGCAGACAAACAATTGCTCAGATGAATAAATAAACTAGCCCATACTTGCACAGATGCCGAAGCAGATATGTGCATGTGCAATTTGCATGTAGACTGGCTTGCACATTTCCCAATGCCATCGCTCACATCACTCTCTCTCTCCCTTCTTTTCTTTCTAGTCCTCTTCGCTCTCTCTCTCTCTCGCTCTTTTTCCTCCCCCATCTCAGTCTTTCCTGTAACAAAAGGGGTCTTCCTTTTCAAAGGGCCTCAGAAAACCTTGGGCACAAAAAGCAGGAATTGCTATAATTGGCAAAAACGTGGTGAAGCGTTTGGCATGAGGAACTCTCATATTCCAATTATGCTGACAGAAATATGGGCTTGCACCATTTCAGAATGCAGACAAACATGGCAAGGAAACTACTCACTACTCATGAATAGTCATAACATGCTCTCTGCTGCATTACGGTGAGTTTAAGTGTCACATTTGTCAAAAGATTTTGCTTTGTAGCCGCAGCATCACATTCACATGCAAATCGGTAGCATGATGTGCATGCTGAAAATGACAGGGCAGTTTCTTTGTGTAGCACGAAGGTAGACAACTTCAAATTGAACCCTTTAAAGTTTGCTTTATGGTTTCTACCTGATACCGTTATGTTGCTTTACGGCAGGCATTTCTTTATGATTCTATCCTTCACAGCATGCATACGAGATTGAAAATGTAACACATCTACCAGTATATTTCCCCGCGCCCCACAGAATGTTTTGGTTTATTTGAAGCACAGTAGCTACTCAAAATACACTCTCATATCATCTGATGTCCTGCTGGAAGGTGAACCTCCGCCCCAGTATCAAGTCTTTTACAGACTCCAAGAGGTTTTCTTCCAAGATTGCCCTGTATTTGGCTCCATCCATCTTGGTGTGTTCAGAGTGATGTGCAGAGTTAGTTTTCTGCCACACATAGCGTTTTGCATTTTGGCCAAAAAGTTCCATTTTGGTCTCATCTGACCAGATCACCTTCTTCCACATGTTTGCTGTGTCCCCCACATGGCTTGTGGCAAACTCCAAACGGGACATCTTATGGTTTTCTGTTAACAATGGCTTTCTTCTTGCCACTCTTCCATAAAAACCAACTTTGTGCAGTGCACGACTAATAGTTGTCCTATGGACAGATTCCCCACCTGAGCTGTAGATCTCTGCAGCTCATCCAGAGTCACCATGGGCCTCTTGGCTGCATTTCTGATCAGCGCTCTCCTTGTTCAGCCTGTGAGTTTAGGTGGACGGCCTTGTCTTGGTAGGTATACAGTTGTGCCATACTCCTTCTATTTCTGAATGATGGCTTAAACAGTGCTCTGTGGGATGTTCAAAGCTTGGGAAATCTTTTTGTAGCCTAAGCCTGCTTTAAATTTCTCAATATCTTTATACCTGACCTGTCTGGTGTGTTCTTTGGACTTCATGATGTTGTTGCTCCCAATATTCTCTTAGACAACCTCTGAGGCCGTCACAGAGCAGCTGTATTTGTACTGACATTAGATCACACACAGGTGCACTCTATTAGCACTCATCAGGCAATGTCTATGGGCAACTGACAGCACTCTGAATAATTACGCACACCCCACTTTGCAGTTATTTATTTGTAAAAAATGTTTGGAAGCATGTATGATTTTCGTTCCACTTCTCACATGTACACCACTTTGTATTGGTCTTTCACGTGGAAATCCAATACAATTGATTCATGTTTGTGGCTGTAATGTGACAAAATGTGGGAAAGTTCAAGGGGGGGCGAATACTTTTGAAAGCCACTGTACATTTTTATTGCTATGCAGATGATATAAGAATGTCTTAAGAATGCAAGAATGTCTTAACACAATAAAGACCTGGATGACCTCCAATTTCATCTTTCTAAATTCAGATATAAATCTATTCCATGGGATTTTTTAAAATCTATTTTTTGTTCTGCCTTCTTCCCATCAGCCCCAACCGGTTCTGCTCGAGTTTTCTTCTTGTTAAAAGGGAGTTTCTTCTTCCCACTGTTGCCAATTCCTTGTTCACAGGGGGTTGTTTGATTGTTTGGGTTTTCTCTATTGTAGAATCTTTACCTTACAATATAAAGTGCTTTGAGGCAACTCCTGTTGTGATTTGGTGCTATATAAATAACAGTGAATTGAACTGAATTAATAATGAATTTATGGAAATACACTTGGTTTAAGTGCCGCAGACCTAATTTCCTGTCAACAAAATCATTAATAAATAACAAAACTCAGCATAACAGATTTTCTGTTTAGCAAGTTGATTTCTATCCACATTGGAGATCTTAGTCTGGAATTTGTTAAGAAGACGAGCTGTCTAAACAGCTGCAAGAATACTGGAAGGTCTTCTACACACTATATAGCTGCCATTGCTTTGGGGTATGTGAAGTGTGTTTTATATATAAATACCCTGAGTTGCTGGCAGCACTGCACAGTGCACTGTTTAAAATTTTAATTCAAACCTTTTAGTGGTTTGCAAGCAGGAGGGCCTGGGAGACAAAGCAGGGAGAGCAGCACAGCCAGCTCATTAGTGCAGAGTGGAGTTTGTCTGTCTTTGAACATGTCTCTCTCACACTCATCGGTGTGCCTACAATAAACTTACGTATGGCTATGTGCACAAAAAAACATCACACAGGTGCACAGATGATTCCGTGCCCAAACAAAAACACATGTACTGTGTATGTATGTGGCTTTTCTCATACATATACCTCCACATTATAACGCAAGCTGCCTTGTTGTGTATTCGCATATCTGATGACTGCTGAACTCCACAGGTTGGCAGAAGAAAAAAGGGAAAGTGGGGCAGAATGTTCTTAAACACTGAGCTCAAAATGTGCATATGGTTGGATCTCCTTGAACAACAACGCATATACACACACTCACAGACTCACTGTCTAGGTAGATGCATTCTCAGCTTGTACCAACCTTTAAATTTATAAATACCCCTGTGGTATTAAAAGCGAGTTTGTGTTTGATGTGGAGCTCTGAGCTTTTTTACATCCTAATGCATCAGAACTGTTTCCTGTCATGCTGTCTTCTGTTGGCTGCTGCTTTTTAGCTACTGCTATCTTTTAAAAACAAAAAATGACTTGACTTAGAACTAACTTCCATCATACAACAATAGATTTTACTTGATAGAACTTGTTTCAGTGTTATTTAGTGTTTTGTAATGTTAACCATGCTATATATTGGGTTTTAGCAGGTTTTGTCACATCTGCTGCTTTGTCTTCTTTTTTTAGATACATTTCATGCATTAAACATGGAGATAGTTTTTTTTTTGGGTTCTGTTAAGCTGAATGTCATTATTTTATTCATGCATGAATAATTATCTGCATCTGTTTATTTATTTTTAAGATTTAGCAAAAAAATATATAAATGGATCTTGGTTCTGGGTACAATATAAGACTCACAAACAACTGTAAGTTTTTAATATGATTAGCTTGTTGTGTGGATGCCGAAAGGCATCCACACTATTGTTTACCTGTTTCTCTTTATTCTTTATCCTTTATTATTCTTCAAGTTGCCACTTTCTTTGCCGCTTAACTACTCCCTCAGTTTTCAGCCGTTTTTCACCATTCAAACTCTAAACTGTTCAGCTCTTTCTCCTGATGCCTGCTATGACTTTTGGTAGTCATAACTTTTATACTTTTTCAGATATTAAGCTTTTTATGTCATTTTTTGGCCCATTTTGCTGAATAGGACCACATTATCAGTGTGATCACAGGTTTTGCTTGCTTGGCTGAGCCATGTTTTAGCTCAGTGAGATAAGCAGCCGTTCTCAGAGTAGGAGGCCCGGGTTCAAATCCAGGTTGTGGCAACATTTCTTTCACTTAACAGTTAAACTTTTTTAACTCTTTTCAACACAAATTTCAGCTTTTTCACCGCTTATCAGCACAATTTTCAGTTTTTTCTGATGTTTTCAGCACAAATCCAAGCTTTTTAAGCTGTTTTCAGCAAAAAAACTCTTTTCAGCAGAAATTCTGCTCATTCAACTCTTTTCAGCAGAAATTCTGCTGATTAAACTCTTTTCAGCAGAAATTCTTCTTATTCACCTCTTATCAGCACAATTCTCAGCCTCTTCTGCTCATTTCAGCACAATTATCAGTCTCTCCACCTCGTCTTTGTCAGAAAGATGTTGGCGCAGTGAGATGAGAACCTGCCTTGAGTACCAGAAGGGCCAGGTTCAAATCCTGCTCAGAGCAACATTCTTTGCTTTTTTTTTTTCAATTTTTTCAGCTTTTTTCAGCAGACATCTTCAGCGTTAAGGCATCCACACAGCATTTTCGCAGGAAATGCAAATTTTTCTAGTTTAATATTATGCCCCTGTTACGGGTCCCAAGGATGAAGACCACGATGACAAATATGTTACCTGTAAAAGCAGGTGAAGAGCGGAGTAAGGAAGACACGATGCGTCTCTGCTTTCCTCCAGAACGTGTCTGAGGAAGCAGCGGAAGGTGGGCTCCACTTACTGCACCCCGAAACCCCGGAGCAAGCACCAAAGTTCCGCCCTCACTGCTTTCTAACATAAAATGAATCCCTATTACATGGATTTTCTATCCTCTTAAAGAACTGAAAATAAATACATATAGCAATGAAAAATGTCCCGTTACATGAGTGTTTACACAAAATAACATTAATGTGGTCATTCCCTCACAGGGGTGCCACACACTCCCCTACAACAAAAGTGGCTCCTGACACTTGAAACAAATTTGCACTTCCAATCTCTGCATTCTCGTCAAATCTCAGACAGTGAATAATCAAAACCCTTAAATTAAAACTTCAAGCACTTAGGAATGTTTGGTTCTCTAGGATTAGGTAACCACCGTAGTTTAGGGCTTCTTCCTAATAACTACATATGGGGTAGAGAAGAGAGATATATGGGAACTGGACGACCGGTGGGCCTTGGAATGAAGATAGGCTTGGTTGTGGGGGCCACAGGGTGGCCGAAGGCACGAGGTAAGTATCTACCATGTTTACAGTGGGCCGTGACTGGTATGTTGGATGACCTAGAGATGAATAGGTGAGCATTTGGCCTGGACGCCTCTGTCGGGTGGATCGCCTCAGTGGGGCAGGTGAGTTAGACTGAGAGTCTCCTACCTGCTCATCACAGCACTCATGTCGAGGTAACTCAGGTTCCACTTCTGACTGAGGCAAGCTAAGGGCTGCCGAACTGTTACTCCCCTCACGGTCACACTGGTGAGTCTCAACTTCATCTCCATTCTCAGGTGCCATGGGACCCCCTCTTCCTAATGGACCTCCTTTGTGGGCTCCAGCCACCTCTGACAGATTCTCAACAATGTCCTCGGCATCTATCACAGGTGTCCTTCGTCCTGGCTCTTCAAGATCTCTCGGGCTCAGAACAGATCCTCCTTCAAACTGAGCCTGCGTCTGCCTACCCGGTTCCAATCTGTCCTGGCTGACAGCCTGTTTCTCGGAAGGGACGGTTGTTCTGAACTCAGCCTGGATTGGTGGTACCCTCAGCCAGTAGCCACTACCCGGGTCATCATCTGAATCAGAGGTCTCAGCATTTTCTATCCGTCCTTCCCTGTCTTTACCCCTCACTCGAGCATTGGTCTGTTTGTGAGTCGATCTTAAGGTTAGTTTAGTTGGTTGTGGTGGGAACTCTACTGGCAAATCATTGACCAAGAGGAGCAAGTTCCGGTGCAGGGTCCGAGTCCTTCCCTGGTCATTACCCTCTGGATGGACGACATACACTGGGTTATCCGAAGCCTGTTCCTTGACCACATACAGTGGGGCAAAAAAGTATTTAGTCAGCCACCGATTGTGCAAGTTCCCCCACTTAAAATGATGACAGAGGTCAGTAATTTGCACCAGAGGTACACTGCAACTGTGAGAGACAGAATGTGAAAAGAAAATCCATGAATTCACATGGTAGGATTTGTAAAGAATTTATTCGTAAATTAGGGTGGAAAATAAGTATTTGGTCACCTCAAACAAGGAAAATCTCTGGCTCTCACAGACCTGTAACGTCTTCTGTAAGAAGCTTTTCTGTCCCCCACTCGTTACCTGTATGAATGGCACCTGTTTGAACTCATCATCTGTATAAAAGACACCTGTCCACAGCCTCAAACAGTCAGACTCCAAACTCCGCCATGGCCAAGACCAAAGAGCTTTCGAAGGACACCAGGAAAAGTATTGTAGACCTGCACCAGACTGGGAAGAGTGAATCTACAATAGGCAAGCAGCTTGGTGTGAAAAAATCAACTGTGGGAGCAATCATCAGAAAATGGAAGACATACAAGACCACTGATAATCTCCCTCGATCTGGGGCTCCACGCAAGATCTCATCCCGTGGGGTCAAAATGATCATGAGAACGGTGAGCAAAGATCCCAGAACCACACGGGGGGACCTGGTGAATGACCTGCAGAGAGCTGGGACCAAAGTAACAAAGGTCACCATCAGTAACACACTACAACGGCAGGGAATCAAATCCCGCAGTGCCAGACGTGTTCCGCTGCTGAAGCCAGTGCATGTCCAGGCCCGTCTGAAGTTTGCCAGAGAGCACATGGATGATACAGCAGAGGATTGGGAGAATGTCATGTGGTCAGATGAAACCAAAGTAGAACTTTTTGGTATAAACTCAACTTGTCGTGTTTGGAGGAAGAAGAATACTGAGTTGCATCCCAAGAACACCATACCTACTGTGAAGCATGGGGGTGGAAACATCATGCTATGGGGCTGTTTTTCTGCCAAGGGGACAGGACGACTGATCCGTGTTAAGGACAGAATGAATGGGGCCATGTATCGTGAGATTTTGAGCCAAAACCTCCTTCCATCAGTGAGAACTTTGAAGATGAAACGAGGCTGGGTCTTCCAACATGACAATGATCCAAAACACACCACCCGGGCAACAAAGGAGTGGCTCCGTAAGAAGCATTTGAAAGTCCTGGAGTGGCCTAGCCAGTCTCCAGACCTCAACCCCATAGAAAATCTGTGGCGGGAGTTGAAAGTCCGTGTTGCTCGGCGACAGCCCCAAAACATCACTGCTCTCGAGAAGATCTGCATGGAGGAATGGGCCAAAATACCAGCTACTGTGTGTGCAAACCTGGTAAAGACCTATAGTAAACGTTTGACCTCTGTTATTGCCAACAAAGGTTATGTTACAAAGTATTGAGTTGTATTTTTGTTATTGACCAAATACTTATTTTCCACCCTGATTTACGAATAAATTCTTTACAAATCCTACCATGTGGATTCATGGATTTTTTTTTCACATTCTGTCTCTCACAGTTGCAGTGTACCTCTGGTGCAAATTACTGACCTCTGTCATCATTTTAGGTGGGGGAACTTGCACAATCGGTGGCTGACTAAATACTTTTTTGCCCCACTGTATATCCTGTTCTCCCAGTAGGAGCGTAATTTGCCAGGCCCACCCCGCTCGCCTAGGTTCCTCACCAACACTCTGTCCCCTGGTTTCAGTACCACTCCCCTCACCTTCTGATCATAGTACGACTTCCCCTTAGCACTAGCCGAAAGGCTATTTTTGGTGGCAACCTGATAGGCCTCTGTCATTCTCTTACGCCACTTTTCAGCATACCCCCCGTGCGACACTGGTTCAGTTTCCTCAACCAGGCCGAACAGCAGATTGACCGGAAGGCGGGGGTGACAGCCAAAAAGCAAGAAATGTGGGGAATAACCATTGGACTCATGACGAGTACAGTTATATGCGTGTACAACCTGTGGGAGATGATCTTTCCATGTTTCCTTTTCTTTGTCTGTCAGGGTATGCAACATCTGCAGCAAGGTGCGGTTGAATCGTTCTGCAGGATTACCCTGGGGGTGGTATGGGGATGTCCGAGAATGACCAACCCCTGAGAGCTGCCCAAGAGTTCGGAAGAGCTCATTTTCGAACTCTCGCCCCTGATCGTGATGGAGTTGTTTGGGGAACCCGAAGCGAGGTATAAAATCATTGTAGATCCGCTCGGCTGCAGTCCGCCCGGATTTGTTCTTGGTCGGGTAGGCCTGAGCGAACCGTGTAAAGTGGTCGACCACCACCAAAATGTATTCATACCCGCCTTTGCTTTTCTCAAGATGTAGGTAGTCTATACAGACAAGTTCAAGCGGTGAGTTGGACTTCAGGTTGCCCATGGGTGCACGCACATGAACTGTGGGTTTCTTTTGTTTAATGCAACAGCATTTCTTAGTGACGTAGTCCTCTATGCACCTCTTCATGTGAGGCCAATAGAACCTTTCTCGTGCGAGATGGAGGACCCTCTCAGTACCGACATGACCCATCTGGTCATGAAGATGTTTCAATACCATAGGCTGGTACAGGAGAGGTAGGACTAGTTGTTTCCGTTCAGGGTGTTCGTCTGTACAAGATTCCACTTTCGAGGTGTAATCGGTCCCACTCGCGGAGGAGTTTACAAGCAGATCCTTCTAACGACCTCCTGATACTCTCACTGAGTCTGACATTAGACTCTTTAAGTCTGATGACCTCCTTCATCGTGGGGTCATCCCTTTGTGCCTGCATCAGGTCATCAGGTTTGACTTCCTGGAGAGCCGCGCCTGGCTGCAGCATGACGTCCTGGGAGGAAGCTAAAAGGACAGCCGCCCACGCAACTTCTTTCTGCTGGGCTACTCTTGCTCCCTCCCAAGCCGCTCTCACCACCTCCTGTGACAACTCTTTGGTGCACACTGACGCAAGGTTGTTCACATCCAGAGGAATGCGGGACAGCGTGTCGGCATCTATGTTTGTTTTTCCTGGCCTGTATTTGGTGCTAAATCGGAAATCAGACAATTCCCCAACCCATCGATGACCAACTGCGTTCAGCTTAGCTGTGCTCATGATATACGTAAGCGGGTTATTGTCTGTGTAAATGGTGAAGTGTGGTGCATAGAACAGATAATCTCTGAACTTTTCGCACACTGCCCATTTAAGAGCCAGGAACTCCAACTTGCCACTGTGCAGGTGGTAGTTCCGTTCAGCAGGCGACAGGGTTCGTGATCCATAGCCAATGGCGCGCAACTTCCCGCCCTGCTGTTGGTAGAGTACAGCGCCCAGTCCCTGCTCGGATGCATCAGTGTGCAAAACAAAGGGTTGGTCAAAGTCTGGATATGCTAGCACTGGAGGATGGACTAGCATGTCGACCAGTTGTTCCAGTACCCTCTGATGCTCAGGAGTCCAGTCTATGGGCGCCCTTGATGGCATTTGGGGCCCTTTGGTTTTACTCTGATGGCCACGAGTGGGCCGTTCTGAAGACTTGCTCTGGAGTAGCTCGTACAGTGGCTGAGCTATCCTCGAGAAGTTCTGTATGAAAGAGCGATAGTAGCTAAGGAAGCCCAGGACCCGCCTCAGATCACCTACTGTCTGTGGTGACTTGGTCTTCAGGGCCAAGACAGCCTCCAGATCCTTTGGGTCAATCCTGACGCCCTCAGCGCTAACTAAGCGCCCCACGTAACGAACTTCTGCTTTAAAAAGCTCACACTTCTCAGGCCGCAGCTTCACACCGTGGACCTGTAGGACCTGAAGCACTTTGCGGACCACCTTGACATGGGCTTCAAAAGACTGTGAGTAACAGAGGATGTCGTCAAGGTATGGTACGCAACAGTCATCCCTCAGCGAACTTAAGATCTCTTCCATACTTCTCTGGAAGGCGGCGGGTGCATTAGTGAGCCCAAACGGGATTCTCACCCATTCGTATAGGCCCCAGGGTGTGGTGAAGGCGGTGAGATGGCGGGAGCCTTCATCCACAAACCCCTGGTGGTAAGCCTTGCCTTGATCAAGGATGCTGAACCAGGAGTATCCCCCTAAGGTGTCAAGCAGGTCGCGTATCCGAGGTAGTGGGTGTCGGTCCGGAACCGTTTTCTGGTTCAATAGACGGTAGTCTATGCAAAGACGGAGTGAACCGTCTTTCTTCCGTACACACACGATGGGAGCAGCATAAGAGGACTTGGATCTTACTATCCATCCCTTCACCAGGAGGTCTTGCACGTACTCTTTAACCTCCCGTAGCAGCGGCTTAGGTATGGAAGTATATGCTCTCTGCACTGGTATGTCATCCTTTAGGTTTATCACCATTTTCAGATCAGGATTACAACCAATATCATTCCCATCCCTTGCAAAGGCCCTGCACTCGTCGAACAACATTCTCTCCACAATCTCTTTTTGTTCCTCCTCCAAATGTTCAAGGTTCACTGGCGGTTGCCATGACGTTGGGAGAGGTTCAGCTGGCTCCACCGTTACCTCGCGAACTGTTATGGTAGGTTGGGACTCGTTTGGGGCCTCGGCCTCCACAATACGTTCAACCGGCTGTAGGGTGCCCAGGGCCGTCTTCCTCGTCAAGGTGATATCATGTTTGGTGTCGTTACTCAGGGCAATGGCGACGTACAGCTTAGCTGGATTCTGTATTTCAACTAACCCCGTCCAGACATCCAACTGCTCTAGGGCCTGATTACCCTCATCAGCCTCAAACAGCACCAAACAATCAGGTGGATTCATGAATGATGGAACCCGGCACTTTACCCAGGTGACCTGTCCAGCAGGGATAATCACATCCCTTTCACCTGTTCTCAAGCGCCCTTGCGTCATGTTTGGCTCTGCTGTCTGGATGAAGCTTACGACCACCTCAGCTTTCTCAGGGGGAAGACAGATGGCATTGCACAGCAAGGTAACAAGAGTAGGTATCAACCGCTCTGGTTGCCCCTCAATGATCTGTTCCAAGACATTGAAACCGATCAATGGTTTGTCCATTGGCAAAGTACTGACGAGGACCGGAGTACTGACGGAGAGGCTGGGGTCTTCACCCCCCGGTAAGTTGATCATGATGGGTACCCAGCCATCAAATGGTATGGTTTCCCCATTGACTGCGCACACTTTCAACTCATCAATTTCCTCGATGATCTCTGACAGAGGTCGCATGACTAAGTCAGGCAAGTATCTGTCTTTCCAATCTCGACTTATGATGCTAACTTGAGCACCTGTGTCAAGTAGTGCTTTCACTGCTAAGCCATTCAAATTACACTGTATGAGAGCTTTCTTACCGATTAGCTTAGCAACTGCCCCACGTTTAGTGTGGGGTGTCATAACACCAGACGTAGCGAGTGCCTCACCCTGCTGCCGGTTAACTCCTGATGTGACTGGTGAGGGGAGACTGGGTTTGCTACTGTTAAGGCTAGGTTGGGTCCTCACCTCCCTTAAGCGCTCACTGTGGGGCTCTCTTTTGGACTCGGTCACTGGGCGCCCCGCTGCAGAGACCGGTTCACATTTCCCTGGTTCTTAGATTTTTTTAAGCAGCCAACCGCCCTGTGACCCTCTTCCCCACAGATGAAGCAATGGCAACAATCCGGACGGTTCTGTTCAACACAGTTTGGACACCCAAAGGTTTTGTCTTTTCTGTTTCTGGATCTGTTTTGTGAGTATGGGTTCGCTAGGTCTGAGGCTCGTGCTAGAGTCTGTTGTCTCATTGCCTCCACCAGCCCAGCGAGCTCATTAACTTTAGCTGTGAGTTCTTTAATCGGGTCAGTCTTAGTTATGTCAACTGGTCGGTCTTGCTTACTACATTCCTGGATGGTGTTGAGCTCAGACTGAGCACTATGCGCGTTAGTTGTGTTCTGTCGACGGGACGAGCCTATTCTCTTTTGCCTCTCACTTTCCTCACTAGTGATTCTCATTATGTGGCGCAAAATTGTTTCATCACTCACCTCTCCGCTTGACAACAGAGGTTTTAACTCTCGCCTAATGTCACTGTGCTTATACCCAAGCCCCTGGTAGACTGAGTGCAAGAAAACATCCTGAACAGTAGCTGGACTGTACTTTATGCCTGCATCAGACATTTTGGATGTGAAGAGGACCCGCTGCTTCAACCCTATCACCCGGTAGAGAAACTGCTGTGGTGTCTCACTCTCGTCTTGTCTGGCACACATTAATTCCTGAAAGAGTTCTGTACTATTTTTCTCTCTTAGGTGGGCCTGGAGGAACCCCTTCAGTTCAAGTACAGTCAAATCGTCTTTATTGATTAGCATATCTTTAAAAGTTCCAGGCTTTATTATCCTGAGCACTCCACGAACTATCTCTGCGTCAGGGAAGCCTTCTCTAATCCCCTCATCCATCTTTTTGCAAATGTTGTTGTAGCTAATGTCGGATAAATGGTCACCAACTTGACCCCCTTGTACTCTAAATTCTCTTCTCTGGAGATAAGAGAGGTCTCTCAGAGAGATCATCCCCTCACGAGTGGGCTGGGCCCGTGACTGCCCGGGTGGGTTGGGTTGAAATGGGTCGCTCTGTGTTAGGTTAGCTTGAACTAGCAAACCTGTTGGCTGTCGAGGTGACTGTTCAGTGGGGACCATTACACTTTGTCTCAGTTTTTTACCAAGCGCCTCATAGCTATTTAACATCTCCTGCAGCTCAGTGTTAGTGATATCAGAGATAGAGCTGGCTAGACCAGTCAGACTAGTTGTACCTGCAACTGGCGGCCGGTTAACCATGTTAGCTATCGTGGTCACCGGAACAGGTTGCGTAGGACTATCACCCATGCCACTTGAGGGGTGAGCTGGTTGCAGAGTTTGTGTAAGTGTCTGTGTAACAGGTGAATCTGCGTACTCACTATCATCACATACTTGTCGATTTTCAATCACATCATCAATGAAGTCCTTTAACATTAGCAAGTCCACCATCCCACCATCTTCTGCCTCAAGCAGTGGCTTACTGTACATGAAAGAACTGATGTGGTCAAAGCAGCCCTCCTGGTCTGTTGCGTCGAGCTCTGGCTGACCCGGGTCCGCTGGACCCACCTTCTTAGCGACCTTGTAGAGTTCTCCCACTGACAGGGTGAGTAGGCTTCTCCTAATGTCCCACACTAGGCTCTTCCTCCCGCCCTCGGCCATGGCTGCAACTCCTTGCTGTCCCTCTCAATGGGCCACTCAGCACGACGATGGATCAGTCTCGGCTCCAACTCTCAGCTCGCTCAGCCAGCATCAGCTCGCGTCCTGGTCCCAGATGTCATTTATGGATCAGCCCCGACCGCAAGGTGGCGCCGATCCCGGACGAGCCCCCAAGATTTGTTACGGGTCCCAAGGATGAAGACCACGATGACAAATATGTTACCTGTAAAAGCAGGTGAAGAGCGGAGTAAGGAAGACACGATGCATCTCTGCTTTCCTCCAGAACGTGTCTGAGGAAGCAGCGGAAGGTGGGCTCCACTTACTGCACCCCGAAACCCCGGAGCAAGCACCAAAGTTCCGCCCTCACTGCTTTCTAACATAAAATGCATAAAATTACATGGATTTTCTATCCTCTTAAAGAACTGAAAATAAATACATATAGCAATGAAAAATGTCCCGTTACATGAGTGTTTACACAAAATAACATTAATGTGGTCATTCCCTCACAGGGGTGCCACACCCCCATGGGTCATAACATGTTTGTTTTTTTGTTATTGCCTACAGGAAGCTTCATATTCAGCAAGTGGTCCAATATTAAATGTTGTCTCCTGCAGCTGAAAAGGTCATACTTCATTTTTAGTTCAAAGGTGTCCTGTGGTACTTCACAGAACATCTGTGCGAAGACTTTTGCACTGATGATAGAACTTTCAGTCTTTAGTTTTATGGAATCAAGCATGAAATGTAGCTAGAATGTGACTGCAGTAAAACTGGAGTAATTATTCATCGTCCTAAATGATGATTAGTGTCAAAGTACCCTCAGCACTTGGACTGTTAA
Source organism: Diplotaxodon limnothrissa (assembly GCF_057381915.1). NCBI lineage: Eukaryota > Metazoa > Chordata > Actinopteri > Cichliformes > Cichlidae > Diplotaxodon > Diplotaxodon limnothrissa. The sequence continues at coordinate 19,814,484 of NC_140616.1, forward strand.
ACTGCTTCCTGTCATGGTTAAGGTATTTCACTGCTGAAACAAGATCCACTACAGCAAACACTTTTGGATTAGTATCATTATATATATATATATATATATATATATATATATATCTATATATATATATATATATATATATATATATATATATATATATATATATATATATATAGCATGCCGAGGGTCAGATCTTGTGTACATATGCAAAGAAATCGATACAATGCACCAGTTTTCCAGTTTTCAATAATACAGAATGGATTTCTTTCATTAAATAACACACTCTGGTACTTATCCCCAAGAAACACTGTAAAAGGTTGCGAAGGAAGATGTGAGACGTGGAATTTCATTGGCCGTGTTACCTGATATTTACCACTCAATAGGTTAACGCCAAGGGGGGTCACTGCTCCCTGTGGAGTGGCGTCGTGCATTTTTAAAGAGAAAGCACACACTAACCAGCAGGATGCCAGCTTCCTCTCTCAGCGTTCGGAAGCGCTCATAAACACACCATCGCTGACCTTTACCTCCAATAAACACCATTAAATATGAAAAAGGACATAATTGAAAGTAACCACACTGTCGCTTTCTTCTTTTTCTGCATGCACACACACACATTTGCACACTTAAGAAAGCTAGAGCCTTGCACACATTACCTGGCTTGCTACTTGGCTGATAATAATAATAACAGTATTAATAGTCTTGACATTTTCTGTCATCTCATTAGGGAACACTGCAAACATCACACACAGAGACGAGCCTTTGATGGTACCTAAAAATACGAGAATACCTAACTTTACATGGTAAACTGACCACCCAGACCAAGCTGGTTTCCATCACCCGTCTTGCCTCCTCACCTCACGTTCAGTCCAGAGGGCGTTTTAAAGGATGAAGAAGTGTGCTTGAGACTAATCACAAACAATCACAGCGAGAGGATTCATAGAGGCAATCAAAAGAAACACTGGCTCACTGGTGAGGGTGAAATATTTATTTTGTCCATTGATTTGTTTTCTGAACAATTCCCTCTTTCACCGATCATCCACATGTACTGACTCCTCCCTAAACTCTCCAACTTGTTTTCATTGATCTGACAGGAAGTGAGTGTGACAGAGTGAGCTTGCATGGGGTTGGAATAGAAATTTCATTTGGGCTGGGTGTTTATCCTGCAGAGGTAAACTTTGATTTCAGGCTCTGTTGTGGCATTACTTCCTTTTCCCCCACTGGCAGAAAACAGAGAGAGTAATCAGCTTAATTGGTATAATTATGGGGTAAGCAGTGAACCCTTGAACACACGCCTCTGCTTTCCGAGACGGATATTGCAGATTATGGGGGTAAAGTTCTCTTCATCAGCATTTAGCTGGGTCTCCTTTGTCTATGAATGGGGATTATGTGGAACACATTTATAATAGAGAAAACAGATGATCCAATACAGTGACCAGTATTTTTTGTGAAAATTACTAAGGCCCATTTTTCCACTGTCACAATGCCATTAAATAAATACAGTTTATTCCCAAATAAAAAGCCTTGTGTTGACTCGTATTAGAGCGTAGTTTGCATAAATACTGTTTTACCGTGTTGCCATGTGTAAACAGCAATCTTTCTAAAGACAGACGAACCAGTCTGTAAAAGAGCAGGTATAAAATGCACAACATTTACAACTCACCTGAACCATTCCAATGGTGCACCACTCATTTAATGCTATCTCATTAGAACACATTTGTAATGCTACCCTATTCTGTCTTTGGTGCATCATATTCAAGGGTATTTCACGTTACTAAATGTTGGACTGCAAGCCCACCTCACGCTTTGTCTGTGTCTCTCTTTCGCTCTTTTTTGCAACCCAGGAGATGGAATTTTAAAACTTGACAGTCCTCTTTGAGCCAGCCTTTTGGCCCCTGCAGGTCTCTGTAAATTGAAAAGTCAGAGAGAGTAAAGAAGCAGGCAAAGGTAAGATAGAGAGAGGAAGGCCATGAAAGAGAGGGAGAGAGTTTTCTATATAGCAGGACGGCCTTTGTATTCCCCTATAGCAAGATCTTGGCCACTTCTTTTTCTCTTCTCTCTCGCTCTCGCTCGCTGCTCAATGAACTGACCCTCTGCTGCAGAAGCCAGATGCTATCAGATGTCCTCAATGAAGAATTCTACCTGTGTTGGAGGCAGGTCTTTGAAAATGAAATGAATCCCCGGACCGGTTCCTGTTTTTTCAGACCTCTCAAAAGCATATTTCACAGTTAAAGCTGCTTCATGGCCACCATTTGAAGAGTAATTGAAAATCCATGGCTGATTGACTCAGACCCTTGGTAATTAATTTTCCTTTAGTTGCAGGGCTCCAAGACCAGCTCTCACATCTGTTCTATGTAATGGTTCTTTTACCGCACTGGTACTATTAACATACAGTGGTTTAGGTCTGCTTTGATAAATGGATGGCTGATATCTACCAATTAACTGTTCCAAATATTACAGATTTAACATACTGAAGAGCAGACCAGTAGACTGTCTCGAGGAATTGCCTTTTGGCTGTGTATACCAAGTGGTTTATTGGTCCAGACACATATCTGTGGTCACCAGAAATTTGAGGGGCAGCACACTGTTGCCTCACACAAGAAGTCCCTGGGTTCCAATCAACTCTCAGGTAAGTCATTTTGTAGGGGGTTTCTATATCACCCTTGTTCTCCCAGCGTCCTCCCACAGTCCAAAGACCTGCAGTTAGTGGGGTTAGGCTAACTGGTGATTCTAAGTTGACTGTCTCCCATAAGTGCATATAAACACAAGTGCAACAAGTTATTCTTGCAAATATTATAGTAGTATAATAGTTGCATTTCTTAGGGACACCATCCCTATCATCGCTATTATCTACAAATCATACCAAGCTTCACAGGGACTTGTTTTAGGAAAGAACCTATTTTACATGGTGAAGTTTTCCTTCTTTCCCTCTGTCCTTTCCTCCTCTGCTCGATGTGTGAGAATGCCTAATTTGAAATTCTGTAGGCAGAAACTCACAATGTAAAGGTCTTAACCCTGGCTCATTTCCAGTCCTTTTGTTTAGTCCTCTTAACTTGACTCTTTTCAAGTACCTAATACCTCAGTGACTTATAGCTTGGTGCTCAAGGTTCCTGCTGCTCTACTGCCCCTCCTTAGGGCAACTGAACTGTTCTTCAAATGTTTCAGAGGGTTGGCAAACATCCACCTGTTTAGAGGCAAAGCAACAAGCATAACTGAAGGACATTTAGGTGAAGACATCATTGGAGTATTTAAATGTGAGAGCCATAGCTTAGCTGCTCTGGTGATTACTAGAGAGAAAGAAATTGCACTTTAGGTACAAGATGAGATACCACAGGGTAGAAGAATATTGTTGCTTTTAAATGGGAAATTGCACCCAGACGTTTTTGGGGTAATGTGACTTTGATACAGGGATCATGAAGGCCACCAAAATCCACCTTTATGTTCTCCACAAAAACAAGATCAAAGGAAATGACATCTACGCAAAAAACCGAAGAAGGAGTTACAGCAGTGATATCTGAGAGTTCAGCAAAAGGAGGAGAGGGAGAAACCTAATGGCATGTCTCACATTGATCGACCTTGGAGCCTGTGTCTTGGAGATGAGTCGCTGATATACGCAGCATGCTGAGTATGGGAATGGTCAGCATTGACATCCAAGTCACGTTTGCAACGGAGTGTTGTATGGCGCTATAATCACGGTCAGCCTATAGAAGAAAGAGACAAAGGAGGAGAGAGAAGAGGTGCGCGGCAGGCAGCTCAGCTGAAGGTCTTCTTCAAAACAATTGTGCTAGAATAAAAAAAGAAATTTTTCGGACTTGCTCCACGCAGTGGCTGACATTTGATTTTGTCGATAAAGACAACATGTAGTTATAACTATCATGTAATGGTGTGGGCGTATTTTCACTCATTATTTGCTACTTTACAACAGGTCTGCATAGGAGGCGTAACATTAAGAGCTTAGCAGCTCCTATTGAATATGTTTACACAGAAGACATCAGGCACAGTGTTGAACTTAGCTGTTCACAGACTCAGGCCAGGACTGGTACACAGGAAATTCAATTAAAATATGACTAGAGGTGCATTAAGGGGCATATCGCACATAATATACATGCTGTTTTGTGTTTTCTCTGTAGACACAGCTTTAAATATCTCACCAGCACTTATCCGCGACACTTGATACAGTACTTGTACACGGGGAATTTAAAGGCACTGCACATTTTCCCGTAAATGTTTTGCAGATTTCAGTTTTTTGTCCTTGCCAGTAATATTTTATATTCACGGCTCTGGGTACAGAAATGATGCAGTCCACCTTGAGTAGAGACTTCTGAGATTATAATAAGACTGACTAAATCATGTTTGTATTACATCTGGTGCATAAGTTGCACAGCTTTTGGGAAGTAGTTTCATGCCATTCTGTATGCGAACTATTTCTGGCATCCTCATGTGAGTTTGAACTTCTATGCGTCCTTTTGCTTTTTAAAGGCAGTTTCTTTGGGGTTGATTTGGGTAAATGTTGTCAGGGTATCAAGACTAGGTCAGGCTATTGAGGCTTAGGTTAGAAAAGCCAATTATCAAAGAGATGAGAACTTTATTATGACTGATACAAATGGCTAATTGAAAAATAAACCTAGTGTGACCTGCCTTTTGACTGTGATGGTAATTTGCATCTTTAACTTCTTTCTGAGGTATTTAAGCTCTTTTTTCTTTCCTTAGTATAATATATGGCATCAAACCTGTGTCAGGGTTATGTCGTTGTGCACATAGAGCAAGACTTTCCTCCAGAATAGAGGAACAAAGTTGTTGCGAGTGGCTCAGGAACATGTCGGCTAATTAAGTGCTCTTCTCTCTTTTGTAGTAAATGTTTCTTCTCTGTCAAGCCACATTTTTTTTAACTATATCTTGAGGGCTAAAAAGCAAAATGCCCAAAATAAGGGTCAATGTTTGAAATCTATTCGTTTAATGCTACCTGAGGAATTTGTATTACCCGCTGTTCCATTGTCTGTAGACTCAGAAAGACCTTTTACGAGTGACAGTAAGATTTGGATAATGCATCTTTGTGGCTCAAGTGGCCCTGGTGTTGCATGGTCCTATTGAGTTCAGACTCACCTCTGTCAAACCTCAAAGAACTGCGGATCCACGGAGGTGAGGAGAAAACTTGGCCATTTGCTTCTCTTAGATGTATCCATGTGTTGCAAAGGCAAAGGGCTCACCAGCCCCCAGACATGCTCCAGGGAGGTGGATGGTTCTTCCACTCCTTCAAAGCTCAGTCAAACTGAGTAGAAGTAAGATGCAGCGATGAGCTTAAGCTCATTGTGCAGCTCTCACAGAGAAATGTGTGGTGGCCCTGAAAAACACCAACAAATAGAAAAATGCTAAAAAAGGACAAAACAAATAGAAGTCAATTAAAACACAGAAGAAATTGAAATGAATTCCACAAAAGCTCCTAAAACCAGAAAAAAAGACTCACAAAACACAACAGAAGTGTTTTTGGGGAGACAATAAAGTGACGGAACAGTTGCTGAAGTGAAAAGCAAATAGCCAATCTAAAGTATTACATGAATCATGTGAAAAACACACATTACCAGCATCTTTTTATCGTCAACACTGTAAAATCCTCTGCTTCTTTAAAACATGCCTCAGTGCAATCCTTCACATATTTTAGTTCCTGTCACTTCTCCAGCTGTTACATCGCGTTATTGTCTCCACTATGTCTATTTTTTTCTACTTCCTTTATGTTTTATTCAACGTTTGGTGCTGTTTTTCTACTTTCTGGTGTTTTTTTAATTCCAGTGCATTTGACTGGATTTGAAATGCAAGCTGGGAAAACAAATTTATCTGCAAATACTTCTCAAATCTAAGCCACGTCCATGTCTTTGTAAATATATGTGTGTGTTCGATGACACAATAAAAAAACGAGTACCTTAGTGGACTGTAGGACTGTAAAGGTTCACTCTAATAACTCTATCACTGAAAACAATGAAAAGCCAAACTTTCAGATATTCTACCCAATATTAAATGCATGTATGGAAATCAATAACCCCAAGAAACATGATAAAACACCATGGTTGATACCCACTACTGCTGCTAGTTTTGCTCCCAAGCTACATCCATTCATTGACTCCTTTCAGCTACACAGAGCCTGACCCACATCCACAACAAAAAGCCCCCAAATGGAAAACATAACCTTTTGACCTGTAATCATAATTCCACCAGTAAACAACCTTTCCCAGCATGGGTTCAAATAGTTCCAAAGGGTAAATTTAAAAACGTGTAGTACCTTTGTTTTCTCAAAGAGAATGCTTGGGGAGAAAACAAATGAAAAAATGAAAATGGAAAGAAAAATAGCAGTTTTTATGGAAAACACGTGTTCTGATAAGCAGAGTCGTTGCCCAAAGGAATGAACAGCTTTGGAGCTGAAGAGATAATCTGAAATTCCTTCTTCTCTCTGGTGAAACCAGCAAGTGTAGCTTCCCCTAAGGGTGAATTAGGTTTCACAGCAGAGTAATGCTTTTTGTGAATATCAAATAAAGGTACTAATATAGTCAGACAGCAGAGAGAAATGAGAAAAGGAGAAAGGAGATGCTACTCTGGAATATCATTTAAATGCATGCATGTTGCCTGTGTTAAATGGTAGTTTCATGTGTCAGAGAGGTGTTTTCAGTATAGCTACAACAGTGAGAACAACACTGGAAGTCACTTTTATTATCCTGTTCCTTTGTGAAGCTGCTGTTGTAGAAAAAAAAATACTCCAAGTAACGAAGATAGAGCCCTAAACGTGGTCTTCTTCTTTTTTTTCTTTTTTTTTTAAAGGACTATGTTATGTGAAGCGTGTAGGTGGCACTCATCAGACGATTATCGGATGCCAATGAGTGATCCAGGATAGTGCAGATGTAACCAATGGAAGAGCAGGAGGCGGATGCTCTTCAGTTTGCAAACCAACGCAGGTTCTTTCTTGTGCTCTCTAGAGGGCCATCCCTGGCGATTAAAAACAGAGGCAGTGTAGGAATGTACTAAACATGAAGAGGAGACATTATGTGATTTAAATGAAATTTAGCTTAATTCTATAAGCTAAAAGTAATTGTACAAACTGGGCAATCTGCTGATGATCAGCGGTCCAACTGTCTCATTGGTGTTTGAGAGGGGTTCATTCACCATGGGTCTAAGATGTTTTTGACTACAGAAAACAAACAAATAAACAAAAAAACAAAAAGGCTTTTGAGAGCTGCAGTGTGCATTGGACATGGGCTGAGGGCGATGTGGAGGAAGAGATGGAAAAAGCAAAGCAGAGGAGGTGGAGAGGAATGTAGAAGATACTTTCTGTGAGTTTCTTGATAGGCCAAGATTGGAAACAAAGCAAATACTACAGCAAAGTGAAATCCCAATAAATCAGCTAACGCAGATAGCTGCGTTTAATGACACATCAGGCTCAGTCTCAGTGGCTAATTGTGGACAGGATTTGTTAAGGTCTTTATTCTCTCACTGCATCTTAATTGTGTTAGACGCACCTTTTCTTTTTTCTTTTTCTGTAAATCACAGGCATATATGTTTTATGTTCCTTTATGATACATATATACTACGAGTAATAAGTCCTGATTATGAGGCAGTTGTTCAGTGTGTCATAAGATTTATACTATAACTATAGAATAAGGAGAAAATATGCTGTGAATAAGAGTGCAGACGGCTACGAATCAAGGATGAAATATTATATGCCAGTTTAGGTGAGGTCAGCTTAGATACTTTACTATAAATGGTGCATCAGTTTGTTTTGTAAAAGAAGATATGAATGAATCATTTCAGTGATGATAGTCACAGTCAAAGGGGAAGGAAATATCCCTCTTACTGTTACTGGGCAAGAGACCCTGACAGGTCGCCCAACCATCACAGTACAAACTCAGAGAGACAGATAAACATTCACACCTAAAGCCAATTTAGAAGCAATGATTAACCTAACGTGGATATTTTGGGGCTGTGAAAGGAAGGTTTTCGGAACAATCCTTGCAGATTAGGAGCCAGGACCTTCTTGACCTGTATTGTCTGGCAAAGAGCACTGGTAAGACCGGGGCATGCTTACCTGTTTGGGGGTCTGGGGAGATTGGACCATGGATCTACACCTTGAGCTCTTTGTCTTGTTGGGAGAGGGCACTATGTTGGTACACACTTGGTCAGCAGCATCCACAAGCGGAACTAGCACTGTAATGAGATAACCACTTGACCTAATGATTTAATAGTTCCTTTTCTAGTTGCCTGCTTGGACTTGTTACACAGAAACCCTGAAAACCAGGACACTACCCAGCCTCAGGAGAGTGTTGTCCCTGACTGAGCGAAGCCGCAGGGCACAGATCCCCTCGGGTTCTAGAGGAATAATCTGTTAACAGTTGCACAGCGTACCCATGTTTGACCACATTTTATTATACACACCTGTTCCCCAACCTTATTCAGCTCGAGTGTTTTTCTGGGCCACTGCGACCACACTCACACACCGTGGTGCTGATGGAGTCAGGCAGGGATGTAAGTGGATCAGAGATATCGACTCTGTTAGCAGTTTCATTTTTGTAGAGTCTTATTTTTTCAAAGATGTGTGTTTTTGTCTAGGCTTTTTTTGCGTGTGAATAATGCTTTGTGGATGAATACTTTTTAACTGACTCACTGCAGAATCTGTGCTCACAAGAATAGCTTTCAGGTCTTTAGAATGGATAGGGTGCTGTTAAAGGGGCCCTATTATTGAATGTAATGTAAATCTCTGCACGCTATCCACAGCTTTTTGTGTCTATTTTAAAAAAAAAAACTTTTTAAAAACCAGTTATCATTTGATACATGCTGCTGGTGAAAACTCAACTTTTCCTAGTGTTGTTGCTGTTTTTTATTGCTCACGTGTTGTGAGGAAATACCATGTGATGTGTTTATCGCAGAGCTAGTGGAGACGCATTAGGGTTAGCTCAGGTAAAATACTGTACCCAGTGTTTCTGTGCTAAACTAACCCCCACACAGCAAATCTTCAGCCTTCCTCTTTCCTCATGATAAATGTGATATGATGGAGTCAGCATGTGGTAAAACTCCATGCCTCACTCGAGATAGTCATACTGTTGAGAATCAACTCCCACGTACACACGCCAATGGGAAAAATCCGTCACGTCTGTTTCATAAACTTTGAAAATTAATATTTATTATTGTTATATCCTTTATTTAGCCAAGAAAAAAGATCTTTTTCTAGAGAGACCTGGTCAAGAGGGCAACAGAAATTACAAACAGTGTCTTACCTCTTTAGATACTGGCCAGGTGCGTTCATAAAGAGCAGATCACCACAATCCAGTGAAGGCAAAAAAGTTGCAGAAATCAAATTACTGATTACTGGCATTATGTTAACCTTCATAACATTCATAGGGCTGTTTTCTAACACCTAATTATGGCATGGCATTTAAGAGAGCACAAACATGTCCCTAAAAATTGCAAAATAACTGTTGCAATTGCATGAACATTCGTGTAATATTACATGTAATGTAACTGATGTTATGCATTCACTATTAATAAGAACTTGTTAGAGAAAAGAGTGAAATCACTTAGGTGGAAATCTGTGCTATAAATGCTACACCGTAGGTATAGAGACTTGTGAGTGATAGTAGGAGGTGCACAGGTAAACAGATTGGAGTGAAGCGAACACTCTGAATAAACTCAAGTTAAACAAACATGAAACAGCAACAGTAATTAACAGTCAATTACCAGTCAAAAGATGAAGAGAAGTGGGTCTTTCAGCAGGATAATCACATGAAGCCTACCAGCTGCTGGAAGAATGTTTATCCCAGTAGAAAGCTGAAGTCGAAGAGTTAAATTTCCATCCTGAGAAATTCAAGCACCTTTAGCAACACAAGACTTTACCTCCTGTACAGCTTGAAACACTTCTTTGAAAAGTGTTTCCCACATTTTTCCCTGTTCATATACATAGCAGTCACTTTAATAAGAGCAAACTACCATGAGCCCTGACCTGCACAGAGATTTTCTAGAGTTATTGAGGTCCTTTCCACTTGGATATACTGATATCTAAAGGCATGTTATACTTTTTTTTATCTCTTCCCCAGCTGTAAGCAGAGAAAGACTAGCCCTGCAAATCAAATTAGCTGTCTAATGGACAGAGATGAAGAGAAGGAGCAGGAGGGGAGGAAGAGTTGTGATACATCTGTAGGATTACACTGTTTTACCTTTTTTGTGAATGGAAGTAGGGAGAGAGTGAAAGGGAACGAAAAAAGGCTCGGTGGTCTGAGTACTTTTAACTTCTGGATGATTTTTTTTTTTCATGGATATATAAACAAATTACACCGATCCTCTCAGCACAAGGCTCGGGACAATCAATGGAACTCCAGCAGAGCGGCGGCACTGTAATAGACTTCATATTGCCTTACCTCTCTAATGGAATCCTTTGCATGAGCAACCACGTCTGAAGTCTGGTACCGACATCCACACATACCCAGAAATACAGTACAGGCAAATGAACGCGCGCACACACGCACACACATAGTGAAGGCAGAACAGTAATGGACTTATCAGACTGATTCAGTCTTGATATCTGAAAGTTAAATCGGTACCCCGAAAACATGTTTGAAACCTCAATGCCATCTGCCAAGTTAAAACTGATCCTGGCCTGGCACCACAGCAAAAACTCATTTGCTTTATGAATTCCTTAAACCAACCCAACCTTTGTCATCTTGTTGGCTGCAAAATCATTGATTGAGGAATTATAACTGAGACATATTTGGTGTGAGGCCTTTTCCAGATAAGAATCAGTAAGGCTTTAACGGATATGCGAAAATACAGAGTCAAGACTTATAATACCAATAATCTTTATGAAAAATAGAGGAAGAAAATAAAGTTACAAGTGATATAAAGCATCTCATTGTTTAATGGAACAGAAAGCACCTGTTTCTCTTGTTAAAAGGATTTGGATCAATTTTGCGGAGCTTTAAGTGTTTGAGAAATCAGTGCCATCTCATTTTCTTATCCTGCTTTGCATGAAAACATCTTGTGTCCTTGAAGAGTGGGTGAAAAAATGCAGTCAAAACTATCTTATTATTTCCAGCATCATCCTCTGTCTTTAGCTGTGTTTTCTTTTCTATTCTCTCCTACGTGTTTTGTCTATTGTGTGTTTCATTTATTTGTGGCCATCAACAGCAACCGAACCAAAAAGCAAGGGTAAGAGTCACATCTGAAAATTATTCAGCTAAATAGGCCTGATAGATTCCTGTAAGTATGGGCTGTAAAAGCTTTCTTTAGAGGGAGCGGGAGAGAGAGAGTCTCCGTGTCTGGCAACTTAAAATATAGTAATTTGCGAATGCTGGCTGTCTTCAGTGAAATGTTTGCCCACTCACAGCAGAAATTGCCTGTGTGTGGGCTTCCCATGCACTGGCCATACATAACCTGCTATAGAGTGAAAATTACATGGTGCAGTTTATTGGCTCTTCTAGCAAATATTTTAATAGTTCACTGAGCATCAGTAAAGGTGTGCATTTCCTGTCAGGGCAAAGGGTTTTTTTTCCCTGTGAAGAATTTCCATGCCATTTCCTTATACAGGAAAATAAATCATCTAAAAGTACACAAATACAGTATATATTTGGTCAAGAAACATTAAAGAAAAATTAAAAATCTACCAAACCCTTAGAATTACTTAAAATATTTATTATAGTTTTTCTACAAGAAGAGTTTCACGACCCAAAACAAATAAATGAAGACATGCTGGGAGCCACTTGGGCAGCGCTGTGCTACCCACAACTCACCAAATATGTCTTACTGCAAACCAAAATGTTATATCTGTGTCTGTCCCAGAGTGTGTGTGGAGAGGACCTCACCAAAGGTGCGAGCCTCCCAACAACATGGCTCTTTGCCTTACTAAAGGGGAAAACTTGACAAAAACATATGAATAACTCCCAAGAAACCAAATAAAACAAAAAATTAAAAAAATCTATTTTTTTGTTTTGTTAAAAAAAGAAACAAACTAAAAACACATTTTTAAGGCATTTTCCCCAACATAATTACAGTCATTAATTTATCACATGAAAACAGTTTTCTTACTCTTAGCATGAACCAATATTTAAACATATATAAAAACAAACAAACAAAAGCGTTGCTACAACTATTGAACTTCAGATATGAGGCCAGTGGGAGCCAGTATAGCCGTGTGATTGTTGAAGGGACATGGGTTTCAATTGACCTTAGACCAGCGGTCCCCAACCCTGGGGCCACCGGTCCGTGACTCGTTTGGTTCTGGGCCGCGACAGTTGAGGCTCGGTTGGGAAATTTATGGTTTTCAGGGGTTTTATTGGTTTTTATAGTTTTTTTAAAAAAAAATTGTTTTTATTTTATTGTCGGTTTCTCTGGGTCTTTTCCCGTGTGTTATGAACAAATCTTAAATCTTTTGGTACCGGCACTGGTTTTATTTTGTTGTATTTATCCACGACACCTAAAAGGCTGGTTCGTGAAAATATTGTCAGACATAAACCGGTCTGTGGCACAAAAGAGGTTGGGGACCGCTGCCTTAGATCATTTCCTGTGTTTCATTCCCCCTCAATTTCTCACCCTTTCCTGTCTAACCCTACCATCCTGTCAAAAAAGGCTAACGGCTACAGCTGTTCTTACTTTGACAAACACAGGGTTCAATATTTTGTGGTGACGGTGCTCCGTTAGATCCCAATGGCACCAACTTTTCTGGTAGAAAATCATCTTTATACTATGTGCTGCTTTTTTTCTACAATCAATTATTAATATTCACAATTACGTGTCTTTTTTTTTATTACAAAAGTGAAGAGTGAGTGAAGGTAAAACTAACAAGTGGCTCCAGACCCACCGTTTCCCTTTCAACAGTCAGGTTAATAGAGGACTTAATGCTGACTTTATATTTCTCGTTGCAGATATGAGAGGGATAATAATCTGTTTTATCACCACAATCTAAAACATCGAGAAGTGTTTAAACTCTCTCAGAAACTAGTCTCTTCTTTACAATCCCATCATTCCTAATTAAGTACCTAGTTAAATATTTAGACAGGTTATAGTGATTTTCAACCTGGTGGCAGATGAAATTCTGTATGTGGAAGAAACTACAAATTTAACCCCGTTCAAGTTTCAGATTGATACTCTTTGGCAGGAATATCAGTTTATTTTATTTTAAAAATGATAATGTCATTGTTTTTTTTACAGTGTGTTCAGTACAACTTGGGCAAGCTTGTGCAATGTAATCCCCTGCCTCGCCAAAGGAATTGCTGTATAGAGCAATGCACAGGAGGAGGAGGGAGGACAGAAAGAAACAATAATGGTCTCTGCAGTTCAGCATCTGCTCATTAATCATTCATTGGCAGCCAAGTGGCAGCAGCAGGGAACACTGTGAGATTTCAGGTTACGGTATCAAATCTCGGTTTATAAATAGAATAGTTATGGAGCAAGTTGGCAGAATACCATCACTCAAAGCCCCCCTCCTCCCACAGGTTCCTGAGTATTCACAGAATTTTTTGTCTAGGCTTTGGCTAGTATGTAACCAGACTTTTACTTAAAAGAAAATTTTGTATGAAATATGTATGAAGAACATTTGTCTCCCTCTCTTAGACATTTATGAAATGTCACATAGCCGTTTTACGTATAAGCTACAGCTGTTAGCTAACTTTTCCAGCTGTAGCTTAAACGAGCGTTCTCTCCCTTCATTTCGCACCAAGTCATGTCAACGTCTGATGTGTACACGGCACCGCGATTGATAAGAAAATGCTTTCCCCAGTCTTGTTTGTGATAGCGATGCTTCACTGCCACTCATCTCCGTCGTTCAAGGACAGCCTGTCGGCTGATGAAGAATGGCAGAGTCCTAGAGTATAAGCTCATCTCGTGGCAGAGGTGATGAGAGGGGGATGTTCGATCTTTCCTGCCTCGCACTCCCAGAGACACGCTGGTGACAAGTGACACCTTCTATTGATTAATGCTCCATGGAAATGCCATATCTAATATGCGACGCAGATACACTACTACACTACACTGTACAACAAAAAGGCTCTTATGAATTAATTGTTGAATTGACACGGGACTGCTTCTTGCTCGTCTGTCTCATTTCACTTGCCGCTTGACTTAATGACTCAGTATTTCTACTTGGCAAATGTGATCATTTTCAGAAAGCCAAGCACTGAGGTTAGAATTAAGTCACCAGGTTTACTCCACTATTCAACCCGTGCCAGTGATGTAGCTTTAAGTGGGCAGCTTTAGGGATGACTGGTAACATTCTAACCTGAACTCAAACACTTTTACAACTCACCAGTAAGTGCGATGAGCAGCTATCAGCCTATTGATGACTAACTGAGGCATTAAACCAGATGTTTGAGCCTTGGAATTTCAATTATTCTGCTGTAAATTGACTCTGGTAGAACACCGAATTTGGTCCTCCTGCTATTTTCCTTCTTCTGTTCTCAGCCTTTTCAGTTTCTCTTTGAACATGTTGTTCTTCAAACTTTAGCACATGTCTTTGATGTCTGGGTTTGGTAACGGGGGATGGAGGGCTTAGAAAAAGAGGTATTTCATACAAAGGTGAGATGTCTGTACATGGAGGTCTGGAGTACCTGCAACACGTAAATGAATGCTTCTCTTGGCTGCATTTCATTGCCAGCGCATGTGTGACTGAATGCATGCACGGGGCAATTCAAACAGAAGGTTGAATTCTTTCACAAGACTGGTTTAATGCCAATGCACATGTGCGCAAGATCAATCCTACTCTTAAACTTTAGAGGAAGAAATATTTTTAACCACACCACAGCTCCTGTTGTCATCCTTAGACTCTCTTTTGTTCACAAAGGTGCTATGCATCTGGCAGTCCAATGTCTTTGTGACTCTGAGCCAGATACAGATATGAAAATCAGAATCAGAAATAATTTATTAATCCCAGAGGAAATTGTGTAAGGGAAAGCATAAATGCTGTAAATGACAGTCAGAGATAAGACAAGCAAAGAATGAAAGCCGCCGACCCCAGATAAGAGTAATGTGGTTGGGTGTTGTGCAGGGCCAGAAAGCATAAGCAGGACATCAGTCAATCAGTGTGTGTGGGTGGATGTACATGTTGGCTCCAACATTAGCTACAACATGATTGACATGTTAGAGCAGGGGATGCAGCAGGCCGTAAGCTGTGAGAAAAGAGACGACCACCACATCACTCAGCTGTCAAGAGGCTAGTTATTGGGTAAAGTATGTGATGTACAGTATCCTGCTACACGTTATGGCAGGGTCCATGTCACAGTCTCGTCTGGGCTGACAGCGTGAATTTATTTTTTCAGGACTATAAGGAGTCCTCCACAAATGACACAGACATTCTGCACAGTTTTTTGAAACAGGGTCTGCGTTTTAAAAAACAGGTCTTGCAACATTTATTTTTAAGGACATGTCGACCTATAGTGTCAGTACCGGAATACGTTGTTATCAGGCGTGTCTGTCAAACTATACGGAAAAGGTTGAGATCTTTTGAGACTCTAAGAAGGGTGGATGAAATATTTTTTGGATTCTGTGAACTTTTCAGTGAAATGGTGTACAGATTACTTATAGGAATATCAGGCAAACACATCTCATTTTGTAATTAGTCATTCCAGTTGATGTGTTACATTTTTATTCCTCTGTATGACAGCTTTGATAAGTGTGCAGAAGTGCTTTAAATTGGCTTCTTTCTTATGGCCGGTATAGGTCGACTCCTCTAGCTGCAAAAAAAGAAAAGTGTGATTGTTCCTTTCATCAGTCATCTCAGTAACCAAGTTTCCAATTAGTTTATGCTCAATGTAGTTTCATATTGAGTACAACTTGTTCAATCTGTAAATTTTGTAGATCCTCACAAGGAGAATAAAGTGAAGTAAGGCTTAGCCTGGGCCAGTCTTGTGGCTGACAAGTCATTGCAATGCAAGTGTGCAGTATCCCACACTTTCTCAGTCAGATCAACCTCTCAGCCAAATACTCAGCTCGAGGTTTGAACATGGGTGACCTCATATTGACCGAATTTCCTTGGAATGCCCTTGGAATTGAAATACGTTAAGGTCCAGTTTATGATTATTATTATTATTATTAGTGGTAGTAAAATTAGTTTTAAGGTGATTAAGTAATAGTGCTATTGACATTGATAAAACATTCTATTATTAATATGATGAAGGTGATGTGGTCCATGCTGCACAGCTGTATAAGTAAGTCAAAAGCCAGATGGTGTAAACTGTAAAAGGCTTAATGATAGACTGTTTGTATGTGCTGTGTACCTCACTATGTACTGACACAAAGTTTTTCAAGCTTGTGTAGGGAGCTGTAACGCTTGCGTGAACTTTCGCTTTCCTTATTGTGTGTGCTACAAGCACATCAGATCTTTCCTGGTATCCAAGCAGTAGTATGTTTTCCATCGTGCTCATGTTGCAGAGCTAATTTGCAGTGAAGTTGAGCCGACTGACTCCTCTCCATTAAACATCTAACTTACCCGACTAAAATGAGATGACTTTGCTGAGCTGCCTACTGCCCGTTTCTATAACTGGAGGAAATGGGTTGCTGTTTTTCTCTAGCACACGCTTGACTGAGCTATATGATGATCTGGTATGATGTGATCATATGCTTGTGTGCGTGTAGAGCAGTGTGACACGAAGAGCACTATATCTTTTCTTTTCTTTTCTTTTCCCCTTGTTCGCATCTTTCAGTCCTTTTGCTTTCTCTCCACTTTCATACATGATTCTTTTATCACCTCTCACTTCTCGCTAAATTTCTCCACTATCTACCTGCAGTATTCTTCTTTTTCTCCCTCCTCCATCACATCCATAATGAATTTGGGTCTGTGGTCTGTGTGGGGTTCAAAGCTTCTCCTTACTGTTGCCTCCCCAACTGGGTGCTCCCATGGTGCACCAAATGCCTCTCTTGAATATTGAATAAACCCCACGACCACCTCCGTGCTTTCTAATCAACATCGCCACTATTTTCTAACTATTACTCTGCACGGGGGCCTGGTGCTCTGGAGGATGGATGGGCTTTGAATCTGTTGTGTTGTGAGTGAAGGTAGAGATAATAGACACAGGCAGGTTGAGCATTTGAGGTTGTTTTATGCAATTCCATTTTGATTACAAAGCCTTCCCTCTCAGCTATAGAAAGTACCTTTAGAAAGTACTTGATCAATGTCTCATACTCGATTGCATGCATGTACTTGATTGCTTGTATATAACATTCACTGTGGCCCCAGACTGCCTGCAGAAATAGAAGCTATATTATGCAGGAAATTCATAAAGTACTTCTTTTTGCAAGATCGCTAATATTGCAAAACATCCATATTCAGAATTCATCATTGAATATTTTGTCCAGGAGTGCTTCCTTTAGCACCATGTTGAATTGACTTTAAGCCGATTGATCGACTGAATATGACTGAATGACTGAATGTTAGTAGAGATCATTCATTGCCTTGTGAATGACTTTTGCTTCTAATTATATCTCACTGATATACTGACTTGTAAGGGAAAAATTATATAGTTAAACATTTTTACGTTGAGAGCAGTGGGATTTTTAAAACATGTGTTTTAGTTGTGCACATGCTCTGTGTTGAAATATTGAGCACTGCTTTTCCCCAACACTTGGACTTATTGATATCTTCACTTAACTTAACAGCTACTGGATCAGAGTTAAACATTAATCAGATAACATACATTTCCTCTAAGTGTGAGCCATATGCCCAGTTTTTGTGCAACTATATGTCTTTTTCTGTGTAGTACTCATTGGTGCATTCTGTCTGTTGTCCAAATAAACTGTTGGTACAAAAACATGCGAGGTATCATTGGTGTTGTTTAGCTATCATTCATGTTTTATCCAACTTCTCTGTGAAAGCCAAAGGCCAACCTCACAATTAGCACCAGCAGATCCTTTTGCAAAACAGTCCCACTAGGGACAATCAATCCTATTAGGCCTGCCAAATATAAACAGTTACACTCATGCATTTTCCTTATTTCTTATGGTGGTACGGCTATAATTGCACTTTAATTTGTACATCATTGATAACCAATCCCATGCCAAATCGGGAAAATGCATTGCAGATGATGCAAAGAGAC
Organism: Diplotaxodon limnothrissa; assembly: GCF_057381915.1. Lineage (NCBI taxonomy): Eukaryota > Metazoa > Chordata > Actinopteri > Cichliformes > Cichlidae > Diplotaxodon > Diplotaxodon limnothrissa. The sequence continues at coordinate 19,832,528 of NC_140616.1, forward strand.
AGTTTAAGAACTAACCAAGGTGATCTGCCCTTTAGTCTGCATTTTTATGTTGCTGCAGACACACAATGTGTTACAATTTATTAAGTTTCCAGCACCACATTCACAGGCTATCAACTTACCTTTCAGTTTTCATATTGTAACATATAGACTGATGCTGCTATCTATCTTTGATAGGCCAGCATGGCCTAGTAATATTGCATGACAGATATATCAGCCTGGCTCTATTACTATGTGCCCGTTAGCTGTAATATTCAGTGGCTGTGTTATTACATGGTTATAGACATAATATAAGCACCTACCTAAGCCTAAAATATTTGACTCCACTCACTTCACTGAGCTGATTGGCTCCAGAAAATTAGAGGAGAAGCAATGATTAGACTGTGAGCAACAGAAGTCGGACTATCATCGCTGTCACTGCTGTTAAGCAGTGAGCTGTGGTTTCTGGTGATTGGTTAGGGAAAATTAAGCCCCCTCCACCGTGGAAATCAGTTAACATGAAGGCAATGTATGAATGAAGATGGAAACAGAGTGAAACGTGTTGACACTTCGGTCTGGTATCAGGCAACAGAGAAACAACAAGTGACAGGCTGAGAAGTTAAGTGCCAGGCAATTAGATGCAGAAACACATATTCACTGAACTATAATGAATAAGCAGCAAAATTCCTATCTTGCTACCTTTTATTTTCTATTCTGGGCCTTCCTGTCATTTTTTCATTCAAACATGAACATAAAACTAGCTTGATTGTGCCTTGAATAAGTTCAAACTGAGAAGCAGCCAAGCTTTTGTATTCACTTTAAATAGACTGTGATAAGCAGCTGTGTGTTCAGAAAGTCTAAATAGATCACCACTGTGATGTATCCGTGATTCACCTCGTCTTCAGACTAACATTATTTCTCAGTAGGGCCAGGCGGATCCCCAGTCGTGTTACTGAGAGCATGTGACCTTGTAGGGTGATGAGAGGAAGAACCTGCCGGGAGCCCGTTGCCACAGTTTTAATTATTTTGTAGTTTGGTGGGATCTGAAAGAAAGATGTCCTTAGTGTGATTGTTTGTGTCAGTATGTGAATGCATAAGCCTTAACCTGTCCATGATCTGAGTGTACATGCACACTGTAGTGTAAATCTGACATCAGTGCTCTCCACCAAAAACCCTTCTATTTGTGACGGTCCTCTTTTAAACCTCTTACATAACCCACTACTCTCAGATGTGTGATATCATAGAACTATTTTTGGTTTTTCCTCTGAAAAAGGCTAGTTAGAGTTAGACAAAGACTTGTCTATCCTTTAAATAATACGCTGGATATCCCTCTCATCTTTACACTTTTAATACACTGTCCTGAATTGCCCAAGCTCCAGTTAGCGGCAGCGCTGTCCTTAAATAATGCTGTGGTTCGTTGAAATGTCAGGAAAAGCTAATGAACTGAAAACTAGAGAAGAAAAAGGTTGATAAAAAAAAGGTCTTTAAAAAATAGTCTTCCAACCAAACAAAAAATGCAACTGAATAAATGCTAAAAATAAGTAAAATCAAGCCCTGCTCCTGCTTGCATGTGGACTTAAGCCACTTGCGTCCTTTGAACCCTCTGACCTGGATTCAGTGTGCAAAAAGAATTGTTTTTAAGAGAGTGTTAATATGCCTGATGACATGGTTAGACCTTGATATTACTGTTTGCTTTTCATGGCCAGTTTTTATTTACACTGAGAGGACCAAATGATTCTGTGCCAGCACTGAGTTTATTTAATAAAAATGATATTACACCTTTATTACTCAAACACATCTATGGCCGCGTATTTATGATCTCTAAAAGATCAAGTTTTACCTCTAAGAACACAAGAATGACAAATTGATTACTTGTAAATGCTATGTTTTAATTGCATTTTTCTGTGTGTTAACATGAACCGAAAAGCATGCTTTCCTTGTGAAAAGTGGAAAAAAAAAAAGAATATTTTATCCCAAATGTGTTTCTCCGATATTTTTGTGACACCGAAACATGCTGACAGAATGATGCTGCATTGCTGATTTTTTTTTTATTTTTTATGATTGATTTCATGTTTTGTAAAGCCTTTTCTCAGCCCTTAACTGACCTCATAAACTGATAATACCAGAGGGGTCAACGGTTACAATTGCTCATGACTCGATGAAATCTACCACTTATGTTATTTTCTCTCCAAACAAAAATTTATTGGTTGACCAGCAATAAAAGCATGGGTTTGCTGGTCTTTCTGTCAGTCTCCTGAGACTTTCTGTTAAGCGTTATAACAGATGAAGCAAAAATAAAATTGTACAAAGAGCACAAACAACTCCTGCAAAAGAGAATAACCCCTGTGAACCTAAAACACCTTGGGGATGGCGAAAAATGTTGCAGAGAAGCAATCATAAGAGGACTGGTTTAAAAATTCCATTAGCTCTTATTGTAGATCCGTGGACGTATCTCCCAGTGTGGGTGTACCAAATAGCCTTAGCTAAATGGAGATTAAGGCAATGCTGGAAAGACCCCTTGAAGCCCTTTAAGACTGGTGTGTAATTTTGGATTTAGCAGTGGTTGCGAGATAAAGGCTTTTCTTTCTGCCTAATTGATGGCTGTAATCCATGTGTTGTTTTAAAAACCTGTCTCACTGATGTGCGAACACAAACCCCTGTGGCTCTGTGCAGAAAGTGGTGATTTAGTGGGCCAAACTGAGGGTCTCCTACTGGTTGGAGGAAGACTTTTATATTTGGGGATCTGCTGTAATGGAAACCCTGCAATTTGGGTACTGTAAATGGGTCAGATGTTGTTTTTGTTTTTTATTTGCTTTTAAGAAGCACAAACCCTTTTCATCACATTACTGTTTAACCACAATATTAGGATATCCAGTCCTCTTTTAAAATTGCTTTACTTTTGAATTATATTTGACTTGATCTTTAAGTTACGCTCTCATATTCTCAGTCAGTTACCTTTAAACAATGCTAAAGTACATTTCCAGTAATAACAAGTCATCAGCAAGTGTACTATTATAACTGCAGCACAGCAACTAATGAAGAGTGAAGATGTCTAGAAGTGGATGGAGGCTTAATGAGAAGATCACATTCATCACCAAAGTTAGGAGGTGCTTGAACTCCTCAACGCTTTAGTACACTTTTCGGAAATCTACTGATGCACCTTTTGGTCTCAGTCAGAATAATATCCTTGGGTTGATCACTATCATGAATCACAAGTTCTGCTTAATCTCTACAAAGTATGTAATTAACCCTGCGCTGATTCATATCGCTCATTAAATTAACACAAATAGGACATTGAAAATAGAGCACACTGTCTTATTATCTCAGCTCAGCTGCTGGTGCCTAAATGTTAAAGTACCTCTCAAATCTCTGCTCTGACAGTTATTCATGGCTTTTAAAGACGTATGCACAATATCAAAGACATGCCTGTGTCCATTATTTAAAAGCCACGGTGGCGATGGTGTCACAATTTTCGGAATATAATGATATGATGCTTCCTGTACGGTAGTACTATACATTCAAACGAAATGTGAAAGGCTAAATTAAATGATAAAATGACAGGTCTTTGTCTGTGTGGGCGCACGCTGTTTCTTATATGGGAAATTCTAATGCTAATGCAAAAATTAATTACAGCCATGTTTGCCTTTGGATGAAATTTATGACCTATTGTTGAAAATGTGCTACAATGTGGGAGAGAGAGAATAAAACTTGATTAGCATAGAAATGACAAATGAAAGGTGGGGTGGGTGGAGAGTTGTGACTTTTGTTGGTAAATAGCTTGTTTTAGACTGAGAGGAGGCTTTAAATGGATATACTTGTATTTTAGAGAGGCAGCTGTGCAGGGGAAATGCATCAAGAACATGGTTTCATGAAACAAATTACTAAATAACTCTCAACTTTTAGTTATACACCCAAGTATACTGCCATATGGGTATATTCTCGCTTGCCACATCCCGATTTCATTTCATCAGCTATGGAAAAATACTACATAGTCGGGTCCACTTTGTCTTTGTGAGCCTTTGATTTACCAGAGATGTGCCTCAAAAATGCTTAGACTGCATCTGTTGATGCAGACTTGTCTGTAAAAAGGCAATTATTGAGTGAGGTTCAGCACATTTGATTTTTATTTAAGTGGGTGTCTGTGTGTGTTTGTCAGTGCTGATTCAAAATGCCTACATTTGAAGACAAGAAATGCTTTTAACTTACCAACACGGAGATGAATTAAATTGCTAAGCTGCTTTTCCCTTTTCATCAAAACGTACATAAACACATAAGAACGGGCACCCACAAATCTAAACCTACCATATTCGAGCTGCCGTGTGGTCCAGACTGCTTGAGGATGACAGACAGCTTCCTCAACCAACTGTCAACATCTCCCAGCGAAAGCCTCAGGAGATTCTAGGCATTTTCTAGTAAACCATTTCTCTTGCAGAGACCTGGTAACCCACTGCAGAAAAATAGAGCATAAACACCATTCTGATGTGGAGATGATGGTGTTAGCTAGGCCATGTCATCAGAAGTGAGAATAACTCCATCATAAGGCATCTCTACATTCAACACCAGAGAGAAACACGACAAAGGCTGACCTAAAAACACAGCATGGTGTCCTCTAAAGCTACAACACCATCAAAAAAGACGTACAAAAGTGAAGATCCTTTGTGTAATACTGCGCAAAAGTCTTGAGTCCCTACTCATTTCTTAATATTTTGTCAGGAACCCCAAACCATGACAGAAAATCCACCATGTTTTACAGATGTCTGTAGATGCTCACTCTTTTACCTCTCTCCTGACGTCCCACACATATCGACAACAGTTCGTACCAACAGTTTCAAATTTGGATTCATTAATCTATAAGACCTCTTGCCACTGATTTTCAGTCCAGTTCTTGTGTAATTTGGCATACCTCAGCCTTTGCTCCCTGTTTTCCTTCCTTAAAAACAGCTTCTTGACACATACCCGTGCATTGAGACTATTTCCGATGAGGCTTCAGTGAATAGTAGGTGGATCAACTTAAGGGAAAGATACATCTCTCGGGTACTTCATCAGCTTTTTGCTGGATTTCTTAAGAACATGACTTTCAGATACTGGTAATCTGCCGTAGACGTTTATTTATTTTGGCCTCGCATTTCTTCTTTTGTCCTCCACTCGTCCAGCTTCCTCAAAAAACACACTCCATGCAGTGCAGAGAGAGATATGCCAAGTTTTCAGCTAATAGCTGTTTGCGAGTCACTTTGTTGGTGCCAAAATAATATTTTATGCCTGTCAAACTGAGTTATCAGCTATTGAAAATGGAAGAAATTCTTAGTTTTTGCAGCAGACTGCTAGCAACAAAATACCTCAACATAAAGAAATGGGGGTGGAGGTGTGTAAAGAGCTTTGCACAGTACTCTACCTGTCCTACATGGCAGACAAATAGCATTCTGGACACTAGAAGACACATAAATACACAACCAGTATGAAAAGTCATCCATTTGCGGGTCATCAGTTCTTTATGAATGAGTGTCACATTCTCATGATTTAAACCCTGAACTGACAGCGGTCACTGAACCTGCCTTCCACTTCATAAGAGTCAACGACACATTCTTAAACAGTGCCACTAACAACAGTAGCTCAAGTGAAACCAACACAGTCTGACATTTTGCTGTCGGGATTACTTGTGATTGTTACGTTTACCCCTAACTGATGGACTCCATGCTCACTATATTACTTCTTCCTTTTTTCCATTACAGCTATCCTTTGCAGCGACAACTCCTGTTCTAGCAGACAAGAAAAAATACCCCAACTTCTTCCGCACTGTTCCGTCAGACAATGCCGTGAACCCAGCGGTGGTGAAGTTTCTCAACTACTACAACTGGAGCCGTGTGGGGACCCTCACACAGGACGTTCAGAGGTTCTCAGAGGTCAGTTCGTGCTGTTTTCATAAATATACTTTTCTTTTTTTTCCAACGCTGTTAATGCTCCATGTTTAGTATTGACCAAAAGTTCAAGCAGTTCACTAAAACAAATCCATCATCTATATCAAAGACTACAGTGGCACCACCTTGTCATTAATACTAAAACTAGGTGAAGTTCAGTGTATTTGATTGATAGTGAAAATACCCTTAACGGTTGGAATGAATACTTTTTCTTATTACATTTCTACTTATTGTGGATAAAATATACATTTACCAGGTGTGAGAGGAGTTAAAATCTCCCACTGGTCGAAGGATATGCACATAATTAATAACATGGCTTTGCATTATTGCCTTCAGCACTCTCAGTCCCAACAGGGATTCTTGTTTAGCAGGCATTTGTTCTTTTTTAAGTTTGCGCGATAACAGTGCTGTTTACCAGCGTTTATGTGTGCCGTCCTCCTATCGCCTCTCACTGGGAGACATGTTTTTATTTTCTGAAGGTAGAGGTTAAATCACAAAACAGTGACTATATTATCATTCAAGGAGATTTCCATCTTGGCTTATTCAGATGAGGAAGCCAGTAGAAATAACACTCTTATTACTACTTTAAAACAAATCACCACTCACATGTAGATGGATTAGATGGAAATTATTTAGGCTTTGTGCACTGTACAGCTGTCACTAATGAATGATTATTCTCCAGTCACATGAAAGGATGCACACTGGATTATTAGGGAATGTAAAGGTTAAAAAAAAGATGAACAAACATTTCCATCCACTGGTCAAGGAACAGATGAAGGCAGAACAAAACCAAAAAACATGACTTGTAGTTGAGGGCAATGTCCCAGTTTGTTGGCTCCACCTCCAGAAATCCGACACAGATTTTTCCACTTCTTTTGACCAAATGGAGGCGTCGTGTGCACCTCCTGTCTGTGCGTGTGATTGTGTTTTTCTCTAACTTACTAAAACGAATGAGTTGACATTCACATCCTGCTGCTCTCTCTAGCTCTCCATTTGAACATATATATCTGTAGTAGCTTCTGTGTATATAACTGAGACCAACCACACTTATATCCTTATTTTTAACACCCATGTCCCTTAGACTTCCGTTGTTGTAGTAGTAGTAGTAGTATTTATTTATTGTCATTGTCAAGAACAATGAAATTGCGTTTGGGGCTTCCATACAACCCAAAAAAAGAAGAAAATAATAAATACCCCTTAAAACCCAAGTGTACATATTTAACCCAGTGTGACTCCAATGCAATAAGACAATCCTTAGCAATAAAGACCTGAGAAACAGGTTGCAGTTCAAAAATAAATATAAATACAGTTTATTGCATGTATAAAGAGATAGTTCTTACTGAAGATAAACCAGCCCTCGACATCAAAGACGGTGACGCGCTGGGAAAATATTTCTAAAATATGTCCTGCATCGCCTCCAAAACTGAATTGCTGCTCCAGCTGGAAGCAAATTCTGAGAACTGCATGATATTTAGTTCCTATTATATTTACTACGTTCCATCTGTTCTTTTTGATGTTCCTCTCCCATTAAATACGCAGAATGCTGAATCCAGCCTACATTACTAGAGCTGGCAGAAGTAATGCATGGATAGATGAAGAACATTATCTGTGTTGACTCAGCACTTGTAGCTAACTCTCTTATGACAATGTTGGAGCTGAAATATATCTCAAAGCTGGAGGACGTATTTTGGAAGCTGTGGCAAGTTGGATTTCAGCTCAGGAACAGGAGGCGCACAATCGTTTGCACACCATGCAAAAATCCCTTCTATTATTAAAAGCAGCTAGCAGCTTTTTAATATAAGAGAAATGGGAGAAACAACATTCAAATTGATCCACACCATTAGCTAAAGATATTAAAAGCTTAAAATCATATTATACCAAAATGGATGCTAACTAGCGAGACAAACACATTCCTGTTTGTAGGAGGGTTGAACATTAGGAAACATATCGATTTATCACACGTTTGGAGAACTACACAAACTCATGGCACAAACATATCACGTCGGCAGCACAGGAACATTCTCCTAAAAGAGCCTTGTCAGAGGCATTGAAAGCATGAATTTGAGAAACATATTGTGAGCTCTTGCCTCCAGGCACTGGTTGAAAACAAAGTGCTCAGCGGCTAAAGGGTGGGTTGTGGAAGTGGGGGTGTGTATAAGAAGTCTCACTGCAAATCTCAGAGAGACCAAATCCCTTTATCGCTCCCCTCCTGAAAGCACCAAGGAGCTTAGGACGGGTGCAAGACAGACGGCACGATTCAATCAACCTGCCACGAGATTGGCCTCTAATCCCGATTTACAAATATGCAAGCATTGCTTCCGTACTTTATGATTCACACAATCCTCTGTCGAGTTCAGAGCTTACTGTTCTTTGGTTCATCGAGAAATTACTCCAGCTCGCTACCAGAAAAAGAAGAGATATAGAAGTAAATGTTATTTGAATAATGCAGGAAAACAGACATTAATAGTAAAAATGTCATTTTTACCTACTAATAACACTATTCCAGTTTTACATTTAATTCATAAACATTTTTATATGAATTTTATGAACTTCAAATAAATTATATGAAGTTCATATGTTATACTCTTAACCTTCACAACTGTTTTAGTGTCACTTGTCAGTTTAAACATTTCTTTCCTAGGATCTAAAAACACAGAAAGCCAGTGTCCTCCCACTTCTTGAATGTGAAAATATACAAATACACCAATACACAAATAGACAGAATCAGCACAAGAGTGGGCAGAGCTAGTCAGAAATATTTCTTGTGAAGATACTTTTTTTTAAAGATTTAATTAATTCTTCACATTTAACAAATATAATGAGAAATTCTAAGCACTGTCCTAAAGAAAAAAACACGTATTTTCCACTTTAAGAAAGTTTCATACCTTTGCAAGCTGATTTTGTGGTTTTTGAACAGATTTTTAATTTTTTTTTTAAATCTTAGCCCTTGCAAAGAAATATGCAAAAACACAATTTCTTTGTGATCTATTAAAGTTGGATTTAGATTCAAATTGATATTCCTAGAAGTATTCTACAGTACTGAATGTACCATAAATCATGCATGCGTGCACAGAGGCATTTGCATCTATGTAATGAGTATACTACTGACATTATTTTAATTTCCATCACCTCTACCCCAGCATTCATCACCCTGTGACATACTCCGTCCCCCTGCTGACCTACAGTGTGCTTTCCCTGGGAGACTGCTCACAAGGTTAATGTTATGTAACACTTGTTACAGATTCAGTCAGTGGCTTGCACATCACAGGCAGCAAACATACAGTATGGTGTCCCCTGAGAGTGTAACCTGTAAGAAAAAGCGTGCTCATCACTGTTATTTTTAGGCACCGGTGTAACACACACACAGACACACACACACACATGCATATCGACTTTATGGATGAACACTGACTTTCTACAATGGTTTGTGGCTCATTGTATTGAGAAATAAGAATAACAGAGTAACAAAGAATAACAGCTAATGTAAGTATTTGGGAATGAAGATGACAATCTACACTACACACACACACACACACACACACACACACACACACACACACACACAGTGCAATCAACATTATTGAGACAGCCAGACAAACAGGGCTCACTCAGGAACAGGAGCAGCAATCACCTGTCAGTCAGATGACAGACCTGACTGAGAGCAGGATTAAGACTCTGTCCTCTGTCTGCACCCCTCAGAGCTTAAACGTTTAAATAAACTATGACGACTGATAACTCTAGCATACGTTACCATCCTAGCATCCACTCTCACTCAGTTCCTGTTTCATTATGTTACATCCCATAAACAGTATTCCTAGAAATGTTGTTTCCAAAGCACAATTAGGGTTTGGGAATAGCAGTGGGGTTATCATTGATGATGACTCATGTCTCAGACGAATTACTGGTATAGCCTGTTTGTCCCACAACTGAATAGACAAGAGATACGCTTTTCTTTGCATCAAATGACTCAATGACTCAACATGTGATTTTGGTCCCGAACAGCTTGGCGTCATAGAGTGGAAAAGTAATTCCCAAGATAATCCCACGGGTCAGTGTTAAGAGTAGCTGGCTGTCAGGTGAAGCTTGGTGATGCTGGAACAGTGAACCAGCGAAGAATGACATCATACAAAGAAAATCAAAGCTGTTGTTGACGTTGCCAAACAAGGAGGCTTGACCGTTTCTGAAACACAGTGGTTCACCGTATGTTTTTAATCTTCAGCTGATTTAAATATATATTTCCCTTTGATGATAAATAATTATGTCATATGCCTACCAGAAAGCGTACAATGGATTTTCTCAACATCCTCATCTCCCACAGTCATTTTGATATAGTTTCTGTTCATATATATATGATGCACATATTAGTATTGTGTTAATGTAGAGATATTTCTGCAGTCTATTGATTACTAGATAGTGGAAAGGGAGTGGGATTAAATAAGTTTATGCTTCTTCCTGCTCCTTTTTGAACATGAAAGTTATTTGTAGTTGTGGTTGCTCGTTTTCCTTTTGTTTGTTTGTCTCTTTTTAATTCTATGTTGTTGTACTTTTTTAACATGTTCAAAATAAAGATTCAATCAATCAATGTGCTTTCTGAATTCTAGTATTTTACATGCACTGGGTGCACGTGACACTCTTTTTTTGTGTGCGTGGACCCATGCTCACAAGTGCAATAGGATTATTTCTCTTCTGCATTTGCTGTCGGGGATTCCCAGGCTGCCCCAAACAATGGTGGATGCTTTTGTTACGCAGGAAAGCTGCTCACTTTTCCCCCTCCTACTAGCTTTCAATCCATCTGTCCCCTCAGTCTCTCTCGCTCTGTCTAACCGAGTGAGTCCAGCAGAATACGGATGCATTTTTCCATCTCGGTGGAAGAAACACAAAATCAAACCAATAAAATCCTTTTGTGACAAGGGTTTTACTCCTGCAAGTCAATGGCTTTGTCTGTCAGCCTCTGTGCTCTTTGTGAGTGTATTTTGTAGTACAGCAGAAATTTTGTGCAACTCTCCATGTCTTGCGTGTGAGTGGTTGGTATATATTTTCCCAGAAACCCATTTGTGTTTGACCCACACACCTTTTACAAACAACAGGCTAACCAGCTGCTGTCCCTTTTCACACTGAAGTTCGTTTCCTTTTATCCTTTAGGATCAACACTCAACGCAACACAACACAACAGGACATTGTACCTCGTCCAGACCACCAAGCCAGTTGTTACTCAAGAGCAAAACTTGGTTGTATTGATTCACATCGGCCTCCCTGTTGTTTCAGCTCAGCGAGCAGTACATTGGAGAGAATGTTTGTACAGCAGTGAGTGATGTACAGAGTGATTTAGAGCTTCCTCCGGGGGTACCAGAGGAGAAGGCGATTATGAAAGCAGACATTTGGAGACATGAGGGAAATAAAGTTGAGGTTGTTCAGAGTTATTGATTTTTAGATGTCAGAAATCTTAGTTGATAGCACAAAACTGTTGTAATGACTAATTTTAAGCTGCAGTTGGCTAATTTTAACAGGAGTATCAATAGCAATAATACTGATAGTAGCTTTTACGGTTCAAATCCTGGCGCCACTTTGAACTAACGGGCTGATGATTGGCCGGTGCTTGGTATTTTGAGAAGAAATACCAATTTTTCACTAATTTTTCCACAGTTTTTATTTATTTATTTATGTCCCATCTACAGTTAGGTCCATAAATATTCGGAGAAATATACAATTTTTGTAATTGAGCCTGTCTCCTCCACCACACCATTCATATAATCAGTTTGTGATTGAAGTGCCGACTTTTCAGCTTTTAGTGAAAGTATTGCATTGTTTAGGAATTACAGCAATTTTTACACATAGTACCCCATTTTCAGAGGCTCAAGAGTACTTGCCAGACTTGGTCAGACAAAGTTTTCAGTATAAAAATTGTTTTTACTGTAATACTTTACTCCAGCCACCACCTGCTTTTTTCACTCTTGTATTTGAAAATCTGAAAAGCTGCTCTGTTGGGATGAGGCCAGGTGACTGACTGGGCCACATCCCTTTTTTTTTCTTTTCTTTTTTTTTTTGCAGTATGCTTTGAGGCATTATCAATTTATACTATGAAACACTATCTGCTCAGTTTTGCAGCATTTTGCTAAATCTGAGCTGGGTGTATAGCCCTGTATACTTCACAGTTCATCTTGCAAAAGAGCAAAGATTATAATTTTTATCCAAATACTCAACTGAATCTTTGAAACACTGCAGTACAGTCTCTAAGTATTATTATAAGTCAATTGAAGGTGACACTGTAAGGAGACTTTTGTATAGAAATGTGAATATACAACCACCATGTAGCTGAAGCAATTTAGAACACATAATTACAGGATGAACATATTAAAGCACAGTAAGAGGAAACACACAGGACTTCTGTTAGCTGTTATATGTTGTCACTGCCAACTCTCTGACGTGTCAACATGGCTCTTGGGTTGGGGTGGAGACACTGATGGCTGCGGGGCATGGCCCGTGGACATCAGTGAAATCCAGCATGAACACCACAGGACTTTATACCATATTTTGACTTTTTCGACGTAGGTACAACTGCATTCCATGTCAGAGCCATGGTGTTGTCGTGATGTCTCAGTGTGTTGCCTTACTGGAACAGAGCCATTATTAATGGTATTAGTCACACCTGTGGTTTTCCTGCTATGAGAAGTCAAAATGTCAGCTGTGAAAAAGGGCTTTTCTAAAATTGTGGATTAAAGGAGGGAAGCAAGAGGGCCGACTCGTAGCATGTGTGTATGTGATGGCCGAGAAAAAGTGAGAGGCGGTATGATAAAACACCTCAAGCTTGCCATCCCAGTGGGGTACCTGCTCCATTCTCCATCTTCTCAGATTGAATTACCCACCATTCTACTGGCTCAATACATCACAGCAGACATACAGCTGCTGCAGATACATCTACAGCACTGCACATTTGTCTACTTTTTGTCAAGCCCTGGATAACCAGCGAAGATTATTTGAAGTGTACATTTGTTCTTTTGTGTCTTATTTAGCGAAAAACAAACTCATATCGCTGTGACAAATGCACGCTCGGTATATTGCGAAAATTACAATTCCTCATTGAACGGGCTGAGGCAAATCAGGAGGATGACAGATCTGATGTATGTGTCCGCCATGCTAAAATGACAAGCTGCTTGTCTTTCTGTCTTTTCATTCACAGTTCATGGTAGAATATGCATGCACCATTTCAGAACATTAGATGGCCTGCATCCATCTCACTTTATTGCTTTATAATGCTGTGTACAGAATACTATATGTATATTGCGACATGATTTCATCTGCTTTAAGCCAGCAGAAATATATTCACACATTCAGTTTTTATTTGCATCTATCACAGCATTGAGCTAAATGATTGATTTTCTCTCTGTGATTTATGCATACATGATTTAATGAATCTAATGTTTAATATACTTTATAAAACTGCATTTCCTCCCTTTTTCCATATTTTTAATAGCTGCTCCGTCATAGTACCACAGTATTTGTTTCCTATAGGCTATGTGATTTAAGTTATTACACTGTTGTGAAGTTTATTGTGCAGTGTGTAAATGGTAACATTGTCTCAAATAAACTCTGGTAGGTTACTTAATAAAAGCACATTTGCACATTTGACTGCAATTGTCATGCTGGCTGATATTTTATGAGCATGTATAACTTATTGAACCTCTGACCACACTTACATTCTTCTACAGTAGACACAACTTTTTTACTACATCTTTCAGCATTGTCAGCTGTGCAAGCTGATAATATGAAGCTGCACTGATGTGCCCTCATATGATCTGAGATGCAGGCTTTTGACACTGAGCATGGCTAACAAGTCAGATGAGAAGGGTGCGTTTTCTGAGAAGAATTTTAAATTTCAACTCATCTGACCTCAGAACAGTTTTTTTGTACTTTGCCTCAGTCCATTTTAACTGCGCTTTGGCCCAGAGTAGATAGCAGTGTTTCTCTGGTTCTTGCTCACATGTAGCTTCTTCTTTGCACGGTAGACCTTTAACCTGCATTTGTGGATAGCAGGGTGAAGTGCGACAGACAAATGTTCTTGGAAGTCTTCCTGAGCCCATTCAGTGATTTGCAGGACAGACTCATGCCTGTTTTGCCTTGCCCCTCGTGCACAGGGTTTTCTACAGATTCTCAGGCTCTTTGGATGATATTATGTATGCTGAGGAACATAAAGTTGTTCCACAGTTTTTGCAGAATGGGGAACCTCTGCCCATCTTTACTTCTGAGAAACTCTGCCTCTCTAAGATGCCCTTTGAATATACCCAGTCATGTTTCTGACACATTGTCAAATAACCTAATTAGTCACAAAATGTTCCTCCAGCTGTTTCATTTTACTACCACTTACTTTTCCAGCTCTTTGTTGCCTCAGATTGCTGTCATCAGATTCAATTTTTTTTTTAATTATACATTTTCTCACTTTAATCATTTGATATGTTTGCTTTGTTCTACTGTGAATAAAATATGGGTTTATGACGTTTGGAAATCATTGGTTTTATTTAAATTTTACACAGTGTCCCAACTTTTTTGGAAATGTTTTTGTAATTTCTCAACAACATTTGTGTATTCTCTCTTTCTGTTTTGCAGGTGAGGAACGATCTCACAAATGAGCTGGAGAAAGCAAACATTGAGATTGCAGACACAGAGAGTTTCTCCAATGATCCCTGTGGCAATGTCAAAAAGCTGAAGGTAGGTGAAGCAACCTAGAAACTTAAGGAAATGATCCAAGACCAGTTCAACCTGTAGAATTCCCAGTTAAAACAAAATGACAAAATACCCATTAGGTTTTCATATTAGCTACTATTTTTCATACTGTGTAAAGTAAATTCTTTAGTATTTTATCAAGTGGATGTCTCCCTCTGTCTTGACAGTGGCCATTTAACCATATACATACAAACACATGCATACAAGGTTTTTTTGCATACAAATTTTGCAAGATTTAAAAAAAAAAGGATGCATAAAATCGATATTTAAATACTGTCTAGTGCATTTTTAGTAGAGAGTGGCACAGTAAGAGTAAAAAAAAATAGAAGTGAAGAGAGTGGAGGGGGAGTAACACTTTTTTCCCCCTACTGATATGTTGGTGGAATATATGACGTATACAAGATGGAGCAGGTTGAAAGAAACATGAGATGATGAGAGAGAAGAACGAAGAAGGAACAGGAAGATAAGCCGTCGTTCCTAAAATATATGTGTAAATCTGTGTCTTAAGCGCTGACATTTTAAGCTGACATCACCCTTCCTTGATCAACTCTAAATATGCAATCCACAGTGCTGAAATCTTTACGGAACAATTGGATCGGGTGGATGGTTAGGTGGATGGGGGGGGGTTCTTACACTCTAATGGGTCTTTTTCCCGCTCATCACACAACAGTGGTTTGCTGTCTCTCCAACAGCTACATAATATGATGGGGGAAGAGAGTGACACAGATTTTGTTGTCAAGGCTGGAATTTTGTTTCTTTGAAATATTCAAAAAGGAGACAGGCTTCGCTGCTGCTGGGCATTGTAACAGCCCTCTCAGTCGCTTTTTAAAAAAAAAATCTTTATCCCTCGTTCTCCGTCCCAAGTTCCCCGTTTATTGCTGGACAGGCTGACAAAAACAGCATCAGAAAACAAAGGCAGACACGCATACATAGCACTTCTAATTTTAGTAATCTTTAGTTTGAACACAAGCTAGGACCTCCAAGAGCTTTTTTATTTTTTGTGACAGAGAGCCAGTTTAGGCAGCTTGCATCCAATAGAAAGTCACATGAGAAAAAATGTCCTGAAATCTAAATGAAGACCAAAAAAATTTATTATTTATTATGCCTTAATTATTTATCGTACATTCAGAACTCTTCCCCCTCAAGTATGAGACACACCAAGGGATGGTTCATTTTTTGTTACACTTTACTTTTTTGTCTCACTGAGGTAGCAGGGTGTTTTTTGTCATTGTTTTTTTTTTGTTTGTTTGTTTGTTTTTGTGTCCCGTTTGGATCTTTAGCCATCAGAATTGTTGTCTTAAGGCCAAGAAAGATGCCAAGCGGATTTATTTTACCGAGTGGATCATCATGGCCTTGCCATATTGGTCCATTTGATTGACCTTTATTATAATTATGTATTTATTTTACAAACGGGACAGACATGACTGGGGGATAGGACGGGGAGAAAGTGTCACGGTTCTGGGTCAGTTTCTAACCAGTGTTTTGAGTTTTGATTGTTAGTTTATTTTTTGAATGATTGTTGTGGTTTTGATTACGATTATTATTATTATTGTTAGAGTTCCATGCTTCTGTTTATTTGGGGTTAAGATTTGTGCCCTCATGTTTTGTGTGGGTTTAGTTTCATGTGTCATTTTCTGTCTGTCTCTCTATGTCAAGTCTGCGTCTTAGTGTGTTGGTTTCTTGTTCCTGTTTTATTGTGAAGGTCTGCGTCTCTTGTGAGTGTGTTCAGTTTTACCTTTGTCTCGTCTTGTTGATTATTCCCAGCTGTGTCCACCACCTGTGTGTAATTCCCCTGTGGTTCTCTGTGTATTTAAGTCATGTCTTCCGTCATTGTAGTTGCTGGTCCGTCTGTGTTTCCACCCTGCTTCATCTGTGTGTTTCCCTGCAGTCAACCATCATCTGTTTCCGCCCGCTCTCATTCATGTCCAGGTTCGTGTTCTGTAGTTAGTTTGTTCCCAGTTTAGTTTAGTCATTGCTCCGTTCGCCGTTTGTCCATTTCCTTTTTGTGTTTAATAAACCACCCTCACACCCATACAAGTGCCTGCGTTTGGATCCTCCTTTATTTTCCACACGGCTCATCTCACTCGCCGTGACAGAAAGAATGAAAGAAAGAGAGGGAGAGAAAGAAAACCAGAGGGGAGAGGAGACGGTGAGAAAGTGGGGAAGAAAGAAAGAAAAACAAACAAAACACCTGGATCACCTGTATGGAGAAAAAAAACAGAAGAGAAAGCAAACAAAAAAAGAGCAACATAATAAAAAAACAGCACCATCACAATAATCTAGCTAGCAGTAGATAACAGTAGATACTAAACATTAAACAATATTGTGCAGCACGCAAGATAGAAAGGTGTAGTCCGCGTCTGTGAACACCCGTGTGTACACCTGTGTGCACACCTGTGTGGATCAGCATGCTTGTATTCCAAAGGTTTCTCCATGTAACGATCTGCTAGGAAGTGTGGGGAGGGGGGAACCGTGCCACCCTCCTGGGAAGAGCTGAGTAGAGCCCCAAACGAGAGGTCACCCAGCAGCTACAGAGCAGAGGCCAGAGGGGGTTGCAGTGGTGTGCCCGTGGACTCTGCCAGCAGCCAGCTGTGCCAGAGAGGGCCGAGCTTCAGGCCCAGAGGCCAGAAGCCGGAGGGCATCCCACCCCCCGGAAGGGGCCCAGCCGGGCCACTGATGTGAGCCGGTACATACATGAGCGCCCAGCCCCAGTCGACAAGGACCACCAACACACCAACGTCTGAGGGCATCAGCCACCGGCAGGGAGTGTGGTGAGGGGAGATAGGCCTCCGTACTTTAGAGGGCCTGAGATGTACCCAGAGAGGTTGAGTCTAAGACCCAACCTGACATATAGACACAGACGAACAGGCACACGCGGACACAAACATGCATTCCCACCCCATATACACAACCAAATACTCGGCACTCACCCAACGTGTAGACAGACACAAATAGACACTGCACAGACAGTCGCACTCCCCAAACATACTCTATATCCCAGGTCCAGGTAACCCCGCCCCCAGAGGGGCAAGCCGCACCTAGACCCAGGAGATGTAACCCTTCTCTCTGGGGTGGACGCAAGCGGACCACCTCCTTATCTGCAGTAACAGGGAGGCCCCGCATCCCAGACCCCAATCTGACGGCCAGCACCTCCTCCCAGCCCCCCAGCCCTGACGGCTAACAGAACCGGGGTGAGTGAAGACCCCAAACCTCCCAATGCTCGCTCATATGTAGTGTTGCTGTGTGCTGTTCTAAAGTGCATTTAATACACAGGAGAGCATGGTTCCTGCTTCCTCTCAGAGAGCAGCACGACTCCTCCTGAAAACCCTTAGTGTCTATGTGCATTTAAAGTTGAGGGTAGGGCACCAGCGCCAGAGGTGGGTTGGAGTACACTGACCATCCTCTGGATGCTGTAGAACGTGCCCACCCCCAAGGCCCTATATGTATGTGTTATGTGAGAGTGTGAGTAATGTGGATGTCTAGGTTGCAGAATAAAATTGAGGCACAGGCGGCCAGAAGGGGACAGAGGGGGAGTGCCTCCCCTGCACCCTGGTGACATACCTGGACCCCAAGCCCTGCGTGTGTGGGTGGGTGTTGTAGAGCGGGAATAGGGAGGCAGCTGAGGATGGAGAGGGAAGAAAGGGAGGGGCAAGTGGCACCTCCCTGGGGCCAGCTCCCCCGCTGACCCCAGTAGGCACCCCCACACTCTGGAACCCACCAGCGCAAGGGGGCCCAGGCCCATCCGGACCGGAGCCCGCAGCAGCAGCACCGCCCAGCCCCACAGAGCCCGGGGCAGCCCACCCGACTCCACCCCAGAGAAAACTGCACCCACCCCATCATCCAATCATCTCCCAAACTACACAAGACAATAGACACCCAGGTTGGGTTCATTCTCTGCCTCTCCTATATCTCTCCCCCACCTGCAGAGTGAGCTCCTGTAGAGAGGAGACCACCTACAAAGATATAACAGCCTCCCCACCAGTTAGAGAGCCCCCTAGTTGGGCCGATGCACCAGAGGTCCCCTGCACTGGGGCTGAGCCCCCCTGCACCCACCCGCCCACAGCTCCGGCGACATTGTCATTGTTTTAATGACATTTTTATTGATATTAACTTTGTCAGGTCGTAAAATGATTGTGATCTAAAACTCAGACATCTGGCATGGACTTAGTGGCTTTAAAACCAACAAACTCACAGCCAAACCTTGTATTCAAAATTCTGTTTAACCTAAAACTAACACGACGGCACCACTTCTCAACAATAAACTAGAAGCAACCTAATCTCAAACCTCTTTCACCTGTTTGCTCAGTGTTGTACAACTTATACTGTAATAATACAACTTGTGTAGCAAATATAAACTAACATTTGGCTCTATAGACACTGTGGATCAGCTCAAGATGAATGGTTCACACTGATAGTGTAATCATAAGTTTGCCTATTTTGTAAGGCCTCTTATTGATACTCATGAAACTGATGAAGCACCTCTGCTGGCCCACATCCCCAAATGGCACAGAGCTGCAAAAAGAATATCCTGCTGCAGAGATCAAACACTAGAACCTCTTCGCATTCCATTTTAAAGACTTTTATTTTGAAATCCTCACACTGATAATTGTTGTTCAGTTATTAGTGCCAAAACTTCAAACGATAGCCTTGTGTTCACCTTGAGTGAATTAGTGATCAGACACATCCCTGCAAGAGTTTATATTTCATCATATCTGCACACCACACATGCGCTGCACAGTAATCAAACAGATGGGGGTACGGTTTTAGTAATAGCAACAACACGTAGCCCAGTACACAAATCACATCTCCCACTAGCTCGTAAAAGACCATCATTAGTACAGTGTTTATATGTGTGTGCGGTGCCTAATAAGCCTTAAAAGTGCCTGATTGGGATTACGAGTTACAATATTACTCAAACAGACAAATGACTGCTGTAAAGTTACGAACAACCCTGTCACAGATAAAGCAGTCAAGGCTGCCCTTAACACTATACCCTGATTCAGAACTATTATGGTAACAGTTATATAAAAGCTTAAGCAATGAGGGTAATTTGGGGCTCTGTAGTGCCCCAGTCCATCTGCAGTGCAACACAACACCATACACTCACTCATGCCCTTGCCCACAACTACACAGCGTTTTCAGGCTAGAATTTATACTGAGGCTGTGGCCCACGGCCATAGTTGGAGTCATTTGGGTTAAGTGCCTTTTCTTCAGGGAAGAACAGTGTTATCGAGTAGCTGCCGGCACGTGTGTGTGTTTCTCTCTCTCTCTCTCTCGCACACACACACACACACACACACTCTATCTATCTATTTATCTTTCTATCTATCTTAGCCTTCTGATCTTGGAATGCATGACATATGGTAGCGACTGCCTGAGGGGTGACTTAATGAACTGTATTTGTGGGTTCCCAGGGCAATGGCAGTATAACACAGGTTGTGTGTGTGAAAATCTAGCTCGCGTTAGTCACATTCTACATTACACTTCAACCCAGACTATAAAACATGTTCATACATATTTCTTGAAAGGTACTAATATACAATTCTTTGCCATTTAGAGCTTCTATACCCAGCCTTTATTAGACGGATACATTTCAGAACTGCTTATGTGTTATAAGCAGTAGTAGCTACCCACATTTAGTGTTCAAGTATATTTTGCTAAGAAATGAGATCCTGTTATTACAAGGTAACTGTTACTAACACAGTTGTTCTTCCATTCAGTTTAATTTTCAGTAACAGAATTGATTCCTATCATTTGGGCCTGCATAAGTGTCAGGGTTCCTGGGTCGTTGACCCAGTGTTTTCTGTTTTGTCATGTTCAGTTTATTTTCACATCTGTGTTTTCTGTGCCAGCATACCGCCTGCGTATTGTGTTCCAGTTATTTCCATATATCATTAGTCAGACTAAGTTCAGCTGCGTACTCACCGGTTTCTAATCATTCATCACCCAGCGTGTATTTAAGTCCTCAGTTCCATCCGATCCTTGTCGTGTCATTGATGTACGTCTGATGTTAGTGTCGTCTGTATGTTCAGTTAGCCAGCCAGTCATTCATTCATTCATTCATTCATTCATTCATTCATTCATTCATTCAGCCAGCCAGCCAGCCAGCCAGCCATTTCCTCCCTCTGTACTGTTTGCTCACTCCTTCGGCAATAAACATCCACCTTCACCTACCTGCCTGTGAGTCCAGCGATTGGGTCCTCCTTCTCTCGTCCACGACACTACTCCTGACAGAATGACACGAACCCGCGTTGTGGACCCAGCGGACTCTGAACTTTTCGAGCGGCAGGAGGCAGCGCTCCTTCGCTGGACGGAGGGGCTTCGGGGAAAACAGCGGCTCTTCGCGGAGAGAGAGCACGTCTTCGAGGGGACTCGCCTGGCTCTGGGCGGGCCTCGGAGACGCCGCGTTCCCCCACCTGCTGCCTCACCTGCACCGGAGCATTCGCCGCGGAGAGCGGGCGTCACAGGCCAAGCTTCGGCTGCTCGCTCTCCCGCCGCTCCGCTCCTTGCTCGCCCGCCAGCCGTTTTACTCACTGGAACTTCACCCTCGCCATGGCACAGCGGCTCCGCCTACCACCTCGGCTCAATGGAGGCTCCCGCGCCAGAAGCTCGGTTGTGTACCCCACCCGCTTCCTCTTCCCGGAAAAAGCGGCGCACACGCCACCATAACAAGGACTATTTTCAGCTACTCCCGGTGGTGAATTCTAGTGACTGTTTTCCACCCTCCTCATTTGATTCTTCACCTCAAATAACTAATAGACTTATCTCTGATTCATGGGGGGTCTCCCTCCTAGACGAGGACGTAGACTGGGACAAATTTTTCTGCTCTGCTCCCCCAAAAACTGTTCAGTCAAAGACTGTAAATAGTGGTGGCAGGAGGACCAGAACAATCCCAGAGAAACCTGCCAGTATCACACACCCGGTCGTTATCTCCACTCCCGTCAGTCAGGCTACACCCACTCCAGTGCCAGCTCCCAGGAGGAGGGCAGCTGCGACCCAGTCTACCTCCACGCCCGCTCCTGTTTCTCGGGTGGGGGTGACTGGTGTCCAGCCACCTCCCGTGCCTGTCCCAGCGCCCAGGCTGAGGGCAGCCAGAACCCAGCCAGAACTCCCTAGCGGCTTGGAAGAGCTAACCGGTTCACCTGCTACCTCACCACTTCATCCACCTCCTGACCCAGCCTTTCACGCCCTCGCACTATCCCTAGTTAGATTAGCTGAACTGTCCCCTGCCCAGGCACCAGCCTTACTAGCCCAAGCTGTAGCCTTATCTCCGTCACTAGCTCAGTCTGTAGCTCAACCATTAGCCACACCAACCTCAGCTCCGTCGTCAGCCTCGCCTACCTCTGTTCATCCCTTAGCATCTCCACTCCAGTCAGTTCCCTCACCTGCTGTTCAGCTTCCACTCCAGTCCCCTGTAGTCCAGTCTCCTGCCCTTCAGTCCCCTGTAGTCCAGTCCGCTCCTGCCCTCCAGTCCCCTGTAGGGTAGTCCGCTCCTGCCCTCCAGTCAGTAGTCCAGTCCGCTCCTGCCCTCCAGTCAGTAGTCCAGTCGCCTCCTGTCCTCCAGTCAGTAGTCCAGTCGCCTCCTGTCCTCCAGTCAGTAGTCCAGTCACCCGTCCACCATCCTGTTCAGTTCCCGGACCTGCAGCCACAGCACCCAGAGCCAGCTGTGAGCTACCCTGCTTCTCAGCCAGGGGTTTCCGCACCCGCTGGCCCGGCCGCTTCCCTGCCAGAGGTCCCCGCACCTGCTGGTTCTGTCCTGTGTGTGCCAGGGGCTCCAGTGCCCACTGGTTCTGAGATCGTTTTCGCTGGAGGGCCCGAGGAGCCCGTCTAGCCTCATGCCTCGTCAGCTGGAGGGCCCGAGGAGCCCGTCCGGCAACCTTCCTCGTCAGCTGGAGGGCCCGAGAAGCCCGTCCAGCCTCATGCCTCGTCAGCTGGAGGGCCCGAGGAGCCCGTCCGGCAACCTTCCTCGTCAGCTGGAGGGCCCGAGGAGCCCGTCCAGCAACCTTCCTCGTCAGCTGGGGGTTCAGGAGAACCGCACCAGCCTCATGCCTCGTCAGCTGGAGGGCCCGAGGAGCCCGTTCAGCCACCCGTCTCCGCTGGAGGGTCCGAGGGGCCCGTTCAGCCTCCCGTCTCCGCTGGAGGGTCCGAGGGGCCCGTTCAGCCTCCCGTCTCCGCTGGAGGGTCCGAGGGGCCCGTTCAGCCTCCCATCTCCGCTGGAGGGTCCGAGGGGCCCGTCCAGCCTCCTGCCACGTCAGCTGGAGGGTCCGAGGAGCCCGTCCAGCCTCCTGCCACGTCAGCTGGAGGGCCCGAGGAGCCCGTCCAGCCACCACCTGCGGCTGCCTCGCTGTCACCTAGCTCTGCTTCTGCTTCGCCTGGTCCAGCTTCAGCCTGTGCCTCGCCTGGTCCAGCCTCTGCTTCTGCCTCGCCTGGTCCAGCCTCTGCTTCTGCTACGCAGTGTTGGGGAGTAACGGAATACATGTACCGCCGTTACGTATTTAAAATACAAAATATGAGTAACTGTATTCCGTTACAGTTACCGTTTAAACAGGTGGTATTCAGAATACAGTTACTTTGTTGAAATAAATGGATTACACTGCGGTACTTTCCTGTTTCATTTTGTCACGGGTCAGGACTGTTTGGGTTTTGTTTGACAGCTACGTTCTGTTGTTCCAGGCGGCAGCGTTACGGTTGCCATGGTTACAGGGCAACGCTCTCTCTCTCTCTCTGCGACTGTGTGTTTCCTGGGTGAGAGAGCGCCTTTTCGTTGTTGTTGTTGTTGTTGTGCTAAGCTAACAGGCAGAATGCTACAAGCATAGCTCTAAAGAATGTAGCATCATGGGCAGTGTAGTCCGTGTTGCAGGGAGAATGGACGCGAGGAGGGAGAAAAAGGGGAGTGGAAAGGTACGTGTTGTCATCGAGGAAAAACGGGAGCTGGAAGCATGTAAATATAATAATAACCACTTCAGCCAAGAAGAGTGCCTTACGAGCCCAGTTGTAAGTAAGCTATTAAGACTCGACTGTACACCGTGTTTGTGTTTTCCTCCGAAAACAATAAGTTCCGTTGGAGCAGCCTTTCAACACCTCTCTCTGTCTCTCCAAGAAAAGTTGACCCACACAACAAAGTAAAGCTATTTTTCGGCTACGAGCCGACAGGGACCCCGCCGTATTAGTCAGAGGTCCCTTTACTACAGTTCGGAGTCGCGGACCTTCAGTAATAGTAATAAATCACACAGCAATAGTACATTCACGTTGTTGTAAAAAGCATGATAATATATTAAGTAATCCAAAGTATTCAGAATATGTTACTGTCATTGAGTAACGTAACGGAATACGTTACAAAATACATTTTGGGGCATGTATTCTGTATTCTGTAATGAAATACATTTTAAAAGTAACCTTCCCAACACTGCTGCTACGCCTGGTCCAGCCTCAGACTCTGCCTCGGCCTCTGCTTCGCCTGGTCCGGCCTCAGACTCAGCCTCGGCTTCTGCTTCGCCTGGTCCGGCCTCAGACTCAGCTTCGGCCTCTGCTTCGCCTGGTCCGGCCTCGGATTCAGCCTCGGCCTCTGCTTCGCCTGGTCCGGCCTCAGACTCAGCTTCGGCTTCTGCTTTGCCTGGCCCTACAGCTGCTCCTCAGTCTCCGCCGGCTCCCGCGCCGCCTTCTGCAGCTGCTCCTTGGCCGCCTTCTCCTCGTCGCCGGTGTGGTCGACCACCGCACCGGCTCAGTGGCCGCCGCCGTCTTCCTCGCTGCCGCCCACCGGATCGACTTCAGCGTCTCTGCCGGCTGCGTGGCCGCCCACCTGAACTGTATGGGCTCAGCCACTGGCCGCGTGGCCGCCCACCTGAACTGTATGGGCTCAGCCACTGGCCGCATGGCCGCCCGCCTGAACTGGCTCTGTGTGGACTCCGTCCCTCCGTCCTGGGCCCCCTCCGCCCGCCCTGTTCTGGTTTTTTTTCTTTTGGCCGTCGGGTGCCGGCCTTTGGAGGGGGGGTACTGTCAGGGTTCCTGGGTCGTTGACCCAGTGTTTTCTGTTTTGTCATGTTCAGTTTATTTTCACATCTGTGTTTTCTGTGCCAGCATACCGCCTGCGTATTGTGTTCCAGTTATTTCCATATATCATTAGTCAGACTAAGTTCAGCTGCGTACTCACCGGTTTCTAATCATTCATCACCCAGCGTGTATTTAAGTCCTCAGTTCCATCCGATCCTTGTCGTGTCATTGATGTACGTCTGATGTTAGTGTCGTCTGTATGTTCAGTTAGCCAGCCAGTCCTTTGTTCATTCATTCATTCATTCATTCAGTCAGTCAGTCAGCCAGCCAGCCAGCCAGCCAGCCAGCCAGCCAGCCAGCCAGCCATTTCCTCCCTCTGTACTGTTTGCTCACTCCTTCGGCAATAAACATCCACCTTCACCTACCTGCCTGTGAGTCCAGCGATTGGGTCCTCCTTCTCTCGTCCACGACACTACTCCTGACAATAAGATTGCTTATAATGACAATTATGATAGTTTTGATCAATATTGATATCCCGATTATTTATGATTATTATCCATTGCCGTCCAAGCAGAACACTGCTTTCCCATCATTTCACATGATTTGTACGAATGTGAAATAAAATTGGTCCTCTTTCTTCACCTAAGCTCAGTGCAAACGTAGAAAACACATTTGAAAAAATACTTCATCTCTGCAGACAAATAAGGCGTTTTTTCACCTGGAATAAGTGAATATTCTAAAAGCAAAATATAGTTTTTCACTCTATTCCTTGCACCTGTGAATTTGTGGATCTTAACAAAACTTGTAGCGACCAATCTCTTTTCCCCGTTTTGCGTACAGTACAAAATAATCCAAAACAATTGAATGAAGGGAGAAGATCTTTTGTCCAGTAAGTGGAACATTTTCATGAAGCCCTCATTACTCATACAGGGAGTGCAGAATTATTAGGCAAGTTGTATTTTTGAGGAATAATTTTATTATTGAACAACAACCATGTTCTCAATGAACCCAAAAAACTCATTAATATCAAAGCTGAATGTTTTTGGAAGTAGTTTTTAGTTTGTTTTTAGTTTTAGCTATTTTAGGGGGATATCTGTGTGTGCAGGTGACTATTACTGTGCATAATTATTAGGCAACTTAACAAAAAACAAATATATACCCATTTCAATTATTTATTTTTACCAGTGAAACCAATATAACATCTCCACATTCACAAATATACATTTCTGACATTCAAAAACAAAACCAAAACAAATCAGCGACCAATATAGCCACCTTTCTTTGCAAGGACACTCAAAAGCCTGCCATCCATGGATTCTGTCAGTGTTTTGATCTGTTCACCATCAACATTGCGTGCAGCAGCAACCACAGCCTCCCAGACACTGTTCAGAGAGGTGTACTGTTTTCCCTCCTTGTAAATCTCACATTTGATGATGGACCACAGGTTCTCAATGGGGTTCAGATCAGGTGAACAAGGTGGCCATGTCATTAGTTTTTCTTCTTTTATACCCTTTCTTGCCAGCCACGCTGTGGAGTACTTGGACGCGTGTGATGGAGCATTGTCCTGCATGAAAATCATGTTTTTCTTGAAGGATGCAGACTTCGTCCTGTACCACTGCTTGAAGAAGGTGTCTTCCAGAAACTGGCAGTAAGACTGGGAGTTGAGCTTGACTCCATCCTCAACCCGAAAAGGCCCCACAAGCTCATCTTTGATGATACCAGCCCAAACCAGTACTCCACCTCCACCTTGCTGGCGTCTGAGTCGGACTGGAGCTCTCTGCCCTTTACCAATCCAGCCACGGGCCCATCCATCTGGCCCATCAAGACTCACTCTCATTTCATCAGTCCATAAAACCTTAGAAAAATCAGTCGTGAGATATTTCTTGGCCCAGTCTTGACGTTTCAGCTTGCGTGTCTTGTTCAGTGGTGGTCGTCTTTCAGCCTTACTTACCTTGGCCATGTCTCTGAGTATTGCACACCTTGTGCTTTTGGGCACTCCAGTGATGTTGCAGCTCTGAAATATGGCCAAACTGGTGGCAAGTGGCATCTTGGCAGCTGCACGCTTGACTTTTCTCAGTTCATGGGCAGTTATTTTGCGCCTTGGTTTTTCCACACGCTTCTTGCGACCCTGTTGACTATTTTGAATGAAACGCTTGATTGTTCGATTATCACGCTTCAGAAGCTTTGCAATTTTGAGACTGCTGCATCCCTCTGCAAGATATCTCACTATTTTTGACTTTTCTGAGCCTGTCAAGTCCTTCTTTTGACCCATTTTGCCAAAGGAAAGGACGTTGCCTAATAATTATGCACACCTGATATAGGGTGTTGATGTCATTAGACCACACCCCTTCTCATTACAGAGATGCACATCATCTAATATGCTTAATTGGTAGTAGGCTTTCGAGCCTATACAGCTTGGAGTAAGACAACATGCATGAAGAGGATGATGTGGACAAAATACTCATTTGCCTAATAATTCTGCACTCCTTGTAGTGTTTATTGGGTACCTGTCTTTGCCCAAATGAAAAACATTTGCGTTGGTGATTTCAGTGCGTCTTTGCAACCTGGATGAATGCACAGACTGCACAGGCTCGCTTGTGGAGTTCTTAGTTGATATTGGATGGTTCACATTAGCTTCCCTTGTTTTTCTTGGCCTTCATGCATTTATTATATCGCAGCTTTTGTTTGTATACCCAAACAAAGGATGATGATCAGCTTTAAGGGACAAACTCTTTGCTTTCTGCTGTGCCAGACATTGTTATTTGTTATATATCTTTTAACTTATTGTTACTCATCCAGACTAGTCCAGGAAACTTCAAGCTGCACGGTATAAAGGGAACACTTGATTTGCTATTGATGGAGCACACATGTCAAATATTGTGCCAAAATCATGAGATTAAAACTCAGTTAATTGTGTTTTTGTACAAGTTATATACACTGAGTTAACCTATATCAATATTATTTGGTTAGGTTTGGGACAATTTTATGTGTGTGTATTTTTAGTGGTGAGTTTAGTTTAGTTCTACTGTCTGTGGACACACAGTGTGATTGCATGTAGGTCTGTGCTTGTGTTTAGGACTACACATATGTCTGTGCTCACTAAATGGCAGAGCCTGATCTTTTTTCCCCACCATGAAACATGCTGAATTTCCACCCGGGGACTCTGAATTATTTACAGAGACAATTACCAGGCCATGTGCCTCGAATACTCAAGCAAGTTCAGCCTGGTTTGCAAGCAGTTCTGCCTGCTGACATTGTCTCCGTTCTAATAGAAGGACTTCGCAATTTGGTAATGCCTTAGCCTCTCAACAACTGGTTTGTGCCTCAGGTCCCACATCCCTTCTAGGTACAGATTAGAGGATTACACATAGTAATGAGTATGTACAGTAAAGTAAATACAACATCTCTGATTCTGTGTGTTTGTTAACTGTTTGGAGTTATGGTAGACTCACACACAGCAAAACTGATCCCATAGCATATAGACCCATGTAGTTTCACCAAAAGACAGCTGTGACAGCTTTTCACCATTAAAGCCAGGGAGTCAAAAGATCACAATAAAAAGCTTGCACGATTACATTAGGATTGTAAATTGAGATTGTATAATAAGATTGTAGTGCAGCATAATCCTGATTTCTTTCTCTGTTTGAATAAAGTTAAATGTTTCCATTTAAGTAAATACGTATTTTTTTTAGGACAATGATGTGAGGATCATCATTGGCCAGTTTGATGAGAACCTGGCCTCCAGAGTCTTCTGCTGTGTAAGTTTCTTTATGATGTTGCCTTCTGTTGTCTTGGCATTTTATTTTAAATGATAGAAATTGTCTTATACACAGTTGGCGCTATTAGTAAAATACATTGTGTCATAATTATGAACAAAGCTGACATGCTTTTTTTAATCCTGTTTCAATAAGGAGTAATTAAATATATCATTAGATGCACAGAATTTGGACTTTAGATGGTTGGATTTCAAAGTGTCATTTTCCTTTCTTTTAAGAACAACAAGATTAGTTGTTAATCTGAATCTCTCTGATTTTCCATTGCTCCAACCTCTGATTATTGTGCCCAAACCAGGCGTATAACCTGAACATGTTTGGGAGTAAATATCAGTGGATTATCCCTGGCTGGTATCAGGGCAACTGGTGGGAACAGGCCAACAACACCAACTGCACCACCAAGAAGCTTCTCACTGCCATGGAGGGATACATTAGCGTGGACTTTGAGCCACTCAGCGCTCGGCAAATCAAGGGCATCTCTGGCAGGGTGAGTGACATACATCTCAACTACACTCTGATGTGCAGAAGGTAATTTTATACTGTATACTTAAAAACGTGAGGTAAATAGAATAATTTTTGTCTGAAGGTCTTCATTCATAAAGCTTAGGGAAGTTTTTTAAGTCAAGTTTAATTTTTTTTAAATAAAGTTTGATTGTAGTTCGTTAAAGTAGGGCTGTAACAAATTTTTCATTGATTAGTCAACGCTTATTTTTTATAACTCTTATCTCCACTTCCTGTGGGCAAACCTCCTGTTCTAGGCTCCATTACGTCACCTGCTCAAGTCTGCCCACCTGTGAATATCAACCTGTTGTCTCGTCCCTCAGTACATTAAAATAATGACCCAGTAAACATATAAATTTGAAGATAATCAAAGCTATTTTTAATATTTCTCAGGATGGTCAGAATAAAAATTAAATAAACATTAGAAATGACTGTTACTTACAGCTTCTCAGATGGCGTAGTGTTCAATGCCAATTAAACTATTTAACTAATTATATAAATAATTAATTATTGATAATGTTAGATGGAATTTGACGTCAGAGCTCCAGGGTGCCAGCTTTTTAAATGCTCGTGCACTGCAGTAGTGCTGTAGTGAAAGCAAAGCTCAGCTTTCCACAGTCTGCATTTAACTTTCTGTGAAATGCTTTGACATTTTTTAAAATCTTTGTTTCCATATTTTTTTCATCCTCCTGTTTTGCCATGGGTGCCATATTCTCCCTCTTTAGTACTGAGTGCTAGTGATGTGTCGCTCGCGAACGAAATGGCTCTTAGAGCCAGGTCTTTGACGTGAACGACGTGAGCCGGTGTTGTGCCAAAAAGTGATTGTCTGCCAAAAACTGATTTCCGGTATTTGCCAAAAAGCGATTGCTCATATTTAAAGTGCTATAAGTAACTTGTTGGGCTATAATATGTTAAACATATGTCAAATGCATCCCTTATGGATGACATAAAGTCATCTTGAGCCACAAACAACATTCGTGTAGCAAGATACAAGCCGCAATCAGTTTTTGGCAGCGACTTTTATATAACCTTTATTTATGCAGTAAAAAAAAATCTCATTAACATTAAAAATGTATTTTGTAAGAGTAAGTTGCCCAACAGGACAGCAGAAATGGCAGCAAATATTACAATAGTTCTGTAAAAATATTTTAAGTGGGGATAAAGGACCGGATTGGTTATAATGTAAGTACAAGTTGTAAAGATACTTACAGTTTTTCTCAGTTGCTTTGGTGCATTTCTCACAACAGAATTGATCTCTGCACCACTACTAAGGCTCTTCTCAAAACAATTAGTGCAAACTGCAAAACATGGTGGATAACTTGCAAAAGTGAGTCACTTCATCAAAAAGAAAAGTCAGTTGTTCAAAATAAGTAGTCAATGCTTCAAAAGCAAGTCCCTTAATCAAAACAGATAATACATTCATCAAAAGCAAGTACTTATATCAATCAAAGTGTCAGGGCTGTCACAATTACAAGTCATTACACCAGCACCTTTGGTCACAAAATCAAATGGTTTGAACATGTTCTCATTGTGACGGATTTCTTTGTAGGTGCTTCCCAATGACATGTCAAGTCTGGACAGCATGCATGGCATGTTGAAAACCATAAATTGTAAAGGAAAATCAAGACACTCCATATGCACTCTTGATAATATTTAATTGAAACTGTTCACAGCATTGTGCAAACTGGGGAAATACAGTAAATCAAACATTTTACAGCAAACATAAACTCACTTAGACAGTAAACCTCACTCCAGTGGTTATGAAACAAAAAAACAAAACTGAAAAACAGACACTGCTGCATATCAATCATTGATATCTAGACGCTCCCGTCTGTCTGCCCACATATTTGCATCAACATCACAGCGAATGTCAGCTCTATCGATGCATCGGGGAAAGTATCTTCTGGAGTGTCAACTCCACCCTCTGCAGGACTCTGCTGTGATGTCATCACAAGCTGCATCCATAGCTGCTAGCAGGGTCATTTGGGTATGTGGATGCCTGTCATATACCTTCCACCTCCAGGAAGAGAAAAACTCCTCAATTGGATTTAGGAATGGAGTGTAAGGAGGAAGAAACTCCATAAGCATCCTGTCGTGTGCTGCAAACCACTGCCCGACTACAGCAGAGTGATGGAAGCTAACATTATCCCAAACCACTACATACATTGTCCGATTGTCACCAGGATCATCCCTTTCATTTTGTGGGATTAGGTCCCTATAAAGAGCGTCCAGAAAAGCCAACCGGTGTTGTGTATTGTATGCACCAATACGAGGAATATGGGTGTGAATGCCATTTTCTGAGATTGCTGCACACATTGTAATATTTCCTCCTCGTTGGCCTGGGACATCAATGGTGGCTATTTCTCCAATGTGATTTCGTTCACGCCTTTTGCAAGATTGAATCCCGCTTCGTCAAGATATACAAACGTTTGCAGGGGTTTCATGGAAACTCCTTAAAAATAGGGTTTTCAAAATGGGTGTACAAAGTGTTTGACAAGATGTTCAACAATTTTGAGTGCACTGACACAAGCAATGAAATGAAGACTATTAGTTGTAAGGACAATGACTATTCAGCCGGTACAAGTATAAATAATTGTGACATTCATGATAAAAGAAAGGAGATAGTGATGAATAGCAAGTCAAAAGTGACCATTCTTTAGATATTTGTACTTACTCAACTGCTTCATGTCCAAAGGCATTTGCCTTTGGACGCAATGAACATGAAACCGCCACAAGGTTGTGCCAAAACGACTACATGTTGTGGAGGTTGAACTAACTGTTGTGCAAAGTTTAATTCTGTTGTGAGAAATGCACCAAAGCAACTGAGAAAAACTGTAAAAAACAGATAATTTTTTAATTCTTTATGTAACCCCTTTGTATCCCCTGTTCACCGAAGTCTATTTACGAACATACGTAAAGATATTACACATAAAAAATACACAGAAACACTGGAAATCAGTTTTTGGCAGACAATCACTTTTTGGCACAACACCAAGCCATGGGTTGTTTTTTTTCTTTCTCTAACCCTCTCTCGCACTTCTTCCGCTTCACTCCCCATGCAAGCCTTGTGCTTTGCGCTGGGCAGAGGGGGGAGGGGCGGTAGTTACACACGCAGTAGCGCAGGAACAGAGCAGGAGGGAGAGAGAGAAAGAGAGCCAGGGAGAACAACGTCACATTAGAAAGGTATAGTAATCTAGTTGTGGATGATAAAGGATTCAGAAAGTTTATTCATGCAGGCCCATATGACAGAGAATGTGCATCTTCTTTTGGTTTTCATATTGTAATTCATATTTAATTGTGTTGTGGTTTGCAGTGTTTTGTGTTGTTTCACTTTAAATTTGTTTAAAAGGAAAAAGCTGAAAATTTAAATAGTTAAAAGTTGAAATGTGAATAGCTGGTTTTTGTATTATATGATTTATTCATTACATTTTATGTGGAGTGGGTAAATAAAAGTATATTTACGGTGGCCCCTAGAGACAAAGCACGTACAAACTTCAAAACATGTAAAAACTCCAAAACATGTACAAAACACAACAGAGGTGCTCCAAGATGCTAGGCGCAGTGTTGAGCTTTTGTTACCTAGTGGCTACACAAGCCAGCAAGTACCAACGACCTGATTTGGTAGTAACAGGTAAATGAACTTTTTTTTTTTTAATTATTTGAATATATATATATGAGTGCTTGTGTATAAATACACAAACCATACACATATGCTTTCAATTGTGTAATTTAAGTGATCTAGGTAGCTCTGTTTTGGAAGTTCAGTTAACTCTAGGAATGTGTTTTGGAGTTTGTACGTGCTTTTTGGAGTTTGTACGTGCTTTGTCTCTAGGGGCCACCACATATATTTATATATGAACATATATAAATAAAACCACTTTTTTTTACATTAGTAATTCCTTTTGTGCATAATTGTATATTATTGTTAATAATAAATTAATTAAAGCAACAAAACAACCTGAAGAGCCGGTTCGGAGCCGGAAGATCCGGTTCTTTTTAGTGAGCCAAAACAAAAGAGCCGGTTCTATAAAAAGAGCCGGAAATCCCATCACTACTGAGTGCAGTTTTGGCCGACGATATAAGTGATACTGCCCCCATAGCTTCCTGTAGTTTATTGCAGTTACAAAAACAAATTTTAAAAAACCCAAATATTAGTATATGACGCTTAACAATAAAATTCCGCATCGTTTAATTTTTATAGTCGATGTTATCGATTATGCTGACAAATCGTTGCAACTCTACTTTAAAGTAGTCCTGTAATAGTGTTTTGAAGACTCTTTGGAGACAGCGCTTAATTTCAGAAAGACATCCCTGATGCATGTTTTTAAACTAGAGAGCTTAGCCTAAATGAATCGTGGGATCCAAAGTGCTCTTATTTCCAATTAATTTTGTATCGTTATTTGTGGCAAATGAATCATTTACTTTGGGCCACACTACAACTGTTCCAAGTTTGAATTAACAGAACAGTGTTTTTCCACAGAAAAGAAATAAAATCCTATAAAGTTAGGAGAAGGACACTTTCTCTGTTTAATGTCCTCTCTCTTACCCTCCTTCCAGACCCCTAAGGAGTACGAGAGGGAGTATAGCAGAGAACTTCAGCAGAAAGGCGTGGAGGCAAGCAAGTTTCATGGTTTCGCTTACGATGGGATCTGGGTCATTGCCAAAACGTTGACGAGAGTGATGGAACTGCTGCGGATAAAACAACGGCAAAACATGTACCACAACTTCACCGTGGACGACCGTGAAGTAGGAAAAATGGTGCTGGACGTCATGAATGAAACCAACTTCTTTGGTGTTACGGTAAGTTAGGAAGCGGGCTGTTGTTTAGTTTGTGAATCTATAGCACATAGCAGTGATAGTCTGACATGTGTAGAGGTGAAATTGATTTCTTTTACTTGACTCACTTTCATATGGTGAAGCTAGCACCATCAGACAAACTGACAAACAGAAAGACACCGAAATTCAATGCACTGTGTGTAGGCAAAAAGTTCTCCCTAATACTGGTTAAGACCAGTGGACAAGTAGAAAGACTTTTATGTATAAAGTGCATGTACAGACAACATCCCAGTCCAAAAAAGACCAAAGGTTTCTGAAAGTTTTCAGTTTTTCTCAGTTGCTTTGGTAACTTTCACATAACATTCTTAAAGATATATTTCCCACTCAGCAAACCCTCCAAAACATTGAATTAATTTGTGAAAATTGCATTTTTGCATTAATAAATTAGTAATAGGAACCAAAATGGATAAACTGCTTTCATAAAGTGTAACTTTATAGGTGTTTCTCACATTACCTACATACGTATTGCTTGGCATATCTGATGTGATACATCAACTGGTCGTAAGGAAAGAAATGTGTATTCCCTGACAGGCTGGTGAGTGGTTTCTGCAGTTTGATGGTGAAATCATGTGCAAAGAGGGTGCTGCACCAGAAACTTCCTTTTGACTATTTTAGTAGCCAGCAGATCGTCATGGTCACCCATACTTTGCATGGAAAATGCCAACTTGTCTGACTACAAGCTAAGTGGTGATAAATCTCGAAAAGGTGCTACACAAACTGGAAATAAAGAATGTTCCCTTTCAAATTAAAAGCTGTGCTTCAGCACTGCAGCCAACACCTTTCAAAAGGTGTGACTTTTACTCTGCAGGCATATGACCTCTGTCTCCAGTTTGTGTCGCAATTTTCAGTTTCACTGCCGCTCAGAGAGGAGCTGATGAGTATTTGCAGACACGTCGGTGTCTTCAATGCAAACTGCAGATGGCTGTGAAAATCTGTTGGTGATCAAAGCAACCGAAACAAGGTTTTTGCCAGCCTGTTGGGGGATGCACATTTTTCCCTAACTACCTGACGTTGTTAGATGGTCGTGACTGGGGCTTAGGCAACTCATTTCTCAGTGATTGGCCTCAACTTCCAGCAACTACTCACCAACCGGTTAGGGAATACACGTTTTCCTCGTGACTTTTGTTTACCAGCCGATTTCTAGGCTTTTATGATTCAATCCTTAATCACTACTCTACAATGTCACATCTTCAACTTGCCAGAGTGCCAGTGGACTCTGATACTTCTTTATAACAAACATATGTATATGTATGGCTACATTTGACAGAGTGATTTAATCAAAGTGAGTGTTGTATTTACTGTGTATTTGTTATTTTAAGAAATAGAGCATTTACATCTGCAAGCATTATTAGGAAACGAATACCTTTCCTCTAATGGTCACACAATACAGTAAACTAATTACAGCAACTGTATGTTACAATAAAAAAACAGTTATAGGAATGACTGATTGTTAGGGAAAATATTCTAAAACACTTCTTCAGTAAAGACTCAGAGAAGAGAAACACACAGAACTTCTTGCTAGCAAGGGCAGCCTCCAGACTGAGACTCGCACTAAGAAACTGCCCCGGTCTTTATTTATACTTCAGTGTGTGTGTGTGTGTGTGTGTGTGTGTGTGTGTGTGTGTGTGTGTGTGTGTGTTACTGCTGATCAAAGGGTCAAACATCCTTGGTCAGGAAGAGGGTAGCCTCCCCCTCACCCTAGATGGTTCACCCAGTGCTGGGTCGGGTGCTAAAAGACTGTGCTGCGGACCTGGCGGACGTCTTCACCTCTATATATAACACCTCGTTGTCCTGTTCACTGGTACCATCCTGTTTCAAAGCAGCACCCATCGTTCCCATCCCAAAACAGTCAAATGTCACATGTCTGAACGATTTCAGACCTGTGGCACTCACCCCCATTCCCGCCAAATGCCTGGAGAGACTGGTCATTAAACACATCAGAGCTGCTTTTCCACCATCCCTGGACTCGCACCAGTTTGCATACAGGGAGAACCGGTCAACCGAGGATGCGATCGCCACAGTGCTGCACACATTACTGAAGCACTTGGAACACAGGAACACCTATGCACGGCTCCTCTTTGTAGACTACAGCTCGGCTTTTAATACCATCCGGCCATACAAACTCCGTCCCAAACTCCACCAACTGGGACTTAACTCCTCTCTGTGCAACTGGATTGTGGACTTCCTCACTAACCGTAGACAGAGTGTCAGAGTGGGTAAGAACACCTCTTCCACCCTTGTGGTCAACACCGGTGCCCCTCAGGGGTGTGTTCTGAGCCCTCTGCTATACACTCTCTTCACCCATGACTGTATTTCCTCCTGCGCGTCCAATCTCATTGTTAAGTTTGCAGATGACACTACAGTGCTCGGACTTATATCCAACAATGATGAGACAAACTATAGGACAGAGGTGCAACAACTAGAGTCATGGTGCCACGACAATAACTTGGTCTTAAACACCAAAAAGACCAAGGAGATCATTGTAGATTTCCGGAAGAGGGGCCATAACAACCATCTGCCTCTCTTCATTGGCAGTGAGGCGGTGGAGAGGGTGAGCAGTTTTAAATTCTTGGGGGTAACTGTGACCGAGGACCTGTCCTGGGGCAACCATATCACCTCAGTTGTACGGAAGGCCCAACAGCGCCTCTACTACCTGAGGAGACTGCGGAGCGCACACATTCCCAGATCTCTGATGTTGAACTTCTACAACTGTGCCATCAGCAGCGTTCTGACGTATGGATTTCTAGTGTGGTTCCCCAGCTGCACCAAGGCCGATCAGCAAGCACTCCAGCGGGTGGTGAAAGAAGCTGGCAGAATTATTGGAACAAGTCTGCCAGAGATCAGTAATATCTTCCCCACTCGCTGTCTGAGGAGGGTGCACAGTATCCTGCGGGACCAACATCACCCTGCGCGCCACCTTTTCCATCTGCTGCCCTCAGGGAGAAGGTACAGGTCTATACAGGCCAGAACATCCAGACTGGCCAACAGCCTGTATCCACAGGCTGTGAGGCTCCTGAACTCTCTGCCCCCCTCTCACGGACAATAACCATATCCAACTTCTTAATAGCAATGAACTGGTCTGCATTGGTGCATCATATCTTTATTCTCTTCCCCCTCCTGCCCCCCCCCCCCCTCTTTCTTAAATAGATAACTATCATATCTGATATCATATCTCACAGTACAATAATATTGAATGGGTTGCATTGTTGTATTTTGTCATGTTTCTCAGGTCTTTGTCTGAATTTCTACGAACATTATTGCTAAGGATTGTCTTATTGCATTGGAGTCACACTGGGTTAAATATGTACACTTGGGTTTTAAGGGGTATTTATTATTTTCTTCTTTTTTTTGGGTTGTATGGAAGCCCCAAACGCAATTTCATTGTTCTTGACAATGACAATAAATAAATAAATACTAAATACTAAATATTTTTCAATAAATATTAATTTTAGCCTGCGACCTTGTTCTAGTTTTGAATTTTGGCCCACTGTGTATTTGAGTTTGACACCCCTGCTTTAGAGAGTCTTAGCTTACATGTGTGTTTATTTCATATTTTCAGTTGTTTCCCTCCACGGCTAAATAAACCGGTTTCAGTAATGCACTGATATACAAGAATGGACACAAGGGGCTTCTTTCAAAGAAAAAAACTCTGGTAGTATTTTATATATTATGCTTTGTATGTTGTTCAGTATTTTTCTATGCAAAACAAGAGGAACTTCAATACACAGCAGTATATTCACAGTTTAAACCAGATATTTACATACACTTTATGGAAAACACAAAAAAAATTTTTACTGTGCAACATCAATTTAGAGTAAACTTGTTTTGGATAAATAAATATTGAAATATCTTTTGAATTAGTTAAATGTCAGAATAAAGAGAGACAGAGCTGTCTATTTTTTATCACTTTCATCAAATTTAGGAGTACATGTACACTAAGTTTATTGTTAATTAATAAGAAAACTCCAGACGATTCCATTCTGACCTGAAGAAGCTTGTGATAGGTCAGTAGAGTCCATGTGAGTAAATTGGTGGCACAGCTGTGGATGCATATAAGGCAAAACACAGAGCCTGTTTCTTTGAAATGGGAAAATCAAGAGATGTCAACCAAAACACCAGGAAAAGAACTGTGGAGCTCCATAAGTGTGGCTCAATTTTGAATACAATTTGGTGCCATTTACAATTAAGAAATACAGATAGTTTCTCTCTTTACTCTTAAAGTTAACAAATATGTTTTTTATATTTATCAATCTAAAAAAATAAACATTTAGTCTGATTTGATGTTACAATTAAAAAAGTGTTTGTGTTTTGATCTGAAGAGTGTGTAATTATCTGGTTTCAACTGTATATTTGATGATTGTCAGCACAAAGAGGGAGAGAGAGGAGCAGAGAGGGAGAGAGAGGAGAATGAGGACAGAACAGAGATGAACAAGAGCAGGGCCCTATTTCAGGAAGCCGGTTTAGAAAACTCAGAGTGAAAAACGATACTCAGGGTTGAGTAACCCCGAACTGTCCAACTCGGAATATTCGGTTTCAGAAAGGCTGATAACAAGTAGTTCAGTCAACGCGGAGTTGCTTTAACCCCAAATTAAGCGCGCGCACGAGGATACATAAAGCCCTGATTAGTGGAGCACAGATTAAGCGAGTCACCATGGAGACGGAGGGAAAGAAGGCGCGGTCAATGTATTTTACAGCGCTTGAGGCCGAAATTCTGATGGCAGTATATGCCGATAACATGCAAATTTTGCAGAAAAAAAGTAACAGCCTCAGCTGCAAAAGAAAGGGAGCATGCATGGCAAAACATAGCCGACAGAGTCAATGCGTGAGTGTTAATTTAAACATTGATCTAGGGATTTCCACCCATTTAACACGTTATTTTATCATATGTTATTTTATTTGTTATTTTATACATTTTATTTTGTGATGTGATGTGAGCGCAGGTGCAACCCAACAAGCCCCAAACTCAACCGTTCTCCTGTCACCAGCACGTGAGCCTCAGCAAAGAAAACAAAAATGGAAGTAGTTCAGCAGCGTATTGTGCTGTAAAATCAACTTACTTCCAGACACATACACACACATAAACATTTGCGCGCTAATTTGTCACGAGATAATTTCAGCTACCTCTAAAACTGGTCGAAACATAGTTCCTTTTGCCAAACTTAAACCTAATTTGTCACGAGATAATTTCGGCTACCTCTAAAACTGGTCAAAACACAGTTCCTTTTGGCGAACTTAAACCTAATTTGTCACGAGATAATTTCAGCTACCTCTAAAACTGGTCAAAACACAGGTCTTTTGGCGAACTTAAACCCCCCCTTTTTTAATCACATTTCTTTAAACTTTTGCGGCCGTCTTATATACCAAAATAGTGTTTCTCACCCCTGACGTCCCACTGGTGATTCAGATCATTGGACTGAATCCCACCGCCGTGGACCAGATTATAACACCGGCCCAGACCCGAATTTAATGTCCTGGGGCTCTCTCCTCGTCCAAGAGGGCTGTGCACAGGCTTCGGTGCTGGCTCCCCACGGCGTCAGGAATCAGTGCTGGATCTTGGAACAGAGTCACAGATAACAATTCTGATATTTTCTGCTCCGGCTACGAAGGACCAAATAATGTTAGGGAAAATATTCTAAAACGCTTCTTCAGTAAAGACTCAGAGAAGAGAAACACACAGAGTTCTTGCTAGCAAGGGCAGCTCCCTACTGAGAGACTCGCACTAAGAAACTGCCTCGGTCTTTATTTATACTTCAGTGTGTGTGTGTGTGTGTGTGTGTGTGTGTGTGTGTGTGTGTGTGTGTGTGTGTGTGTGTGTTACTGCTGATCAAAGGGTCAAACATCCTTGGTCAGGAAGAGGGTAGCCTCCCCCTCACCCTAAATGGTTCACCCTAGATAACACGGTGAGGAAGTCCTGCAGTTAGGGCTGCTCAATTAATCGAATTTTAATCACGATTACGATCTGGGCTTTCAACGATCATTAAAAATGACTGAGCCGATTATTAGCCCCTCCCTCATTTATCCGCGACACCTTAAAGGCCGGTCCGTGAAAATATTGTCGGGCATAAACCGGTCCGTGGCGCAAAAAAGGGTGGAGACCGCTGATTAAGAGGACCCGAGGGAAGCTCGGAAAGCTAAGCAGAAGTTATTTGGAGAGTGACTGCCGTTGGTTGAAAAGAGAGTTAAAAAAAAAAAAACTTCAGTGGTGTTGCACACTATTTTATATTATTTTTTTAAAGTCATTGTTAACCCTTTAAAGCCGGTCAGAGCAGCACGCTCCGTTTTGCGTAACTATTTTTAAATCCCTGTAGAACCTGAACCGTGTAAGCTAGCGCAATAATTTGTTTTGCATATGAAACCGGAGGAGTTGTACTTACATCTGATGCCATCAGCTTGTCCTCGGTCACGGTTTCGTTCCACATATAGCTTTGCAAAAATTGCATAAAAAGCGCTTGCAGGAACAAAAACATAATATTCCAGAAACACGCTTTGCCGTTCCTATCAGCTGTTCGTAACCCTTCCCACAGTGAAATGATGCACATGCTGTTTTCTTTGCAAATTTGCATCATAGGATTGTTTTTTGTTTTTCCTGCAGTATATAAAAATTGCTGTATCTCCAAAATAAAACTATGAAGACACTCAAAATAAATTTCCTGTTGTTGTAAACTATTTTTTGCAACTTTATTGTATTTAAAGTTTTGAGGGATAAACCTCTTAAATTTCTCCAAGTAGAAATATATGTAAACAAAACAAAAGCGATTTTCAATTTTTTTTGTAGTTTATTGCACTTTTTTGCAATTTATGTAATTACTATGCACTTAATGCATACATATTATTAAAATATGGGCTATAACAGTTGTATTGATGTATAGCAACTTGAAATGCTCCCACAAATGGCACTACAGCATGTAAAAAAATAAAAATAAAAATAATATAAGCTCTGGTGGACTTGGTTCTATAGTAGGTCTTAAAGGGTTAAATAAATATCGTCAAATAATCGTGATCTCAATTTCAGTGAAAATAATCGTGATTATCATTTTTGCCATAATCGAGCAGCCCTACCTGCAGTTCATCTAAACAAAGAGCACTTAGACTAAAACAAACGTAACTACGTTAATCCTGCCATAAAACAATAAAACCAGGTACAAGCTCTCTCGTGCTCCCAGGACGTGGGGGTGCATTCCTGGGGTGCACCCCAAGCCTGTAGCCTGTTAGTGATCACACACAATTAATTATATGCCTCTAAGTATACATGGTTGAATATTTCCTAATACAAATAACTACATGCAGTATTCTACCATATGCAAACTTATATCACTAAAAGATTATACTGACTACTAAATACAATTTTCCATTGACACTGATCATCACTCTGTTTGGCCACAGATTCACTAGGTTGAGATTTGACTAGGTTCCTTCATATTTCCGACCTCTTATAACTTTGTTGTGCTCATGTTCTAAAAATGTGTTACGATATTGATACTTATAAGTTATACCTGTGAAGTAGGTAGAAGATAAGTAGATGGGCTGTTTGGCATGTGATGGCTTACACAATAAAATCATATTATTCTTTCTGATAGTATTAAAAACTTCAACTGTGACTGGAAAACTGAGCCAAACGTAGAAGTTATCATGCGCATAAACTGTGTGGAATGTCAGAGCAGCGCACAGAGGTAATACAACACTGCTATGATCGTTCTCCTTGTTTCTCCTAAAGTGATGTCATTTGGTGCTGCAGAAACACTCCACTGCATTCAGGATTGATCCTGGTGGCTATGCTAGCTGCAAGCAGCGTGTATACCGTATGTGTGTGCTCGGATGCGTGAGTGTGCTCGCGCTTGCTTCCTATTGAGCTGTTACAGGATATCTCCTGTTCCCTTGTAAAGGCCACTCAATTATTAGAGGATGCCACACTGCTCTCAGCCTAGACAGCCGGTAGGCATGCAGGGCCTCACTCAGCAGCACATTACTCCTATTATATCATATTCATAACTGGGTTAAACTGCAACTGAGGATTAAAAAAGAATGGACTATGTTGGAAATTGCAGAGGTGCATTAGTTAGTAATTTTGCTCATAAACATCAATAAAGTCCAGATTAAAGATTCACAGGACAGTATAGTTGCTGAGAGAACGCTAAAGAAAGAAATAAAAGAAGAGAAAATAGCCTCAGTGAAATTCAGCACAGGCTCCTTATTATTGTGAGGCTCCTTTGTGACTGATGTCCCAGGGGGTATGTGTGTTGTAGGACTATATGCAATTTATTATTTCTCATCCCTCTGCTCTCATCTCTCTCAGTGCAGACCTAGTCCGGCCTGCTGATCAGGAGCAGGCTGACATTGAGGCTTTCCCGAGAGACTCAGGGAAGCAAAGCAAAGCGGGAATATCAATGGCCACGTAACATTTCACTCTCTTTTTATTCCAAGCACACGAACGAAGATGAGGTCCTGATGCTGTTTGAGTAGACTAGCAACCCTATCTCCCCATTCAAATGTATATCGATTTATATTGATCCTGCATGTACCTGTTCCCTGTGGAGCATCTACTTTACATTCTTTACTTTAGTAAATGTATTGATAAACATA
The DNA here is from genome assembly GCF_057381915.1 of Diplotaxodon limnothrissa. Taxonomy (NCBI): domain Eukaryota; kingdom Metazoa; phylum Chordata; class Actinopteri; order Cichliformes; family Cichlidae; genus Diplotaxodon; species Diplotaxodon limnothrissa. The sequence continues at coordinate 19,874,817 of NC_140616.1, forward strand.
AAAGGAGAAAATTGTAAAAGGAATTCAAATTTCTGAGTTTTTTTTCCTCTTAAAGTAGTAAAAGATGACAAATTTGAATTGAAATACAGGAACAAAGTTATTGTACATTACATCTAAATTCAGCATACTGTTTAAATATTCAATATTTAATAACTTTTGACTTAAGCGAGCCATCACGTCTGACTCTGTCAGTGAATCCTATGACCCCGAGAGTTAGAGTTTGCCATTACGAGGCAGCGATTTAGCAGCTATCTTTGTGAGGGTAGATACAATTAATCTACATGGTCTGATTTTGTTGATGTCCTTGCACATAGATGCTTCTTTTGCTGGTGAAATTAATTTTATAATACCAACAACAATCGCCGGAAGTTTACAACTGTGAGCGGGAATATTGTGCATATAGTAAACAGCGTAAAAAAAAAGTGGCTTTGCAGAATAATTAAACGCATCCGTCAACAATTATGGCTTTTCTTTTAACGGATTACATGAAATTAGATCAAAGTGCGCCCTGTATGTAGCACACACGTAGCATATAGAAACCTCCACCCACACATGACAACGACTTAGGGAGGCAATTCTTCACTGCATGCTTCTTTTTATGTTATTTTCAAATTCTGATTTAAGAAGGAAGCAGCTGTTACACAACTCGCTCAATTTTGTTGTGAATTGCAGTGACTTGTGCCAGGTTTACAAAAAGAATTAATCCATGTGCAAGCACTGGTGAAAAGGCAAATTCTCCCTGTTTAAATTCTATGTATGCACGTGTGTGCTTGATCCTATAGGATAATACCTGGCTTGAGCCTTGTGTTTTTCCTGCTGTCACGATTCTGCGCTGTATGTACACACTCGTCTCGAGGGACTAAACTGTTCTGTGCGTGATCTCAGTCCTTCTGCTGAATCAGTAGCAGAGTCAACCGCAGCAGCAGGAGAGTGATCATCGAAGGCTCCATAGTATTGATTTGGAGAAGACGGCTGACATTAGCTGGGAGAGACCTCCAGAGCATAGAGTGCAGATAGCTGCAAGAACCAAGGAATGATGGACACTGGAATTCATGTGGGAGGGAAGTCGCAGCAGATTGTGATTGGTGGTTGACATGTCTGTGGGTTTAGGTCTGTTGCTCTTTTTTTATGTGGTCAGTGGTCATAGAGTTGGTATCAGTGTGTTTCCAAGTAATGGTGAGTAGCACAGCTTGAGGCTTGACAGTCACCTCAAACACAAATACTCAGAAGAGACAGCACGGGAGGGTTACGTGTATTTGTTTTGCCACTTTTAATGTGTGTGTGTGTGTGTGTGTGTGTGTGTGTGTGTGTGTGTGTGTGTGTGTGTGTGTGTGTGCATTCCCACCTCAAACCTCGAATTCTCACAGGATGTTACACCTGCAGCACACAGACTGACATCTCATTTGACCCCAGCACTCCTGTCACTGACAGTATTCTCACCTCAACAGACAAAGTGATACATGGCCGCCTCCACCATCTCACCTCAGAAAGACTTTTTTCACACACACATACATGTCTGGACACAGTGATTGCTCCATCAGCCACCACTGTGGCACAGCACTGAATTTCCTTTCAGTACTAGCCTAAAAATACCTGGCTGAGTCAATACAGTCTAGTGAGGTTGCCAAAACTTCATATTATCATGATACGTTGTAGAAAGACCCGAACAATAAGTTCATAATGCAGTCTTTATAGCGCAGACATTTACTGTATTACCAATTAAGATGATCAAAGTCTTTGTTCCTCTAAACATTTGGAATTCTCTGCATATTCTTGAGACATTGCATACACTTTAGAGGCGACAACTTGGGGGCTGTTAAAAACAACTACACACCATTTCACTGAGGTTTGTGATAGCTCCACTTTTGCTGATATGAACGGCAATTATGGTGGTTATGCTAATGTTGAGTGAGAGCATGTGCAGCATGCAGCTACTCTAGAAACCTGGATGCATACACTTAGAGTCATTATGGGTTCAAGTCAAGTTCCCCTGCTTTCAACTCACATTGTCTGACCCTGTTTACACACCACAGTTATCTCAGTGTAATGCCTAATGAGCTGAACTGCATTACGCTGTACGATCCTCCTTAGGCTTCAGAAATAATTGCGTAGCATATTGTAGAAAAGTGCTGTGTGTGACAAAAGGAACTTGTTAGCCTTGACAAGTCAGATTGACACTGTGGTGTAAAATTAGCAGAGGATCTGTTTTACATTGCCAAGGTAAAAGTAGCGCTGGAGACGGTGTCCCAGGAGTATCTCAGACATGCATGCGTTATCGGGTGGGCACATGCATGCACATAGGCATGATGTGGCATCATTTTAAGTGCATACACATAGACATGCATGGATGTGCATACACACTCCTGCAAACATCAAAGATGCCACACAAAGACTCGGATTCAAACAGAGGGGTGGGATCTTGCACAGCTACTTCAAAGCTTTCCATCTTTTTGAGGCAAAATTGGCTCAGGCTTCCGTCCCCCACATTCCCCTCAGCTCTTTTTTAAATCTATCAATCTATCTATCTATCTATCTATCTATCTATCTATCTATCTATCTATCTATCTATCTATCTATCTATCTATCTATCTATCTATCTATCTATCTATCTATCTATCTATCTATCTATCTAATATAAAACCCAGTTAAATGCGTAATTAAGGACCTCTGTAAGCAGATGGTGGGCTGAATTAATTGAACAGTGTTGATGCATCAAGAGGGAGACAGAGATAAAGAAAGGATGGAGTGGGAAGAAGAATATAGAAGAAGAAAAAAGGGAAAATAAGGTGGAAGTCACAAAGACACAATTGGTTTGAATATGTCTTATGATACTGCCAAAAGTTGAATTTTGCTCCATCCTGTCTAAATTTGCCAGACACTCCCTGGCCTGAAACTGCTTATTTTATTCCTTTGAAGATGAAATCAGAAAGTTTCCATTGTTATTTTTAGCTATTGTCAGGTGGTTGTTCGACCAGTAAAAGCACACCTTGACAAAAATGCATTTCGGTCACGAACAGCTACAACAGCTTTTTTTTTTCTTAGCCACAGATGAGATGCACTTAAAGAATCGTTTTTTAAACTGCTCTCTGAGCTCAGATTTGCACCACTGCTAAGTGAGTAAACACAGTTAAATCATTCTGCTGTGCTGACCCAATCTCGTTCCAAAGATATTAGTAAATGAATTGGCTGAAGGATAATTTTGTTTACTTCTATAAACAGATCAATTTTGGCCAGTTTTAATCAAATGAGATGCAGAGTGCAGGAGCCGAGACTTTTCCTGTCAACACTCCAGTATCAGGAAAGCACTGTGCATAAATTTAGTTGAAGTAAGCTTCTATTTTTTTCCCTTTTTTTTACTGCTTAGTTCAATTTATACCTTAGGCTGCAAGATCTTCATCAGCGGAGTATGTTTTAACAATTTAAAATGGTTATGGAATGATTTGAGTTAAATTAATGATGTTATATTCTTCTTCTTGTGTTTCCTTTTTTTTCCAGGGCCAAGTCATGTTTCGTAATGGAGAGAGAATGGGCACAATAAAATTCAACCAGTTTCAAGGTATGTGTGATATCACCACCTGTCTCTTTTTTTGTTTTGTTTTTTTACTATAAATTAGGCTCCTGGAGTGTGTGGAGCCTATCATAGCTGACACAGGCCAAAAGGGAAGAGTACACTTTGGAAAGGGGACCTGTCACAGGGCCACATAGAGAGGGAGAACGAGAGACAAAAACACACTGTCACATCCACTCATACAGCCAATTTAGAAATGCACGTATATTTTTTCGACTAGAGGAAACTTATGCAAACTCCACACAGAAAAGAGCCCAGGCTGACCAGGATGTTGACAAAAGTAGCCTTCTTGGTGTGAAGCAGTGAGGGTGGCTCGGTATACGGGTTGTACGGAAGCCCCAAATGCAATTTCATTGTTCTCTGACAATGACAATAAATAAATAAATACTAAATAAGTGCAAGTGGCCCACTTTTTGCCGCTTTTGTGGTTCCATCGCTCGATTCCCTCCACAGGCATGGATGTGTTGGTGACAGAGAAGAAAACACTTTTAGAACCTTATTTCAATGCTACTAGCATAGCAATTAAGTATTTAATCATTTAAAATTTCACAACACAATATGTGTTATATGAGAAAAATACAGAACAAATTGATTTATATTTAACGCTCACTACATTTCCTGTGTCACACCCTCCTGTAGCCATCCACACTTATTCGTAACATGACTCCAGACTCTAGAAGTATATTGCTATCATTTGTTGAATGCGAATTACTCACATCTCTGTTCAATAAGAACTGAAGTTGTTTTGCTGTATTATCACAGCCATCTGGTTCCAATTAAAAGGCTGCCATTGTTCATACCATTGTCTATAGCTGCAGCAGACACCTATTCAGAAGAAAGAGAGGCTGAAAATATTTCCACGTTGGAAGTTAGATGCTTTGTTCACATATTTCTATTATTTTTCTGGAGAGAAAAATTTGCTGTAAGAACTGTTTTCCACAAAAATAGGCATGAATTGTTTAGAACATTTGTATTTCTGGTGTGGAAAGCTTCCACAGGACTATCTGTGTGGTCACATAAGACACATAAGATGAACAATAAGGTGCAAAACTTTTAACTATGGCCTTTACTCCTTTGGTATTATAGGATTTGTGCACGGACATGTATATGAGAAGCATGCCTCAGTAGTCTTTGTCCTCATATGGCATCATCCTGAGGTTGTTTTGAGCCAATGGGGCCTGCTGAGTGGGAGAATAACCCAGAGATTGCATCTTGGTGCAGGGGATCCCCAGCTCCCAGGCTTCCCAGACTATATGTAGCACACTGCATGGCGCTGTTCAGTCTTCTCTGCCTCACCATCTTATCTTCCTGACTGCAGAGGGGCTTGATCCCTCTGGCGGTTTGCATCACACTCCTTGTGTGTGTGTGTGTGTGTGTGTGTTTCTATCCCTGACAGTTGAAGAAATATAAAAGGCAGTATATGAATGCACTTTCTGGTTTGTGTGCCTTTGTTGGTGATTGAGCGCAGACAGCTGTCCTAAAAAAGTGTATAGTTAGTATGTAATAGAGATGGTACGATACCACTTTTTTAAGTCCGATACCGATATCATAAATTTGGATATCGGCCGATACCGATATAAATCCGATATAGTGTGTTTTTTAATCAATAAAACGTTTTTTTTAATATCTTGCTGCATTTTGTATAAGTTCATACTAAAGTTTAAATAAACAACAACACTAAAGCTATTCTGCTATACCTGTATGCAAAAAATACACTCCACCCAAAATATTTCATAGTTCAGCAACACTGATCAATCTAATAAACTTAAACCTAGTCTATCCTCCCTATTCTGGTATTTTAAAGTGTACTTAGCAGAAATATTAAGCAACCAAACTAATAGGGTTGCAAACTCTCAGCAAAAAAAATAGGGAACCACCCCTCACCCTCCACCTCATGAAGCTTAATTGACGTAATCAACTTTAATTTGATGCAGTGTGAAAAAAAATGCACAGAAATAAATTATTTTTCAAGAATAATTAAATGGATTCAACATCTTTCTTCAACAGAATTGCAGACTGCACAGATGGTACCTTCCCAAAGGAAAAAGTACTATAGCTTACTAGGATATATTAGACTTAATAGTTACTATATACAGTAATGGACTTCTATACATTTTACATCAGATTAAAACTTTGGGTGTAAGATTCAGGTAATTATTTATTAAAAGCTAGACATTTTAAATGAGAATAAGAAAGAAAAGTGTGTCTTTGTGCCCCATTTTCCCCGTTCATGCCCTATCGGCCCCCAGGCTAAACTTTGCTAGATCCGCCCCTGCACAGTTACCAGCTGTCAGCTACGTAGAAAAAGATCCTGGTGTAGAAAGTAATATTAAATAAATTCTAACAACAGCTTATCAAGCTTAAACGTGCTGCTGTTGTTCAGCCGCTGGTTTCCTCTTTCTGGTGCAACGTGGGCCAAAAACAAAGAAGAGAGACGGACTCGCGACAGAAAAGCCGATCAGCTGATCATTGATCAGTTTAACATTTGAAGTAGCAGCAGGAGAGGGAGGGAGAGAGAGAGGCAGTCGCTCCATGTATCGGTTGTTAAGCTTAACGCTGGAATGCTTTACAAACATTCAGAGATGAACTTACACACTTGCTTTACTTCTCTCTGGGATAACTTTCTCGGAGATGAAATGCTGGTTTGGTAGCGAGGCTACAAATACACACAACCGCTCTATCACGTGAGCACACTGCTCCAACGTGCTACGGTTATGAGGCGAGTTACGCCGTGTCGCAAGTTTTGTGAGGTGCTTTTTTGATATTTAATGGATCGGATTACATTTTTTTTATTTCTCTCCGATATCCGATCCAGTAATTTACATCAGTATCGGACTGATACTGATACGTAATATCGGATCGGTCCATCTCTAGTATGTTATAGGAAAAACTGCAGGAAAGTGTTATGTGCAAGTGCCCTATACCTGGGTTTAATTGGGTCTGAAAGTAACAAAGCAGTTTTTGTGATATTGACCACACTGCTTTGGGAGCTGCATGCAAGGAATCAAACTGATTCAAAATCATAGTAACTAGGAGTCAGCCTTTTATACACCTATAAATTCACTTAGCACAGCAAAATTCACTTAAATCATCAAACAATTATAAATAAGGATTAAATAAATACATCTAATAAAACTAACACAAAGAAAGTGTTTTTAAATGAACAGAAGATTCGTCTAACCATTTGGGGCATCACAGCTTACTTGGAAAAAAACTCGAATAGTGTTAAAAATATCCCTTGAAAAAGCAGTGGTGGTATATGATAATACAGCCTGTGACTTATGAACTAATTTCCCCAACATTTACGATGTAATTTATCTGAATTTGGAGTTGAGAAACGATTGATGCTGCATTTTTATGAGGAGAGTGTTTACCCTCCTTGTACAGCAGATTCCCAGTAATATTAGGATCCTCTGTAATACAGTCCATACCCCTAACAGTAATGTGTAATTACAATGTAAAAAGTGTGTGTGTGTGTGTGTGTGTGTGTGTGTGTGTGTGTGTGTGTGTGTGTGTGTGTGTGTGTGTGTGTGTGTGTGTTGGTGGGTGGGAGAGTGAAGAAGCAAGGTGAACTCATTACTAAAAAAAAAGTACACACAGTATAATTTTTGTCTTCTTTCTTTTAAAGGTACAGTGTGTAAAATCTCACCACTAAATGTCAGTAGATTGCAGATCGCAGTCAGTTCAGTTTGCTTACTGCTCCATAATTCAAGAGAGTAATCCTCGCTGCGGTGACCGCCGACAAACAAAATATTTAAGGATCAAAGTTTTCTGAGTTATAAACTGTAACTTTCTCTTATGAAAACGGTAGTTATGAATTGGATTGTTAGGAAGTGAAATCTGTTTTCGGTCACAAAAAGGAACCTTTCTAATGGTACCAGTAAGGCTGGTAAAATGAATTATAGTATTATGCCTGTGATTATGCTTTTGTCATCCAAAAGAGAAACTTTTTTTGTCTCTTTCATTTGCATTTTTGCTTCTTTGGTGAAGATAAATGTAGGTATGATCCTTCATATCTTGTATCTGAAGGTGCGGTGGTGGATTAAAATTTGAGTTTGGCTTACAAGTCCCTTGTCCTCTACTTTGGTGTGTATGGGGTTGGTTTATAGCCACATGCATAAAACGTGATTAGGTGAAACACTGGTGTCTATCTTGGTCACCGTATTCAAGATGGTGGGCCGACATAGCTGCCTCCACAAATCTGTGCCCCCTGCTTTGTATTATTAATGGATTAATTATAAGTTTGTAAGAACATATCAATTTGTTAGAAAATATAAGCAAGAGTTTAAATAACATAGCAGTACAGTAAAACCCCAAACCACAATGACAAATAGCAACATTAAAAATACAGGACTGGCAACATATTTCTATGCATATTCAAAATTTCTGATATGCAGAATTCCTAACCCCTTCTGTGTTTATCTATCACCCTTGTTCCTCACCTTGTTTTCCGTGTCTCTCCCGCTTTCCTCCATCAAGTCATTTCCTTATATTCGCATCTCTCACTATCTTCTCTTGGTCTTATGATACTGTATTTCCTCCACCCCTCTTAACCTTCACCAATCACCTCTTCCTCACTTGTCAGGGTTCGTAACTGTGTTACCCTTTTGTCACACCAGGCATGCAGGGACAGCCCCAGCTTGAATATTTCAAAAGGGAGCAATCCCCAACATGACCCTATCATCTGTTTTCTCCTCTGATCCTCCATTTTCCCCTGTCAGGCTTTCTTAGTCAGGGGCCTCGACGGCTTTTATTCCCACTCTCTCATGGGAATAAGAGATCCCTCTCTACTAGAGGTCTTGATCTCAGTTGCTGTACTTCTGAGTACAGATTTTGAATCAACACACTTACATGCATGGTAGATAAGGAACCATTATTTTCTTTTTCTGTAGAAAATGTCACACATATATATATATATATATATGTGTGTGTAAGTTTTCTGCACTATACTAGAGGGACTGTTCTTCAAAACATATTCCCTCATTTGGTGGTTTGAAAAGTGAAGTCTAACATGTTGCTCCAAAGTCTCCCACATGTGTTTAAATCTCGATCTGACTGCGAGGTCATAGAGTATGATTCACATCATTTATTCATTCTTACCCCACTTTTTAGTGACCTCTCCAGCGCTTTGGATCAAAACATTCATCCTTACAGCGAACCAGGATAGAAATGTTTCGTTACAGGATAAAAGTGATCACTTGGAAAAACTTTGTATTGAATTGGCGACAAATGGATTTAAACAAAACCAGAAAATGTCCCCCACAACAGAGCCACCATATCATATCAGTGTAAGGGGATGCATTTGGATTTCTGAATTTCTTGCTTTTCCATCATGTCTTGCGGGAATTTAGAATAAGAACAACCTGCTACTGTCAGCGTACCTCCAGGTAATAGTGTTTTAGCATAACTTTCAACTAAAATAGCTCTTAAGACTACTGTATCACCAGTGTTTTGAAGGAATCAGGAATTTTCTATTTTTTTCTGTTTGAATTTAACAGATCAGACATGACAAAAATACAGTTAACATGATTAAAGGCAGTCTAAAGTGAAGCTCACACAAAAACAAGCCCAAACAACCTTGATTACATTTACAAACACTGCTACAAAAATGGGTCAGACTGTGTTAATAAAAAGCGGTCTGATCCTTGGTAATCAGCAGAGAGAGTTATAGTAAAAGAGTACCGGCAATTTCCATTTTGTAATTTTCAAACCAGCATGAGGATCGTCTGTGATTATGATGCTGGTGCATCAGTGGGGGGAAAAGTATTTTTCATAATGCTAAACTGAACATTTTTTAAGGGTAAGTTTCAGAAAGGCTTTTTAAAAAATCATGTTATCATGCCAGTTATATCTTGGACCTTCAGGCAATAGATTCCAGCAGAGAGGCCCTGACTCGAAAATGCTTTAAATTTGTCCAGCCTTTAAACCTTTAATGCTAATTGCCAGCTCGTTATTGATTCTTGGACTCTAGTTGAACTTCTTTACATAATTCACAGTTCATAATAATCTTTATTTATTTCTAGGTGCGACCCCTCAGTTCATTCATTGTCTGAAACAAGCTGTTTTATCTCTTCTCCATTAAAACCAGCTGTCTTCAGATTGGCTGCTCTTTGCAAACAGAAGGTTTAAACCTCAGGTGGGCGGGGCTTCTGCATTTACTAGTTAAAGGGAGGACTCTTAGGCACATTTAGGTACTGATCTTTGGCACTGATACTTGGTATTGTACTAAGAAATGAACTCACTAAATAATAAACTTGCTTATTCTTAAGCAATTATATTCTTCTTAACTCATATTTCAAAGAATCCTAGGAGAGATAATCCCCTTGTTATTATGGTCCATATCATTCTTATACCAGAGATCTCACACCACAAGTACACAAGCTATTTGTTTTTCTTTTGAGCACTGTTGGTCATGAATGGAGTGTCTGTACAGACCGCCTTCAGCAGGTTCTCCTGCAAATCTTTAGTGATTCAGTTTCTACTCATCTCTTGTTTTCTAACATCTAGAATTTTTCTTTCTTTCACATCCATGAAAACCTGCTCCCTGAATTTGAACTGATTTTGCCAGCTGGTGTCTCCTGGAACTTGAAGTGTCTTGGTAGTCCCACTTTAAACCATTGCCTTTTTTGTGTAATAAAAAGAGTCCTCGTCAGCTTTTGAGACACCTTGAACACCTGTAACACTGAATGCTGGATGACTGTTTAAGTTTAAGTGCTTTCTTATGGATTTCTTCAAAGTTAAATTGTAACAATTTGTTATTCTAAGATACTCCAAGGTAATTAGAACAATTATACTCAGGAGATGGACGGTAATGATATGGCTGTAATGGGGAAAAAAGCATAAAAATGAAAGAATATTAACTATGCAGGTGTTAATAATTTTGATATTCATTTTCATTTTTATTATTATCGAACTTCTACATTTTAATGACATTTTCACTGACTTTTCAATTGTGTTATGTTGACTAATCAAACAAAAGACAATTAAATGTCAGGCCACAGACTGAGCGACAGGTTGAATTTAACATCCTGCTGCAGCCATCCGTATTCCTCTGGGGACAGAATGCTGTGATAGCATTGCAGCCTTTGAAAGGAGGAATGCTGATATATAGTCCCTTCTGCTGTTTAGGACGCAGTCAAGAGAAATTAGTCAGTGGCCCTGAGTCACTGTGAGAGGGTTGAGAAATGCAAATCTTATTGCCTAAGCACATTTACTGCACTGTAAAATTGTCAAATAGTCATTTTCAACAATCGCTGATGGGTTGATGGGAAAACTTCAGGTCACTTGAGGTCATTTATAGAGAAAAAAGAGCCCTGTGATGCTGCAGTAGGTGATGTTTGTCATTTTCCATTCAAGGGCATTGCTGCGGAAGAGTTCAGTGGGCCTGCAAAAGAGTGACAGCAGCGAGGATCAGAGAGAGTTGACATCTGCAGCACGAGAAATTGCGGGTTGTTTGTAGTACTTACAAAGAAAAAAAAAGATCTGGATAATCTGTCCCCTCTCTCTGTCCCCCTTGTGTAATCTGAGTAATCTTTATGAGTGAGTACCCAGGTCTGTCTGACAAGGTTACGCTTCCTCCTGTATTACACCTGAGAGACTCATCGTTGCTTCTAAAAGAAAAAACTGTAAACTCTGAAATAGCTTTGTTTGAGCACAGCTCCGGAGAGGCTGATGGTGTTTATGGGGTGGGGTTACTGCAGTTTGCTATCCCCTGAATGTAATCAGAAAACACTACAGCAACCTGATAGTGTAATAAAAAAAAATATAATTATTGTTTGCTCTAAAATAAGTAAGAGATAGACGTAACTACCCTTTGAAGTATGCTTTTTGCTGCATTTGTCAGGTTTTTATTTCTTTGTTTGCTGACTGGATTCTACAGTATCTGCTTTCCGTTAAACTCCTGGTTTCACTGACGTATAATACACAAGGAATTAAAACTATATAAAACAATAAGATCACTTTCTGGCCATTTTAGGGTGAAAATGAAAGCTGCCGTTTGAGAATTTTAAATGTAGGTAATCATGCTGAGTGTCTTAAAATTTAGTGTTATGGATATTTTGTTAAATCACTAATGGCCCTTGGAAAATCTTGGGGCTTAAAGCTCTCTTTGAGGTTGTATTACTGTGTGTAGCGATAGAGCTTAAAGCTGGGTTATTCACTATGTCAGATTAATGTGTGAATTTTATTTGTTCCTCTATCTCATTTTCTCCAAATGTGAAACACTTGGTCCAACATTTTATAAACCCAGCATGGTGCTTCTTATAATTAAAGAACCCATCCAGACGTCTGCAAAGATCTATAAAATATCCTACTTGCACTAATAATTTGTCTCTTTTTTTGTTCATAAATGAGTCCGATTTAAAAAATGAAATGTCGTCCTACCTCTGTAGATGAATGAAAACTGATATGTGTCACTGCATTCAGCTAACTTTAGCTACTGGATTCTCAGTGTATGTACAAAGCAAGATTCAAGTTTCCATATCAGACTTCACTGAAGTTGTCTGTTGAAGCAGGCCTTCCACACTACTGCTTCTTCTTTCAGGCACAATAAATCAAAGACACGGAGACATGACTCTCAAAGAATGCTGAATTGAAAAGTGTGTCTGCAGCAGCAAAGGCATGCAGTTTTTATGTTCTGCTGACCATTGAAATTACAGTGACTTTAACTAATGCTCCACAATAACTGCCCAAAAAAGTGGCATTTCACGTTGGTGCCAAGTTTCCAGAACTGAAGAATAAATCATTTGGCACAGTAAAGGTCAAACATCAAACAAAAGTAAAACTCACCAAAACACAGTTCTGATGGATTTTAACATGACTACCTGAATGATTACACATTAATTGATCTAACCAATTAATGTCATACTAACAATATGTCTGGAGGGATGGTGATGCCAGTTTGCCTGCTGAGTTAGTCAGAAGGTCATGGATGAATTGCTGTGATATCTGAACATCTACTTGATGTATTGGAACGAAACAAAAAATAATGAAAAGATTCCCACAGAGCCTCAGTGACTTTGACCTCCAGGTGACTTTTATTAGACCAAAACAGTGAGAATGAAATTAAGGGTTTCTAGTGAAATGTCTCTACTACTTCTAGATGGAACGCAGATGTATTTAACACAGACATTCATTTTCCGTTCGTGGTCTTTGCATTTGAGTGAATGTCTCCTTTACTTTTGCACCATCATTGGGCCATGTAATGTTTTGGTTTCCTGAGCAATTATTAGTTCTCTTATCAGTCTCAGCTGTAAATTTTACAGTGCTAAATAGAAAGCCTTAGCACATTGTCAAGCTAAACTAAGACTGTTAACATGAGTAAAATTACTTGCTGAACATTAGCGTACTGTCATTGTGAACCTGCAGTGTCAGTGTCAGATAGAGCTGCAAGCTTTCAAAACTGGGTTTAACTGTATGCATTTTTATATGACGCTTGGAGAGTTTATTTACATATATTTATGTTGATGCCTACATATCTGTGCTTTTTTTCTGTTTCAACAGAGGGACAGGAAGTGAAAGTCGGTGAATACAATGCAATTGCTGATGTGCTGGACCTCATCAACAACTCCATCAGGTTCCAAGGTATGTGGCTGTGTGAGGAATCTAAAACTCACTAAAGAAAATCTGTTGATTATTCAAAATTTTTTTTAACCAGGATGTTTCAGTAAAGACTAAAAACTTAGCAGCTCCTTTTATGCTCACTTATGCTCTTGAACCCAAACTCCTTCCAACTAACATAAATATACAGACCCACTCAGACAACACCACCACTCAGTGAAGGAACTCACCTCCCTAAACTGTTCTCTCACAGCTAAATTATTTACCAGTACATTTTTCTTCAACCCCTCCCATGTTTCCCTGTGTTGACATACTTTGTAATTTGTGCGATGCTCAAAGCCATTTTCTGAGCCTTTCTCCACATACAGAAAGTCTAAGACTGTAGCTTCTAAAAAGCTTGTTTCCACATCGCTGACCACAGTAAGTGGAAATATGTAAGATGATGCTATTACGATCGATTGGCATACTGGAGATAGAAAAATACAGCAAAAAAAAGGGGAAAAGAAAGTGCAGCATCCTAAGAGCCATTATCATAGAGACACTTAACTAGTGGAAACTGGGGGACCAGGAAATTATCTCTAAAAATAACCGGTGCTACTGCAGCATCACTATTCATTGGAAGAACTGAAGTTAAGACAGTTTTATTTTATGCTTTAGTATGATAAAATAACTCTTTTCCTTGTATCACAAACCTTCTTTCTTGTAGGTGTAGAGCCACCGAAGGATCGGACGTTTGTGCGTCTGCAGAGGCGCCACATCAACGTGCCGCTCTACAGCATCCTGTCCACCATCACCATACTGGGCATGCTCATGGCCGGGGCCTTCCTGTTCTTCAACATCAAGAATCGGAATCACAGGTCAGCACAAGTTGTACAACTAGCCAGCAAAGGCGAAATTTTTCAATGTAGAGTGGAAGGAAGAAGGTAAATTATGGACTAGTAGGAAGAGAGAAGTAGTGGTAGAAGAATCTTATGGAACGCCAGGACTGCCATAATGAATTAATTAAATACACCATTAAATAATTAATTAAATGTGTCAATAATTAATTAAAATTGGAATTAATTAATTAAATAAATAGTTATGACACATGTAATTAATTAATTATTGACACATTTAATTAATTATTTCTGTATTTCACATTTTAATTAATTATTGACACATTTAATTAATTAATTATTGACACATTTAATTAATTATTTATGTATTTCACATTTTAATTAATTATTGACACATTTAATTAATTATTGACACATTTAATTAATTATTTAATGATATATTTATTTATTTCATTTTGGCAGTCCTGGCGCCTGGCTCTCGTTATGAAATAATTTTATCTGTCAGCCTCACCCATCAAACTCAGGGGGCGGGGTTAACGCTGCCCATGCAGCTTCTCTAACATTTGATTGGTTGCCGTGCAAAGTAAGTCAAAACAGGTCGATCCTAGATAATCGATTGCTTGTGTAGACTTGGGGCAGCCAGTTATCCCAGAATGCAGATCAAATCACAGGCAGCAATGGTGGTGGTGTAGTTTTAAAATACCCCGTTTTTCTGTCACCAGCTACACTTTTAACAGTGTTTTAGCCGCGAATGTCGCGCCGTATGTCTGGTCAGGTTGTCAACATAGAACATGTTTGCAAAAGTGCTCAGATGTTTTCAGAGATTTCACTAGCTCTGCTAACAGTTAGCATGCAGAGCGCACCGAGGGGGTTACGTTAACCGGTTTGTTTACATATTCCACTCTCCGTGTTCCACATGTTGCATTCGCAGATTCTCATTTTCACCGAACGATCGTCTCTTTCCGCCTGGTCTTGTGTCTCTGTGCTTCTGTAACATAAAGAACGAGCTGACATTTTTCTCACGAAACCAGCGATCAGCTCAACAGACCCTCAGTTTACCTGCATGCATCCTCCTCCTCATCTGTCAGCTGTTTAACACCTGCTGCTAATTCAAGAAACACGCCTAGTTACCTGGTGATAGTCACAGTTTAACTGGGCAGCCGGTGCTCGATATAACGCAATGTCAGCGCATTTTTCTGCACAAGATAAGTAAATATAGTATTTTCCCCGAGCGCAGAGCTGCTGGAGCTTGTTTCCTTACAGAGCACTTTATAGGCGAGCCAGCTTTATCAGCGGCTGATGTCCAATCACCAGCACACAGCTTTGAAACCTCAGCTGAGTTTTAGCTCTCAGTGGTTAAACGCTGGACTTCATTCACTCAGGTTCTGTCTGTCGGGTCACGTTTACTTCGCTGTTTTATTTACAACTGAGCAAATCGGTTTGGCTGAGGTTAAAGTTACGTTTCATAACTGCATAGTTTCACAGACGTTTAATGGTTCACTGGCACATGTGTTAGACTGAACTATCATCTAAATATCATCTGTTTTTTAATAGTTATTCAACTGTATTCTAAGCACCAGCTGTCTGTTAGAATGTGATTTTTTTTCTCTCTCTGTTGGCAGAGGTATAAAAATGCGCAGGAAAATCTGACGTGCATGGCAAACTTCACCGACGATATTTAGGGAGGAATAAACACACATCAAACATAAATGAACCATTTGCCTGTCTCCATAATTGAGAGAATTTTCTCTTCTTATGTCAACACACTCTCTTTTTTTTTGCTTTTTTTTTGCTTTTTCGGTCATGTTATGTTTACCTGTCAAAGGCTTGTTACAAACTATGAAACACATTGTGCAGACTTCTGGATGTTAGAAGAAAACGAATACTGCTCATGAATGAGACTAAAGGCAGGAAGGTGTCCTTTAAAACTAAACATGTTAATAGGACCTCCCTATTTATATCATAGTTTATGATATAGCATGTGTATTTCAGTAATAGCCTGCTGAGGCCACTATACGTGCTGGCCTCATATCAAATGTGAAGGCAGACTGAGTCTATGTTTGACGTTTGTTTATATCTAATCTTCCTTTTCAAACATTTAAACAGCAGCGAGTCTGCAGCTGAGGGAATACAAATTCAAATTGTCGGAACAGGTTTGCTCGTTTCTTGGATTCATTTGGTGATTTATTAAATCTATAACTGTTATTCTAATCTGCTGCTGAGTCTCTTACACTTTTCTTTATGCTGTATATTTTCACGTCTCTGGAATAGTTGGCAGTTAGATAGTCAGCTGGGAAACTTTGTGTTAACTCATGGAGCTGAGGATATCGTGGATATGCTGACCTCGCTGCGTGGTGTACAGAGCGAGGTCAGCATGATTAATATTCACAATAAAAATATTAGCCGAACATCATGAAGTCTGTATGTGTTTCATAGTGTCGAACAACCTTTGTACAGTTAAAGCCAGCAGTTACTACATGACGGAAACACCAACGTTATCTCTTTTATGTGTTTATACACAGGTCACGCTGATTACTGAACAAAAACCCAAAGATCAGATGTTAAACAGATTTATTTGCTCTCTCTCCTCCTTAAACATGTTTTTAATGTTAGTTATAATTCAGAATTGGCGACTGAAACACGTAGGACACATAAGAACATCAGGAAATAAAACACCGATAAATATAACCTCAGTAAAAGAAGTCAGCGGGGGTTACTACAGCTGTGTACCGGGGCCTGCGCTTTGTCGGTGGGATTGCTTGCGAGGCGAGCGGGTCTATCCCACGCTTTGCCGTGAGACTGGGCAGACATCTCCGAAATCATCGAAACACTTTTGCAAAGAGGCTGTATCTTGACAAACCGACCAGACACATGAAGATTAAACCACTACATTCTCGGCTAAAAAAATATTAAAACGGTATTTGGTAACACACAAACAGGGTTTTTCAAAGTTCAGTTCTGTTAGCTTCCACATGCCGGTTGTTGTGTGCTAGAAACAATGGCCACCAGGCCAAAGCAATGGTTTTGACTCGATCAGCGTTAACCCCGCCCCCTGAGTTTGATGGGTGAGGCTGACAGATAAAATTATTTCATGATGAGAGCCAGGCGCCAAGACTGCCAAAATGAAATAAATAAATAAATATATCATTAAATAATTAATTAAATGTGTCAATAATTAATTAAAATGTGAAATACATAAATAATTAATTAAATGTGTCAATAATTAATTAATTACATATATCATAACTATTTATTTAATTAATTAATTCCAATTTTAATTAATTATTGCCACATTTAATTAATTATTTAATGGTGTATTTAATTAATTCATTATGGCAGTCCTGGCGTTCCATAGAATCTGAGGAGACTGAATGGTATTGAAAAGAGATGGCACGATACCACTTTTTAATGTCCGATACCGATTCCGATATCATAAATTTGGATATCTGCTGATACCGATATGAATCCGATATAGCGTATTTTGTAATCAATAAAACAGTTTTTTATAAATATCTTGTGCATTTTGTATAAGTTTTAAAAAACAAGAGACTGAAGCTATTCTGTTATACCTGTATGCAAAACAATACACTCCACCCAAAACATTTTATAGTTCAACAACACTGATCAATCTGATAAACTAACTAATAGGGTTGCCAACTCCCAGCAAAAATATTAGGGAACCACCCCCAGCCCTTAATCGAATTAATCAACTTTAATTTAATGCAAGTATAAAATCAATTATTTTTCTACAATATTTAAATAGATTCAACAGCTTTCTTCAACAGAATTGCAGATTGCACAGATGGTACCTTCCCAAAGGAAAAAGTACTATAGCTTACTAGGGTGTATATTAGACTTATTAGTTACTATATACAATAATGGATTTCTATACATGTAATCAGATGACCACTTTTGTTGTAAGATTCAGATAATTATTTATTCAAAGTTTTTAAATCACATAACAAAGAAAAGTATTTCTTTGTGCCCCCCTTTCCCTGTTAATGCCCTACTTGGCCCCCCACAAAACTTTGCTAGATCCGCCCCTGCACAGTTACCAGCTGTCAGCTACTTAGAAAAGGATCCTGGTGTTATTTCTCAGAAACAATTCATAACTTCCCTTCAACCCATTCATGTCACCTATAAGGTAAACCTGTTTCTCCATCACCTGTTCAGCTCTGATGATTCAGTAAGGACATCTCCTGGTTTCATCTTCATGTTTCCCTCTCACCAGATAACCAAACCGATATCATGACCAGCACTTTTTACAGCTGTGGCTCCAGCAAACATCAGCTGATACTAGAAAGTAATATTAAATACATTCTAACAACAGCTGATCAAGCTTAAATGCGCTGCTGTTGTTTAGCCGCTGGTCTCCTCTTTCTAGCGCAAAGTGGGCGATAAACAAACAAGAAAGACGGGACTTGCGGCAGAAAAGCCGATCAGCTGATCATTGATCAGTTTCATGTTTGAAGTAATAACAGGAGAGGAAGGAGAGAATGAGAGAAGTAGATGCAACTGCGCAGAAAAGACAGAATAACTCCAGCTTTGTGTCCATTTTTTAATTCTAGCTGAAGTACGGGACAAATCGCTTCCTTTTCACCTCAATATGGAACTCCGATGGCCAGTCCAGCTGTGGCTCCATATATCAGTTGTTAAGCTTAACGTGGAAATACTATGCAAACATTCAGGGATGAACTTACACACTTGTTTTACTTCTCTGGGATAGTTTTCGCCGAGATGAAATGCCGCGGTTAGGAAGCATGTAGCGACGCTCCAAATGCTCCAACAGACCGCCGACAGGTCTCGCAGACAACAGCCGCTCTATCACGTGACACATACTGCTCCGATGCGCCGAGCTGGGTTACGCCAAGTAGCGCGTTTTGTGAGGTGATTTTGTGATACTTCGGATCGGATTACATTATTTATTTCTCTCCGATATCCGATCCAGTAATTTAGGTCAGTATCGGGCCAATACCGATACGTAATATCAGATCGGTCCATCTCTAGTATTGAAATCAAAAAATGATGAAGCATGAGCATAATGATGAACTATTTCTGGAGAAATACTATTATTTAGCAGCTCTCACTTTGTATAAGATTAAACTCTACTCTATCATCATTTGAATCTCCTCTAATCCTTTATTCTTTTCTTTTCAGATTAATCAAGATGTCCAGTCCCTACATGAATAACCTGATCATCCTGGGAGGCATGCTCTCCTATGCATCTATCTTCCTGTTTGGTCTGGACGGAGGTTTTGTTTCTGACAAAGAGTTTGAGACCCTCTGCACCGTGAGTCCTCTTAAGAGTGTTCTCCTATAAATAAAATAATGAATAAAGGCAAAAATTTAAAATTTGCCTCAATTAAAAAGGAGAAAAAACTACCCATCCACTGCCACACCACCAAAGTATATTTTATTAGTCAAAAAAGAGATGCAAGCTTTATGTCTTTGTTTTAAATCAATTTATCAGCATATTAACCAAACATATTCTGTGAGCACTCGTTGGTTCAAGTTGATTGGTTTTTAAAAAAGAAATGGACTCAATCGTGTCCAGAGGAGGCGAAACCTTTATTATAAACAGTGTACACATCTTATCTGAATATGTGTATACAAATATGAAATTCTCTTCTGGCCATGTTTGCTCTCATCTTATGTCAGTAATGTCAAACTCATACAGCCCACTTTGATATTACGTGAAACTCTCCTTGCTGTCAGTGTAAAGGAATTTAACTTTTTATTGAATACCTCAGATATTTTAAAATAAGATTTATCATCGCAGTGTTTCTGCATGATAACAAAATGCTGCTGCAGTAAATGAAAGACAGCTGTCAGCGTGACTGTTTGGGCTTAAATTTGCAAAAAGTTCTTGTAGCTCTCTGACTGCCGTATAATAATAAAACAAAGTTTTTGTTATTTTACAGAATTTATTTTATTTTATTTATTCTTTTTGTTTTACTATGGATTTTAAAAAAAATAGTATATAGTGAAAAACTTTTCTATCATGTAATTGTTTATCAGGTGCTTAGTTATTTTGGTGTAGTATGAATGGGCTTTATCTGTAGGAAAAACGGTAAAACGTAGGAAAATACAATTAATAAACCGGAATTGATGTCCTCCTACACCTTCAGTGGGCCAGACAGAAGTCTTTGCTGGGTCACTTCTCATCCCCAGAATCTTATGTCATATAACGGTTTCTAAAGAATGGAAAGCACTACCAAAAGATGAATCGTATTCACATGTGACTGTGTGAAAACTAACAGAATCTCTCTCTGCAGGCCTTTTGTAAGCATGCTGCATATTAAGTATCTCCCCTCAGGTAGCATTACTGTGTGACTGTGTAGATACTGGATTAATTAAAGAGTTTTGATTACAGTGATAACTGGTTTCCACTGAGACACCCACCCTGTTCAGATATAGAGACACAAATATGCACATGTGTACCAAAGAGGTGTTAGGCAGAGCACGTCTTGAACTTCTGTCACCTGGTTCAAGCTCTGCTGCAGAGCCACAACAGAGTTTGTCACTTCAGACTTCGGGTGCTGCAGCAGAGGAGCACAGAGGTTTATCCATTCACTGCTACCGATCAATATCTGCTGGTTGCTTTGAGAACAAATGGCATAATTGTTTTTTCGCTGTCTTCTTCTTTTCTTTACCGCTGTGCCACATTTTGTTGCTTTCTCATATGTGTATGCAGATATAGAGAGCTTGTACACAGATACACAGGTAAAAAGAAAATATGTACCGTATACAGTAATCAAATACAAAACATGAAATCGTGCACACAGGGTCTCTGTGGCTGTATTAGGGTTTTCTCAGTTATAGTTGCACTTGAAGCTTTAAAAACACATCAGCGGTGCCATTTGTGCCGTGGAAGTAAGAGATCTACATTTTGTTTTTCATTAAAATTGAAATGCGCTCAGGAGTGTGACAGCTTCATAGTCCAGGATGTTCTCCCAGAGCTTCAGAGATGGGAAATAAATCTGACAGCACCTTATTTTTAGAATGCTTCATAATGCTACTTTGAATGAACTTCTGAAGAAAAATGCAAATAGCTGTCAGATCAGATGTTGTTTCCAGCCTTGATCACCAGTTTATGACATGACACAATTTCATGTCTCACTGTTGTTCTGATAGGTTCGGACGTGGATCCTCATTGTTGGATACACAACAGCTTTCGGAGCCATGTTTGCCAAGACCTGGAGGGTACACGCCATCTTCAAAAATGTGAAGATGAAGAAGAAGGTATTGAAAAATATTATGATTTTTTGAAATATTTTTATAAAGGTAACTCAGTGGGTCTAACCTAATCCATTTTCTTAATCGCTTTAGCTGGTTATCCACCTTAGGGTTGTAGGGTGGTCTGGTGCCTATCCCAGTTACCACAAGACAAAAGGCAGGGAAGTACTCCTCACCACTCCATCCAGTCTATATCTTCTCATTTTTCTGATGTGATTGAAACATGGCCCACACACTCCTGCTTCATAGATTTGCAGTAATGATTCCTCCTCCTTAAAAACGTGGTTTGATTTTTCATTTATATTCAAATTTGTTTATATCAAACAAATCTGCAGCTTTCCACTTAAACGGCCATATGCTTTCTCGAGGTTTTTAACCTTATATTTTTCATGACATTACCTACATCTGTTGGATGGCATAACTGGCGGTTGATACAACCACAGTCGTATCTGTTGGCACATGACAGTCTTTTCCAGGAGGCTTCGCATGCCTTTTATAACCCCATCGCTGGTGTGTGGGTGATTGTATTCAGTGCATCAGTGCTACTCGTGCTTTTTACAAACTGAAAGACTGGCAGCCCCATGGCACCTGCTTTTAGAATCTTCTCTGTGAGAAAAAGGATCTAGAAATACAAATGGCTTTTTAAACATCTAACACAATCTGCTTTGCTGGCCCAGTTATATAAAAGCGGTGTCGAGCTCACCAAGTGTTGCAACTCTGCTTGGCCTTTTTGTATTTATAGACCTCGCTCTCCCCTCTGTTTCTCTCTCCCTTTCTCTCACCCTCTTGCATATTGGAGGACGTGTGGGTGGCCTGCCAGAGAGAAAGCAGGAAGAGAAGGAGGAAAGAGGAAGGATCGAAGAGTGGAAGAGGTTGGAGGGATGCAGGGAAATAGTGGCAGAAGGGAGAGACAGAAGGGGAAAGGCAAAGCGTGGCAGAGAAAGGGACAAGACAAACAACATGGCCCAAATGGCAAAAAAAAAAGTAGGTTGGACTCTATGAAAAGAAAAGGGGGCGCCGAGAAAAGAGGGCAAATGATAGATTAAGATAAAGAGAATCCAAGAACTGAGGCCCAGTTTAGATTGAGTTTCCACTGCAGTTCAGTCACAACACATTTGTAATCATTTTTTGTAATGTGTGACTTTGGTCCCGGCCTTTTACATTTCTGTAATTCACTGTCTTTTTCAAAGTGATCATTTAATGAAAACAAAAGAGTTTTTTCCTCTCTGACCTTTCACAGCCAATTGTTTTGCTCCGTTCCCATCCTCTCATCCTCTTTCCCTTGCTAACAGAGACATAACAAATGTTTCTCCAGAAGTAGTATTCAGGCCCTCAGGGTGTGTTTTCTGATGGTTCAAGGCCTGGGTTTGTGTGAGCAGGACAGACACACATCCCACTTCACCCACACTGATTGAGTGCAGGGGCTTTGGCTTCACTAGAGTGATAGTTGCTGGTGGTGTCCTGAAATGTCTGCCAACTGCTGTCAGGGGAGGGACAAACACATCTTTTCTTCAAACTGTGGGATTGGAACTGCATCCCTCACTTCTTCCCCTATCCTCCCCTTCATCTTTTTTTTTCTCTGTAGGAGAGCAGGGATTGTAAATCAAGGGTGAGCTCAATAAAGGTTCCACTTGGTGGGCTGTAGCTTATGGAACGCCAGGACTGCCATAATGAATTAATTAAATACACCATTAAATAATTAATTAAATGTGGCAATAATTAATTAAAATTGGAATTAATTAATTAAATAAATAGTTATGACACATGTAATTAATTAATTATTGACACATTTAATTAATTATTTATGTATTTCACATTTTAATTAATTATTGACACATTTCATTAATTATTGACACATTTAATTAATTATTTAATGATATATTTATTTATTTCATTTTGGCAGTCCTGGCGCCTGGCTCTCATCATGAAATAATTTTATCTGTCAGCCTCACCCATCAAACTCAGGGGGCGGGGTTAACGCTGATCGAGTCAAAACCATTGCTTTGGCCTGGTGGCCATTGTTTCTAGCACACAACAACCGGCATGTGGAAGCTAACAGAACTGAGCTTTGAAAAACCCTGTTTGTGTGTTACCAAATACCGTTTTAATATTTTTTTAGCCGAGAATGTAGTGGTTTAATCTTCATGTGTCTGGTCGGTTTGTCAAGATACAGCCTCTTTGCAAAAGTGTTTCGATGATTTCGGAGATGTCTGCCCAGTCTCACGGCAAAGCGTGGGATAGACCCGCTCGCCTCGCAAGCAATCCCACCGACAAAGCGCAGGCCCCGGTACACAGCTGTAGTAACCCCCGCTGACTTCTTTTACTGAGGTTATATTTATCGGTGTTTTATTTCCTGATGTTCTTATGTGTCCTACGTGTTTCAGTCGCCAATTCTGAATTATAACTAACATTAAAAACATGTTTAAGGAGGAGAGAGAGCAAATAAATCTGTTTAACATCTGATCTTTGGGTTTTTGTTCAGTAATCAGCCTGACCTGTGTATAACCGCATAAAAGAGATAACGTTGGTGTTTCCGTCATGTAGTAACTGCTGGCTTTAACTGTACAAAGGTTGTTCGACACTATGAAACACATACAGACTTCATGATGTTCGGCTAATATTTTTATTGTGAATATTAATCATGCTGACCTCGCTCTGTACACCACGCAGCGAGGTCAGCATATCCACGATATCCTCAGCTCCATGAGTTAACACAAAGTTTCCCAGCTGACTATCTAACTGCCAACTATTCCAGAGACGTGAAAATATACAGCATAAAGAAAAGTGTAAGAGACTCAGCAGCAGATTAGAATAACAGTTATACATTTAATAAATCACCAAATGAATCCAAGAAACGAGCAAACCTGTTCCGACAATTTGAATTTGTATTCCCTCAGCTGCAGACTCGCTGCTGTTTAAATGTTTGAAAAGGAAGATTAGATATAAAAAACGTCAAACATAGACTCAGTCTGCCTTCACATTTGATATGAGGCCAGCACGTATAGTGGCCTCAGCAGGCTATTACTGAAATACACGTGCTATATCATAAACTATGATATAAACAGGGAGGTCCTATTAACATGTTTAGTTTTAAAGGACACCTTCCTGCCTTTAGTCTCATTCATGAGCAGTATTAGTTTTCTTCTAACATCCAGAAGTCTGCACAATGTGTTTCATAGTTTGTAACAAGCCTTTGACAGGTAAACATAACATGACCGAAAAAGCAAAAAAAAAGCAAAAAAAAAGAGAGAGAGTGTTGACATAAGAAGAGAAAATTCTCTCAATTATGGAGACAGACAAATGGTTCATTTATGTTTGATGTGTGTTTATTCCTCCCTAAATATCGTCGGTGAAGTTCGCCATGCATGTCAGATTTTCCTGCGCATTTTTATACCTCTGCCAACAGAGAGAGAAAAAAAATCACATTCTAACAGACAGCTGGTGCTTAGAATACAGTTGAATAACTATTAAAAAACAGATGATATTTAGATGATAGTTCAGTCTAACACATGTGCCAGTGAACCATTAAACGTCTGTGAAACTATGCAGTTATGAAACGTAACTTTAACCTCAGCCAAACCGATTTGCTCAGTTGTAAATAAAACAGCGAAGTAAACGTGACCCGACAGACAGAACCTGAGTGAATGAAGTCCAGCGTTTAACCACTGAGAGCTAAAACTCAGCTGAGGTTTGAAAGCTGTGTGCCGGTGATTGGACATCAGCCGCTGATAAAGCTGTTGGCCTATAAAGTGCTCTGTAAGGAAACGAGCTCCAGCAGCTCTGCGCTCGGGGAAAACACTATATTTACTTATCTTGTGCAGAAAAATGCGCTGACATTGCGTTATATCGAGCACCGGCTGCCCAGTTAAACTGTGACTATCACCAGGTAACTAGGCGTGTTTCTTGAATTAGCAGCAGGTGTTAAACAGCTGACAGATGAGGAGGAGGATGCATGCAGGTAAACTGAGGGTCTGTTGAGCTGATCGCTGGTTTCGTGAGAAAAATGTCAGCTCGTTCTTTATGTTACAGAAGCACAGAGACACAAGACCAGGCGGAAAGAGACGATCGTTCGGTGAAAATGAGAATCTGCGAATGCAACATGTGGAACACGGAGAGTGGAATATGTAAACAAACCGGTTAACGTAACCCCCTCGGTGCACTCTGCATGCTAACTGTTAGCAGAGCTAGTGAAATCTCTGAAAACATCTGAGCACTTTTGCAAACATGTTCTATGTTGACAACCTGACCAGACATACGTCGCGACATTCGCGGCTAAAACACTGTTAAAAGTGTAGCTGGTGACAGAAAAACGGGGTATTTTAAAACTACACCACCACCATTGCTGCTTGTGATTTGATCTGCATTCTGGGATAACTGGCTGCCCCAAGTCTACACAAGCAATCGATTTTCTAGGATCGACCTGTTTTGACTTACTTTGCACGGCAACCAATCAAATGTTAGAGAAGCTGCATGGGCAGCGTTAACCCCGCCCCCTGAGTTTGATGGGTGAGGCTGACAGATAAAATTATTTCATGACGAGAGCCAGGCGTCAGGACTGCCAAAATGAAATAAATAAATATATCATTAAATAATTAATTAAATGTGTCAATAATTAATTAAATGTGTCAATAATTAATTAAAATGTGAAATACATAAATAATTAATTAAATGTGTCAATAATTAATTAATTACATGTGTCAATAATTAATTAAATGTGAAATACATAAATAATTAATTAAATGTGTCAATAATTAATTAATTACATGTGTCATAACTATTTATTTAATTAATTAATTCCAATTTTAATTAATTATTGCCACATTTAATTAATTATTTAATGGTGTATTTAATTAATTCATTATGGCAGTCCTGGCGTTCCATAGTAGCTGGCACTTGTTCACTTCTTTAAAAGCTCAGTGCCACAGACGATGCAGAGAGAGGAGAGCCAATCAATGTCCTATTATTCCAAACACATAAACACAGATAAGCATACAGTATGTGCTCACAAAAGTCCCCCTGTGTACGAGCCACACACACATAAGTGTGTGATTTAAAACCTAAAAGTAGAGATTAAACATGTTGTTTTTACTGCTTCCACATTTTGATCATTATTTCAGGGATTAGATGGATTGCTTCCTAACTGATAAACATACATGAAAGATACAATGCACAAAATCACTGCTGCAAATATTGTTTTCTTAATTTAATAACAATGGGAAAACAGTGGTGTCAAGAAAAAGCAAAAATGGAGGATGGAAGTCATGCAACAAATATTTTAACTGTAAAACTGTGACTCTGTGCATGATCAGCTCCTCAAGTCTGACGTGTAGATAAGTGTAGACTGTGATTTATTTGGTCCTAACCAAATCTCATCTCTGTATCTGAAATTATTGATAGTTTTTAAGTAATTCATTGACTTTCAGGGTCTCATATCAATCATATCAGTAACCCTGTAAATTTGAATTAGCTCTGAGGCAAAATGTCCTACAGTCGCTAAAACAATGATTGGAGACTGCGGCACAAGCAAAAGTATTGTGGCCATGTGTAATTGGCTTGGAGTCTTGATGCCTTTGAAGTGACTGCTGCATGGACAGAGACTGGTCCTGCGTCCACTTGGAATCAGTTGGCAAATCTTCAAAGCAAATTTGGTGTTTTAAGATGGTGATGAAACAGCAATAACAAAGAATCAGTCTGCTTGTGATTAAATGAGCTCAAGGTGGTTACATGCAATCTGTTTCTGAAAATGCAGCAATTAACTGTGACAAATCGATGAAAACTGCAAATTTGTTGCAGTTTACAGACAAAGAAATTCACATTTACTACTTCTGTTCAGAGTCCATTGTAGACCTTGTAGATTTCTCAATATTGAACAGAAATTCAATAATTCCTCCACAAATACTGACACAGTTGCTGCAGGATGGCAAAATGGTATAGGCACCTAGCAGACCTGCCTTTTTCTAAGAGTACAATAAGAATATAACCAACTAGCACCTCAACTAGTTGTGTTGAGTTGACTTGCTGCTTTTGTCGACTATCTGCATTTGTACAGCAGTTATTTGTAACCTCTGCCAGTCCATCTGAGTCACAGGTTGCCTCCCAACATGCGATATGTGCTATCACCTTTAATCAAAAGCTGACACCCAGGGACTGAAGGTGTTGCACACTCAACCTTTGGTTACCACAGCTACTTGCAACCAGTTGCCAAATGAGAAAAAATGCAGTGTAATCACCAAGGTAACCTCCAGTTTTTCCTAGTTGCAAAGACAGCCCTCTCTTTACTGTAGTGTTACTGAGGTAGATCGCATGGATAATGTCATGATAACTACCAGTGCTGTCAGATGTTGGTACTCTAAACATGACTTTAAAAAAATAAAAGAAGCAACCATCTATGTCCCCAGTACCATGGACTCACAATTCATGTAGAGGGAGAAAAGAAAATCTGTCTGTCTTTAGAAATATTTTGCCAAGAAAGTACCGAACCAAGCAGGATACAGTCATGGAAGTGCCACAGAGGCAGTTTTCAGTAATGAAATGTATATTTATATATACATCTACCTGTAGACAGATTTTCACACATCACAACACAATGCAGATGTGGATGCAACATAAAAATTATCCTGAAAAATCAACAAAAAGGATCATTTTAAGAACATAGCTCTGTGGTGGCTCTAAATTATTTGGGCTTTTTCCTCAAATTAGTAACTACAGCCACACTGGAGCCTTACTGGTGTGACTGGTGGAAAGAAAACAGACAACACTTCAGGTAATTTAGATTAATTACTGCCTTGGCAGAGTAACATATCACAGTTTAGCAGATGGTGTAGGGTAGAGTACATTTCTCAGAAATATAACATGTCTAATTACTTGTTAGATTTATAGAATTTTAATCAGTATATGTAATATATGTTGATTTTCTTCTTCATGTTGTCCTAAATGGCCCGAAGCAATGTGATAAACAATAACAGAGCACATACCTTGTTTTGCCTTGCCGACATACATCTGCTCAAAAGCACTGCATCAAAAGATGGCAGATCAAAAAACACAGTCCCATTATTTATCTCATCCTGGGCCCACTTATGGGTGGAGACCTGCACAACACTGCTGAGTTGCATCTGGGCTATGTGATACTCACCAAACACAGCCCAGCCTGCGTCCCCTGACCTTTCCTTTGATCTGCGGTTCCAGACAGTCAAACGCTATTATAAATAAAGATCACAAACAGGTCACAGCTTTCATCCCTCTAAAGTTCAGGGTACAAAAGAGGAGCTTTTGTGGTTGCAGTGGCTCTTGTTTGGTGGATCTTTTCCACATTCTCTCACCACAAGGTAACAAAACTGTTGCTTGTTGGTGGCATAGTATTGACACAACTGAATGTCAACTCGTGGTTTACACCCCCGGGATGATTACAGTCTGCTAAATACGCTACGTGTCTTTATCGAATGTTGAACCAGGCCTTGGTCTTTTGGACTCACAGGCCTGGCTGGATTCCGATCCCAGCAGGTGGTCATTTGCAGTTAAATACATTATTACCAGACCCTGATTAGATGGTTAAAATGAAAACAGCAGGGGTCTAGGACCTCAGATGGGATGTGAATAACTCACTTCACATAATTAGTGTGGTCAATAAGAAATGCTGTCTGAAATGACACTACAGATACTTGCATTATCATATAACATTAGCAGGTGTGGGCTATTTAGCTAATAAAAGCACCTAATTTTCTCTTCCCTCTTCAGATCATAAAGGACCAGAAGCTGTTGATTATCGTTGGCGGGATGCTGCTAATCGACTTATGCATCCTCATCTGCTGGCAGATTGTGGACCCACTTAGGAGGACTGTGGAGGAATACAGCCTGGAGGTCAGTCATCTTGTCTAAACTTGTGGTCACTTGCAGCGCTTTTGGTAATGAAGCTTACCTTAGCTGGTGGGGAGTCTTGGTGACATAAAGTCTTGCTAAAAATGCCTGAGTGTTTTGAGTTTAACCAAACAAAATGTCTGCTATAGGCTCCTGCACGAGCATCTTTGTTGTGCCTGTTATTTTTGGGTCAGGATGTTAGCCATTGCTGCCTCCTGTGCCCATCCCGTGGCCGGACATTTGCCAGCTTGAATGGGAGACTTTGGCAAGCTCCACTGGAAAAGAGGCACTTGGCATCGTTTCATCTTCGCTGGAGAGTTGGCATGGCAGGGAGCAGAAATTAAAACTGCTACAGTATACTGTGACTGTAAAGAGACTGAGATTCTCTGAGATTGGTGCAGGATTAGTCTAGCTTTGCGCGCAATTGGCTCAATTGAACATACTGTAGCTCTGGCATTAGAGGTTGATGATGTGTGAAGTGTGTTTTCAGTTAGGCATAGCATATTAGCACATAACTATCAGTGATATTAAGGGAATCCACACATTAGCAAGGCAAGTGAATATTTCTATACTCAGAGGTATTAGTCGCTTTGGTTGAATTGGGTGATTTATTTTTTATTTCATATTTCTGTGTTGAGCATACTGCCTGAAGTCAGTAGGAGTGCCCTTTTTTTTTATCACTGGTGCAGTGAGGACCCACTGGCGAAAGGATCTGGCTATAATAGTGATTTATTAATGAAGTATACAGCAGCTGTGGTTTAGGAAAGCTAATTGTTTGAGTACATCTGCTCACTTTGCTCCACATGAAACTTCAACCAGGGACACTTCAAGCTGTGCATGTTGTTGTTGTTTTTGAGAATATCTGCAAATATCGATGCAGATAGTCTCAAAATAGATGATAAATCAATAACATATAGATGATTACAAAATTCACTGGTTTAACCAAGTCTGTTAACCTAATCAAATTATCAGATACATAAGATGATGGAATATGTTAGGCCAAGGGATACTTCAAATCCATAATCCAGTTGTAGTTTTTATAATCTGAGTGTATTAAAGAACAACTCTTCACTCAAAAACTGTAGCCAGGCAAGAAATTTCAAGTGAAGATTTGTTTTTTCTGCTTAACTGGATATGGATATGAACATACTGGCACAGAATGTTGGGCACAAACACTTCACATGAATATTCCAAGCACAGAATGTTGCGAACAAGGACTTTGCACTAACATTCCACACGAACATTCTGCCCAAACATTCTGTGCACAGAATGTTAGGTACGAACATTCTGCTTGAACATTCCGCGAACAGAATGTTGGGTACAAACATTCCGCACAAATATTCCATGCACAGAATGTTGGGCAAAAACACTTTGCACGAACATTCAGCACAAACATTCCGTGCACAGATTGTTGGGTACGAACACTCCGCCCGAACATTCCGTGTACAGAATTTTGGGTAAGAACATTTCCCATGAACATACTAGCACAGAATTTTGGCCACAGACACTTTGCACGAACATTCAATGTACAGAATGTTGGGCACAAACATTTCGTGTACAGAATGTTGGGTACGAACATTCCGCACGTACGAACATTCTGCCCGAATATTCCGTGCACAGAATGTTGGGCAAAAACACTTTGCACGAACATTCCGCCTGAGCATTCTGTGCACAGAATGTTGCGTATGAACATTCTGCACAAACATTCCGTGCACAGAATGTTGGGTACGAACACTCCGCACGAACATACTCTCACAGAATTTTGGCCACAAACACTTCGCACGAACATTCCATGCACAGAATGTTGGGGACAATGACTTGGCACGAACATTTCGCACGAACATTCTGCCCAAACATTCTGTGCACAGAACATTCTGTGCACAGAATGTTGGGTACGAACATTCCTCGCGAACATTCCGTCCACAGAATGTTGGGTACGAACATTCCGCACGTACGAACATTCTGCCCGAACATTCCGTGCACAGAATGTTGGCCACAAACACTTCGCACGAACATTCCATGCACAGAATGTTGGGGACAAAGACTTGGCACGAACATTTCGCACGAATATTCCGTCCACAGAATGTTGGGTACGAACATTCTGCATGAACATTCCGTGTACAGAATGTTGGGTACGAACATTCCGCACGTACGAACATTCCGCGCGAACATTCCGTCCACAGAATGTTGGGTACGAACATTCCGCACGTACGAACATTCTGCCCGAACATTCCGTGCACAGAATTTTGGGCAAAAACATTTTGCGCGGACATTCTGCACGAACACTCCGAATGAACATTCTGTGAAAAGAATAATGGGGACGACCATTCTGCCTGAACATTCCGCCCACAGAACGTTGGGCACAAGCACTTTGCACGAACATTCCGCACAAACATTCTGTGCACAGAATGTTGGGTATGAACATTCCGCCCAAACATTCCGTGAACAGAATTTTGGGTACAAACATTCCGCACGTACGAACATTCTGCCCGAACATTCGGGTACGAACATTTCGCATGAACATTCCGTGCACAGAATGTTGGGTATAAACACTTTGCACTAACAATTTGCACGAGGTTCTCCAGGCTGCAGCTGAAGGAATAAGGCTTTCAAACAACATACCCTGTTAATTCAAAGGAACAACTGAAGTTGGGTTATTAATTTTGTCCTAATATTATTGCTTGATTAACTTCCACAGTCTTCCTAAAACATACCACCAACCATCGTCATAGATAGATTGTGAAGCTCTGTTTTGAATTATTGAGTTTATCACCACCATCACATACAGTAGGTGACTGCTATTGTTAGCTTAAGTGAACTCAGATGGCAGAAAGATATCCTAGATATTCTGAACCTGCGTAGTACTACAGGTCCCAGGTATGTTGAATTGAAAACACTATTTAAAAACAATCTGCTTTCCATTAATGCTACAGTGTATTATTCTCTTTATGTGTTGGCTAAAAACTCAGTGGAACAGCGCGATTACATTTACTTTACTGTTGCTTCTTTCAAATTACAAACAGGAGATTACGGCTAGTACGAAGATGACATTTCACCTAATGAGCAAAGAGTTCCACAGAGTTCTGTATGCAGGCCACAAGATGGCTAACTGCACCCTAGGAATCCTCAGAAACTGACAGCATTAGCTGCATACTCATTGACCCTGCTGCTAAACAGAGGTTGCCAGAAGTCTGGTGCGGTGAAAATCTGGGTCTGTTGTTGGAGACTTCTTTTGATCATCCTGAATAGATTTTCTTCTTGTTTGCCAGCTTGTTGCCAAGGTCCTGTGGGGGTGGAAAGGTACCTTGCACCCAATTTTGACTTTCTTCAATTAGATGAAAATCTTGTGAAGTGATAAATAGCGCTTATCAAAGAGTAGCAGGTCAGAGAGCCTCTCTCTCTCTGAGTCCTGGATAAAAAGATTCCAGTTTGCGAACCCTGATGAAAACATGTAAATTATATTGGCAGTATTATTTGACTACTTCTGATCTACAATGAAAGGTATTTACACAACTCTAGAGAAAGCTGTATTTCTTTTGTGTTATATAGCCACTTATATATTTAAGCCTGCTGAAAGAGGAAAACAAAGCCTTGCTTAGTATTTGTGAATGTTATCAGCATGGGCAGCTGACTCCTTATGGAGTAGTCTCAGACTTTATGTCCTGGCCAGTGGAGGGTTGTGAATATATATAAACCACTGAGTGCTGGAGTCTGCATTTCCCCTGAGGTTATGAATCTGCATGCCTGGGCTGAGGCATAGGGTCCACAAACCTGCCTTGCCTGCCAGATTTCAAACACCGGCACCAGTGGACCCTTGGGGCTCAGCTGAGGGAAGAGACAGTCTGGAGCTCATCTGCACCCTGGGCCTCCAGGCCTGCCACGTGGGACCACAAACCAGAAGGCAACCCAAATAAACTGAAAGTAGACAAGAAGCAAAGAGAGGTTAGGAGATAACGATAACTCATCAATAGCTGTGGTTGTAACAATAATTTTAAAGCAAAACTAACAGAGAATATTGCTTTATAAACAGAGGCAGAAGGGTTTTAAGCCATGTACATAATGGCATAAGCACTGCAATAAATAACTCAGCGTTTCCACTGGGTTCAGTGAGGTGTTGGAACAGTTGGTGTTGTGATCTACTAGTATCCAATGAAAATGAAAGACAATTAAAAAGAAGATAATAATAAACAATGCAGAGTGATCCCATCATATTTCATTTTCTCCCCAGTACTATTACATTATCTCCTGCAGTTGTAGTCCAGTGTGTGTGCATACGCGTGTGTGTGTTTGTTTGTGTGTGTTGTTTCTGATCTGAAAGGTAGATTAAGTCTGACTGTTTGAGGGGATGGGGAATAGGACCGTGGTAAACGGTCTCCATGGAGCTCAGGAGCCAGTGACTGACTCACTAATAGTAAATTGCTCAAAGAGAAGGACTATTAGTTACCCAGTTTCCTGTGAACTACCGCATCATGCTTGGCCAACATTCTTTTTCGTTTTCTTTTTTTTCATTCCCTCTCTCTTTCTCGCTCTGTCTTTGTCAGAAACTCCCCTACACCCCCTCACATTTCACCTCTGTGGAGAATTGAAGTTGACCTTGGGTTCGCTAAGCTGTACCCACCTGCTGTATCCAAGGATACATTGTATGTCAGTGCCGTGTTATTGAACTGTCACGGTGCTACCTAGTTTGCCAGTTTTGCTGTTTGTACCACTTCACCGGAGGGTGTCTTTGCTAAACAACAAGCGTATTCAGTTTTTCTTTTTCTTTCTTTAATTTAATAGACACAGTCAAAGAGAGTGTGTGGCCAAAGTCAGTGGCTATCGCAGATTTTGGATGAAATGATTGGGCTTGCGATGTACATGGGCAACTTGGAAAAATTCAGTTCCGCAGGGTTAATCCCACTGCTGAATCTAGCAAGCTAAGCTTAATGAGCTACCATTCACAAAACTGGGCCATTCCCCTTTGCATCCTTTATTAGCATTAACAAGAAGATGAAACTAAAGAGGCTGACAATAGATCCTTGTGGAACACTTCATAAAACATCACTGATTTAATACCCTCCCAAATAAAAGTAAAGAAGAGCCAAAGATCGTGCGGGGAGTTAAGTCTTTAAGTCTTTCAAATGGGAGGAGAGTAACCTCACACCCCCAGTCATATTTTATGGCTCCACTTCAAGCCTGTAGTTTTAATTGCACTACATGGATGATGGTGCTCTCCCAAAAAATGACTTTTGACCTTGATACTATAAGAAATTTTCCTCTGCTTTTACTATATACTATACTATGAAA
The DNA here is from genome assembly GCF_057381915.1 of Diplotaxodon limnothrissa. Classification (NCBI taxonomy): domain Eukaryota; kingdom Metazoa; phylum Chordata; class Actinopteri; order Cichliformes; family Cichlidae; genus Diplotaxodon; species Diplotaxodon limnothrissa. Next base: position 19,909,155 of record NC_140616.1, read on the forward strand.
TAAAGACTCACATGCTGAATATAGAAAAGCACAAAACAAAACAAAGTGGAATGTAGATGGACTAAGATGATAATTACAGCCCTCCCTCTTAAACTTAATGTACAGAAAGCAGGAATCGTTCTGACTGCTCCCCCAAATATCCTGGGAATGCTGATGGAATTGTTGGGCTGCAGTGAGCAATTAAAATCCCTTCTGTGGCTCGTTAATAATTGTCCATTCCTTAATGGCATGGATGTTTCAGCAGCTGCTGGCTGCTAGAAATTAAGCCCTGCAGTACTGACACATGCTGTAGTGTCAGTGTACACACGTGTGGAATGTGGCAAGTCATACGCAGATGTGTTTTTGTATGAGTGCCTGTGTGTTTACGGATGCATTCATATCCACTCTTGTGGATCCAGGGTATTGTCCCCCCCGCATAATGAAGGACAAACTGTCAAGAAAGGATGATTAGCATTCTGGTGAATCCTGCCGCAGACCCCCTCTACTCTCCTCTCCTCTCCTCTCCTCTCTTTCTTCCCCTCCCTCCTCTGTCGTGTATTTTTTTTATTTATTTTTTTTGCAGCCTGGAAGCTGCTGCAAGCATCAGCAGGCAGGAGAGCTACAAAAGAATATTGCAGTGTGGCATCGCCATGGCAACGGCCATGGTTCCTGACATCCATAACGCAGAGAGCGGCACTGTTGATTCACGAGACAAAAATAATGGGTTGAGGCACCCGTCTCAGCATGACAACGCATGCTGGGAAAACTTTAAGCATCCACACAGAAATACATGCCCAAGGCTGATAGATCGTCAATGGCTGATCGAAGCAGAACAGATTTATCAACACATACATATTCATGCATGCGGATTTTCTTCCAGAAGATCTCTGAGAGTTTACCTCTGCTTCTCTGCCTCTGCTGCCCCACCTGTATGCAGCAAGACGAGGAGAGAAAGGGGGGTGGAGGGAATTTAATCCCGGTGCTTTGTCAATGCACTCACCTGGTCCCAGTATCATATCATCGGAGGAGCAAGCAAAGTATGACTCACCACTAGCATTTAATGTGGAAATATTCATCTTTATGCAGCGATGATATGATGCTGATTAGCTTGAATGGGAGCCCCCATTATCAGCAATGGAAATCGAGACAGGGTCTTCACTGCCAGGCTCAGACAAAAGCGGCGAGGGTTAAGATGCATAACTAATCTGACCAGAGGCTAAAGGACGCTGCTATGGTCTTCATTATTTGCCCCAAACATAAATGCATTTGAGCGCTGTTTAAAAAAAAAAGTTGTGCTATGAAAATAAATCTTAAGTAAGGCAATTACTCAGATTACACAGCCATTTCTCTTGGCAGGAGGCTGTAAAATGCCATCTGTTCTTGTAATACTTAAAAATGCTATTTTTAAAAGATGGAGAAAAAAAACATTTTTGTTCACATCATTTCTAAATAAAAGAGAGGAAAGGTAACCGCAGACAACAGTCACACTGTGGGCAACAAATAAGAAGGCCAGTTTTTGCATCTGTTGTAATTTCTATTAATAATGACATCAGACCAGTCTGACAGCAGGCACCTGCTATCAATGTGACTCCACACTTTAGAGTCACTCTGCAAAGCAGTCCTGGCAGTTTTTGCTGTGCTGTTTGCATTGCTACTGCCTGCCACTTGTCCTGCTGAATCATTTCACTCTTCATTCTTGACATTTGTCCCCATTATTTCGCTCCGTTGCATTTGACTGCATATGCTGTATTAATGTGGCATGTTGCATCCATCACCCCCATGTGATAGTAAATTGCATTAAATTATTCATTCATATGAATATCAAGTAGAGAGGTTAATACTTAATGTGTTTATATCCAGATTCAGACACAGACTTAACGAACACACTCGCACACACTCTCCTGCACCCACAGGTATAAGGTTTTCTCACATTCAGTCCCCACATTTCATTTCATGTTGTTTTTTCATCACCATGCGCTTATATTGTTTACTTTTTGAATTGCCTTCTACCTATGTTAGACATTTAACCATCAGAATCATGTCACCAGCCCCTGTTCTGTTTGCCAAACCTCCTTATTTATTCCATGACTCCCAGCCTATCCTCTACCCCTCTTCTGCTTTTCTTTATTTGTCCAGCTATTACCCTTTGGGAGTGTGCTAAAAAAGCAGGGGATGAAAAAAAGTGCTTTCTGACAGCAGTGCCAGTGGATGAAACTCAGGCTGGACTGAACCACTCTTTTTTTTTTTCCCCCATCCTCAATTTTTTTTACCTCTCTTCATCACCCCCTTTTCTCTGTCTTATTTGATTCTGGTGTTTCTTTTCCTTTTTCTACTCTCAGTTCACCATCTTCTGTGTAGTTTCTCAATTCCACCTCTTCAAAGGGAGGGATCAACATCTGGCCCAATTCCGGTCAGGATTTGGTGCTGATGGGCCGAGTTGGGGAAAGTAGCGAGTGTGGCCAGAGGGAGTGAGACATGTGCCAGCAAATTTCCTTGAGTCAGAGAACGCGTGTACTACTCCAGTGGGAATCTGTGTGTCAAGGTCACTGAGGCTATTTGAGTTTTTATTGTTATTGGTCACCCTTTTTTTGCACCTTACATGGGTGTTACATTTATATGTATAAATGTATTCTCTCTAAACTCTGATTCTGTAGTCGGAGCAGCCTGTGGGTTATGTGACCTCATTAATAAAATCAGCTTTTAGTTGTGTCAAAAATTTCAGATCCATCACACTGTTGTGGTCAGACGATTGTTTTAGAAACCTCTTCCTCGTGGGTGCTCATTGATCTAAGAAAAGCTGCCAAGACTAAACAGAAACATTTTAGATTTATGTGGGCAAAGGTCATGTTTCTGTTTCGCTAGTGGTGTGTGTGGCTTCTACTCTGACAGTTAAGTCAGAGGTGTTAAACTAGCAGCTGGTTCAAAGGGTCAAATTCAGCCCACTGGATAGTTTTGCACAGGAATTTGTAACATAAGGAAAGATTATAGTATTTTTAGATTTAGACAAGGTTTTTTTTGTAACTATATATGTAAAATACTCATGCACATGTGAATACTTTATGACTTTCTGTTAGGCTCTGTAAATTGTAGAATATATGACAGACTGTGAATTTGGGGGAAATAGGCTTTAGGCTTATGGTTTTAGATTTTTTTTCATGTCTTGTCAGCTTTTATCCAGTGTTTTTACTTGTCTTGCCCACTTGAGGTCAAATTGAACTTTATGGGGCCATGAACTAAAATGTGTTTGATCCTCTTGGTCTAACATGCTTCTGCAGTCCTGTGAAAAACTAAATACAACTCCCAGTGATTCAGTAGCTTTTAAAGCAACCTTTAGCAACAATAACTTGAATTAATCATTTTCTATATAACTTTATTAGTCTCACATTATTGTGGAGGAATTTTGGCCCCCTCTTCTTTCAACATTGCTTCAGTTCAGGTCCCGCAACAGCATTTCATTTAGGTTGAGGGCTGGACCTTGACTGGTCCATCGTAACAACCTGCATGCATTCATTGTGGTGTAGATTTGCTGCTGTACTTCTTTGTCATGTTAGACGATTCAGTTTTGGCCAAGCTTTGGCTACTTGATAGATGGCCTTACATTTGACTGTAGAGTAGTTTGATAAGCAGAGGAGTTCATGGTTGACTCAGTGACTGCAAGGTGCTCCGTTCCTGTGGCTGCAAAACAAGCGAAAATCATCACCCCTCCGCCACCATGCTGACAGTTTTATGAAATTTTTGTGCTGATATGCTGTGTTTGGTTTTTGACAAATGTGGTTTTGTGCAGTGTGACCAATCGTCTCCAAACCTACTTTGGACTACTGTCCAAAGTAGGTTTCTTTTTTTTCAGATGCAACTCTACAAGCTTACTCCATGCTGCCATGTTCTTTTTAGAGAAAATTATTAAATATTATATTATATTTATATTAATAATTTATAGATGTGCTATAGCTTATGATCAGTTTATCAAGTGCATTTTATTACTGGTACCTAGTTGCTACTTACCGTCTGGATTCCTTTGGTAGCAGTAAGGAACTTAGTTTTTCACATGCATGGAGTCCTGCAAAAGTTTCCTTTTTCACATGACTGTATCTTCCATCGAGCACCGGTTGTTTTCTACTATTTTCCAAAATGGACTCAGAACTAATTACTAGGGCTGGGTATCATCACTGATTTCTAAAATCGATTCAATTCCGATTCACAAGGTCCCGAAGATTCGATTCAATTCAATTCGGTTTGATTCGATTCGATGTGAATCAGGGAAATTTTGCCTTAGACAGTCAGAAATATTATAATTCAGATCATGCATCAGTACATTTCCATATTTTTATATCTATAAAAAGAAAGCTGACACTTGCGAGACTTTATCAAAGGTGTGAGCATTACAGCAGATGCCTTTGTGTCAAAGTAGCTGAGGATAAAACACAGAAAAACATGAAGGTGATTTTCCCGGCCTGGGATTTTATAAAAATGTTCTGCAGTAGATCAAAAACGAAAGAAAACCCTTAATCAACATATGAACATTACCTGATGCTGCTGAAGGGAAGCAGAGCAAAGTTACAGAGGTTTTATTAGAGACACAGCTAAGCGTTTTGCAATTTTGCATAGTTTTAAAAAGTTAAAATTTGTTCAGTAGCCTATTGAACAACAGAAATGAGGCTTTCTTTTCGGAAGTAAGTAAAAGGAAAAAAGCAGCGGCCGACAGCGCTGTAAACAATAGTGATGGGATTTTCGGCTCTTTTTAGAGAACCGGCTCTTTCGGCTCCCAACGGGCTCTTCAGGTTGCTTTGTTGCTTTAATTAATTTATTATTAACAACAATATAAAATTATGCACAAAAAGAATTACTAATGTAAACAAACGTGGTTTTATTTATATATGTTTAGATATAAATATATACAGTGGGCCCTGGAGACGAAGCATGTATAAACTCCAAAAAACAGTGTGAGACTGTTTTTTGGAGTTAGACTTGTGTTTGTAAATGAACCGCCCCATGTTGTGTAGCTTTCTGGATTTTACACTTATTGGGTTACATATTTATTTATTATACAGGCTATACAGTACATAAAATCAAAACTCACATGTTTTATGTAACTAAAGTGTGTAATCATGTCAGCTACAGACAATAATTAAGTTATAGACTATATTTATATGAAAAACGTGTTTGGGGGGGAATAAAGGCTTTGATTTTGCCACCCCCATTTGATTTCTTTGCCACCCTCATGCCACCCTAAGAAAGTTTCTCTAGATGCGCCCCTGGGTGGAAGCAAAACAGTAAAAGTAAGAGGGAATTCATGACAATGTTTATCAAATGTGAAGTGTAGTTTGCTGCTTCTTTTGCTGCTGGTTCAGTGAATTTTGGTTGGAGAGAGATAAAACCTGCAGCTTCAGAATCTAGCGCAAAAAAAAATACGTATACACAAAGCGGGGACCCGCCGAAACATCAGAATCAGCCAGTCCGTGCCATCCGGTAAGAAAGGTGACATCTCACTGATTCTGATCCGTCGGCGGGTCCGCGCTTTGTGTTTACGTCTTTGTGCAGAATCCGTGTACCTGCTCTCATTTACTGTTTGGTGGTTGTTGAAATTTTGTGAGGTTTAACCTGAGATTCTGGCTTTTCGGGCAAAATAAATTTATATTAAAAAATCGATTCAGGATTTTAATGAACCGATATCACGTTATCCAAGCTAGAATCGATTTTAATCAACTAAGACATCTTAAAAATCGATGTTTTAGTTGATCCATTTCAGTCAACTGTTGATTATGTGAATGCCATCTGAAGGACACTATGCTCTCCTTTCACTATCAAAGCATTGCTAGAGCCCAAATCAACTCCTGTTTTGTATTTATTGCACTCTGGTTGGCTTGTTGGATTTCTTTTAAAAGTAAATTATACAGGGATTTACCAATGAGTGATCACAGGACAAGCAATGAGAGTCACAAAGTCTTCACTCATAATGAAGGAGAACATCATCTGCCGCATTATCCACGCAGCAGCAGCATTGCCAAGGTGGTGCTAATATGGGTTTTGACTCTCCTTTGTTAGCATTAAAGCTCTGGCTGAGATCAATGCTTTTTCAAAGTAAACCGGGTCATTAAGGGATAACCGCCACCCACCTAGGCCTCTTCTCATCGACCCTCTCCAGAGGGAAGCAGGATATGAGGGAGAGAATAAAAGGGAAGGGTACACAGACCTCACACATTCCTTGGTGCTTTGCATGGCTGCATGAGCATCTGAGAGTTTGCCTAATAGATAGGCAAGCTCTGTGTTGTTGCATGTATAATAAGGTGTTGTTACTGTGTGTGCTGTGTTATATTTTACTTGTGTTAAATTAGTGTTTTGAATGAATGACAAGGTGCTCTCCTCTAAGTAACTGGATAGTTAACTGTTGAAAAAGACCCAGTTGCAAGTGACTCTTTGACGATCACATTTCTGTGTACCCATTTCTACACATACTGTGCAGCTACTCTGCTGTACATGCTGTAGGTCCCGGCACAACATGGTGCCTTTGTCATTGGCCTGTTATTTTGTGGTACTCTAAGTAACTGTGTGACAGGTCTTCCCTGAGGGACGTCCTATTTCTATTTATAGTTATGCCTGTATTTGAATGTCCCAGCCAGCAGCAAGTTTAATCTAATCTCCACCTGGACAGGACGCATGCCCCAACCTATATAAAGAGTGCTGCATTATGTGCTAATGAAAACTCAAGCTGAATTTGTTTTTAGGGCCAAATGTTTTGTGAAGGGACATCGATTTTGCAACTGTGGTCTAAATGTTAACTGTTAATTAATTGATTTATGGACCAGAAAGCTACTGGAGCAAGCCAATTAGAAATTAAAGACCACTGATAGATTGAGATTAAGTTATTCTCTTCGTAACCATCAAACTGTGCCAGCTGATGAAAGTATATTGTGCTGCACTTGAACCCATATGGAAAAGATATATATAAATCTTATAAAGTTTGTATCTGTCTTGTGTGAAACTTGTATGAAAAGCATACAAGAGTGAAAACACATATAAGATCCCTTGGAAAATTATATAATGAAACTTGTATGTTTTGTATACTTACTAAAAAAATATATGAAAGTAATGAGAAAGTGGCCACTTTCATGAGTAAATCATATATGTTTTTACTATTTCTTTTCCATATGGGAAATCATGTTTGTGAGAAGATTATGAGTGCACGCTGTACCTTCTGAATGTCTGAATATTCAAAAATAAATAAATCAATGGAGTTCCGCCTCCATGTTTCTATATTTAAAGCTGATTTAGCTCCACGTGTCTTGTCAGATATGTTAGCTCCTCTATGATTTACCCCTGCATAAAGCTGTTTGAAGTTTGAAAGCATTTTCATGTTTCCTGCGTTTTTGATTTATTTCCTCTCTGCTTCAGTCTGTTTTGGGAGGGGAAGAAGAGGGGAACCCGGACATCTAGCCAAGTCAAAAGAGGTTGTAGTTTACACAGGATTTCATCATTTTGTGAAGATTATTTGCCCAGTATGTTTTTTTTATGGTTTGGCAATGCAGTGGTATTTGTCTTGTGAGGGACAACAGTGTACTGTAGGTGTAAGCTGACAGCGTTATCGTTGAATCATGCGGGAGAGCACTCTTAGGACTGCTTCGCAGGTGCAGTATTTGTTGACACTCTAGCTGGTAAATTGGACATGTGGTTGTGCATGACTGAGCCTGTTCAAGTGAATCTGTCGAATATGGAATTCGTTGGCAGCATTTGCTTCCTTTTGCTTTCTGCTCCATCTGTATGTGCTGTGTGATTTCTCTCCCTCTCTCTGTCTGTCCCTCCCTTTCTTCACTCACCTCCTCGTGTAGCTGTCTTTCATTCTCGCAAAATAAGCACAAACAGTGAATTACCCCCGACCTCCACCGTCACCTGCACCTCTTTTACTCTCCTCTCACTCTTTTCCCGAACCTTTTTTTTTTTCTCGACTTCTCTCTCCTTGCTCCCTGGACTGCAGTTGCTAGGCAACAGCTGATTGAGCATGAGGGGTATGCAATTGACCAATTAGAAGTCTTTTAAATGAAAAGTGGTGGCCAAAAAAAATAAATAAATAAATAAATGAAAAGTGGTGTCAAGAGTTTCCACACTTACAGCTACGGCTTTAACCGCTGTAGTGTGGACACTGGTTGTTGATATACTGTCTGCATATTTGAATTTGCATGAATCTCATATGTACGCATACAAAATAATATGGGTATGTACTTCTGTGCATGTGTATGTGCCTGTAAATATCACTGTTGAAGTGATTACGTCTGTTTTTGAGGCTTTAGTATGAAATAGTATGCTTGACTGTAATCTCACTTATGCAAACACTCAGCTGTAATATGCAGCTTCCCCTCCCTCGTATTTCTATCAATATTGTGCTGTCCGTTTCTTGCACTCTTCTGGGTTTCTTTCTTTCCCTTGACTCTTATCCCTTCTCACATTTCTTCTATCCATACAATTGGCCTTACCCTCATCTTTCCATCTTCCTGCCTCCCTCTGTCTTTCGTTGATACCAGAGACACCTCCTATCAATGACCAGGCGCATTCATCAATGCTCCTCGTCTGCTCATACACAGCCCTGAGGATTCCATTAAGGCTTGGTGGCTAACACACACACACACACACACACACACACACACACACACACACACACACACACACACACACACATTCACAGATTAGGGAAAGGCAGCTCTATCTCATCTGGCCAGGGGCACAGCTATGATTAGTTATTAACTCCAGATAGAGATGCAGCATTTGATGATGCCAGTGACTTTTTGTGATGGCGATGATGATGATGATTATGATGATGATGATGGTAATGATAGTCAGGATAGCAAAGATGATGATGATTGTGGTCCCAGAAGCAGTCAGGTGATGATGAGGGACACCTAGAGAGAAATTAAACGGGAACAGGGAATAACATAGACAATTTGCAGATATGCCAGGGATCAAATAAGAGTGCATGGGGCTATCCTTTTACTTGATCAGATTGGAATATTTGAGTTGTTATTGTTTAGTTGTTTTATGAGGAATAAGCTACCTGAAATTTGTCATAGCTAGACAAGTGGACTGACTGACTGAGGTACTTCAGTAGAATTCAAGCTTTAATAAATATGAGAAGACAATGGCAGGAAAGAAAGAACAAACAGTGTGTTTTTGTCACTTAGTTTAATGACAAATTTGTTGTTTGTGGTCTGATGAGTTTTAAGAACATTTTGTTTTGATCAGCACTACAGTTCAAAGTTGATTTTTATTTCCATTAGCAGTAATTGTGTATCATCTGGACAGCTGTGGTCTGAGACCTCCCAGTAATTTCATTTGTAGGCGTGGAGTTGGGGAGTTGGAGAGAGCAGCAAGAAAACTGCAATAGTGGGTTGGAGGTGGGTTGCAAAGCAGCTTGCAGAGAAAAACAAGGACTAAGTGTAGGCACACTAAAGCATTTTGAATAGCTTGCTCTATGTAAGACTTGTCAGCTTGCAAAATGGTATCAGCTGAGTAATCAGCTGATGTGGTCTGATGTTGTGATCAGCTATTCTGCCAGGATTACCACTGAGCTCAAGTTTGCTACCAGTCTAAACTGAACAGTATGCTTGATGCATAAATGCTAATTACTTTCCTGCCACTAACCCTGCACTGCTAAACTGATACTACTTGTAAGAAATGTTTTCCCTCAAAAAAGAAAATGATGTTATAAAGCTTAGAAAAGTAGTGTGTTTTTTTCACACCCTTTTCAATCTCCAGTGACCTAATACTATGGTCTTTATAGCTACTAATCTCTACTCTTTGTCTAGACAGCGTGAGACAGGATAGAAAGACCGACCAATAGTAGTCACTGTGACCTTTGCTGGCTTGCAACCCAGCCCTTGGCTAAGCTGAAAATACTGCTGCCAGGGATTGAGTCAGGAAGAGGATTGCTTTCTTTCTTTGATACATCCCAGGTCCTCAATCAAGGTGGTGCTTTTGCTGACTTTGGTGCGGGCTGATGTGAATGAATAATAAATGATAATCTAAATTCTGATAAGTTAAAGTAACAGCTGTGTTTGAGGTGTGAACTATGTTATGGTGAGATCTACTGGAGATTTATTCTTTCGCTAATTACTTTTCATGCGAGGCCACAAGCTGTTACAAACTGCAGCGACACCGCACTGCCTTGACCGAGCTGGGTTCACCTCAAGGACAACGAGCCACCACTGAGAGACTTAGTGACACAGTAAGGGGGAGGGGGCAATTACAGAAAGGTTAATCACTGACCCAGCCAACCCTCCAAATTTATGTACTAACACCTAAGCACAAATATACCAGTATGCAGAGAAGTCAGATATAGAAGACGACCAAGGTCTGCCAGTGATGGGGAGCTGAGAGCACTTCTGTGCTGCTTGAACAAACTACCAGCACGGCCTCAGCATTATAGCCCAGGCATACAAATACATCCCACTAAGTGCAAAGGTTCTTTTACACAAGACCTTGAGCTTTTGGCACGCTGCAGACACTAGCAGTATAGAGACCTGAAGATAGTAGGAATGGGAAGGAGGGACCGGGGACTTAAGGGAGAGTGAAAAGAGACAAGGGCAGAGCTGGAGGAGAGAGAGAGAAGGCTGAAGAGCTACAGGGGGCACGGGAGCCAAAATGTGAGAGGTCTATACCAGCTAGAATTATGAGATGGAGACATTAGAGGAGAAGAAGTTGAAGATATGTGATGAGAGACAAAGTGAGACAGGGAAGGGGGGAATAAAGGGTGTCATGGCTACTTATCATCACACTGCCGAGGGTGACATTGATTAGCGCTTGCCATCGGCAGGAATCCTGCAAGCCAGTCGACGAGAAGGTCAGATAATTAAACCCAGCGCAGCTGCAGGAACCTGGCACTACGCCCGTCCTGCTCCCGCCTATAAATCATCAGCGGTAGCTGTGACAAACTATTGTTGTCCACATGTTTGCGTTTAATATTTGTATATAAAAGGGAGAGGTTTTAGATATGTATATATAAATATATATACACGCCTGAGTCATGTAACCCAGTTCTCCAGAGAGAGTCTTTTTTTCAGGTTCACTCACTCAGGATATATGTAGTAAATAACCCTCCCTCCTCTTATCTGTCTGTAGCATGTGGTGTTTGTGCGCATGTGAATTTCACCTCTATTTAAACTCTTTCCAACCTGTGATTTTATTCACTGTCATTTCCAAAGTCAACTCTTCAAAGAGCCCAGAAGATTTTTTTCCCCCTTTTTTGTTGTCATTGTGGGAGTAAGTAGCATGGTTGAGATTGGATTTGACCTGTGTGAATTTTCCACTCACTTTGATCTGCAAGCATCTTTTTTTACAGACAAGCCTGCACATGCTGCTTTAACCGATATTAATAATGCTCTTTACATAAAAACGAGGGGTTGGTGTAGGTGATAGGAACAAAACACTGAGGAGGAAATTGGTTCCAATTAAGTGATAATCTGATGTGAAGCATTTTAAATGTATAAAAGCCACACAAGTTTCTGTGTTAACGTACCTGTGTCAAATTTATCATCTTAGCTTGGCAATGCTTAGGGTGTGTTTTACACCTGACTGCCTCCTGTCTTCTTTAAATGCACCATCCCTGCCAAAGAACACGTCTCCCACCATCACTATGCTGAAACTGAAAGTTATCCTTATGTAATGTAGCAATAAATATGTCCTATTTATTGTGGTCTTCTCACTTGAGTGAATGTGACAGGCTGTCCTTGTGCCTGGTTTCCCTCCCTTTATTTGTCTGTCCTCTGGTGTATGCAGCCACCTCTGCCATTGCAAACCTCCGGAAACACAAAGAGCAGAGAGCGATTATGAATGTCCCGGATCAATAAGCTCACAAGGAGCACTGGGAGGGCGGGATGTAAACTATATGGTGCTACTTGAACTATACCTCATCCACTTAAGTGTCCTACTGCCCTTTATAGTGCTTTTTTGCTCCTTTTGGGGGGTTTTGCTCTTCAGAAAGTCATTTATAGTTTTATTGTTAAATAATACTGGAGAAACTTTGCACGATCCAGTTTAAAATGGCCTTATTTATTTTGTACTATGGCTTGGTGTAGCCCCTCAGTTCAGCCACTATTTGAACTAAGCTTATCTACCCCTCCTTTCAGCTTACTTTCTTCTGATTGGCTCCTCCTCTCAAACAGAAGGTCTGAACAACATGTCAGAGGTTTCTTTGGGCTGAGATGATGTATTAAGTTGTAAGCTCTACCTATACTTAGATTTTTTTATACATATGGTGACCTCATTAATTTCAGTCTTTGGCCATATTTATTGACATCCAGCATGTAATTGTATGTATATAAGACAAAAAATTAGAGTTATATCCTTCACAAAGTTAAATACAGTACATCAGGAGAACGTTAGTGCCTCTACTCAGGGTGAAAACATTTAGCATCTTGCTGCAATTAGCATGAGATCTCCCAGTGCTATGCATCACAGATTTGTTATCATAATTTCCAGATTTAGAAACGAAACACATCGTCCTAGCTCCGCTTCATTTAACGTTATATGACAATATAGCTTAAGCCCATATGCTTCTGGCTTTTTTAATATGTGATTTTCACAATGGAATTGAGCAACAGCCGCATGTTGACATGTTAACTATAGCGGTCCAGAAGTAGATACGACTGCTGAAAATTACAGTCATTAATGACGAATTACCTGTCATGTGCGAACTGCTTGTTTATTTCTGTGTTAAATCGTCTGATTGCTTCTCTGTGGCGCATTGCACATTATCAGCTGCAGCAAGGCAGGCGGTCTCTGTGTGAGATTCGAATGGTGAGATGTGTCACTGTGGATTAGTGAGAGCGCGGCGACGCAGAAGGGGTGTTAGGAGTGCATAAAAGAGAGAAAGAGCAAGAAGAGGTGATGGCGAGAGGGAGAGCGACAAAGTAGTTTGGAAATGATTAGGCAGGAGGAGATCTTTCCATTGCTGCAAACAGAGTCTACTGATTGTCAGTCAGTTTACGTCGGCGTGTTCAGTGCACTGTACTGTACTTCTCACCTACCACTGTAAATGCATTGCATATGTATGTTTACAGAAGAGGTGTCGTTATGCTACAGGCACGCCACCTCCCTGTTATGCACATCCACACCCACCCAGTCGCGCTGACAACCATCTGTCCGGTAATTAACCTGAATGACATACTGTGCAACATTGACTGCCTTTACTGAAAACTGTGTGTGTGTACGTGTTTGCTCTGCCTGCCTATGACTTTATTTCTCCAGGCTCTGATCCTAATGGGTCTGTGCTCCATGCGTGACAATTTGTGTCCGTGTTCATTGCTGAGATGTAATCTGATGCACAGTGAAAACAAATAAATAAGAAATAAGAAATAACAGCGCTCCGTTAAAGCATTTTATAGTGCACAGTAACTGTACATGACAGAAGAGCAAAGACAGAGAGGACGTATGAGTGGAATCTTGTTTCTGAAGGTAAAAAAGCAAACTTAGTCTATACTGCAACCATAGGAGAGGTGTGTATGTGTGTTTGTAATATTGAAAGAATTACACAGCAGTTTCAAAACAGTCCTAACAGCAGTGCAGTATTTTTTTTATATTATCTGCAGCAAGGTGTCAGGTTGCAAGCACCTACGGAAAGCTACATTTCTTGTTACTTCACTTATCTGCATCATTTTATCTACACATTGCCAGTATATCACCTTTTCTTATCCTAATCACTCACTAAGGAGGCAGCACTTTAGTATAAAGTGGAAGTTTTTAAATTTAGATTACAGATTCTTAGTTATTAGAACATTTTAAATATAGGCCTGAATGGTTAAAATCATACTAATAATATGCAGCATTTTTCTTGTTTCCAGCTTTATATACGCACACATTTCCTATGCATAAATACATATACAGTTTGCATTCCTTCACAAGACATACTGCTATTGATTTGTGTTCAGATTAAATGTGCTGCCATGTCCTCAGAATGAGATTCACGTAGCCGCAAGAGCCTGATTGGATTGGAGGATCGATAAGGTGGCAGAGAAATGGAGAGACGAAAGATGGGAGAGAGCAAGAATGAGAGGGAGGGAGCGAGATGTATTCGCTGTTCTTCATTACACCTATAAAAGGAAAGAAATGAGAAGTGGCAGCAAGGGAGCAGTAGCATTTTGTTGCGGCACAGTCCCAACTCGACCCTCAAGTATTTAGCGTCGTGCCTATCACAGTATCCACTTAAAAAAAAAGAAGTAGAATAAAAAAAGCTGTCAAAGAAAAGTGTAAACCTTCACTTATTACTAATGCATAGATTGAAAAGTACAAATTATGAGTGAGAATAGAATTAAAGTACAGGAATCATTTTAACAAGGGTCAAAGTGGGGCTGTTGTTTTATCTGCGGCGTGAACTTATGTTCCCAGCTGCAAAATGTGTTAGAGACAGGGGAGCTGGAACTAAAGTGGGACAGCGCCAGAGGAGCTGAGGTGAGCTTTACAGGGAGCGACAGGCAACGCATCAGAGGCCTCATCTGTCTGAGATAGCTGGGTATAATTAACAAGGCTTTGGTTTTTAATTAATCTGCCTCAATCAGAGTAGAAATTCTATTCTTACATTTTGGACTAAATTAATTCAAAGACACTCCAGCATCACATGCCCACAGATTGTGTGCTATAGACTTTTTTCTTTTCCCTTTGGACTCTCCTTGCTTTTTTTTGTTCCTAGTGTGAGTGTTGTTCTTTGTTTATGAACTTTACTTCTGCCTCCCTTTATTCCTTACAAGCTTTTATAAAATCCATCTACATTTAGATAAACTGATATGATCTAAATCTGATACTATCCTCCAAGGGTAAAAAAAAAAAATCATCATATGCTTCCCACATAATTCTAGTCACATTGTTGCCTGCTAGGGAATGCACTTACCCTGCAGTGCCCTCCAATGGTAGGTCTGTGCTGAGAGAGGACGTGGCAGCACCTGGTGATGGTCCCGATGGCCAAACTCAACCAGCTGAGCCATGAAAACAAGCACCATCTGACCATCTGATGATAATAATAATCTCTGTCATACTGCCAGTTCCATGTGGCCGGCACATTAGAGAGAAGATATTACTCTTCTCTGCTGGGATTTCTGCTATCATCCATCTTTTGTTCAACTTGTTAATGCTATATTCTGTAGATAGGCAACAATCCCTGGATGTGTAACCTCAAAAACTGCAACAGAATTCTCAATGAGGTGAAAAGAAAAAGAATAGAAAAAAAGAAAGAACCCTGGAGTGAAACTTAAAGGCTTCAAGGAATTGTTGTAACTGCTGACAATCTTTGGTCATGCAGCAGGGTGCTGTCCTGAAATTGGACAGCCGTCTTGGGTAGTGTTTTGTGGCATGATTAAACTATCTAATGTTACACACGAATCAACAAATGAAAAATCAACAACTCTATCAATAAAATGAAATCAAGAGCCGATCTCCTGCTACCAGGAACTAGATCTTGATGCTGATTTGATGCATTGAAAACTTCCTAGATTAGTTGCTGATGAGAGAGTGAATAACTGATTAGACACATGATATCCTGAACTTGTCTTTGCTTGTCTTTCCTAACAGGAATTGTCTGTGTACCTTTTTTACATTTTGACTGGAACGCAGCGATAGAGAAAAGAGCCAGTGGGCTTGTTTCCAGAGTTGTAGAGGAGATATTTTGGATTAGCAAGGAAAAAGGTTGAGAATTTGACAAAAAGTAAAGGTGTGCTTCAGTGTGCATGCCTGAGTGTGTGTTTCTGTGTCATCACAAAGAAGCGGGAAGCTTTTGCAATCTGATTGCGCTAAGTTTCCACCTTGAGGACAGTCAGTTTCAAAAATACTTTTTTGACTAGTTTCATTTTCAGTAGAAGATATTTGTGTGACCTCATCTAACACAAATATATTTTTATGCAACACATGAGTGTTTTTACAGGCCTCACAGGGCTGGAATCTGCTTCTCTTCAGGTATTTTATGGTCTAGCATTCTGCATTAATTACTTATTTATTATTTACATGCACATCGGCAGGCCAAAAACAACCATCCCAGTAATGTAATGATCAATACCTATTTTCTCTTTCCCACCTGAGAATGCACCTGCCCTCCGTGGCTCAGGTGGGATACTACTTTGCTTGGATTGGTGCTCTTGCATCATTCTTTGGAGTGACTGGTTTCTGTCCTTGGGGAAGCCAGCAATGGCAGGCCAATGACAGTTGAAGTAATTGACTGTCAAGCTCCTATGGATTTCCTGCCTGCTGCTGATGTAGCAGAGGGCTGATCAACCTGCACTGTATACACACTGCTTTCTGTCTCTCTTTCTCAAACACAAACAACGAAAGGCGAGAAACCTTTGCTGGCTTATGTTAAAGGGTATGTTGCACTGAATAGGAGTGCACGGAGATTGCTGCACGAAGCGCTGTTTGTGCTTTGTGCATTATTAGAGATGTTAGAGACATGGAATAAGAACGGTGCCTGTGTTGCTGTCCCTCCTTGGGCACCACCAGTAGCTAACCATAAGGTGTTGTGTTTGTCAGAGCCAAGTTTCAGCTAGGTGGAGAGATGCCCCCTGGGAGTGTTGACTCACCCAAGCTTATGTGGAAATGTCCATGTGCATGCGTGTGTGTGTGTGTGTGTGTGTGTGTGTGTGTGTGTGTGTGTGTGTGTGTGTGTGTGTGTGTGTGTATGTCTTCCATGCAGAGGCTGCAAGGTGCTGGCAGGACTGTCACATTAAGCCAGTGGCGTTGAACTCATTGTGTCAGCCCCTGCAGGCTGCTATTGATGCTCCTATCATATAACTTTCTCTTCCTTCTCTCAGTGTGACACACTGTTCACATTCTTGTCACTACTTGCCCCTGACATGTGAATGGGGGCATCTGGGGGGCACTTGCAATTGTTGCTCTGCAGCTGTGCCTGAGTGTGCATTTTGTATGTGTGCCTGTGTTTGTGTTTTTGTATGAGGGTGTGCGCTTCCTTCCTGCTCTCACAGAGCATCATGGAGATCCTGCAGAGCATTTCTGCATCATTAGGTCTCTCCCAAAAGTTGAGTACGAGGCTGGACCCCGCAGGCAATAGATTGAAACTAGGGAACGGAGAGAATAGAGAGAGGATAGGAATGGAGAAGGAAGCTAAAAAATGGGGGGGGGGGGGGGGGGGGGGTATATAGTAAGGAGAAAAAAGAAACAAGAAGGGCAGGTGGAGAACAGGTGGTGGATGCCAGGCTCTGCAATGCAAATAAAATTGTTAATCCATTTTTTAAATGATTTTCATCCTTTAAAATTCTTAATATGGCTACCACTGAGGTGGAATAATTGCATTAGGTCTAATGTCCTTCCACCTGCTGAGAGACCTTTAACAAAGCAAGTGATTACATAAGGTTTTCACATGGTTGGCTGTTTCACATGTGCCAAGATAATATTCTTCAATTCCAAATCCATGTGCAGCCATTGGACATTTTTTGCATTTTGACTGTACGTCAAGAAACACCTGAGTCCTGTAGGCGAAGCCAGCTGATGGAAGGGTGAAGTGGAGAAGGGATGCATTATGCTGTCTGCTCCTATTAGTCTCCACATGCAATCACACACACACACACTTCAGTGCGTGAAGCAAGCAAGGCAGAAAATATCCATCTTTACACGCTGTTCAAGAGTGTCTTGTCACAACTTGGCTCGAAGAGAGATAATCAGGGCGACCACACATGGGTCACGGAGTTAAAGATTTATTTCAGTCCAAAAATCTCGGCCCTTGCCTACAGATTGTCCACATTAATATGCAAATATCTGTTTAGAGAAAGATATATAAGAAAACAGATTTTTTTTAATGGCAATGCTAAGGAAAATGTACAGGATACAGTTATCATGTTAACAAGTATGAAGATTATGAGAATGAAAGCAGAGTATAAAGCACAGTTCCTAGACACACATGCATTGACTAGGAAATATATAGTTAATATATAGTTAGTATAAATTTTTCCATCTGCTCCCTTGGTGAAGAAGACAAACACTTCTCAAAGGCCTCCACCACTACAGTACAGTACAACATGATTCACTTGTGAATAACACAGCCAATTAAGCAGCCACAACACAGGGCTCATGGCAACTTGAGGCCTCGGAGGACTCAATTACTGTTCTCGGTTTGGAAGGACAGAGGATGAGGTAGAGAGAAAAATACGTATAGGGAGAGATTCCTGAAAAGAGGATAGTGTGTTCTCTTCATGCTGGAAGTACAAAGATTCTACTTGGCACCCATATGCATTATGGGTGATCATTAATAATGACTACGTGTTCGAGGAGAATAACAGTTGGATTCTTTAAATAGGGAACTACCTTATGGGGATTTCCTGCCCCAGTTTCATCCTGTATAAAGATAAATGGATATTTGCAAATAGGTCATTTATAGTCTGCTTTCATATTGTGTGAAATCACTGTTGCATTTGATGTTATTAGGTGCTGGAGATGAATGTGTCCGTAAGCAGATTAAGTCATTCTGTGAACATAGTGCACTTGCTCATGGCGGGTTCAGATAGAATAGCTCTTCTCTGTTCAATTAATGTTTAACACGACAGGTCATTTCCAGTAATTTCCTGAGGAAGACTTTATATGATATATGAGGATGGTGTTCTGTCAGACACTGTAAACAAGCAGGAAGAGAAAATGAACGGAAATTAATTCCTGACAGCAAACCCCCATTTTTTTGGCACGGGTTTGTTTGACAAAGGATGATGGGAAATGTAGTGAAGCAGGTAGAATGGAAAAGGGTTATTGATGACATAATGATGGGCTTTTATTTCAGTGTAATGCGGTGTGTAATGACTAAGACTGGTTTACAAGAAAACCCAATGCCACCAAAGACTCTCCAGGTATTAAACCAAATTGTGAATTTTGTGCCTTTAGAAAGAAAGCGGGCAAAGGATCAAGAAAGAGCTGAGAGAAGGCTGAAAAGGGCATCAGTAATTGCAATCCTCAGTACTTCAATCAGGAGCTAAAGTTAAATTAAGCTTTGGAAATTGTGCAGGGCTATGTGTGTGTTTGTTGCTGGAAAATGTGGAGTAAAATATGTAGTGCTTGGGTGCTCAAACTTTCACTAATATATGGGACCTGTGATTTAAAGGGACATTGAGGGCCAATCTGTCCTAGAGAAGAGCATATCTGAAGATGAAGTTTGGAGTCATCAAACACTGACCTGTCTGCAAACTGGAAAATGGGCCTTTTTTCAAGCACCAGGTGAAACATGGAGCTGAAAGAGAGATGGCGCTAAGGGAAATCAGAGTTGGAAAGAAAAAAAGAGGAAATTCTTAAGAGTGAGGTGATGTATGAGAGTAACTCGTCATATTAGATGGCTTATCCTTCAAGTTCTACGTGGCTTTCATTTCTCACTGAATCCACTGAGTTACAAACCCTGATTGTGGCCCTTCAGATGAAGAAGTCCACCGAGGTGTTAAAGGGGCGTGTCTTTGAGTGGACTGGATTTTAAAAGTTTAGATAATGGGGAGGGACATGTGAGTGGAAATTGTAGCTTATTTCCATGTTTCACATGTTAGCAATGCAGTCACTTTTGCCCCATACACAGAATGAGTTTAGACACAAATATCAACAATTCATCAATGCATCACAGCATCACGTGATCCCAGTGGTTAAATCCAAAGGCAGTCATTAGAAAAAATAAGTGCTTTTCTTTGTTCTTCCTTCACTGACCAAATACTCTCCTGTTTAGCTCTGACTGATGCTACAGCAGCTTCTAGTCTAGTTCTGCCATTTTTGTGCAGCCAGTGAGCTTTGAGTGTACCAGGATATACTTTAAGTTTCTAGATCACTGGATATTCTTATCTATGTATAAACCCAGAATATAAAATCATGCCTCTAAAAGGATGCACCTGCTTCCCAGCAGTACACAGATCTCATTAACACTATTCCCATTTCTCTGTCATGCTACCACTTCCCACAAGTACATGGAATTCCCCAGCAATGTACAAACTTCCATAATGATGAAAACGGCAGCAACAGCGACATAAGGCAGTTACAGTTGCGCCCAACATACAGCAACACAGATGGGCAGTTTGATGTAAGCTAGGGTTATGGCGGGGAGTTGTGTTAAAGAACAGCAGCCACATAAGCATTTGGAGCCTTTGATCGCAAAAGAATGTGAGGCTATACCGCAGCATTTGCATATTCTAATGAGTCCAACGTTCAGGGTTAGCCGCTTACACTAATGACGCGTTTAGCTCTTAATAAATCAGTTAAGGCAGCTCCCCGTCGGAGCCCAGGGAGCTGCACCAGTGTGAGTGCGTGCATATTTCATTATAATGTAGCTTTGTGTGTTCGTGTGTGTCATTGTGCCATAATAATACGAATGCATTAGTGAGTAAATAAGTCTGTTTGGGAGCGCTCATCTACTTGTTTCTATTTTAGTACTTGTGCCATAATGTCTGTTTTTTTTAGACTTCACTTCACTTGTGCGCATGTGTGTATGTTTGTGTGACTTTCATGTGCTTAAATGGTGACAGTGGAAGGAGCAGAACCTTCTCTTAACATATTTTGTTAGGACAAAAAACAACATTGCATTTTACCTCTCAGACTGAAAATATGACCGATCACTATTGAGTTGTCTGTTACAATTTTACTTTAATTCATATATCACCTTTTACTACTTTCTCTTTGCACTGCATATATTAGTTAGCTTTTCTTTATGTAACTATATAGGATACAGTCAGGTTGCTCAAAAGCACTGGAGAAAGTCATCTAGTTATTTGATAATAATAATTATTATTATAATTATTACATTATTTATTTTTATTTAATTATTGCCAAATATTAACAAAGTAAACCTCTCTTGCACAAAACACCCAAAACGTATCACACTGTGAAAATGAATCTGGTGATGACAGTGCTAATAAAACGCAGCATTCTGCAGTAAATGTTTTAGTGCTACTAACCAGGGATCGCAGCACACTTCTGACTTTGTTGATAATGTGACGATTCATGAATTTTTCAATTCATAGCCCTCAGATGCTGGTAAAAATACAAATATGTGAATCTCAGGTAAAAAACGTTCAACTTGACACATGCTACTGATACAACAAGACCAATTTAATGCTTCAGATTAAAGCACACTCTTACACAGATAGATGATACAGCATCTACTGGTACCCGGCGGGGGGGATACAGGAAGTACAGGCTCCTGTAGCCACAGACAATCATCACTGAGAATATGAACCCATAACCAGTGGTTAATTTCTCTGCCTGAAGCTCTAGGTTTTTTTTCTGCTTTGTCGAGCACTAGCAGTTCAGCCAGTTATCTGAACAACATGAAATCAGTCTTTTGTCAAAATATTATTGTGCCCTTTTCTTTGCAAAGATGAGAACAACAGAAAGAAGGAAGGGGAGAAAAAACCCTTTCACAGTTTATGCCAATTTGGCCCAGTAGTGGTTAGAAGGTTGTTGGGCCACGGTTCTATCAGAGGGATTAGTCCTCAAATGGGATTACAGGCTAGTATGAAAAAAGGAAGAAAAGGGGGTGGATGCTCAAGCAAGCAAGAGAGCAGAAATATTGAAATGCAGACAGACACATTTAAGTAAAGAGATCGCTTTATCTTCATTAGTGGGGAAGTCGAAAGGAAGAGGAGGAGACTGTCTTAAGAGGGATGGAAACTGAATGGTGAGATGTGAATTCTATAGTTTAATGAAGATTAAAAACCGAACAGTTTAAAGCGTATGCATGTGTGGAGACAGCACAGAGGACAGTGAACTCGTGTTTCGTTATCTCTGTTGTTTTTTTCCCTCTTTCATTCCACCTCTACCTTCAGTTCTCCCTCTGAAGTGAGGCAGAATAATATCTGTGAAGATGCACTGGAGTGGAATATCCTAGTCACCCATCTGGTATGACTAGGACACTACAGTAAAACCCACACAAGCTCTTTCACCCAGTCACACACACACATATACACACATGCGCGCTCATACAGTTATATGGTGTTCACATATACTGTGAAGGACGGCTGAGACCCACAACTTGGAGTGCCAGCGGCATGTTGCTGCCCTGCCACCATGCATGTAGGTCAGCCTCTCTGGGCCACCCAGCTATCTCCCTCAGCTCCTTCCTGCCCTTCCCTGATGGCTTATTTTTTTCTATACTTCTGTTCATTTCTCATTCTCACGCTGAGAACGTGCTGTCCTGTTTTCAGTAAGAGAGACCACAGTTTACTTTTGCTTTCACTCATGAGGTGGAGGGAAAGATTGTGTTTTGGGTTAAAATGTGCCCCTCAAAACAATAACCCTACGTACTAATGAATGATGCAGTGCATATAAATATGATACCAACTGTCCTGTTTGACATTTTGGGAAAGACACCCATCTCTGTTAGCGCTGTTGACTTTACATCCACCTCTGCTGAACTCCCCTGGGGGTACCACAAGGCTCGATTCTTGGACCTCTCCTTTTCTCTTTATACCTGCTCCCATTTGGTGCTATTTTCCAAAAAGCCCCATATAACAAAATCCTTATCACCAATTTACACTAGGTATAAAATGGATCCTACTCTAAAGCTCAATACTCATATAAACACATTGGGGAAATGATTGCTTTATCCAGTTGAGGCTGGTGTCAAAAATCAACCCTTATCCATCCAAATCCAACCTTGAAACTCTAATACATTCTTTTATGTCTCATCTCTTTTGCTGCAATGTGCTTTTTATAGGAATGAGCCAGCCCTCCATTGCTCACCTACAGCTTGTGCAAAATACCCATGCTTGATTTTTATCTGGTGCAAGCGCGCAAAAGTGCATCACTCCAGTTTTAGCTTCCCTTTACTGGCTTCTGTTTTTTAAACATATCTCTTAATGATCGCGTCTCATTTTAATCTGTCTGAACTGCTTGACCTATGTGTCCCATCTTGTTCTTCCTAAGCTCAGCAGACTAGATGCCTTTACTGCTTCCAGTGACGCAATGCAAACTCAAAGAGCTTTCACAGTTGCAGCTCCAAAACTGTTGAATGATTTGCCACTATCATTCAGGCAGTCTCCTTCACTAAATCTTGCTTAAATACAGACTTTCACTCCCTGGCCTTTGACCCAGTGTGAGATGCTGACTGTGATTTTAAGTTACTCCTTTATTGTTTAACGTCTACAGCTCTTTGTGCCTCTTTATTTTTTACCCTCTGGCCTTTCATGTTTGGTGTTATTGTTCAGCACTTTGGTCAGCCCTGTTTTTGTTTTAAAAAGTGCTTCATAAATAAAATGGTATGGTACAGCATGATAAGGGCCTAGCCTCAGGATCTCAAAACTGAAGCTCAGGCAAGTTGCTTAAAACTGCATTTATGCTGATGGCCAGCAGTAGGCATCCCCTCTGGTTACAAAGAGTGAACCAGAAAATGGTCACACTGCTTATCTGATGTGACCTCAGTTCACACTGTGATAATTATGTTATGTTCTCATTTGGATGTTTATGTTACCATGGTATCACAGCTGTAAACAAGGTTAACTTTAAAAAAGTGAAGATTCTCTGTGGAGAAAAAAGTGTTTCCAGCTACTAGCCAAAGAGCAAAAGTCAGAGTACAACTCAAGTATAAGTTAGGCCTAAAGTTATCAGCCTTGGCTCAGGAGATAGAGCAGCTCCTCTATCAGGCAGAAGGGCAGTGGTTTAATCCCTGCCTCCTCGTGTCCATGCATTGAAGTTTCCCTGGGCAAGAGACTGAGGCCCCAATGCATCTATCAGGGGGTGAATTTGTGATCGTTAGAATTTGCCTGATTCATAGAGTAAGAAAGAAAATCTATGTGAATAGATGAATGTGTCTTACAGTAAATCAGTATTCATACAGAGTAAAATGCACTATGTAAGAACCAGTCCATTTACCACTGATTTCTGTCTTTTAGACCCTGACAGATGACTTTTGTGCGTCATCCCATGTTTGTCATCTGACACTCAAGTGATGAGCCACATCAAGTGACACAGTCAGGTGCTTTGCTGCCACAGAACAGCAAAGTGCCTGATAACCTCAGGATAAGTGTGGAAATGTCTGTTATTAATCTCATCACCTCTGTGGAGAGGTGAGATGAGATTCAGAATTACAAGCTTTCAGCATCACTCTATTTATGGCAGTATGACAAATGTCTTTGTTGTTGCTTGTTTGTTTGTTTTTGCAAAACACCGCATTGAAAAGCAGTCAGATAAAAAAAATATGCAATTCAGCATTGGCAATACCCTGCATTAAAAACACACACGATACCCCCTGCTATTGTTTTAGATCTTCAATCTGGCTTTCTACTCTTTTTTGGATATAGTGCACATATGTGTATCTATTTAAAAATTTATGAAAAAAAAGACATTTGGTGTATTTTTACACATACACTTAAATTTGGAGGGAAATGTAAGTATTACATTATGTATACAAGAAGGAAAATGGCAGATTTTTATGTGTTAAAGGCTAAAAAAGTTTTAAAAGTCAAATCCAACAGTTTTGACGATGGCTTTGTTTCTTGTTGCCAGTGTTACTGCAGTATCAGATCACAGTGCACAGTGTGAAAATATTTCTTTTTGGCTGCAGGTAAAATATAGAAAGTATAAGAATTTGATTGCCTAGAATCCAATAGTAACGACAGTTGCAGGCAGCCAACTGTTCCATTTAGGACATAAAATAAAACTTGGAAAAAGTATGTTGGATAATGCAGGATGAATTCCAAGATGTTGTGTTTAAAGTCCTCCACTCAAAACTTGTGTTTTGGTTACTGGTGCGTCTGATGCATGTTCAGATGGTAACTAAAACTCATTTTTCAGTGACCAGTTTGGAAGTTAGTCCTGATCTTACGGTAGACTTACAAAAGTGTTGTGTGAAAAGTTATATTGGGAATAAGCTTCCAGTGATGTGTCACAAATCATCATTTATTCATGCAAAGGTTGACATCTGGCTTATGCATGGATCTGTAGTTGTTTCTGTTGTAGGATCTAGAAATAAAAGTTCCTAAATGGTCTCTTTTTTTGGCATGAACTGGTGTCATCTTCCATGTCCGACTAGCTGAGCTAATTACCAACTATGCACTGCTTCTTTCTGCTTGTCTAAAGGCCTTTACTGCTGTTCAAAATTTCTTAGGGGGTTCATGAAAACGGTCCTGGCTCTTTCTCAAATGAGTTCCTACAAATTACTCTGGCGCCAGGATGTCTTTTATCTTCTCATCTTTTTGCCTTCTGGGGTTTTTGATGTGGTTTTTTCCACCTGCCACTCTTCCAATTTCTCATGCTCCTTTTTTTCATGTCTTTTTCATTCATTCCTTTAAGCACCTACATCCTTTTCACTTATGATCAGTATGCTAAATACTTCCAGTTGATTTTTACACTTTCCTCAGTATGAAATAAACTATATTGCAGTATACATAGAACTTCCTGGGTATCTCCAAAAGCCATTTTAAAGCTATAATTGCACAAAAAAACCCAACTATGTTTTCATGTCTGAAAACAGTGTATGGCTCACAGGATAATGTGTTTGTCTGACATCTCTATCCATCAGACAGCACAGTATCAGTGTTTCTCTCTCTGTCCCCGTGCCCAGGCAAACAGTTGGCTGGGCCGATTCCCTTGGCATCAGAAAGCCGTAATGCCACCCGCTGACGTTCAACACATTACCAATCACAAATCACAAAATCCAAGCAGTTCTATTATTACGAGATGTACATCATATAATATTGCTTGATGTTTTCAAATAAAGTTCAAATGTTCTAGTGTTATGTGTATATATATATATATATATATATATATATATATATATATATATATATATATATATATATATATATATATATATATATATATATATATATAATATTTAATCTCTGCAGTAATCACAACAAAGTAATGTTAAAAAGGGATTAAAAAATGGCCACTGTAGACAGTTATCTTTTCACTAAATCCCATTTCCGGTGCTTTTCATGTCTTTTTTCCACCACAGTCATTTTCATCTCTTTTGCCCAACGTTACACTGACACAGACTGTTGCAGTAGTCTAAAATTCCAGCCAAGAGACCTATATTATTTTTGTCCTCATCTCTCCCTCATTCTTTCACAGTGGTGAAAATCTCCTGCGTTTTAATGGCTGGTTTGAGGGATGGAGTTCTTCTGTTCAGTTTTTACCTAATAGCTCATTTCTACACACATGCATACACAGCGCACAAACAGCCAGAATGTGCACAAGTTGGCACCCACAGTGACATATGTTTCACAATGACACACCTCTGTGTGAAGTAGCTGCAGGTGACAATGAGTGAGCTCTCCACCTCCCCTCACATACTGGTCTATCTATTCTTGCTGTCCAGTGGGCCAGAGGGCGTGATACAGTCAGATCGAGATCCATATCTTAGAACAAGCCCCAGTAGCTCTACTTTTGGAGTCATGGGAAAACAGAAAGGCAGGATTCTCCATGCGGCTGTAGTTTTTGTCTGAGCTCTTTTCATCTTTTAAACGACTTCAAAGGAACATGACAGTATTTAATGAGGGTTTAGTGAACAAGTGAAATTTTCCAAACACATCATTCAGTCTAGGTTTTTGAAACCTTCCTTTCAGGCAGCTCTGTCTTTTAATTAATTCAGTTCAGTATAATAATCGACTTGGGGTGGGGAGTGGGGGAAATAGACTTCTTTTTGAGATAGATAATTCATCACAATGAGCATATTCATGTCTAGTTTTATTTTTGTACAAGGGCTCACCGTTGTTGCGTGGTAACAGGAAACTTCAGTCACTTGCTGAACAGAATCCCGTTCATAAGCTTAGTTACAGAAGCTGGAAGACGAAATGGCCAACAATAGGAATTTCTAAATTTAGTTTTGTGCTTTCAAGTCTGGTTTTTGCCACTTGTGCTAGTGTAGTAAGTGAGCTACGACAATAAACAGTAAATGTTCATCCCTGTGCAAAACCATGACTTGTGTATCAGATAGTTGGAATCCTAATCTTTATCTCCACCTTTTCATAGCTCTTTCTGATTTCCTCAAGCTTTCCCTTTGAGAAAACAGGATCAGCATCATCTACTTCTCGATCTGTTCGTCCCCTTGATTACTCCACTTATTTCACACTCAATCTTTCCATCCATACTTCATGCTCCGGTCGTCTTTCCGTCGCACCCTTCGTTTCTTCTCCCCTCTTCTATCACTCCCTCAGTCGCTTCATCTAGATCCATCTCTCCATAGACAATCTGCCACCACTGTGCTCGCTGCAGCCCTCCCAGAGTGATCCCGTTAGAAGGCTAATGCTCTGAAAAATGACAGCGAACCGGCACTTTTACCGCCATCACCACCGCCTGCCGCCAACAGCCCTGTTGCCTGGCAACTCCCCAGACAGCTTTTCTCCAAAAGGCGAGAACTCCTGTCTGCTCTGCTGCGATAGAGAGCCAAGCCTAATAAGCATTATATCTCATTTTGTCTTATCATTTAGTTGTTAGTGACACAAGTTTGCTCGGAGCTGCGACTATGCAAAGCGCGCCGATGCAGAATGCGTCTCTCGTAGTGAATGAATAAAATGATTTGCAAGAAGTGTGACTCCCTGGAGCATTGTTGTTGGAATAAGAGGCTGCTCAGCCAAAAACACAAATATACAAAAATGACAAAGATGCTGGAGAACGATGGAGTAAAGCTGTTCTGTAGAAAAGCTCTCAAGAGGTCTGACAACATAGATCAAACAAAACAACTTAAAGGTTCGTAATAAATATCTGATATTTAGGTTCATTTTTGTCTATTCAAGCTCGTCTCTGAATCCTTTAGATCCTTTACACTGAGCACAGCTGCATTGGTCGATAAATTAAAGTAAAAAATCAGGAAACTAAGATACTTGCACTTTTCCGCATCTGTGCGTATTTAAATGTTGCCGCAAACAGTGCACTGCAACTTCATCACAGAAGCGGAACACAAGAGATACATAGAACGTATGCCAAGAGGCATTAATGGAGATGCTACATAATTCAGCTGCTGATTTGTACAAGTATAATAACACCATAAATTCCGAGGAGTTAGACAGTAAATGCTGTGAAATTACATCATGCATCGCCTGTTATGTCGTGTTATCGAATTAAAATAATGTCTTAATCGATCTTAACAACTTGTCAGCGGTCTTTTCTAAAACGGAATGTAACATCGCTGACTTTATCTGCTGGTGTAATCAGCATTTGTCTTTCATGGGCGGCCGTTACGTAAATGTCTCAAGGCTTAGTCTTTACAGGCTGTTTACTGCTTGTGGATATTTGACATCAGAAGAACAAGGAGAAGGAGTGGAAAGTTAGATCAAAGGAGACTCATTGTTAGTTTTTTCACAGGCTTCATCAGATAATTTTAGGATTTTGTTTCAATATAGGTCTGACAGTACATAATTACAAAAATTGCTGAAAATGCTTCAAACATGTTGTCTTCTGTAAAAAAAAAGAAAAGAAAAAAAAATGTATTTCACTTAAGCATTGTTTGTATCGTGCATACAAATACTGCCCTTCTCTGCGATGTAGTCAGCAGGTTGCAGATTGCTTGTTTTCATTGTTTAAAAACCGCATTACTTCCCATGACCGGAGATGAAACCAGTAACCTGCTACTGCCCTGCGACTTGGCAAAAACCAGGACATCTCATGCATAAGGGATGCACAGATATTCTCATGCTCACAGCATTACTAAGCTAAAAATAAAATGAAAGTAGAAGCTCCCTGTAGCTGCACGATGAAAATCTTAGGATTCCTTTTCCTAATTGTGGTTCCATGTAGAAAAAAAGAAGAAAAAAAAAAGCCTTTCTGTGCGTCATCTCCTGTCCCACTTTCCCGAGTGTCTACCTCTGATGGCTTTTAAAGCAGAAACCCCGTTCCATCAGTCCTTCACCTAAAGCTAACAAGAATCCAAAACTCAAGTCCCAGAATATTCTCAGACGCTTGCGACACGAACCACGCGGCTGCCACGGAAACTCTCAGAAGGGGTACGAGAGTGCTTTGACAAAGTGTGTGAACTCGCTGCCACCGAAGCGATCCTCAGTCTTCAGTATGTTTCTGCTTTGCGACATCAGAAGTTTTGAAGATTGTGGAGAAGTTGTTGTGGGGGGAGGGAAGGTTTGTGTCGTGTATTTTCTTTTTTATTTCTTTTTTTTTTTGCAAACCGTTTGCAATGTTTAACTAACTGCATATGTAATCCTGTGCAGAGCTGAACATTTGAAACAGAAAGAGCAGTGAAGAGAAGCTGAGTAGGGAACACTGTGGAAGTTGTATTTCTACGATAGAGGCATGGGAATAAAAGCTAGGAAACTGTACTATGATATAACTCGCCAAGGATACCCAGAAATGATGTGTTATGGGCCCATTTTCTTTTCTTTTCTTTCTTTCGGGTGAGTCAGGGCACCTTTTTAAGCACCAATTTCCCATTTTAAGCCATCATCCTATAGAGAACCTCTAATATAAATTCATCAAGGTCATGAAGGGAGGCATGAATAGCTGTAATCTAAATTAATGCAAGCTGAATGGAGAATATTCATGTCAGAATGACAAGTGCACAAGGTATTTTGGGGTGTGTATGTGTAGGTGTGCATTTGTGAATGGTTGAGAGCATTAATAAAAAGTACAGTGTCATAGGTATGAGGATGGAAACGAGGCAATCTTTTCAGTGTATTTCTTTTCCCTTTGTTTACTCTTCTTTTTTTGTTTCCCAGGAATTTCGATTATAGACTACGTTTCGTGAAAAATGTTATTGGGTTTGCTTATACACACATACGCTCACACACCATCTGCTGAGACATTAGACATGTCTAATTGCGAATACTAAACATGCACACACCTGGAGAGCATCATGGCATTGTGCCCGGCCTCGCCCCAGGTGTCTCACAGTTGATATATTAGAGTGGCCTCAGATGAGTCCATGCAGCCAAGCTAATGCTCTTATTAAAGGCTTTTCAAAGGTAGCGAGAGGGGAAAAAGGGAAAGGGGAGGTGACGTGTTTTAGCGTATTAATATCCACCACAGGTGCTAATTTGCTCTGCAAGTCACTCCTGTCATGAGCTGTGGCGAAAGACAAGTGGAAGCGAAGAGAAAGCTGGAAGGAACGGAGAGACGATGGCAGGATTAAGAGATAGCGTGACGGAGACTGAGTGAGAAACAAGAAAGAAAGGAGGAGGTGTAAATCACATTAATGAATAAGCTTCATTAGTTGTGCCCATTAGCATCCTAAGCACAGATTAATTTAACTTTAGCTGACTTTGGAGAGGCCCAGTGGCCGTGATGGGGAAACAGTTTGATTTCACACCTGGATAGCTGATCACAGACACCCTGAATTTGCAGGAGCATTGGATAGTCTGTATTTCCTTTGTGAAGTAAGCCACAAAGCGAAAACTAATGTGAGAACAGCCGAAAGGCTCACTGAGGGCTTTCTTTATGTAGAGCTTATTTAGAGTGTTTCTCTGTTGGTTTTATCATTTCTTCCAGTGACAGTGTTTGTCAATGCAATAGCAAAGTGGGTGGCACTCGCCTTGCCGTCACAGTTAAATGTTGTCTTCAAACATGTCGGGTTAATGTTTTGAAGGAACCAAAACAGCAATCTTTTCCTACTCATAACCAGGCGGTTATGAGTTAACAGCAATGTTTCAATCTCTGGGATGAGATTGGTACTTTTGTGGGAGCTGTACTCAGTTTTTTTTTCTTGTCTATTTGTTGTTTTGTCAACAGGCCGACCCCCAAGGCCGAGACATTGCCATCCGACCTTTCTTGGAGCACTGTGAGAACACCCACATGACCATTTGGCTGGGCATCGTCTATGCCTACAAGGGGCTACTAATGGTGAGGAAACAGGATTTCGTCAAATGTAAAGATTGATCTGCAGATGTGTCTGCTGATGTGGCTTGGATTTTCTTTTGCAATCTATCTCTAGTGTATACTTTACATTTACCAACAAGTCTATATAAAACACCTTTTAATCAGGAAAAACAAAGAAAAGTGCAGAAGGAACAAGAGACCCTCTTCCATTTTGGACAGACATGCAATAGATGATTAGGACAAAAACACAATTTTTGTAATTTTGCTTCTGTACGCCACAACACTGGATTGTTCCTCAAACAATGAACATGTGATTGAAGTGCAGACTTTCAGCTTTATTTTGATTTTTTTCCCTAAAACTTTAGGTGAATATTTTGGAGGATCAGGAAGGACCCTTCTCTCCAATACAAAGACCTGGAAAGAAAACAATCTTCAATAACACAGGAGAAGCTTTGATTAAAAAAGGGGGAGGAAATGAGAGTGGATAATGGCTTCCTTTTTTCCTGACTTTATACTTTCCTTAACAGTTTCAGAAAACAAATATGACAGAGTTTCTCATCTAACTCTTGAGAAGCTGAATGAAAGCACGCAGTTTGCAATATGTCAAGCTACTTGTTTCATTTGCACTTGTATGAGTTTATGGTATGACTGCCTCTTTTTCTAACTGCTACTGATTTAACACTTACAGACATTAAAGTAAATTTCTGTTTGGTTTTTTTTGTTTTTTGGATCAGCGATATTGAGTTACTTTAGACTAAATGGTTTTCCTCAGTGATTTCATTTGAAAACTCTGTGTTACTTTAAGCTCATCAGCAGAGCTTCAAACTCTGAATGTGTAGTTATTATCAGCTAGCTAATAGCTAGATAATATGTGCTTTAAAATCTCCATGAAGAAGGAGAAACTGTATAATGCCTGCCACAAAAAGAGAGACACTGAAGATAGACCATTAAAGATAAGTGTGCTGCACATGTCCAGCTATACAAACACACAGTCAAACATTCATTCTAAATGGAAAAACAAGACCCAAAAATATTGGGAAAAAGCTTAAAGAAAAAGCTAATCTTTAAAACAAACCACAGATTCTGCTGATCTAATTCAGCTGTTACAAAGTTTAAGAAAACCTCTGTGGTCACCTCTAGTTTTAAAGTAAGAGCTTGGAACAGTTAAAAGACTCTGATCGAATAATCGAAGAGGCCAACTGCTGAAATAAGGTCTCAGCAGGTCTGCCTTATAGCAAGGAGCCTGGCTATGAAGGGCTTTGTATGCTATTAACAATATTTTAAAGGGAATTCTGAATTTCCACGGAAGCCAGTGAAGGGCAGTAAGGATAGGAGTGATGTGTGAGGGCTGAATAGTTTTTTTTAGCAGCCTAGCTGCTGCATTTTGGACCAGTTAAAAATGGGCTAGGGCTTGCTGAAAGACGCATGTGAAAAGGGAGTGAGTTGCAATAATCAAGACTGAAGAAAATGAAAGCATGTACTAAATGTTCCTCATTATTAGGTGTTAGTAAAAGCTAGATTCTGGTGATGTATGACTCATCTTAAGCAGATTGAAAGAATACAGAGTAGCCTGGCTAAAAATACTACCTAAAAGTTCCCAAAAAGGAAAGATGGAAGGAATGAGGAGATGGTAGAGGAATAAGCCAAGATACTTTCTTGTAAAATAATAAGACAGGAACAAAGAAGTTTAGCGGTACAGAAAGTTAAAGTGATGTAATTGACAGGAGCCGTCAACTCCGCGAGGCACCGGGAGGTACAGCGCAACACCAAAACGTTTATGGCTTGAGTCATCCCTGCTTTTACATGCATGCAAACTAGGGCTGAACGATATATCGCATTTGCGATAATATCGCGACATGATCAAGTGCAATTTTCTAACCGCAAAGGCTGCGATTATACTCTGGACATGTCCAAATTCATGGGCTGCATCCTCCTGAGGCCGCATTTGTAGACCGATTACGTCACAGCGACGCGCCGAAGGCTGTCCAAATTACTACCATATCCCAGAATTCATAGCGCGGCCCAGCCAAACTCCAGTTTCCAGCAATGGCGGCCGCTACTAAGTTTTAAAATTACTCATACTAATCTTTCTGGGTCACAAAATAAACTTTTAACATTTTCAGGCGAGAAAGTAGTTGTGTAAACATCAAATATCTGCTCGGTTTATCAAGATATCCCATATTTGCAAAAGTGCTTCGACGTTTTCAGAGGCGTCTGCTACCCACCAGCTCGACAGCTAGCCGGGAGCTCGAGGGTTACTGATGCGGCCGAGAACGGCACAACTCCCGGCACATCATTTTCAGATCACCGCGGAGTTTCGCTGCTCGGGTTAAACGTAATATATAAGTCACTTAGACAACCTAAAAATGTTATTGTTGGGCTTTTTTCAGTGTTTTGTTTGTTCGTGAGTAAATCGGTTTGGCTGAGATTAAAGTTATTAGATTAGATCAAATAAAACTTTATTAATCCCCCGGGTGGGTTCCTCCTTGGTTTTCACACAGCTGACTAAACGTCAAACAGAAAACTTATTAAACAGAAGTATGAGACAGTCGAGAATTTACACCAGTGTCTGGTTATATTTTAGATAGCAAGAAGCAGACGGCCGAGTTTATTAAACTCCACCGAGACAGCGGTGACGCTAATCAGAACTAGCCTTCTGATTAGCTAATCAGAAGGCTAGACCGTCCAATTTCACGCCTTTAAACTTTAAAGGCGTGTTTGTGTGTGTGTTTATACAATTGCTATTATGTTTGCACTTTATGTGTAATGTTACTGACTGCAGAGATCAGTAAGATATGTGTATTTTTTATTTATTAGTTTTATTTATTTAATATTATTTTTTAATTGAATGACTGTCTAGTAGTTCACAGATGTCGAAAAACTGAGTGTGGTAAAGCCACTGATTTTTTTATGTATATTTCTGCAATCTGCACATTGTACTGACTTTCATTTTAATGTTTACACCAGGGTTCCTTGTCAGCACTTTATGCTCAGATGTTTGTAAGCTAAAAATAAACTATTGTGTATGTTCAAATATACTGTTGTGATTGAAGAAGTTAAATAAAAATGTCAGTCATCAATTCATGCATCACCTCATGTCATCATAACAGAGGTCTGTCTTCCAGGAAAGAACAGTTTAAAATTAATGTAATATAGTATTGGCCATACTATATGATGTATTGCTTGTCTTTGTTTAATAATACAGAAGACAAAGACCTTAAAAAATAATCGCATATCGCATCGCAATCGCAATATTGGGGCAAAAAATCGCAATTAGATTATTTTCCATAATCGTTCAGCCCTAATGCAAACTCACATATGGACACATACAAGTACACTGCAGCCGTACCTGACATCCACATGCTCGCACACCTCAGGTGCACTAAGCCTCGATGACTGCTCTATTAATTCTTCTGCTTGTCATTCCACAAACTCTGATTTAGACTTTGAATAAGCAGGCAGCCCTCTTACACAGCTCACTGTGAATTATTCAGCAGTCTGCTGCTGCTGCAACAAACAATTCACTCGCACATAAAATTTTCCAGACGTGAAACTAACTGCTGTCTCTTTAGATTGTATCTCAGCCCTTTACCACGTCATCATATAATGAAGTTTATTTTTGTCTGCTTTTAGCTAAGTGAAATTACACAACCCCCACTCCATGAACAATCAGAAATAAATTAAGAATGAATAATTCTTCTGAAAGACCTCAGACAGAAATGTAAACAAGCAGGAGGAAAATGAGAGCTGCTTAAACGTCACTGATGGAGAAAGACAAGTCCAGACTTTCTATGACCAAAGTCATTCATTTGTTCTCAGATCTTTGTGTGATCTTCTCTTAAACATAACTCATATTCTTCCTTTTCTCTTCTCTTACAGCTGTTTGGGTGCTTTCTGGCATGGGAGACCAGGAATGTGAGCATTCCCGCTCTGAACGATAGCAAATATATCGGAATGAGCGTGTACAACGTCGGCATCATGTGCATCATTGGCGCCGCGGTGTCTTTTCTGACGAGGGACCAGCCCAATGTCCAGTTCTGCATTGTAGCGCTGGTGATCATCTTTTGTAGCACCATCACGCTCTGTCTGGTCTTCGTTCCCAAGGTCAGTTTTTATAGGACAGAGAGGGTGTGTGTGTGAGCGTGGCTGAAAGACTCTGCAATGACATAAACTAGAGCTTTTAATTATCACTCAGCTAAGTCCTGAAAGCTGAAAACGCAGCGTAAACAGTTAGGTTTTGATTTTTTTTTTGCACTCATGCAATTTTAGAGTGCGAGAGTGCAGCTGTGACTAATGCCCATAACTCCACTTTCAGCTAATTACGATGAGAACAAACCCAGACGCAGCCACCCAGAACCGCAGATTAAAGTTCACCCAGAATCAGAAGAAAGAAGACTCCAAGACCTCCACCTCAGTCACCAGCGTCAACCAAGCCAACACTTCTCGACTGGACGGCCTTCAGACTGATAACCACCGCCTCCGTATGAGGATAACAGAGGTCAGCCAGTTACAGCTTCTTTGTTTTCATCTTTTAACCATTCATCACCTTTCAGACAGGACAGCGATGCAGTGGGCACAAAGAGTAAATGTTCTGTTACACTTTAAAAAAGATTTCTTTGAAGATTTCTTCATCATTTTGGCAAAGTAGCATTTGCAGCAGTCAGTCACACCCAGACAAACCTTAATTTAGGTTCATTTCTGGCTGATAACCTCACAGTGTGTAAGATAGGCTGTCTGTGGATAATTAATGAAACCTTGGTGTGAAACAATAGTTAAGTGATGGGTGAGAATGTACTTACTTTAAGTGATCAACTGTAATACTCAATGAACTAACAGAACATTTTTTTCTGGGTAAAAAGTTGGACAAAGAGCTGGAGGAAGTGACCATGCAGCTGCAGGACACGCCGGAGAAAACTCCCTACATTAAACAGAACCATTATTCGGATGCCAACAACATTCTCAGCATACGCAACTTTACAGATGGCAAAGGTGAGATACTCGCTGCATGCTTTCATTTAGCCCTGGTCAACTACTGCCATACTGTTTTTATAGCTCTGTTTTTATATCTGTCTGACAATAAGCATTTGAGGCACATGGGAAATATCCCATATTAGTGAAAAATTGTTTCACTCACAGAACCATCTGTAGCAGGGGTGTCAAACCTAAAGCCAAGCAGCCAGAATCGTCCCTGATCCAGCCCACCAGACATTTTTGGAAAGTGTAAACGGGGGCATGTGTTTTATTTTAATTTTACAGCTTCTCCTAACAATAATGACCTTGCGCACAGCCATTCATACTACAGTAATGAGCTTTTGTTACTATTAACTGTAGAAATATTTTGTTTTTTGTTTTTTTAAATGTGTCCACAGTAAAATGAATGATTAAATAAATAAATAAATAAAATAGGGCGTTTTATAAGAATTTACAAAAAGTCTCTGCTGTATGATTACAGGACAGTTTGAGCAATGAGTTACCAAAACATTTTCTGTAATTTACACTGCAAAAAGTCAAGCTGACAGATTTCTTTGATTTACTACGGCAGCCTTTTTTTTTATCATTTAAAAAAAACTGAGGTGC
This sequence comes from Diplotaxodon limnothrissa, assembly GCF_057381915.1. Classification (NCBI taxonomy): domain Eukaryota; kingdom Metazoa; phylum Chordata; class Actinopteri; order Cichliformes; family Cichlidae; genus Diplotaxodon; species Diplotaxodon limnothrissa. The sequence continues at coordinate 19,945,401 of NC_140616.1, forward strand.
GCTGAGATGAAAGTGCACCACTTTTTCATATATTGAGAAATCTCAGAGATTGAATGTGCAGTTAAACGACTTTTCAGCGACAGAAAGTGGAGTTTGAGCGGTTTGGCCTATTTAGGATCAACGTAGGCTCTAAGCATCCGATGATGTGAAATGAGTTTGATATCCCTAATCTGTAAGTCACTTTAAGAGGCCACGCCTCTTTACACAGTGGTGCCACTATAGTGCATGAACTAGTTAGTTATTTAAAAAAACGAACATTAATCATGAAGCAGGAAATAAGCTATAGAGATCAAAACTGCTTTTGTTTAGTTCTGTTGTAATGTATGCACTTTGATATCATGTTGTGATCGTGCACTGTGCTAGTATCATTTTGTGGTTCCGTTGTGTTACACATTAGCGAGTGTAATTTACATTTTAGTGGTTTGTATCACAATTTCAGGACTATCATAAAATCCTGAACTGGCTTCAGTTTCAAAGTAATCCTCACATACGTTATCTAATACTAATTCTTTGCCACCGTTACGGTGCATTTCCATATTCAGTGGTTTTAGTAAAGGATTTTAATTCTGCTTTTAGAGCAGCTGGATGAAGGAATATCTTTCTTTTTTTCCCATTGCTGGAGCACCTGTCAGCACGAGGGACACAGGAGCATCTGTGACGTCTGTAATGAGTCATGAGATTAGCTACAGCACCTCAGTACACGTATGCTCCACTGCTGTTTGTCAAATTTAGCACATATTGTAGTCACACGTCATTCTCGCCTCACTTTCAAACCCTGGTGTACACTCGGTTTTATACCTAATTATTTCTTGTTTGGGGCGTACGGTAGTTTAGTGTCTGTGAAACAAAGTCGAGAACCAGATAAGAGTAAAGAAAAGTTTGAGAGCAGGTGAGGTGAGTCATCATCGGGCGAGACTAGTTTATGGAAACACGAAGAGCAAATCCTAATTTGCTGAAATATAAAGATGCATGTCCCATCAGTCCTCCAAACTTCTGCCTGTGCTGTTTAAACGATGCATGTATGGCAGACATTATGAAGTCTGCTGCCTCAAATTGAATCAGCGAATCGTTACAGCCCAGCAGCGTCGCTTTGCATTAGGCACCATTTTAAGAGTCGCAGAGTGACGCTGATGTACAGCAGCCGGATCCAGCGTGTCTGCTGCACACGCCAGCACAAAGCTGCTCTCAGGGGTGTCTAATGGATCTGTCTGAGCTCGGGAAGGTAAAAGAGCACAACAGCTGCGCTCATTCTGCCAATTGGGAGCAGAGCGTGTTGGAATTGTTTGAGAAGTTCCTCATCTGTGAAAGTTCATAGTTACGCAGTGAACTGATGGCTGTTAATGAGCACATTCACACAGAAATGTGTGTAATGCTTCTTTTTGTGTGTTTTAGCGTATTCTCTGCCCCTGCCTTTTGTGTTTGTGCTAAAAATAAGTGTACGCCCTCCTGTCTGAAACTAAATATAGTTTGGCTTTAAAATTACTTTAAGTTATTTATTGATATTATATGACGGTGCCGAGGATATAAGGATAGATTTTATATAGATATGTGATAGTGGCTGTTGAATATGGAGCTGTCAGGCAGGAGGAAAAGAAGATCACAGAGGAGATTCATGGATGTATATAAGGATGGCTTTGGCTATCGCAATTTTATTTATGTAGCACATTTCTTTGAAAACAGCAACTACAACAAAGCAAAGAAAATCAACATCTATTACGTGTCAGCCTGGATCAAAAAAAGTTTTGGTTCTGTTTTTGAAAGTATGCAGAGATGTAGCTTGTTTCAGAGGTGGGGTGAGATGGAGGCAAATGGTCTGCTGTGGTGATCCCTAAAGGGAGCACCTGGAAGAAAAACACTAGTGGTGGCAGAGATGAAGCAGTTGGAGACCTGGACAAAGATCTCTGGTGGAAATGGAGTGGAGGTGGGTCACACAAATGAGACTGAACAAGAGCCAGGACAGAGGCTGATTGGTTCACAGAAAGTTACCCAAAAAATGATTGGGCCAGTGTGATGATGACAGAGTTACGTTTGACAGTGATGTAAGGAATAGAGTAGCAGCTTGAACACCCAGGAATTCAGGCAGATGAGTGGATACAGTGTGAATCTTCCTTACTGAGCTTATTTTAGTTTGTCTATTTTAGCATGCGTGGTTTCAAAGGTCAAATCAATGGATCCCACAGTGTAGTTCAATTCATAAAAATGCATCATTTTACCTGTTGTTTTACACTTGCTGAGGGAAAAAATCTGTCGAAATTGGAGGCAGCAGCTGGCAGCTGACATCAGGTTCAGTGTAATGAAGTCAAATTCAGATTGTGTGGGCTCATAAAACTGGGTCTATTTTAAGACACAGCCTTTTCTAGTGCTTCCTCGCTTATATCGTCAAAGGAGCCCAATAAATTAGATATGTCAAAGAAGATGTAGGTTATTGGAAATAATTTCTTTTAAACCTTTCAAAAATTAAAAGATGATCAAAGTATATATGAAAAAATAGTTTTCTCTAAATGAGAAAATATTTTTATGTTTGGGTTACAGCGTATCAGCTGCTGGGTTGCTGAAATTCTCTCTTATGGAGACAATAAGAAAGAGAGAGCGCGCGTAAGGCGCTGCTCACAAATGTCAGCCTGACACACGTTCTGACAATAAAATCACAGGTAGTTAAGCTTCCTTTAAAGATCATCGGCACATAAACTTTTCCCAGCTTCATTCTACTTATGCTTGACGGTCATCATCATCATCACCACTGGCTTCTAACTGTAGTCATCAGTATTCATAAGAGAGCTGGTCTGTGAATGATTGGCTGTTATAAGGGAAGAATGCTGTGTCAACAGCGATTACGCTCACTCACAAAGGGTGAGACGCGACACTCCACCTCTCCCTCGCTCTAGCTGTCTTCATGAATATGTAGAAGCACATGGCGATGCTGGAGAACACCAGGAGATGACAGTTAAGGTGCGGTTTTCTGACAGGTTGACAGCCATGGCCTGATTTTAGCATGATAAGTTAAATGCTGTTATGTATAGATTAACAGCACTGAAAGAAAGACAAAATATTTTATACTTTACAGTGTTTTTGTTTTGTTTTTTTACTTGTGGAATATTTGCGAATTTTCAGGCTTTAAATACCATTAAATTATTTTTTCATTGAAACATTTTCTTGCCCTATGATAGGACGGTACACAAGGAGTATTTGCCTGCTTTTCACCTCACAAGATCCAATTATTCCCGTTTGAATTAATTCTTCTCAGGTTTAAACTATTAGATATACATTTTCTTTTTCTTCCAGTCCCGTTTAAGAAAGAAGACGGCTCATGTGGTGCTACTTAATGCAGCGGGAGTGTTTTTCTCCCTGTTGTAAAGAGATAGCCTTAGATTACTGGCACTCACAAACAGTAATGTTTTGGTGGCTGTGTCTTTGGTGGTAGAGCACTTAAGCCTCAGTCCTCAGGGCCAGTGGTTTGAATCCTGGCATCTTCAGCTGGTGACTCAGTGCACTTGTTCTGTTGTGATATCACCCAGTCCCCACTTCTGAAATGAATCTGGTCCAAGTGTTAGCGTCCACTTTCAAAGTTTGAGCAAAGCAGGTTTGTTTTTTGCATCTCTGTCCAAAACATAGTCTGACTTGTGTAATTTGTCTAGCATGCAGATAGTTGAGCGAGAAATTTTTGACTAGTTTTTTTAGCCATTTTCACCTGCTCCTTTTGAACTAATCTGTAACGCTAGTCTGCACATCATGGAAAAGCGGTCTCTTCATACTGAATGTCAACACACTTGGTTTAACTTCTTAGTGTCAATGAAGCATATGCAGTGAGCATGGACATCTGAGCTGACATGATCCTTCACAGACTAACTTTGCTAGGTGTGTGTTGACATACAATACACACCTAGCATTAGCTGATTTATTAGCATTTGTTGCTATTTTTTGCACGGTTGGAAAGCCCAATGTTAGGACTGAAGGCCAATGCCTTATTTGAAATCCTAGTCATGTTCAACTTACACTGACAAAATATGAAAGTCCAGGTGACAGCCTGCAATTTTCTTTATTGTCTACACATGTTTTCATGCAGATGGAGAAAAGTCGATACTGAAGAACCACCTAGAGCAGAAACCACAGGCGCAGTGGGGCTCCATGGATCCTTCCAGAATAAACAGAGGTCCTCTCGAGGATATCAACTCACCAGAACAGTGAGCTCTCCCATTTCCTTAGCCCCTCTACTCCCGTGTCTCTCCCCTTTTTTCCCTCTGTCTTGTCAGCTTTCTCATCAGACGACATGTCACATGTAGCACAACCACCAGCAGCTCTCAGGCAGTTGCTCTGGCAACAGAGCCTTATGAAAGCATGGACTGGCCCTCTACTTTTCTCTCCCACGCAACGCACATACCATCAACCACCAACATGCATATCACGTCACAGAGTGCAAGTGTATTCTCCAAGTATGCTGAACGTCCTGCAGCTTACTTACAGCCGGACACACAAAAACACACATGTCCATTTTGCATGCATATACACGCAGGTAATTGATTTGTTTTCTCAACTTTTAAAGGAAGATGAACTCTCAAAACATTCAAATGCAGATCTGCATTCACTTATTATTCATAAGGCAGCAAAGCTGAGGGATGTCAACTTCATCAATGGGGAGGGGGGGACACTTCATGCATCATTGAGAAGTTTCCCTCCCACATACGTTTAACCAGAACCAGGAGAAGAATGCAGGATGTAGAGGGATGGATGGATGAAGAAAGCGGAGACAAGAGGCAAGGAGGATACAATGCAGAGGAGAGGGCAGTTACACAGAGAAGATGTTTAAAGAGAAAAAATATGTTTAGATAGATAAGAAAGGCAGAGATAAGAAGGAGGGGAGAAAGAAGAAGGTAGAGACTCGCAGAGGCTTATGTAACCACTGATTTACAGCCCGCATTGGAAGCAGCTCTGAAAATAGACAGGGAGGAGAACAGAAGTAAAGGAACACTTGGAGCTGTTCCCATGCCACATGAATGTTTGATCACATGGAGGGAAGAGAGATGAAGGGAGAGAAAGAGAAGAGAAAGAAGAGACAAATATAAATAAGTTACAAAAGAGTTATGAATAGAGAGAGATCGAGCTGTATAAATATTTTGTGGCATGAAAAATGCAGGGGTGTGTTATTGTGAAGTGTAGCACCCGTGTCCTATATGATATTCCAAAAAATATCCCGAAATTCCTTCATAAGCTGTTGTGTTTTCATCACATAAAGTAGGACGGGTCAGAATAACTGAAAAGGCCTGAGGACCATTAATATTTAAGTTTTCCTAATTAAGACATTTTACTACGTTTAATGCAGAACAAGCTTGAATCTTATTAGCCCCTCTTAATTTTTTACACAACCAAATGCTTATGTAACTTTCTTGAAAATGGCTGGCAGTGGCAATGGCTCTGGCGAGGTAGGGTGCAAACTGTCACACCAGGCGGAAGCATGAAATGTACTTTTACGTCAGACGATCCCAGAAGCGACGGTGGAAAGAGGAACGGTGGATTAGGGGCTTAGTAAGAAGAAGAAGCTAGAGAGGAGGATGCTAAAGAATACACAGAAAACAATTAAAGAAATTGCTGAAGGCTTGTGGGAAGCTGTGCAATGCCAGATGCCAGTCTTTTATGATCCATCTTTTCTGTTCGCCATGTTCAGTTTCTCACTGTAACTTGATATGTGTGAAAGTGTGTAGCGAACATTTTAATAGTAAATCGAGCAAGACCACTGCATATGCCACTTCCAGACTGTGACAAAATTGTTGTATTGACAGCAACATCCAGCTCATATGGCCATATTGCTAAAACACAGCATTTTATTGAAGCCTTTCCAGGATCAGATCTGCCTGAAAGAGCTCCATTGCTAAAATTAATGAAAAATAAGATGCTTACTGCTTAGTGAGGAATTCAATTCCGTCACTAGCTTTATGGCTAATGTGTTAATTAATTTGTGGGGGAAAAAACTGCTGCGGTTGGTGCTGATAACCTGAGATGAACTGAATTTAGCTCTGCATATCCCATATGATGCTCAGATAAATCATGCAAGAGGAATCACTAAAAGCAGATGAAGTGCACTGTCCGGGGCACAGCTGCGAACGCACATTTGAACTTACAAAGACACTAATTTGCAAATGACAAATACTGACTCGGAACTCTGGCAGAGGGTCAGCAAGAGTAGAAATGGGGTAAATTCATTATTAGAAGCAAAATGATCCAGCCCTGGTTAGATTTATACAACAAAGCGATCCAACGTGATAGACAGACACATTGGTTCTCATTTATTAATATCTGTTCTTATCCCGTGCAGAAAACGGCTTACGCAAAATTACCATCAGATTTATGAAACGTATGTTCTCACCACTGTGGGTATGTCAGTAAATCAGAATCATTCTGAACCAACAGACTTGTGCAATCTGCATACAGCCTGATTATCGTCTCCATACTGCTACGCCCTGATATTTCTATATACGGAAATACATTTACCTTCAGGAAAAGACAAGAAATTGGTGACGTTGCGAGACGTTGCGAGAGAGAACCCTGCACTTCTGAGGCAAGAAAGAAACAGAAAGTCTGACTAAAGAAACTGAAACAGCTGTGTACAAAGAAAAGGCACAGCTCTACAAAGAGTTTCCATGAGATTCCAAATAGCATTTCCCCAGAGACACTCACTGTGACTCATGTGGGAGAAAAGCACATGCCTTTTTTCATGTCAAAGTTGACATGAAAAAAGGCAAACAGATTACAAGAAAAAGAAGAAAGCAGGTGGAGGACAAGGAGCGTGTGATCTGTCAGCCCGAAATAACAATTTCAAGTCAGTGAAAAAAAAAAATCCACATTCTTCAGCATCCATGGGATATGCAAAGAAATTATATTGTAAGTAATGACAAGAAAAGAAAGAGCAGACTGCTGACTATAACATAATACTTCAGTAAATGTGCTGTAATCACTGACATTGTTCCTTTCCTTCTCTATCTGCAGCATACAGCGTCGACTGTCTTTGCAGCTGCCCATCCTCCATCATGCCTACTTACCTTCCATAGGAGGGGTAGATGCTAGCTGCACCAGCCCTAATGGCAGCCCTGGTTCGAGCCCAAGGCACAGACACATGCCCCCCTCCTACCGGGTAATGGTCTCTGGCCTGTGAGCTTCATTCACTCCCCCACCTGGCTCTTTGCAGAGGAGACATATGTGATTCTTTTTTTCTACAATAGACTGATATCATCAGCGTAAGTGCGTATTTTGTCTCGGATCAAGGAGGACAGGGAGAGAAGGGAGGGGGGGAGGGGGGTTCACTCTTCATACCTCTTCACCTTGGTCTTCTTGTAAACTGATATCCTCAGTCAGGATGGGGTATGAGGAGACAGAGTGAGCACTGGATGACCCTTAAAAACTCCTTTAATTAACATCCCCTTGTCCATTTGCCCCCCCGCCTGCCTAGGCATATACACATATGCACAGTCAAACACAGATAGGCTATATACAAATACACACACATGCACAAATATAGCGATACCCCAATAGCTGTGGTGGACCAACCCTAATGATGTGTAGCCTTATCTGCTTCAGAGGGGATTGTCTGTTTCTGTTCCTAATCTGTTGTATGTATGTGCTCGCAGCAACACGTAAGTTTGTCATCTAACTTGAGTATTTCACTGCTTCAGTGACTGGATAATGGTTTGGAGATGAGGAATCTGCAAAATCCAACAAAAGGAAATCATCAAATTTACTGCTTTACCCTTTCCCAATCTTGTCCAGATATGTAAATATCATCATTTTTAACATTGATGTACTGTAAGCTTTGTATATGCTGTGAATGGACAATTAAGTTGGTTCTAAGCGTGAGGCTTATAACAGAGGCAGGTAGGCATGACAATTTCAGATGAAAAGCGTATAAAACATGGCATCCTACAAATTAGACATATGTATGAGAGATATAGATTTTTGTGTAACTGTTAATCAATTAGCTTGTGGGCAGCAAAGTAAGATACATCAAAGTCTGAGTCACCAAATATCAAAATGCACCAGTGCCCATTTATTTGAAATTTAAACAACTTGGTTCTTTTTTTATTTTTATTTTGTTTTTTCCACTTTGCTTATCTGTACCGCTGTTTTTTGTTTTCATCAGAGATTTCACATCAGACTTTGCATAAGCCTTCATATTTTACAGTCTGCTCAATATGTCTTCAGAAAGCATGTTATACAGAATATCAGTGCTATGCCTTTTTAAAAAGTCTCAAAGGCTGCGTATGTTAGAAAATAGAACGCCATGAGAGTGTTCCACAGATGTCGTTTATGTGTGTTAATACGCCAAGAAGTGCACACGCAAAGACACGCTCATATGAGAGCGCCTCATGAGATCGGGTGCTTTTCAGACACTGCTTTAGTGACGGGCCTGGTCTTATTGATCCCCACAGATTGGTCTCCATAGACTGTTAAGATGTCCGTCCGATCTAGCCCTTACAGCTAACCGGCACAGTTAAGGGCGATGGGGGAGTCAATGGCACAAAAAAAGGCACAAGACTCTGAAATGAATAAAAAGCTGCTTTGTCAGAAGAGATCAAACTCGAGAAGTGATGGTGGAAAGGATGTAGGTTTTCCGGTTCCACAGCTAGTCTGGATTAAGCGGGCTGACCTGAATTTCCATGAGTGGTAGTAAAGACAGTAAACACAAGGGAGTCTCAAGTAATAAGCCCCTACCGACTGTAGCTTACAGTTCCAAGACGGTGATGCCGCCACTGCTGGACACAGTGATACAGCACAGACACAGGGCTTTCTTCACAGATAATATCGAGTGTCATGAAAACCCACTTCACACTTAGCAACAGTGAACATACCTCGGTTGCTATGGAAATGTAATGTTCAGTGCCGCTGAACCGCATTGAGCACAACGGTCATCGACAGTTTTTTGTAAAACTTTCCTCATGCAGGAGAAAAGCAAGTAATGACTCCGGACAAACAAAGGACTTTTTTATCGAGCGTGAGAAGGTTTGTCCTCAGCATATTGTTTCACCATTGGTGTCTTGGTTTTTAGTTTTTAAGGCGTTTGTTGAGCGCTGTGCCTGTTGTCTTATATTGTAGCCTGCAGGACCCACAGTACATACACAGTGTGGTAAATGCGCTGACCCACAACATTGGCCGCACATCTGTAAAGTGTACAACGTGTCATAGATTAATTTCAATTCCATGCCTCGGTGAACGGGACAGTTTGGGAGTACTTGGCAAATACTCCACCTCAGCTGGAGTGGATCTCTCCTGCGACCGAGTTGGAGCAAGAGACAACCAAGCAGGGACCCGCCTGCTATGGGGACATATCACGGTGACTCCCCCCCTATGAGAGCTCCTCCCCTTCCAGCTCCTGCTTAGTACAGGAGCAGGGAAAACCCTGAGCACAGATACCCAAGGAGTCACAGCTTCTCCTGCACCTTTGCCAACCAGAGAATCACGATCACTTGACAAGTGAGTGAGAGACATTGTCAGAGGGTTGGTTCTTCCTTCAGGAGATAAAACAAACCAACCGCACATTTTATATATTACATTAAATGTGATTGTGTACAATTTGCTGATACCCTGATGATGGTGTCCATGTATGGAATATTTGGTATTTGGCTTTCTCAAGACGGCATGAAATAAAATGTATAATTCACAGAGTTACCTCTGTTTTTGCAACTGTTGTGACAAATCCACTCTGTAGTTTCATCCTCTCACCTGCGATTTGGTTTTACGTGTATTTGCTCATGGATTTAGGTTCTCTTAACCTGTTTGATCAGCTCACACACGTCAATGCCAAGATTCTCAATGGGTAAACTCAACATCATCATATCGAATATGCTACTGGTTTAGCAACAATTCACCGAGGGCAATAAAGTGAAAGTAGTAGCAAACGATCAATCTTAATAAACCACTCCTGGCATTTACCAATTTATCAAATTACTTTTTTTTCCTTTTAGTCCATTCAAAAATACCAAATGCAGATCATCAGTTGTTGTTCGATATATTTTGTAAGGTGCCCTGATTTTTATTCTTTTATGAACCATTTCAATTCTTTTGAACATGAATGAAAAATTGTTCAGCAGATGCAATCGTGGAAGGTCAAGGGCTCATAAATTCCTGTAATGAATAACATCATGCTGATGATTTGTATTTGCCACAGGTCTTTTAAGTTTGAAGAGCAAAGTGACATGTACGTATATATATTATATCGTTGTATGTGTCATCATCAGGGTTTCTGGAGAACACAAAACATACATGTCCAAAAATATAGTAATATGAGAAATATATTAAGTGGAACAACACAGAGGTCCATACTGTTACTGTTTTGTCGGTTTGATATGTGGTATCACATGGCATTAAGTTCAATTAAGAGTTTAAAATGATAAACAAAACCTATGTTAAATGCAACATGTTTAAGAGGGGCAATAAATTGTTTTCTTATTACAGAAAGAATAGAGAACTATATATATGTATATGTAAAGATCTTTACGTACATTTTCATTTTTACATAGGAAAATGTTTCACAAAATGCCACAAGGATACTTGGAAGTCATTTTTTTTAATTTACAGTATCTGTAACTATGTTATGTACAGATGAGGTCTAGATATGAAGAAGTTGTATAAAATAAGTATCACACTTGGAACACCTGAACATTTTTGGAGCCATTAGTTGTTATGGGGGGGGGACTTTGGAGAAAAAAAAACATTCTTCTTTTGTTGTCTGAATGTTATGGACAGCCTTTACTTTTCACATCATCATTAAATAAAGTGAGACCGAAAATCATGTATTGGTTGTTTTTATTTTCGTGCATGTCTTGGATGTGGTACAATTACAGTTTTATGGTACAATTTTGATTTAAAGATCAGTGGTGAAATCAGTTTATGCTTTTAGAAATGCTAGAGATCCAAAATACAGGTTGGGCCATTTATATGGATACACCGTAATAACATGGGAATGGTTGGTGATATTAAAGTCCTGTTTGTGGCACATTAGTATATGCGAGGGGGCAAACTCCTCAAGATGGGTGGTGACCATGGTGGCCATTTAGAAGTCGGCCATCTTGGATACAACTTTTGTTTTTTCAGTAGGAAGAGGGCCATGTGACACATCATACTTATTGGTAATGTCACAAGAAAAACAATGGTGTGCTTGGTTTCAACGTAACTTTATTCTTTCATGAGTTATTTACAAGTTTCTGACCACTTATAAAATGTGTTCAATGTGCTGCCCATTGTGTTGGATTGTCAATGCAACCCTCTTCTCCCACTCTTCACACACTGATAGCAACACCAGAGAAAACTACAGAGTCCGACATTGTTTTGGCAAATTTACACACCGATTCAATATTTATTTTATTGACGTAACTGGGTGTCATTACTGCCGACGTGAATTATAATTTTACAGAATTTACGTTTACCCTTAGCCAGCAGTTTTAAATTTCCCTCGGTGTCGCCTGCTCTGGCCCCTGGAAAACAATTGGCTATGGTTGCCGGTGTCTCTAGCTTCACATGTCTGAGAATAGAATTGTCAATTACCAGAGTTTGATCCCCGGCGGGTCTGTCGCCGAGTGGGGAAAAACGGTTAGACACATGAACAGGTTGGTGGTGTACCTGCAGCTTCTGTTTAAGACTATGCTTCCTCCTTACCGTCACCCAGCCGTTCTCTTTCCCCTGCTGCTCGGAGTCTGCCGGGGCCTACGCTACCTTCGGCTGCACCGCCTATAGGGGCCTGGCTAGCTACAGGTGTATCAAGGGTGTGAAGCCGAGTCTCCAATTCAGTAATCCTGGCCTCCAGAGCTGCAAAGAGGCTACATTTATTACAAGTATCATTACTGCTAAAGGAGGCCAAGGAGTAACTAGATATCTGACACAATGAGCAGGAAAGTGCAGGAGGAACAGGTGAAGAGGCCATGCTGCTAGCGAGTCGGCTACAAGCTAAGCTAGTGAAACAGTAAAGACACAGTGAGTGAATACTTTGGCAATAAATTAAGGAGTGAGTACACAGAGAGTGTGCTTTGGATGAAGCACATGAAGATTATACTATGAAAAAAGAAGGTATCTAAATGTGTTTAATTAAATTGCTATGCAGATAAGCTACTCAAACACACCACTGTGTGTTGGAACAGGAACAGGGAGTGATACCCTACCGCAGAGAGAGCGAACACCAAGTGACAGCCAGTGTGTAGCCACCACAAAACACAGGATCTTCCTAAGTAGATCCTTGAGTAGCCACCTGGCCAGGAAACAATAGGTGCAAACACTAGTTGGCGACCTGTTGACCATGTACCCCGCCTCTCAACCCATGGAAGTTGGGATAGGCTCCAGACCCCTCCACACGACCGTGAATTGGACAGCGGGAAGAAGATGGATGGTTTCTTTAGTTCACTCATGGCCAAGAGTGTTATTGCCAGCGGAGCTGTGATTCAGAGTAATTTCTACCTATAGACAGCAAAAGTCAAATGTTGGGTAATGAATGTGCCTTTGAAGCTAATGCTATAATTACTAATAGCTATTAACCTTATGAACAGAGCTTGTTCTCCAGAATTAAATATATATTGTTATGTACATCAGGCTGTGTGAACGGTGACCCATGCTGTCGTGCATTTAAAAAATGACATTTTCAGTCAGTATTGTGCGATTTAGTAATATGTACTTACAATTTCTTAGCTAATAGCTAAGCTAAGCAATTATGTTGCTCATAGCGTTACACTTATCAAAAATCGCTCTGATGTTCATTACATACAGAAAACAAAACCTTACTGCCTTTGCTGCACATGGTTTGGACTAGATACAAACAGAATAACTTTAATTGCGAAGAAATAAGAAATTGCTGGTATTTCTTCCATCTCCTCCAGTGAATAGTCAGTAAAATGTAAGAACTGCATGTTCATAATAAATAACTAATAAAATCTCCCCTTTACTAAGGGTGTTCAATTCGTCACAGTAGGAAAGGCATGGGGGTGAACAATTAGTTGCAATACTGTGTCAGTGAAACAAGCATACACAGAATTAGCAAAAAAGGCCAATACCACTGTTGTGAAGACAACTGCAGAAACCTCAGCACTGCAGATACAGCAAACATTCAATTTGATTCCAAAGCACAAGAAAGTGTGGATGTGATACACTGGCCAGTCAACATCAAGGCTCTTATTGGCATGCAAAGGGCCCACAGTGAAATCTGCTGTCCTCAAACATGAAAGCAAAGTGCAAAGAATAAATGTACAAAGAAAAGTCTTGTACACTGAGTTTGATAAATAATTGAACCGTGAGAAGAAACCCAGTGGCACACAGGATGAAGGAGAGTGTGTTACTGACAGGGTCACAGTGTGTTTGTTTTTGCATTTGCATTTATGACTCATTTAAATAAGCTTGTTTATCATTTGCAAATATTGAGCCTGAACATGGTTGCAGCATTGTGCTCCACACAGAGAACCAATAGAGCAGCCGGTTGCGACTGTGGCTGACTGCATACCATGAACTGACTGTTCTACACCGAGTGCAGCCTTCATTAAGTCTAAATTAAGTCATTAAGTCTAAATGTGAAAAAGTCTTGCCTTCACTCTGCGGTCCATCTCACTCCAAACCATCTTGACTTGTTTTAAGTCAGGTGACTGTGGAGGACAGGCCATCTGGCCCAGCACTCCATCACTCTGCTTCTTGGTTACATAGCCCTTACACAGCCTGGAGGTGTGTTTGGGGTCATTGTCCTGTTGAAAAATACCACAGCATCCTGCCACTGCAGGAGCCATGTTGGTTCACTGTGCTTTCAATTTTGAATAAATGCCCAACAGTGTCTCCAGCAAAGCACCCCCACACAATCACACCTCCATGGTGGGAACCATGCATGCAGAGATCATCCGTTCACCTGTTCCACATCACACAAAGACACAGTGGGTGGAATCAAAGATCTCAAATTTGGATTCATCAGACCAATGCACAGATTTCCACTGGTCTAATGTACATTTCTTGTGTTTTTTGGTCCAAACAAATCTCTTCTGCTTGTCGTTTTTCCTTAGTCGTGGTTTCTTAGCAGCTATTAGACCATAAAGGCCTGATTCGTGCAGTCTCCTCTGAGCAGTTGATGTAGAGATGTGTCTGCTACTGGAACTCTGTGTGGCATTTATCTGGGCTGGAAGTGAAAACCATCTTAGGGAACTACATCATGAAGCTCACTTAGAGAAGGCCCAGGGTTTGCAGTGCTGTTAACAAAGGGTGGCTACTTTCAAGAATATAAAATATAAGAAATATTTAGAGTTATTTTTTATTTGCGACATGATTCCATATATCTTTATTCATATATTTGATGTCTTAATTATGTATCTACAATGTAGAACGTAGTAAAAATAAAGAAAAAACAATAAATGAGAAGCTGCGTCCAAACCTTTGACTGGTAGTGTATGTAGACATAATTTAGGTTTAATTCACCCAAGGCTTCACTTTTCCCCTCTGACAAGGGTACTGTGCAAAAGTCTTTGGCCAGTGCTCATATTTTGATATTTGTTGCTTCCAAGCAGAAAGAATTTTTTTAGATTTTTTAAAGTGGTTTTCCAAAATCTTTTGAAGTTTTTCTTTGGACACCAGTTGCTTTTTCACTGATTTTCAGCCCAGCCATTGCAGTTGATATTTTCAGAGGGATGAAGGATTGAACTGGTGTTGTGTCTAACAGAATTTAGACATTTTTAATTTGTTTTTTAACTTGTTTCTTTAGGGACTTTGTTACTAGTGGAATGTCACAGAAACACAAAATTTGTTCTAATTTCTTCAGCTGAATCTATTAAAAATACCAGCGATAACATAGTCCGACAAGTATAAAATAGTATGTTGGCACCAACAAGGTGATTCACAAAGAGGTATTATATAAAACCTTGGCATATCTCAGCATGATGTGGAGTGTGTCATGAGAGCTCCATCTGGCCCTGTAGTTAATGTATTGTTAACTGAAGCCTCATCAGAAAATGGTGTCAGTGGCTGTCAAGATGCTTTCTCAGTTAAGTGAAACAAGGCTGAGGTATGCCAAATTACAGAAGAACTGGACCGAAAATCAGTGGTAACGGGTCTTATGGAGTAATGAAATCTGAAACTAAAATATATAGAGGAGGTCAGGAAAGACATGCAGCAGCAAGTGTCTACAGCCACCTGTAAAACACGGTGGAGGCTCTATCATTGATTGGGGTTTATTTCAGCCAGTGATGTTGGGGATCTTGTCAAAAATGATGAAATTATGAACACAAAAAGTACCATCTGAATTTGTTCCACCCTACAACATCATCTGAAGGCATCTGATTGACAAGTGCTTCATTTTTCAGCATGACAACGATCCATAACACACTGCCAATCCAGTAGAGGCATATCTGGATAGAAAAACGCACAATAAAACACCATCAGTCAACGATTGGCCCATCCAGAGCCCAGACCTTAACATTATTGAAGCAGTGGGGAAGAGAAAAAAAAGACAGCCAACAAATAAAGATGAGTTTTGACCTTCAAGACTAGTTAAAAGAATTACAAGAAAAGTTGCATAAGAGTGTTTGGGCTGTGTTGAAGAGCAGAGGTGGTCTTATTAAATATTGACTTAGAGGCACTTTAGAATTGTACAAACTCTTTTTTTTTTTGCTTTACATGAAATATTTACATGTATGTTTGGACTTTTCAATAAATCACTGAAATTTAAGGAAATGGCTCACAACTTTTGCGTAGTATTGTCCAATGGACAAATGCTGGTTAAAAACTCTGTTTCTGATGCTGTTGAACTGTTAGCCACTAATTTACAAAAAATAACCTGTGGATTGTGTGAGTACTCTACTTTATAGAAAATCCCAGATTAACATGGAAAATGATTTGAGTAGATCCAGAAATCTAAAATTCTAATTTAAACATCATGAATGCTTAAAGACCATTTTAGTTTTTAGTATTGATCATGTAAAGATCAATACCGCTCTAGGAAAAAGCTATGGAGTGCTAAGTATTTAACTTCATAGATTCTAGCATGTGAACCTTTTTAGTTCTTGGAGAAAGTCTAGCAGTGTGCCTTGACCCTTACTAGGTAGTGTCCAGATAAAGAAGTGGTCCTGTTCTTCTAAATGTTGCATGAAAGCAAAAGCTGCATGTGTGCAAAAATAAATTGTAACTCTTCCTTTAATTCTCAGATGAGATAGATTTTCAAAGGCCTTTACAAGAAAACTGATAACTTTGCAATAACTATAATTGTTTTTCAGGGAACGTAGCAGGACATCAAGTGATCAACTGATGAATTGATGAATCAAGCTTTTAAATACAGCAGATGTCTGTTCTGCTGCTTACTGATTCAGAGATATCCACGCATTTCACAGAAAGGCTTTGGCAGGAAGACATGCTCCAGTGTGTGTAAATGCTTCATGACCTTCTCTCTTGTCTCAGCGGGATCGTGCTGTGCAAATGGAAGACAGATTGATTAAGTTGACCTAAGTGTCAGTGGAAGGGAAGCGTCTATGTATCCTCCTTCGTGTGATGGCTCCATTGCAGAAATTAAGCCTGGCTGCAGAATAAAATGGAAAGTATGCAAGCCAGTACTCTATCCAATTTATCGAACTCGTGCACACACATTAATATCATTGATCTAAAGATTGTAATAGAGAGGGACAGATACAGAAGAAATCATGTGGTTATAGCGACCGTGACGTCACCCACGAGTTTACAAAGTGAGCGTCATAGTGTATTTATAGATGACTTAAAACCAGCAACTAAACCCAATAGGAATTTGTTATTGAGGTCAATAATCAAGAAAAGAGTGAGTAAATTTCTTCTATGAAGTCTATTTTTCAGTCAGAGGTGTCGCCCTCTGCTGGTCAGACAATGCAGGATTAAGGCAGTTCACTTTTGAGACTCAAAGCCTACATCTGCCAAAGTGATAAGGACATTGGGACATATTGTCCTGATCATAATCACTTTAATGACCCCCTGACATTTCATCTGGTTCTACCACGAGGTGACATTTATAGCCTAGAGTGAAATTTCTAAACAACTCTTCTGTCTAGCATTGTCTGTTCAAATGTTCAGTCTGTCTGGCACTTTGGTTTAGGACATTCCCATCAGCTTTAATCTAATTAGCAGATGTTAACATGCTGTGATAGTGGAGGCAGGCTAAACTATATCAGCTTAAAATCAGAATGTTGCCATTAGCCCCGAGTTACCAAGGTACAGCGGAAGTACTTGACTCTTAACTATTGAAGTTTCATCTCATTTTATGTACAGCTGAGAGCTCTGCTAATTAATTTACTTATATTAAGCGGTGAGTAAAAATCAAAGGGTAGTTATTTTTTACTTTTTTTTTCTCCAAAGTCCCCAAATCTGTTCAATTCAATGTTATATTTTACATAGTACCTATTTACAACAACAATCTCCTCAAGCAGCTTTATGTTGTAAAGCAAAGACCCTACAATAATAGGGAGAAAACTCCAACAATCGGATGACCCCTTATTAAGCAAGCACTTGGCGACAGCGGGAAGGAAAAACTCCCTTTTTACAGGAAGAAACCTCAATGCTCAGATGTGCAAATGCAAGAAATTCCTAACTAAGATTGACCGAAAATAAAAGCTTTAAACCTTATCTTAAAAGAGGGTGTCTGTCTACAGTTCAAACAAGGAGCTGGTTCTATTGAGGATGAGACTGAAAACTGAAGACTCTGCATCACATTCTACTTTTAAACACCCCGGAGTATTTTAATTTGATTCTAGATTTAAAAGGGAACCAATGAGGAGATGCTAATACGGGAAAAATATGTTCTCTCTTTCTGGTCCCTGTCAGTAATCTTGCTGCAGCATTTTGGATCAACTGAAGACTTTTCCGGGAACTTTTAGGACAACCTGATCCATGCATTTATTACCTAGAAGTAATAAATGCATGGACTAAGTTTTCAGCATTATTCTGAGATGGGATGTTTAGAGATATTGTGCAAATGCAAGAAAGAAATCCTAAATATTTGTTTAATATGCACATTGAAGGACATATCCTGGTCAAAAATGATTCCTCACAGTGTTACTGGAGGTCAAAGTAATGCCATCCAGAGCAACTATCAGGTTATGTATCTAAGGTTTTTAGAACTAACTACAATAACCACAGTTTTATCTGAATTTAGAAGCAGGAACTTTTCGCAATATAGCGTAGAACAGGTCCTAGCACAGAACCCTGTGGAACTCCATAATTAGCACAATTGTGAGAACAGGGCTATTTTACATCCTATTAGACGTAATAGACTAAACATTCAAACCACTTTAAATTGGATTTTGTAATAATTATGTTTGGATGTAATGTCTGTATTTACAGAATTTGATCAATCTGTAGCCCACACCCATTGGCAACTAATTTCAAGTGTACCTCTCCATAAAAACCAATTTTTCTTTACTTTGAGGCGGGAAAATATATCAGTACCCTCAAGCAAACACACTAAGACATGACCTATTCAGAAACTTCGCCAAGTAAACAGTAGATACACTCTGCGCAATATTATCATTTAGACTGTGTAAAAAATAGTCATTAAAATCTGTGATTATTTGCCTGGGAGAACAGACTGACACCAAAGCATAATGATATAATCATCCCAAGTATTCCCCTGTTCAGTCCCTTTTTTAAAGCACTGGTCCTGAAGTTTCTTATTGGTTTATTTACTGAGTGAATGGTCACAATTTCTTTTAATTTTTTCCATTAATCTTCAGCATTAAAGGCTTTCTAGGTGATACTTTTAATCTGTCTATATTATATTATGGCAATCCACCTCAGATGAGTGATCAAGGACACGCTGGAGAAAACGTGCGCATATATGCCTCATGCATTAGTATGCTAGGCAGAACATTTAAGCCATAAGAGCTCTTACAACAAATGTGTTCTTGAAAATCCTTAACAAGATAATCTCTCATATTTAAATGGAAACATAGTGATAATGATTTAATTATTACATTATGTTATATATGATGTAGAAAATCTCTCGAGAAATGGCCGCCTTGTCCCAAAACCTCTTTTTACTTTTGAAAAACAGCCATTTCCTGGAGGAGCAGTGTGTAGCCTGGGTTGACTGATGCCTCTGCATTTACCAGGATATGTGATTAGAGGGAGAGTTATGGCCAGTAGTTAAAGTCTCCTGCAGATACATTTATGGCTAACATATAATGACGGCACACCCGGATGAGCTCACAATAAATCCGTGACATGGAATTCTCCTGTCCTTGAGAATTCAGTTCTGATCCTCATTGGCCAAAAGCAGATGTAGCCTAAATCAAAATCTGGGTTCAAAACTAGCCCTGTTTAGATTTATCCATCCTTTTTTACCAGCATTTTAGCAGGTCATTTTTTGATTTGTGAGGTTGTGAAAAAAGCTCCATTAAACCTACAGTATTGTCCGTGACTACCATACAATACGATGTTTTCCAAAAAAAAAGGGTGAGAGAAGAAAAAATACAGATAAAAACTAGTTTGGTGAACACAGTGGGGAGTTTTTCTACTAGAGAGCAGGATTTTACACTCAGAAGTTTGTGGAAAACCAAAAACAGATACAAGTCAGAAATGTCCAGCCTATTACACCACCGACCAGAATCCAGGTGTACAGTGGAGGTAACAGTTATCGCTGAATTTGTAAGTTTACTCACAAAGAAACTAACAGTCTCAAAGGTTTACGATAGCTGAATATTAATGGAGAGAGACAGAAACTGATCGTCTACAACCTAGCAGGAATTCTGACTCTCACAGATTGGCCAGCAAGAAACTTGATGAGAAGGTGACAACTGTTGGTGAGATTATTCAGAAACAGAAGAAATATAAAATGACCTTCAGTCGCTCTCAGTCTGGCGAGCCCATAAGGCAAGATCTCGCCTCATGGGCTGAGGATGATCATGAAAGGTGGTGGTGGTGGTGGAACAACCCAAAACTACATGGGAAGAGCATCGGCGTAACTTTGTGCTGAACTCCGGGGCGGTCAAGATCTCTGTCTAAATAAATCTGGGTAAATTCCCAGATGATTAAACATGCAACTGTTTTGCTGGTAATACCTGAAACGAGTAAAGAAAATCAACAGAATATTTACGCAAGATAAATTATAATTTTATTTTGGGGGGGGGGGGGGGGGCTTATATTGGTTGGGTCTGATTATTGGCGGAGTCATAACCCCCCCTAACCCCCATGGAAATTACGCCCCTGGGGAAGAGCTTGATAATGATTTGAAGCCACTTGGGACCACAGAGACCAAGAACACCACTGGTAATACACAACACCATAATGTACTGAAATCTTGCAGTGCCCGCAAGGTTCCCCTGCAGAAGACGGCACATGGTGCTTGTATTGTGTTTTTTTGTTGTTGTTGTTCATTTTGTTGCAAATTACCAAACTTACAAATACAGCAGGGGATCAATTATTTCACCCACTGTGCTTGATGATGACGTGGCTGTAGCTCAGGAGGTACGAGGTCACATACTAATCGGAAGGTTGTTGGTTCGATCCCTGGCTGCTCTAGTATGCATGCCGAATATCCTTGAGCAACATACTAACCCTAAATTGCTCTCTAATGCATCCATCCATCAAATGTTAGAAAGCACTTACGTAAGGAAAAAACAAAAAAAACAGACAAAAGTGCCTGTGTGAATGGATGAAAGAGACAAGTTGCATAAAGCGCATTGAGTGCTCAGCTAGAGAGGACAACCATTTACCATGAGAACAGCCCGGCGACAGACAATCTTACCTGGTTTCATTTCACGAGAAAGAAAAAAAAAAAAACTCCTCGAAACATGCTAAAAACTTTCCATCATTTTTTCTAAGTCAAATTTTGGACTTCCTTTGTAAAGCACTTTACTGTAATTTTTCACAAAAATATGTTGAGTGCACTGGATTACAGAATGCCTGCAAGGTAGGAGAAATCTATTAAAAAGTCAAGAGACAGCAGCAATATTTGCAAAATGGTCATCTTTAATACACTCACGTTTCCACAGAGGATAAAAATGTGATCCCTAGTGTCTAGCAGTCATATATCATTGCTGCGTACTGGACTGCTTGCACACTACCTATACACATACGTGACATACATGAAAGACATTTAATCAACTGATCCCAAGGCACAAACATGCAACACAAGCCCTGCCTCTGATGGCACTCAGAATTGAATTGTTCCTTCAAGAATACAGTTCGCCATGCCAATGGTTACTTGGATGACCTGTATAAATACGCAGTCTGTATAGAAATCCTGCTGAGTCTTCTTCTTTGAATCTAAAACACTTTGAAGTGTCTAAGCAAAATACCGCCCAAAGGTCATGGTGTTTTTACCATCTTGCTTCCACCCATCAAATCCGTTCAGCTGTGTGCAGACAGACTGCAGGGCATGTGTGCTGTGGGTTTGTCCTGTGACTGACCCATGACTTAACTGGCTGTCACAGGGACTGCATGGCATGCCAGCAAGCAGCTGTGGCCTCGGTGCCTCAGTTAGGCCTGTGGCCCTCAGTCAAAGTGTCTCTCTGGGTGTGAGAGACATAATAGTGTCAGTGTTGGTGGTGCTAAAGAGCCCGTTTGTTGATGTTGAAGATTTTGACAGAGTGGTCGGCACTGGCGCTGGCGAGCTGGACCCAGGAGCTCTCCTCCTCGATTTCACTCTCTCCATCACCCTGTCCATCCTTCTTGCCATTCCCCCGACCTGCTCGGCCAGTCTTGGGCCTCCAGCGGAGCCGTTTTACTGCCAGAGTGTGGCTTTGTCTGTGAGAGGATGTGTGATGAAAGGAGACAACAGAATACTTGTCTGGATGACAAAACAAGCTTTCAGACAAAATCTACACAACTGACATCCCATCTATTTTACACTAAACCATAATTTTTCTGTTAAACACACAACACAAAAACTTTGTTTGGTATATTTTGCAACACCTGGGTTTGACCATCTTTTCCCTTCACAACTACCTTAATTGTTCTTGGCAAAGATTCAGCAAGGTGTTTAAACAATCCTCAGAGGTCATATGAGTAATGTGGTCTCATTCTCATGTTTAAGAAACCAGTTTAAGATGATTTGAGCTTTGTGACATGGTGTGTTATCCTGCTGGAACCAGCCATCAGAAAATGGGTACACTGTGGTCATAAAGGGATGGACTTGGTCTGCAACAATAGGCAGTTAAGTAGAAACAATGCTCAGTGGTTCCAGGGGCCGTAAATGTGGCAAGAAAGTACCTTTGATTTGTATTTATATTATTATAATACATATTAAAGTTCTTTTGTTATATGTTGTTCATTTTTACCTGCAGTAACCAATGAATTTTCCAACTTATATATCATCTTAAAATATG
Organism: Diplotaxodon limnothrissa; assembly: GCF_057381915.1. Lineage (NCBI taxonomy): Eukaryota > Metazoa > Chordata > Actinopteri > Cichliformes > Cichlidae > Diplotaxodon > Diplotaxodon limnothrissa. The sequence continues at coordinate 19,967,675 of NC_140616.1, forward strand.
AAAAAAAAGGCGTATCTGAGGTGTGACTTCCTGATACAAAGACTGTGCAACCTATCTTGATCTTTACAGACTATAGTGGCATAGACCAGTGTGAGATAAAACATCGACAGAACCAAAATTAAGGTACCGGTTGATGCCATCTGCATCTCCTCTTCAAAAGGAAGCAGACATAATCTCCATCACGCTTATCTAATTTTTTATTATTATTATTATTTAAATGGTAAATGACAGAAAGCTTCTGGTTCTCAACAGCAATCAGAGTGAAGACCCACAACTGACACTGTGATGAACCTCAGATCGACTGCATGTGTGCAGTAAGGATACGAGGTGTCTGTTTCTCCGCAGCAGCTCCAGTCGTCTCCTGCAGGCTCGCTGCCAGGGCTCCACCTGTACAGCCGGATCCTGCCACACTCCAGGCCAACTGCAAGCAGGTAGCTGCGGAAAGTAGGAAGGAAACACAACAAAATCGAACTTCAGAGCAGACCTCGTTTTCCTTTGCTCTGACCTAGATGTCTTGAACCAGTACTGTCACTCTTCGCTACAAGAGTTAGACATTTTTACCACATTTAATTCCATTTCAGCACAGTATGAGTGAACCTCCGGGGTCTTTAGATGAGAACATGAAGCAGTTTAGTGTCAGCCACAGTCATGTCATGTGTTTAAATTAATTGGATATAATGTTTCTTTATGTGAGGTTAACAGCTTCTAAACCAATTAAACAATCAGCTAACTGATGAGCAGTTTAAGGGAGAAGAAAATAGTTCAAAACTGCAGCTTCAAATTAATGAAACAAACTTCCAAAGTACTGAAGACAGATATAAGACCTGGCCAGTCGATATGATGGTAGTTGGATGTCATGTAACACAAACCTGTCATTAGAGCAGAGTACAGGGCAGAACGCTATAGCAGTAGCAGAATCGCCCACATCTAAGATGGAAGAGCACGGTTTAATCTCAGGAGGCAGCACAGGGTCTCCAGAGTCCAAACTACATGGGCCCCATACTATCACCTGGACACACACACACACTTTGTTTAGAAAAAAATGCTACAACTCAAGGGTGCAACCAGGTGGTATTATTGTCAACGCATAATGTGACGCAACATTTAAAAATTACCTTCTTGTCTCGACTTGATGTTACAAAGAATTTGCCGTCAGGGCTCCAGTCACATGACCAGATGATTCGGCTGTGTATGGCTGTGTCCTTCTCTGTGTGCGCATACAGCGAGAACAGGGGCTCTATATGGAAACGGGAACAAAGAGCAAGAGAGATCATACAAACAACTGCATTCAAACGATGGTATGAGTGCCGGCACTACATGTATTGTGTCACATTTCATCTCCACAACAACACTTTTCCAACAGAGGATGAGCTGGTAGCAAAACTTTGTGTTATGATTACTGCAGCATGACATCAGCACGTTTAGATCCCTGCCTCACAGCTCAATAGCAACAAAGACTCTCCCGAGCGACAAATAAACAACCGAACAAGACAGAGAACCTCATTCCAGCCCTCCATTTCACTCAGTTTTGGTTTATGACCTGCTGCTGTTTATTTCCCTAGCCTAAGTCATTTCAGCCTCCAGATTGGTTTCCCTAGAGAGCTTGTTTGTATGCTGCTGGCAGCTGCCTGCCTGCATGTCTGCAGTAGTCCTGCTCTCCACTGGCTCTCTCTCACACACGCACACACGCACACACACACATAGCATAATTATTGTAAAACATCAGCACTGCCACAAAAGTCCGAGTTAACCAAAGTGTTGAGGTTTGTGTTCAAAGGATTCTCCTTCTCCCTCCTTCACAATCTTTCATTAACACGACTGGCTGTTGAGCTATATCACATCACACACAGATGGGGACTGGAGACACAGACTATAGAGAAAGTGTCCATTTTGATAAAACACACAAAACGTATCAAGAAGACTAAAAGGTAGAACATATAAAAGCCCACTCAGGTTTAAAAAAAACAAAAAGGAGGAGGAGAGAGAAGGTGACAATGTCTCCAAGGCCAAGACAAAATAAGGCGGTGGAGGGAAACGCTCAGGCAAAACAGGTAGGGGCCAGAAGATGTGTGAATAGAATAGAGGTAGTCATTTGTTTGATCAGCTCTGACTTCATTTAACCTTCCCTAGTCTGAAGGTAGGAGACTGTGCGTGTCCTCGTGCGTGCTCCTCACAATCACCTTGAGTGATTCAGCAGTCAACCAGAACAGACGGGGAGCCCCCCGCCCCTGGAAAAAGCAAAAAAACAAAAAACCCTGTAATCCCTTGCCATTTCTCTTAAGAGAAACCAAAGACCAACACACACACACACACACACACACACACACACACACACACACACACACACCCATTCAGCTATCTTAGTGAGGACCTTCATTGACATAATGGTTTTCCTAGCCCCTTACCCTAACCATTAAAAATGAATGCCTAACCCTAAACCTAACCAAAACCTAATTGTAACCCTGACACTAAAACCACATTTTGAGCCTCAAAAAGGCCTTTAAACCTGTGAAGACCGGTTAGTGTGTCCTCACAAGTGACTGTTGGTTCTCACAAGTATAGTAGAATGCAGATTTCGGTCCTCACAAAGATAGCTAGACAGGAACACACACACACACACACACACCACCCTGCCTCTGCGTAGCCCACCATTCAGGCGAACAGAGGAGTGCGGGACGCCTCTGTCAGTGCCCATTAACACCATCCGGAGAAGCCAAGAGAAACATAAGATGCTTTACCAGGTGCAGGAGGAGGTAATCCTTAGGGCTTAAATGTCGTTTTCTGTTCACCTTAAATGCAGGATTGAGTTATTTGTAGAGTCTGTGTGCTGAGGTTCTCTCATATAAACATCCTCTCCAAGAACACACTCCTGTTGACAACAGCAACAGCTCTACACAGAACTTAGGCCAACAGAAATCCAATATCTGAGCTAGTTTTTTCTTTCTCTTTTAAATAAAATGTTTGATTGTTTTCAAATGTATTGTTTCTCAAGGTTGATTATCTGGTTGATTATCTGGATCTATATTCACAATGTTTCAGATGTTTGAGAATTAGATTTGGGAGATGTTTTCTACCTACTTAGAGTGAAAGTATAAAATTAAGAGCACCTCTCACAGTATCACACCATTAGTAAACACATATATGTAGGGGAGGTGTGGGAAGCCAGATCGGGCTCTCCTCTTTGCTCTCTCCCATCTCGTCCCTTTTGTCTCACTTCTCTCTATCACCTTTTCTATCCCTTTGAACAAGTGAGGCTCCATAAATGCTAAAGAGGTAAGTATTATTTCTCAGTTGCAGTGAATAGATAGGAGCAATTAAACTGTAGAAAACTAAACAGAAGAAAGAACAAGAGAAATAACAATTTAACATAAACCAGTGACACACTCAACCCTGATCAACCCCGGCAGGGCCTCCTTGGATGAGGGTGTCTAATGATAATGGCCGAAACACCCGATGAATCCAAGGTCCACTACTGACGATGTGTCCCAAATCTTAATACGATAACCTAGATCAGATCTCTACTTACTCTGAATTCAGAAGTATTATGAGGACATGGTCGGTAGTAACAATGGTCATAAAAAGTATAAAAACATGTCAATACCTCGGCATGTCAGAGCACTGACTGTATTGCTGATGTTACTGATGGTGACAGGAAGGCTCTAACATTTGGAGGATGTGGTCAACCAGTAAGACCACGCCCCCATGATCATAACCTATCAGTTGATTATCATCATCTAAGAGGATACAAGTCGTATGGAAAATCTGTAGCAAAGCGATATCACTTCATACATGAAACATGTATCAACACCAAAAATCTCATGCTAATGACTTTGCCATATTAATATTGCTCAGTACACTAGGAGCGAGAACTTGTAATTGTAAGTAGTGTGCATGAAGCATATGCTGTGAAAATGGAGAAATGTTTGCAAAACAACAAAGCACAGCTTGGGTGAAGATCCATTAGGTGATCACTGTGTGCAATTTTGATTAAATTCTGACCAATCCTCCAGTGCAATCTATTACAATTTGGCTTTTATCCACCAATGTCTTCAAATTCAACTATGATTTATGGTTGAAAATTCAGAAAAAGTTTTATAACTTATGTTAAACCTATGTTTTTGACAAGTGAGATGTGTAATGTCATAATATAGAAAGAACCCTATAAAGATTTTAAATATGCTACATTTGAACTCTGACCTCTTCTTCAAGGCCAATAGAGTCATCTAAAGGTCAAAGTGATAACACTATATAGTTATTTTAAAAAACCTTTCTTTCTATCAGTTTATATTTAAAGCATACAGGCTTAATCCGTGGCCTCTTCTTCAAGGTCAAATAAGGCCATAAAATGTCTCACTTTTACATTTTACATCTGTCTTTCTTTCAAGTTGACTCCAAAATGCATTATATGTTTCAAGAAAGTATTGTTAAGAGAAAGTAAATAAGCTGCCTAGTTAGTTAGAAATATATTGTGGTACATTTCTAGATACTAGATAGTAGATGTAGTAGACAAATATAGTAAGCTCAATTTATTTATGTCCAGTTATTTACAAATCATTGCCTATTACGTAGTATTACCTACTCCTTCATGATGTTCGTACAATTAGAGTATCTGTCATGCTACCTTTATCTGATTTTAATTCCACAGTTTTTAAAGTATGTCTAAAAAGAGCAAAGAAAACAAAACAAAATGAATATACAGAAAACACAACAATGTTGCCTTAAAAGTAAATGCTGCCCAGAAAGCGAGCTGCCTTAGCCGAGGTTTGTACTCTGTGACTGCCGGGTGAACAGACAGATGATGATCTTTCAGCTGGATGAGCTAAAAACTCTGTAATGTCGGGATTACAGCTTCATACCACTTCTGGCAGAGCTCCTTTTTATCATCAGTGAATATTTATCACCCTTTATCACTCTGCTCGTGTGTCTGGAGACTCTGACTGAATAAATCTGGGACCAAACAGATACCTTATGCCAGATGTGACTGGTTAGAATCTAAGTTGTACTGATTATGTAATAAAATGAAATCAACAAATTTATTTATTTAATAGATCATAAAAAGGCAAAAAAAAAAAAAACCATTAAAAAGACAAGCAAAGTGAGACTGTTTTATTGGATGGTTGTTCCATGGCATCGTTTAAGATTTGAGTCCAGAGACGATTTCTCACTCAGAAAGCTCTCACCCAATGTGAATCCTGACAGTGTTGACCTTAGAGAGACAAATCTATTTCTCTGACCATGTCAAAACCACTGAGTTAAGTCACAAAGGAGGGTAAAGGTCAAAAGAAATTGACAAAATGACTGAGAGAGCGCTAAAACTGAGACTTTTCAGCTGATATTTGCTGGGTTAAATTGGGCCAATTTCATCTGTAGCTGACCGCAGCATGACTACTCTTCAAGGTAATTGGGGGATATTTAACCTCATTATCTCCACTTTCAGCAGTGTATACACTCTTAAATTTGCTCTTAATAGTTTAATATTTAATAGTTTTCAGTGAGTCACCATCAGTGAGTGATGGTTGGCAAATCCTGTCTAATGACAGGATTTGCCAACCATCACATTTTTAGTGCAAGACACCAGCTCTCAAAGTGCGTAAACAAATCTCACACCTACCGCAAGGAAGCATCAAAGTATCCTCTTTATGGGTTAAACTGGCTTTTTGCACACAGCACACAATCTGAAGATCACACTTTTTAAACATTTTAGCACCTACACTGACCCACAAACACCACTGGAAGTGGGAAAGAGTTTTTGTGGCTTTAGCTGAAGTTGGCAAACACACAGAGGCCTCTTTATATTCACAAACCGTTCATGTACCTTCAGTGTTTTCTCATTTACTTCTCTACAATTTCACAGATCAGAGCCCCACAGAGCGCTACCCCCAATATCACAAATCCCAGTTTAACACGAAACTATAAATATCATTGTGGTTTGTCTTTATCAGCGCATGCAAAGGCTACTGCATCGTGCTTTATGTCTGTATTTATTCAAAGTGTTACTTCAGAATTTTCTTTTCAAGCTTCATCCCAGAGAGCATAGATTTGATGAGATCTCTGCAATCCACCGCAGAGGATTTGATGTATTCTGCATGGTAATTACCCATTTGAAAGCCTGTTTCAAATCACTGCTCTACCTACAAATGTGGAATTATAAGCCTTGAAGGAGGGAAGTAAGCACCAATCATTTTGGTCAGTCTGGTCAGTTTCAAATCTTTCCTATATTAAATCCATTTTGGACTCGATTCATTCAGTGCATCACTTGTTTGGCTCTTCATAGTATTAATGAGGGGAGTCCTTCCAATAAGGCCAGCTTGACTCGAAATTCAATTTGGAGGAAATCTGCTCTGTGGATTTACCTTATTTTAATTATTTGGAATTAGGGGAGCAATTCCATGTGCCAGAAGGGCTCCGGCATTGTCGTTTTTTCTTAATATTCACTCAAGCACATTTTTTAATTAAACTGAATTTATTTACAAAGCATTATGAGGAACTAACGTCTCATCCTGAGTCACGCTGCATTTGAAAATCTAATCCTGAAGACCAAACACTAATAACCCTGTAAAACAGACTTCCTTATTAGTCTGTGTTGTCCTCATTTCTCACCTGGACTTTCAGGTGTGGGGAGATTCCTTCTCCATAAAGACCAAGTGCGATCTCGGGAAACAGCCAACAGGAGCTGTGCATCAGGTGAAAAGGCCATTTGGGTAACCGTGAGGGTGTGACATGGAAGAACCTGCAGCTGACGCCATGTGGTTGTACTCCACAGCAGCACTGCTGCATGCTCAGCTTTGGATGCCTGGAAAGATAGTAAGGGGTCAGTTCATTGTCAGACATAAAACACACAATGCTTTATAAAAGCACCTGTGTCTACTTTATAAGCTACTTCCACAGTTGAAGTGTTCCACAATGAAACAAGATTATTTCACAAAAAACAAAAACTACCACGATCAAAACAATTAGCACCCCTGATGCTAACAGTCAGTTCTGTATCATTTTCTCAAGCTCCTCCAGATTTGATGGTCTTCTGGCATGGACTTTGGTCTTCGGTGCACCTTACAGGTTTTCAGTGGAATTCAAGTTGGGGCTTCTTGCAGGCCACTCAGTAACATTTACTTTGGTCTTATGGAGGTAGTTCTTCACCAGGAGCGACGTATGTTTTAGGTGGTTGTTGTGTTAAAAGACAAAGAGACAACCCAGACCCAGTTTTGCTGCCAACTACTTGAGGTTGTCTTTCAAAATCTTTACATATTATAGCATCCCCATAATACATCCACCTCCGTGTTTCACTGTGAGGACGGGGGTTTGGGTTGTACACCTTTCTCTTCTTCTTTCAAACATAAACAGTGCCTCTGTGGCCAAAGAGCTCTCGTTTCCAGTACGCATAAACTTTCTGCAGGTCGTTCTTTCTTACTTTAGTCTAGATTCAAGCTGTCTCATCTGCAGAAGTTTCCTTGGTATGCAACCTCACACTTCATTCCAGTGCAGGGATCTAGTGGTTGTCTTCTTTGAGACCACAGTTCCTGACCTGGCTAAGTCATTCAATGATATCTTAGCAGTTGTTCTGGTGTCTTTAGACTCACACTTGTTTTCTTTCCAGAGTCTTTCAAACCTTTTGCTTCCTACCCTCTGCCAAATTTGTTCTGTACTGTGTGGTACTCTGTGATGATACTTCTCACTCCAGATCTTAACACTTGGAAATGCTGTGATAACTTTGCATATCCATCTCTGCTTTGTGAGCATCAACAAATCTTTTTATCAAATCTAAACTGATTGATTTTGTTTTGGGCATGATGCTTTCTCAAGTAACTGATCAAACTCTCACTGAAGTTTTTATAGTGTGTAAATTGGAAGATAACTCTCAGTTTGAACTTGATTTTTAGAAGCTTTGAGCATTACAAAGTTAAAGTACACCATTGCACAGCAGTGGTTTCTGCTTTGACTCAAAGAGGTCCGTTTTTCAGGGGGTCTAATAATATAGACCCTGATAATCTCGTTTTTTTTCCTGAAATAATTCTGTTATTGTGTGCAAACAAAAATGATTTATGCTTTCTAAAGAAAACTTTTTTAAAAAAGTCTAGAAATACTATGTTGAAAATCCCACGGTCTGTTGAAAAGAAAAAAACACTGAACATTTTTGACAAAAACCTTCAATTTCACAGGGGCTTAATAATTCTGTCTGAGTCTGATGTTTTGCACAAAATATATCTTGAAGAGTAAAGGGATTCCATTTAATAAATACTGGATCAAAAATATACATTCACCCACATAGAAATAAATCTGGTGTTGCTGAAATTAAGAGAATATCTTAACGTAGTGCCTCTTAATGGTCTATGAAGTATCCGTGATTAACTACAGCTGGTAATTTATTTGTGCAAACATAAAGGGTTTCACAGCTCACACAGTAAAATGTTAACGTTCAAGGATCTCAGTGAGGATCCGAGAAAGAGGATCACAGATTTAGACAAGTTAGTAATGTCTCTTTCTGCATAATTCAAGATGATCTGTTCAAACAGCTGCACAAGATCTGAAAACACCCTCAGTTATAAGGAAGTTGGTTTGGGTGGTCAGAAACAATCCAGACACCACAAAGGTACAGGCCTGCATAAACTGGAAGCTGCTGGACATTGCTGTCTACTCTCAAGTGAGTCTTACATGGCTACGTAAGGACAGGCTGCTGTCCAATAAAGAAGGACCTGGCTCGTAGCTAATGCTAATGCTTGTAGCTGACCACATGGACGAAGAAATAAAACCTCTGAAGGAAAGTGTTATGATCAGATGAGACCAAAATTAAGTTGTTTGGCTACAAGTATTGTCAGGTCAGCCTGGGATTTTAGAAAATATTGGGACCTAGAGGAAAATAAATCAACATACGGACTGGAAAGCAAACCAAGTAGAACCAATCTGCAGTCTGATTTGCCAAGCAGAGCGTTAAAAAGACCCACAAAGCAACAAGAGCAGCAGCAGTCCAGAAGTTTTGAGATATACGTGCACAGAGTGATGAAAATAAAAATTAACTGTATTTAAAGCACATTTGGGTCACTTTGTCACAAACTTTGTATACAGGAAATTATGGGCTTATGGTGAAGAGTGGTTAAAAAGAACGACATAATTCAGCCTTTTCTCTGAATAATTCAGATACATTTGAGTAAATAAAGTAAAAATGACGCACTACTGCTTGGTGTGCGCATAATTGGGGATTGGCTTTATTTACATTTATTGTAAGAAAATAGTCAAATGAAGTGGTAAAGGTTAGTTAGATGGTTCTGTCAGATGTGTACATTTATTAGCATATAGGTTTTTATTTTTACATCTGGTTTTTGCTTTGAAGGTTTTTCATCTAAAGATCTAATGACCCGATGATTAGTGTTGAACTAATTGAATCTATTAAAAAAGAAAATCAATTAAAATTTACATGGTTATTGAGGGGAATCTAATAAAACCCATTTGGGTAAATGAAAACAATCTCTTAAGCAACGAAAATGCACAAATTTACATAACTGGACAAATAAATCTAGTGAAGTAAAGGTATCATAGTGCTGGGCAATAGAATCTGTGGGACTGGCATACGTGGTTGTAGTAATTAAGGCAAACTACCTCAGAAATCTTCAACATAACTTCAAACCATCAGCCTGACAGCTGAAGCTTGAACACAGTGGGTGCTTCAAAAGGTCACTGAGCCCAAACACACATTAAATGTGGTTGTGGAATAAGTAAAACAGCCAAAGTCCTGTCCTCAAGTCCTGTCCTCAAACTTATTTAAAAGTGTGTGGACTGTGCTTACAGCCATGTGAAAGTCAAAGTATACCTCGATGCTTCCAAAGGAATTAAGAGGGTAAGCAGCAGCCAGATGTTGCTGATCAAATGCATGCGATTAATTGATCATCAGCAGGTGTGAGTCTTGGCAGTTTGCTGGTCTGGAGCATTTGGGTATGTGTGAACACAATTCCACCAGTGGATGTCCCAAGGTCAAACCACACAATGCTCAGAGAAATTATATTTAAAACAAACAAACAAAAACACTTTAGAGCTATATCTCAGACTCTACAGACCTCAGTTGCCATGTTATGACAGCACAGTTAGAAGAAGACTGAGGCTGCCTCTTCTCTCTAAAAAGAACAAGGCGACGTCACACAGAAAACGATTATTTCGAGTTATTGCTGTTAAGGTGGTTCTACAAGCTACTGAATGATGGTTGTACTTGGTTTTTCACAGGACTCTGTGAAACTGTGCTTATAAGAGTATTCAAATATTAAACTGGAAATATATTAAGTGTCTTCCATGTATAATTGTGATTCTGTATGTATTGGGGCGGCAATCTTTTTATTCCTAACTGTGGGTTTTGCCCAATCATTGAGCCCCATAAAAGGTCAAAGAAAGCATTGAAAGCCTGATATTGCCTTGGCAATCATTTGTATGATGACTGTAATTAAACTTTCGACTGCAATTGCAGGGCTGACTGTGACATGCAGTCCGGCCTGGAGCTTATCAAACTGACCTTGCATGCAGATGCCACCACTGTTCTGCTGCTGTCAGACGCAAGACAGAACATCTCAAAGCCGTGCCCGTACCTGTGGACAGGGGACAATCATACAGAGGTTAACCATGAACAGCCACTCTGACTGTGCAGAAGGACAGATATATGTTACAGACAGACAGGGAAGGGATGCATGGTGAGGCAGAACAGAGGAAGAGCTCCCAGTGTGACAGTAAATTAAATATTCTTTTATTCCAGAGTGTCACTCCAACAAGCTTCCAGGCTCGAGCCGTCGCCACTTGCTGACAGGTAAATAATTAGAGTGTGAAATTAAAATACTGATCTGTGATGACTAGTCCTTCTCCTGCTGACACAGATGAACAATGATGATGCTCTAGCTAATCACTCACGGCCTAATTGCTTTTAGCTTGCCATCACCTGGTTGTTTTAAAATGCCAACAAGCTCAAACTGCAGTCTGCAACTCAGTGGAAAGAATTTCCAGCCTCTACCAGCCAGCTTTCAAACACTGCAGCAATTTGGCCACAACAGGGAGAGGATTATTTATGCCACAAAAAATAATTTAGTCACTTACTCATTTTAATGTTTCTATTCTGCACTAAATGATTCAAGGGATGAAGCCAAATGAAGGTAGAAAAATGCTTTTCAACACACACAGTGTTCGCACCTCAAATAAATGGCCGTGTCGTCTGTCATGTTTATGGTGGAATGACCGGTAAATGGATTTAACAATATATTCAATTCAATATATTGGCAATATATTCAATCTGGAGAAGTGGCTCATGGGAAGCCGAGTAGCTGGATTCTGACTGATGAATATGCCGCTGGAGTTGTGGGTGCAGAGGTGAGGGGGTAACAAAGAAGTCTATGTAGGGAAATCTATTATTTTCAGATAGAGTAGAAACTTTTCAATAGAAGACACAAGGAAACACTGATGTCTTTATAGACACAAATATATCAATAAGTATGTCAGCATTTCACTTACAGCAGGTAACAGAAAATACATGTAAGATTTAGATACTCACAGTTTCTGGACCTCAGGCCAAAGTGTGTTCTGGAGAAGATGATCCTCTGGTGGTGGCTCTGCGCACACACACACACACACACACACACACACACACACACACACACACACACACACACACACACACACACACAATACAAATAGTTTGCTGTTATTTGTAATGCCCTGAAATCTTAGTTGTTCAAAAATAATCAACAATCAGCTGAATAAACAAGGAATGACTGTTATAATGTGAATTTAAATGTGTATCTGGAATCCACACAAATTAAAGAGCAAAGAAAGACCTTAAAGGATTATAAGGGGGTTTAGTAAAGCCCTTTCAGAAACAACATCACTAGTATTTGCGGAACATAATGTACCACACTCAGTAGCTACACTGGGACACAGCTACGTGTTAATAGCTGCTTTGATAGTTACAGGCATGTAAACACACACGCTCCAGAGTTTAGTAGACTGAATAAGACGATTACGAGACTGTAGATTACAAACTGTGACTAAGCACACATCATCATTTGCTTTCAGATCCTGATCGATCCCGTCTCCAAGTCAGGGATAATTTCTGAAGGTATTTAAACAGCTTCCAGATGTGGTGTGAATAAATGAGTGGCAATGTTTTTTGATTCTGTTGATGTCCGATGCTGCAGATATGTAAGAAACACAAAGACTTTTAAACTGCAGAAATCAGAATAACAAGTTGGTTATTCAGTTTGTTAACACTTCACCAGAAAGTTTGTTGAGCATAAGAAAAAAAATCTGATCCTAAGATTTTATACTATTTGCAGAAAATAAAATTATAATATATTTTTTAGAATTCAAAGGAGTTCTTTGGGGGAGAGGGAGACTGGAAACAGGTGTCTCCTGCTCTTGCCAAATTTTGTTTTCTTAACTTGTGAACAGGCTGCACTTTCAGACATTAGGTAGGCACACTCAAATGCTCTCAGAAAATTGGAATTTAGACTAAAACTAAGCTTTAGTCTAAATTCAACCTAGACTCAAGCTGTTTATTAGCGTACAGATAGTGTGCAAACAGGGCAGGATACTGAAAGATGTTTAAATACTTAAGAATATTTAGAATAATTAGAAAAGTGCAGATTGTGTATTGTACCTGTGCATTAAAAAGTAGACATGTAACGTCCAATAAGTTAGTGTATATACAAGCTGAGAAAAGTAATGCGCAGTTATAACAGTAGAAGTTGCTACAGCGCTGATGTAAACATCTATGTTTGTTGGGAGCAGTTCTGATTGTACAGTCTGACAGCTGCAGGGAGGAAGGACATGCATCGAGGATGCAGCAGTCTCGCACTGAAGGAGCTCTGGTGCACATTAGGTTAGGGTGTAGTGTTTCAGAAGGGTTTGTGGTTAGGCTGTAACTATGACAGAAGTGTGTGACTATCCCCTTTCAAAAAGGTTTATGATACAGACTGAGAAGGAGAAACACTAAGAACATGATAATCAGCTCAAGACAATGTCTCACATTCGCATGTTTACATTTAATTGCATGAAATCCTGAGAAATAAAACCCATCACCCTAAAAGCAACACATTATTTTGCAATAACAACCTGTTTCTTTCTACTGTGTGTTTCTTAACATTTGCTGGTGTTCATGGGGGATTAAATGATGCCCAACTCTTTCCCTCACATCACCGGATCTGCACAAGTTCAGTTTCCCTTTCTGAGGCATGTAGTCGATAGCTGCACTTTTTGCGTTTTTGCTATCGGACATGGGCTCCCCTTTTAGCCTGATTATTCATTTCTCTCCTTGCCCGCAGAACCCAATCAAACAAGTAAAAATGCATTGTTAACAGCGGTCTCCACACTTGGTTGCTCCCGACATAGCCCGGGGTCATCAATACTTAAACTTTGCAATCACATAAACCCGCTTTCTAATTAGCATTGCAGATTAAGGAGTGGCTTCAATCATGCTGATGACAGCCCTTGACACCCTCTAGCCCAGGGGTTTTAAAAGGCTGCACTACTTTCTTTTCATTTGACTCTCGTTCAATTCCCATTTGCCTGTTTCCTACAATTACCTTCTCTTTTGTTCCCCTAGTTTTCCTTTTCCTCGGTGACCGTTTTAAACCTTCTCTGTTTTTAAATGATCAGTTTTCAAACTTTTTTTCTGGCTCCTGTCTTTATTAATTTATTTTCTTGTTGCTTCTGCTTGCATTACTGGCTCCAGACCGCTCTTCTTTTTCCAAACTTTCTCCTGCTGTGATACCATCAGCCTTCAGCAGCCCACCTCCCCAAGAGAAAACACAGTGGACTCTATAAATAAAGCTCTAACTAACTGCATATCATCGGCTCTTATAAGAGCAACCAGCAATAGGCATATCTCTCAAACTCTTAAATGACGAGTATGACTCAGGCTTTTAGACTCGAGAGGGAAACAGGGATGCCCTTTTGGCTTCAAAATTATTTATCAGAGAGGTTTACCACATTTTAAGTGAGACTAGGTCATCTGTAAAAATACTTGAAAGTGTAGATCATGCAGCAGTACCTGTCAGGTTGAGTGGGTGGAAGTAAGACTCCTGGTATTGGTCAGATACCCTGTTGAACTGCTCCCCCTCTTCTTTGTTTTTCGGCACAAGGTCACCTGGAAATTGAAATTATACTGTTACATTATGCAAAAGCGATGAACAAACCCGCATATGAATAAGCTTTCTCAAACTACAGAGTGAAGCGAAATTGATTTTTGATGGAAATCATCAAACAAAACTGCGGTGTAATTTTTTTATTTTACCCTGAAATACAGCCTTGTTGGACAGCCCGAGGGCAGGTGTGCTGGCTCCTTCTGGGAGGTCGGCAGAGTCCTGACATAGTTGAAACAAACGCAGAAGGTATATTCATGTGTTAGAGACTGCAAAGGCTTTTTAAGGGGACTGAACAGTCCATTAAGTACTTTTCAGAGAATAAAGCTTTCGTAAGATTTAATTCCAAACATTTCCACCAATGGGAATAATATACCTTCAGAATAAAATCAAATATTCTTTAGATACACATTTAGCTGAACACTTACACAGGATGTTAACAGAGTTTCTTTTGAAGTCCCAGATATATTAGCAAAGTTCTCCACAAAGTTACGAGGTGCTTGAAATACTCTCAGGACCTTCTCATCAGCTCCAGACACAAACTGAAACCTCCCGATCATGGCCAGACACTGCATGTCGTATCCATGGATCTGCGGCCGAGAGATTTCATGCCACGTGACCTGCAGTGATGACAGCCACAAAAACATATGCTGAACACGTGGCTCTGTTCATTTGGTCGCGTTGGGCAGTGCCTCCCTTTTCGATAGATCTCTGATGTTTGGGGATTTATTTTCTTGGCCCAAAACCCAGGCCTTTGAAACGACGCCAAATACACCATTGATTCTCTCGTGCAAGTGAAACATTTCCAGCTTAAGATTCAAAGTGTTCTCACAGGGGACGATGGAAGCCTCCATTGTGATAACTAGATTTCATTTGGCACTAGAATCAGGTGGTATTGTGGCAATAATCCAAACTGGCATCTTGAATAATGTAGTGGAAGCAGGAAGCGTGACTACAAATGTTTCTACCCCAACTGAATGCTAAACTGGTATGTCTTGCCCTGCTTCTAAAATGCTAGGTGGATGACTATATTGGCAATTTAGAAGTGTAATCTTTTACTTTAATATATTACCCCACTGCAATATTGGTTTCAGTCCCAGCTGAGTCATCTTAGAATATATATAGTGTTGAAACTAAATTAGATATAGCCTAAAGACATTTTAAAAAAATGGAAAGAATAATACACTAGAACCTGCATATATATTTTGGCGTAGGCAAACGGCCTACGCCAAAAAAGAACAACACGCTAAGTAGCAACTGTTAGGACGAGCCAAGACGAAGCAAATCATTTGAATGGCAACGATATTCATTAAATACAAGTGCATGAAATATGATTGATATATTAAATGATGAAAAAAAATAAATGCAGTGCGGCCACAAGTAGTCGTTTTTTAACTAAAATTCTAAATCTTAATTAAATCTGAATTTACTGTAAGGAATATGAACTTTTGATGGGTATGTTTTCTATTATCAGTGTATCCCAAGCATTCATCATATAGAGCGAGCAAAGTATAATTAAACTGTGAAATATTACTGTACTGTTAATAACTGGGCACCTATTTCTTTAATCTTGCCACTGAATGAGGATACACGTAGAAATCAGAACGGTTTTATTTCATGACAATGTGAGATTTAACATGTATCCAAATCACTAGACAAAGATTACCATTTGGCAATTTTATTTAATTCTAAAGTCACACAGTCATGGTCAGCAACTCCTGTTAACATCTAATCGCTGCCAGATACTGGATGAAATCATTCCTGTGATTACTTTGATGGCAAGCAGACTGCTGCAGTTGCCCCTTGTTTGCATGGAAGACTCTGGCTTGCGCACACTTGCCATTTTTTCTCTGAGCTGGAGTGAAACTTGAAAAAGTGTGCAGAGTACACACATTCCCCATAGCATTCCTGTATAAAGTACCATTCCCTGAAATGTAAGACCTCCCACTGGTCTCTAGGCCTGTGTGACTGGGGCCTGAGAAGTAGTAAGTCATTAATCATGTGGTTCAACACAAGTTAAGAACCTTGGGATAATCTTTAACACAAATTTGACATCTGAGAGACAAAAAAAATACTGTGGATGTTGTGCATGTTTTGTTACATCTAAACTGGACTGCTGTGATACACTGGAGTTAGTCAATCATCTTTTACCCCTTTTCAATGAGTCCAAAAATAAAAAACCAAGAACCAAGAGAGCCTTGCACTGCCTCCTTGTGCATTACAGAGTTAAAAAGTGGTGCTGTTTCTGTTTAAAGCCTTATATGGTCTTGTACCGGCAAATGTGGTAGATATGCCGGTACAAGACCAAAACACCTCAGACAAGTATCAGCTGACCATTTTTAAATCTAAGTAGAAGACATAACTTTTCGGTCAAGCTTTCAGAAACGAATGATTTCTGGAACTGAGATTGAAGGATTGGCTGCTGTTGGATTATTTCAGGGAAACACTGAATGTGTGCATGTTCGACACGGCACGGATTGTAGGGTTTATGCTAAACGAAGCTTGAATTTTTGTTGAGCAGCGAGAAAAAAAGAAATAACTAATATACCTCAAACACATTTTCATGGTATCATATCTCTAAAGCCATATAGTGAGACGGAAAGGTCACTGTAACTGCTGTTGTTATGATTCAATGCTGCTAATTTTGCATCTGTTTTTACCTTTTTGCTCTCTTGTGTCCTCCATGGAGTAAATAGCCTGGTGGTCTGGTCAGAGCCCACACTGAGGATGAACTCACCCTCAGGATCCCAGCTCAGGTCCTGAACTGCATTAAAGTGACCTGATATCACAACTCCAGGTCTCCACTCTCCCTGGAAGAAAGGATCCTAACTGCTCAGCTGGTTTTAGACATTAACAGCTATATCAGTGGTACATGTTCCTGTCTCAGAGGCAAATTTATTTTAAAACACAACCTCAGGTTTGTGTTGAACTGTAAATGTAAGTTCCAACTGGGTATAAATGTAAACCCAGTTGTCTCAGAATTAAATCATTGGGCCTTGAGACATTTATTCAATTTCAGGGACAAGCAACAAAGACAAATGCTAAGCCAGTCATACTGAGTGGCAGGCAGGAAACCTGGTGTGACTAATTACACTCAAATACACTCTCACAGTGAAGCCGAGGGGAAATGCACAAACAGTGAATCTTATTTCAAATTGAACTGCCACTCTGCTTCAACATAAAAACGATGTATACTTCTTCTGGAAATAATGGGGGAAAAAAACGTTAAGATGCAACTAAGTAAAGGACATTGACTTGAAAGTTTGAGTATAATCACCACATCTATGGCTCTCACCTCTTTGTCTAGGTCCTTGCACCAGAGATGTAGTGCACCGTGAAAAGCATGAGCTAGAATCATGGAGCCGTCTGCACTCATCTGGCAGCCGTAGAAGCCTAAAGTTTTACCACCAACCTCCCCAACACGCACCTGGCGGGAAAGGAAAAAAAATAACTGAGGGCAAACTTATTGGGATGCATTATTTTAAAAAAAAACTTTGCGAGGAACCTAGAAGTAATGCTAAAACTAGCTTCTTTTTATCTCAGTCTACTCACAAAAGTGAAGCCACTCCTCTGTTTCGACTCGACTACTGTAATAAGCTTTATTCATGTGTCAGTGTGTCACTGCTTAGCCGACTGCAGCTGCTCCAAAGCACTGCTGCGTGGTTATCAACTGGCACGTGCAATTGAGACCCCACATATCTCCCACATTATCTCAGTGTCCCTATACTGGTTGCCTGTGAGTTCAAAATAAAAGTCAAGATTTTATTATTCGCTTTTAAGGCATTATATGGGTTGGGGCCTTCTTGGCTCTCTGATCTTTCAACATATCACAGAGGTCTGCAAATGCTCCTATCTGTACAGAGGTCCAGATTAAAGCATGGAGGAGATCAGGCCTTTGCAGTTGCTCTACTCACAAAATGTGGCTGCCAAACTGCCTCTTCACATCTGGACCCTTTTGTATTCTTTGGCTTTTAAATCAGAATGAGCTGCGAGCCTTTTGTGTGTGAGGGTTGCTCATCTTATGTTTCCTTTCTTAAACTATGTCAATTTGTCCCATGCTTTTATGTTATTTGATTATTTAAGATGTATAGTAGATTTCTATATAAGTAAACTTGACTCAACAATCATCGCTGACATTAACGTGCATTAAGTGTCACATACAGAGAAATAGCAGCGGCGTAAAGAAAGGATCCTGCTGCATATAACAATCTCACATGCAGTAGTGCATAAAGCTCATGTGTCTCCTCTTGGTTCTATGTAAGCCTACACGCTGAGGTTTATGCAAAACAGGTTGAGGGAGGGAGAAGTTAGGATTGTCAAAGCTCTTCTCAGTCTCCCTCTAAGACTTATTAACTAACAGACTCTGTAATAGCAGACAGAAGCAGGAAAAAAATAAAAACCTAACAAATTAAGCCAGCAAGCCAGATGAGAAATTATGTAAAATGAGACTTATTAGTCTCATTGAATAATAATAAGAAATTAAAAATTAAAATAATAAAAATTGAGTTGAATAAACTCTGCCCCCCTCCAAACAAATACATTTGTCTAATACATAATGAATGCAATTGCAGCCCAGCGTATCACATTAAACAAATAATGATGAAAAATGTTTGAGCTTAAAAACACTGAGAGATTTGCATAAATTGGATTTGGTTGAGAGCTCGTGACCCGTACATCATGCTATATAGAGACTAAACCCTCCATGTGGTGTGAGCTCGCAGTACAAAAGACATCCAATTTTAAAATTACCAGTAATCATGGCCAGAAAAACGACTGACTCCTTTAGGATTTTCATCACCTGTCCAATCATGTGCACCTTGCCTTTGTGCATACAGACAGTTTTGTATTGAATTTTGTGGATTCAAATCGCTGCCTGTAACAGAAAACCCATTTTGATTTAAGTGCAGTTACCAATTACCCAAACAAATGAAAATTCACTGTTTAAACCTATGAGGTCATCCGAACTCACTTTAAGTTTCTTTAAAGTTTATTCTAAGGCAAGAAGAGAAAAGAAGCGAAATACATAAATCAAGTTTGATATAAGAAGTTAAAGGAGAACTGCAACAACAAAAAATTTATATTCCACAAGAACTAGATGGCAACAAGAATACAGACTATAAAGCTTTGCTTTAGTTCCAAAGATAAACTGCACTGGATTCTGGATTAATTCAACCATTCATTGAAATTAATACCCAAAGAAAATTTAAATTACATCCTGAAATAGACGACAATATTAGTATTGTGCTGTTGCTTATATAACCAGTACAATTCAATGTGGGATTACGCGACAGAAATAACTTAAAAACAATGCAGAAATTAATCAGAGTATTCAGGCCACAGGGAGCCGTTTTAACCATGAGCTGTCAAGTGATGCAACCAGAACTACCTTCATCCTTCAACAGTGATAGACACACCGAGTCTGTACACTTCAAGGACAGCGGGCATATTGCAGACCAGGTTAACTTCTCACTGCCATGAAGAATTCAAACAATTAAAAGCTTTATTGGGCCTTGAGGCCTTGGAGGCAAACTGGGCCCAAAGGGGAGATCTATTCAAATCGATAGCAGTCAAACCAAACCTCGAGTGTTACGCTGCTCCCTCAGCAGCACTGTGTTCTGTATCCAGGTATCTCTTCCATCTTTAATTAGCCCATGCCTTAAAATGATATATGTACTGGCTATGAGGAAATTTGAGAATTGCTAAATTCACACTTTTTCCCCTATTGTACAGCTTGGTCAGTAACCTTTGTTTTGTTTTGTTTTTTTAAAAAGGGTAGTTTATTGTCACCAGTGACCTGAGGCAAACTGCAGAACACACAGTGAACAATGTGTATCAAACAAAGACCTTAAGAGGCTACGCAAAAACACAGTATCAGCAGAACATACATAATTTAGCTACGGCAGTGTACTGTATGTGGAAGTAAACTGAGGATCTCAATCATCCTACGTTCTCGCCTGCATATACTGGTCAACAGTGACCTTCAAAATAATGCCCGTATGCAGGCTGAAACACAGCGGAACTAATGGCAGCGATAAAGGCATGCCTTTACTTTGAATGGCACAATCTTCCAGCCATCTAGAAAGAGACAGAGTAAGAGAGAGGAAAGAGAGACCGCCTGGAAGAAACATAGATGCCGAGATTGAGAGAGAACGGGATGCAACATTAAGCAGATTGATTTTAAAATTCTGCACACAAGGGGCAGCCGTAAATCATGTAAAAACTCGCAGAGGCAAAAAGCCGTCATCTGTCTTGTTTACGAGAGCAGGAACAATATGGATGTGTGGTGTGCCTTATCGCTGGACAGTGGGTAGTGGGAGTATTTGGGAGTAATAGAACAAGGACGGTAAAAATGGGGAGGTATATATCATTCTCAGAGAGAGAGAGCTTAGCCATACTGAGAAAACCCATTCAGCATGAAGCACAGGTATTAAAACCCACATTTTTTTTTTTTTTTTGGAGCAACACTGAAAGATGGTGAGAGCGGCTTTTCGGTTTTTCTCAGTCCTGTAAAAAAATACAATGCGTGTAAAATATAATAAAAGATATAGTGAATGATTATTTCCATGATATATGCAAAAATGGACTTCTCTTAATTATCTTGGCAGACATTTAGCATAATCTACAGTGTGGGAATATTTGTGCTTGCCTCAGAAAAGATCTGACAGAATAAGAATGAATCAATGACGTGTACACTATTTGTAACAGAAAAGGGCCGCCTATTTATTACAGTGCTCTCAGTATAAAGTTTGCAGGGTGTTTAACTGAGTTCAGACTGTCACGTGTGGGTTATTACTTGAAATATTATTTGGCAATTCATTTTCAACTTGAAAGTGGTTCATTAGGAAGTACAGATAAAAATGTTTTCGTGTAAAAGAATATTTTTTTTTAGCTTTTTGTGTTTATGATTTGGTTTTGTCTTTGTTAATTCTTTTTAAAAACACTTTTTTAGTACTTTAACGCTTGTGTACACATAATGTTAACAGCAACAGAAACTAATGTCTTTAATTTTTAGAGAAAACTGATATACATCTCAGAACCCAATGCAACTTCTTCAGGTTTTCAATTTTCAGTAACGCAGTAGTGTGCAAAAGTCTTGGGCCGCCTATCGTTTCTTAATTTTGCTCAAGAATGATGGGAAATGGCTGCAGTGATTTCATGAAACATACAAAACTACATGGAAAAACAGTACGTAAGGAACAAACGACCATTTTAACGAACTTTAAAATTAATATTTGGTTTGTTCTTCAGCGCAGCCTGATCGTGTTGCAATATGGATCATGCTGGTGAAATGCAGCTCCAAACCATGAAAAGCATGGCTGTAGATACTCACTATTGTACCTCCTTTCTAATGACACACCTAAACCTTGACAGCCACCTTTCCACTGAGACCATTTCTGATGAGTCTTCAGTGAAGAGCAGACACAAAGACGATGCAGAAATTCCAAATGCCTCCATCAGGTCTTTGCTTTATTTCTTCCTTTGGTATTTTCCAACTAACGTAACGGCAGAATATGTGCTTTTGTGACAGACTGCTAGTAATAAAGGGTCTAAAGATGCAAGTTAAAAATGGTTGTTTGCTGCGTTGTTTGTCATGTGTGGTTCATTTCTCGAATTAGGTGCCCTTTTTGTGCCTGAATGATTCGTAGGTCAACATTAGGTAGCTTATCATAAACTTAAAACAAACACATTCCTATGAAAATGGTCATGTACAAACCTCGAAGAACTATTGCTCAAGACCTCTTTAAAAACTTACAAGAAAGTCTGGGTCCTTGGAAAAAATATAAAGAAATGGCATGTAGCTCAAGATTTTTGCAAAAAGAAAATAATAAAAATCACATGTTTTGCATTACTGACACGGTTGACTTGCTGATTTTTTTTTAACTACAGACTCACTTTGCATGAAATGAACTACTTGTAGCGTCATCTATAAAACAGAACTCTCTTTGGACTTTGTTGCTTTCTGTGATCTGCCATGCGACTAAGTGTACCCTGAGGAGGATACATACGCCAAGGTCTAAATAAAAGGTTATCTTCAGACACACACGCACACACAAACTGATAATCCCTCTAGGTGTTGTGGTGGCCCACTGTGGTCAGTTGAAGATGTTAATTACCAGTGTGCCTCGTTAGTGAGATGTGCTTTACGCAGCGGTGGGCCCCAACCATCCCACTGCTAGCCCTGCTCTCCATTAAATCTCACCAATTACTCTAATCAGCGTAAAGAAGTGGAGCGCTTCTTTGTAAAAAACAGCTAATTAAGGCACACATGGCTGGTCATTTAGCTCTGTGGGACCCCCCCCAAAAAAATGCTAGTCTCAAAAAAGAAAACCTTTGTGAGGGTAGAGAAAACACTCAAATGCCTTTAATTCCCAAAAACATATCATTATATAAATTGAGTTTAATTCAATTCAAGGTGTCATTGTTGTACCTGTGTGTTTCTGGTGTAAGTGACAAAGCGTCTGCAGGCAGGGGAAACTGTCAGTTCAAAGGGTTTGAATCTCAAAAAGAAATGGAGGGGAGAGCAAAGAGAGGAAGAGACTCGTATGCTATGCACTCTTACATTCAGCAAAAAGCTTATTTCAGGTATGGGGGTTATTTCTTTATTCTTGGTATCAAGAGAAAAAAATCTGGCTATGGAGGGAGATTGGCTGCACTAAACTTGACGCCCATCGCTGCTTATTCTTTCCCCTCTGACTGCTTTGTCTAATCATACTGGGAAGAATTTGTGACATCAATGCTCGCTTCAGGTCGTAATCATCGTCCCTTTGTCGGATTCTAGACTTTTAGAATTTTCTCCTTTCTGTAGTCTTTGTTGCTCGTCGCTCTGAATGTGGACGATGAGATCAAAGGTGCAAAAATGCAACTGATCAAGTGTGGAATCTTATTCATTACTGCAGAATGTGATCACAGCCGAGGTGCCTGCCATGACGAGGTCAGCCACTTCTGTTCAACTGGATGAGTGCGATGTGTGTGTGAGAGCATTTTTGGTCCACCATTCTGGGATGCCTCTGCGTCCGAGCATATCTTTGGCAGTAGTTTGTATCAGACGCCTATGCAGTAAGTGTCAGGTATGAAGGAAGGTACTCTGAGGTAGCCCTGAACCACATGAGAATAGGCTTTGCACAAAAAAAGAAAAAGCTGTGGGGCAGATGGGCAGAGAACTGTTTTTTCTTTGCCATCCACACTTGAGTTAAATTTAGTCTCATTCTAGCACAACAGCAGCTGTTTGGGCACCAAAGACACGAGGTGGAGGGGGGAGGAAGAAAAGGAGGCCAGAGATGATGTCAGAAGGGGATAGAAAAAGAAAGGGAGGAGAACATTATGAAAGGTGGGTGTAAAGAGTCAAAAAGAAAGACTGATGATTAAAAAAATAAAAAATAGGAAAGGTGCTGCAGTCAGAGGCTATGGCACATCTTCCACCAGCAGCCTCTCCATCTCTTGTTGGATGTGTTAGGGAATGGGCTGTTAAAAAAGGGGGGCTCAGTGTGAGTAAGTAATAGAAGGGAGGATGGGGGGAGGACAACACTGGCTTTGCTAAACTCACAGTGCTGGGCTCAGCGCCTCTTCATCACTGTCTATCACTTCTATTCCTGACACTTCAATGTCAGGGAGAGTGGAAACTGACGCAAGGGCACTGACAGCAGGAGAAGGGATACTGTGGACGGAGGGTGCAGGGTGGGGGGTGGGGGGATTCAGGCTCCAGATCATGTCACAAGCAACTGAAAGGAAAACTGGCCAAAATAGACTGAGGAGGTGGGTGTGCGAGTCTCCGTGGATGTGTGAACAAACCCTGTGCTGACTATCAAGAATGACTGAATTCACTTATTGTATATGTGTGTAGGCTCTGTGGACCTGCATGCACAACACTGACCTTCTCTATCCACACTCCAGAACCCTCCTCAGGAGCCCAGAGGATCATGGTTTTGTCCATAGAGGCGGAGAGCAAACAGAGACGCTGTTGCAGCTCGCCACCTGCAGGAGGAGATAAAGAGATCTATTTTCAGGAAAAGCATGGAGATCAAAAAATTGCTTAACAGTTGATCATTAGGCCAGTGCTTCTCCATCTTTATCACGTTTCAGCTGAAGTACATCCTACTCCCAACATCCTTTGTTCTCGGCCGCATGTGCAAATTATTTGAACAGTCAAATTTTCATAGCATGTTTTTTTTAACTACTTATTTTAATCATCTCAGCGACCTCTTTACTTTTAGTGCAGCACAAAAACTCAAGGAGTACTGATGAACATGTTTTGCTCTTTTCAAACTGACTGCTCTCTATTTACAACAAACACCAAGAACAAGACAAGATCACAAATGATGGTGCTGTGGTTAAAAGCTCTCTGCTCCCCAAACACACAGATAGCTGCAGGCATGACTGCTTTCCATGCAAAGACCACCAAACTGCAGGGAGAGTGCAACTGTCATTTCGTGAAGTGTTTTTCAGTTTGGACACATGTGTCTGCATCATAATTATTGTAACTTATGTTGACTTATAAATTAAAAATAAAAGATTGTTTGTATTGATGTATCTGAAGCAAAGATATATGTAAACCAGAGTTTAAAGCAAGAATTTATCGCATACATCGGTCATTCCTTTGAGGACTAATTAAGTCAATAACTTTTAACACTTCTATTTTTCTTTTTCCTTTTAAAATGTCACAGTCTCTCGCTGGCTTTTGTAAGCCAAGACTGAAAGACAAAAGGGGAAAAAAACATGCCTCTTGTGTCCAAGCCAATTCATTTACTTCCACCAGCTGTGGAAATTGAGTAAGTGATTGAAATGTTTTTTTCTCTGAATCTATAATAAATGGTCTGATTGTGTTTTTGACTAACTAATAGATTGTAGCAATGACCTACTGGCAAATTTATGCAAGTGCATGCCCAAAAATGGGCGTCATAGCAGGCATTTCCTCCCAGGTTTTAATCAAGGTACCTTGATAGAGAGGAGGCTGCCAGTGAACCCCATACACCCAGTTCTCATGGCCTGCCAGCACCGTTTCAAGGGACACAGCATACACCGAGGACTTATCTGTAGAAAGAACACAAATGAAGCCTAAAAAAAACAGCTTAAAAACAACAACAAAAAAACCTCCACAGGAAATAGTGTCTGATTACGAGAACAACTGCATGAAATTTGAAAAATTCCACACACAAAAAAACAATTATGTATAAACATACATACAGGTCTGTAACCATCATGTGCCATTAAACCTTCAAAAACCTTCTCTCTTCATTTGGCTAATTAGCGCCCCTTTTATAATCAAGCCTGGGTGGCCCACTCACCTCTCTCCTTCACTTCAAAAATGTCCTCTTTCATTTTGATGATGCTGTGATTGTCCTCTGCATGGGTGTCTGTGCCAGACTTGGCACACAGCCTCCACACTCTGATGAGAGAGTCCTGTGAACAGCTGGCTAATAACAGCTCCCCACCTGAATGAGTGAGAGTTAAAAACCCAAAAACCTTCACTACAAAGTTATTTTGTGTCGGCTCTTAAAATATTCTATTGCAGAATCTATCCTCACTTTGCATCGTTTTATTTAATCAGATCATATCCTTCAATGAAATGTGTGGTATTATGAAATATAGTGGTATTGTTTTGGTGCGAACAGAAGCAATGACAGTCCAAAAAACCATAGAGAGATCAGACACATTAGTATACTTGAACGTGTTGAAAACCTCATCACTTCTTTGTACTGTTCTGTGTGGAATAATTGTACATCTTCCGTGACTTTAAATAACAAGAACTGGGTGTACAAATTTAAAATTATTTGAGATTGGTGTCCACAGACCCGGCTTTTAAGCGTAGTCCACAGATTTTCAATAGGGTTGAGGTCAGGGCTTAGACAAGTCTCTTTCAGAAGCTTTTCTAAACAGCTGCAGATTCCACAATCACCAGTTTATAGAACTGTACAACTTATCTGGGCATGTCAAA
Organism: Diplotaxodon limnothrissa; assembly: GCF_057381915.1. Taxonomy (NCBI): domain Eukaryota; kingdom Metazoa; phylum Chordata; class Actinopteri; order Cichliformes; family Cichlidae; genus Diplotaxodon; species Diplotaxodon limnothrissa. The sequence goes on from NC_140616.1 coordinate 19,993,709, forward strand.
ACTTTGCCAAGGTCTGGAAGAAGACCCAAACTGTTACCCTCAAATAAGACGAAGTTGGTTAGAAGCAACCCATGAACCATCAAGGCTCAACCCCTTCATGAACTGGAAAGCATGGTGGTGGTAGCATTAGATGCACGGGATGGAATGAATGAGATGGAATAACAAAGTTGGAAGAATACCTTCAAATTCTTCAACTTCACTGCAAAACAACAACTAGATGGTTAAAATGCGGATATTTGGCAGAAGAGTGGCAAATATCCAGTCAGAATTATGCCAGAAGCTTGTTGGTGGCTAAAACAAAATATATAAAGTTATGCAGAGTGTAGGCTAATTTCCCACAGACAGTCATTTGATTCATCATAAATTTAAAATCATTATTTATAGCACCTTTGAATAAAACTTCCACTGATTTCTAACAGAAGTCAGCGTGCTTCAGCACTCAGTTTCAAGCAGAGCTCATCGTGCTTAAAGTGGTCAAAGCCGAGCCACGTGGGACAATTAAATACTGAGCCTTAGTTTTCAGCCTTGTAATGAGCATTAAAGCCTCAGCTAGATGTTCAATTTCACTTTGATCACTTATCTGTTAGTTAGGAGAAGATTGCTGCTGAGTGTGATGTAGCCAGTCAGAACACAGGTATGCGGGTCAAATACGCACCGACAAGTGGCAAACAAAGCACATGCCACTATTCCTGAGTGTGCCCGTCTCTCACACTGGTGTTTTAGTTTTAGTGCAGTAGCCACCGTTCCATTTTTATCTCTGCCAAGATAAACAGATATAACAAAAAAAAAGTCCTGTGTTGCTACCACCAAAGGCCTCCAGAATGCTGGGATAAGAAGGATGAAGCCATTATAGTTTGTCAATCATAGCATAATGACACTAATGATAACGACAGCCATGATTTGTTTTGCTACTCGCCTCAAACTGTGCCGAAACGACGCGCAGTGGTGACTACTTCTTATGCAACAGTGTTTTTAAAACGAGAACTGGGCATCAAAGTCATTTTTAACTTTGACTTTTAATTTATGATACTTTCACTATCTTAATCTTGCAGTTTCTGCACAGTCTGCGAAAAGGCCAACACGGCCATGTTTTCTGACCATTTAATTATGAGGAAAAATAGCAAACATATTAAAAGCCTTTCAAGTGAGACTTCTTTCTACAAAGCTTTTAGTGCATGACAGATGTCAAGCTGATTTTAAAGTAACGTATAATTAAACCTAGTGAAAAAAAAACAGATTAAAAGAGAGAAATACAAAACTAGAAATCATGTTCTGAACCCCAATATTGTACAGCTATGATAAACTGCTCCTCTACTGCTCCAATTTGCCATCTGTCGAATCATAAAAGAACAGACTGATTTATTTAACTACCCTCGCAGCAGAGAGAGGGTTTTTGTCATTCCTGTGAGAATACTTCATATAAACAAACTTCATTCTCTCTCTTTTTTGGCTCGTAGCTTGGCAGCACCGAGTAGGTCATAGACTGTGAGTAGGAAGGAGACACTGGTGAAGAGGGTTGGTTAAGGAGATGAAATAGCTTTTACACAGTCAGAACAGTGCAGTAATGAAGTGCCCTTGAAGAGGGTTACACAATTAGTAGAGCCTGGATTGGATCCATGCATTACCGGGTGCTATCAAAATAGTCTGAATGCAGTGGATGGTGAGGCTGGACTTTGGCATGGAAAGATGGAAACCACATGCATGCTTTAGACATTTTCTGGGTCTGCGAGGAGAAAATTGCCTTTCCACTTCTTTGTTTTTCAATTTGCAAAGGTCAAAGACCACATGTCAGCCTTTCTTGTCAAATTGGTTAAAGGCCAGGACAGGAAATCTACTCCCACCTCTCAGCATTTACTCAGCAACATGTTATCTAACTCTTTCAAAGCCCAGAAACTGCATTATCCCGCTTTCTTAAGATCGACTAAAGATAAGTGAGAAATCAAGCGCATGCTTTTCAAGCTCTGGAAGATAAAACACTACCATAACAGAAAAAAGAAAATAAGATAAAAAGGGTAAATAAAGGGATAAAGGGACTCCAGACCACAAAGTTATCAAGTCCTTTTTTCTTTAATATGTTCGGTGCCCGTAACAGGTCCCTTTTTAGTAAGCTTAGTACATTTATTACCCACAGAACTCTTTGACCAGTAACAAACATTATTTTATTCAATTTTTAATAACTAAAAATGATAAAATAATGATTGTTACTGAATGTTGATTCAGCATGATTGTGTCTTTGTGCAAAACCTTTTAGTCAGCCCTCAGATCTTTACATTTTGCTTCTAAGGAGAAAGACTTCCAGTTTTTCAAAGCCGTCTTTAGCAATAGTTTTCCAGGTTTTCAAAGTTATTCCTTGGCAAACATCCAAAGAAGAGCTTTAAATGTCCTTCAAGAAGGTTTTTGAAATATTCCTAAAACTACATAAAGAAATTACAAGAGAGCTCGAAAGAGTTCAGCCTATGTTGAAGAATAAAGGTGGCCATACCAACGGCTGACTTTGTTTGCCTTACATACTGTGTTTACATATATAACTGCAAACGTTTCAATCAATTGTTGCATCTATTATAACTATTATAATAAAATGAAGTGAGAGATCGCTCAAGACTTACTGTACTTTGATTTTTAATTAAATGTGTCACACGTACACTCTACTACGATAATAACCTTCTTATACAGCTGATACAAAGAGTCTACACACATTACCACTCACCTGTAGATGCCCACTCCACTCCACGAACCCAGTCTTCATGTCCTTGCAGGGACATGGCTCTCTGCAGCTATTGTAGAGGGATTAAAAAGGGTCAGACACTGCCCTCTAACTGTGGAAATTCAAAGGAAAGCGTACACACAAAGAACATAAAAGAGCATTTCCTGAAAGAAATATCAACCCGAGCTTACCTGCCCATCGGCCTGCACATAGAGATGCACCCGAGAGTCATCACCTCCACAGGCCAATATGGGAACTGTGAGAAGAAGTTTTCACACAGTCACAAAAGCACGCGCATACACACACACACACACACACACACACACACACACACACACACACACACACTCTCGCTCTCACAGCAGGCTTCATGCATTTACATCCCCATCTAGGTTTTATAAACAGAAGCGGAATGGAAAGGAAGCAGCACAGCATGAATCAGACAGAAAAGCGTGTAAAATTGCGAGGCAAAATGACGCGAGACACTTCAAACGGAGACAGAGTTTTGAATGTTTGAATATGACGTTCAGTTACAGGCTCTAAAGCAGTCGTGTAAATTGAGATGGATGACAAGAGAGGAAAAAAGAATGTATGTGTGAGTGTGTGTGTCTCATAACTTAAGAGATGTCTATGGATGAACGGCTTAGGCTTACCTCTGCTGCCTGGCAACAGTACCAGAGAGACATCCATCATGAAACCGCTGCCAAAGGACAAGTTATGGAGGCACTCAGCTGAGGAAAGGAAACATACATGAAATTAAACTTTAAACACGATGTAATAACAGGAAATAATTTAAGATAATACAGATGACATTATACATGTGGACACAGAGTTTTCCCCCCGCCGATGAAGAGAGTACATTTCGAGCCACTGCTCTTCAAACAGCACCGATCTGAAATAGACTGTATTCTTAACTGGGAATATAACCCAAGGTGATGCCTAGTGCACAAAAACGCACGCTTGAGCTCGACAACTGTCAGGCTTCATTAATGTTTTTCTGCACTGAGACCTGGACGAGAACTCTCAGCAAAGAGGAGACGTTACGGGGGACAGCTAGAAACAAGGGAAGGATCATGGATGACAGACAGGAACACGAAAGATGCTCACAGTTTTTACCAGGGATAATTCTACAGCTTTGTATGATACGGGGTATAAAAAATTCCATCTAAAATTTGGCCTTTTTATTTCTTTTTTAAATCACCAGCAAGTTGTTTTACCTACGTTTATAAACATACACGTTACCCTTTAGAAGAACAATCAGATAATGAAGCCTTTAGATGTTCAAGGGGAATTTATGACTCTAGTTAGGAAAGTCTGAGGCTCATTCAGTTTGCAAGGTGATCGGTACCTGTAACCAATTATTGTGCACATGGTGACTTAGTTTTAAGATTTATATCAGAGAGAAGAGTGAGTTAGTTTGGAAGCTTTGAAGGTAAAGCTTTACAAATAAATACATCTAATTCTTCTTAAATGTAAGTAAGTCCACTGAACCATGAAGACAGTCTACTGTAAGTGCTGTGGCATACATGACAAGCCTAAATAGTTTTGCAGCACAGCGCTAATCAAGTTACAAACATTGCCATGCTCTCTGAAAGCCATTACTAGACAGGTAATCAGAAACAGTATGATAAACTCAAATAATTAACATTTTATATGTCAGTTAATAGTTGGTATATAGAGGGGAAAGGATGCTGAAGCATTCTAGCTTGTGGCTGTAGACCCCCTACGTTTCCAGGTCATGTAATTTAGTTAATATCTTGTGAAATCTTAAAGGACACAAAAATGTTGTTCTTTTAAAGCTCTTCACAAATGATTGCTTTTTCTTTGTGGTAAACGCTTTGCAGTGCTACCACTTTAGGGATCTCTGTTGAAACACATCAAACAATATGTGAAGAGAACTATAGATCTTTAGAGTAGCCATGCCTCATAAGAAGAAGACATAACTTCTGACTAATCACACTCTTAACCAGCTCCATATTGTTTCAGACTGAACTGCAGTAGCTTTGAATGATTCATCGTTCAAAATTATCCTCATTTAGCTTATCTTTGGTCTTGACGCAGCCCCTCAGTTCATCCACTGTATGAAATAAGATCTTCTAGCTTCTCTCCTTTTAATTCAATTACTCTTGATTTTGTGTCGGGCTTCTGTGATTATGCTGCCTTCCAGTTACAAAGGAAGTTAGCTGTTGGGAACTCGGGAGTTACTCCTGAGTTAATGAATTCCAGGAAAAGCGTATTTAGCTTATTTGGCTTATTTAGTGAGCCACAAATACACAACAGTGGCAGGACAGAATATTATTATGTGTTTACTACTGTTTATGGTCATTGCAGCCATCTCGGACTATTAACTCTGGGTTCTTGGGGCTGCTTCAACATCCTAAGCAGGAAATCCAAGCTGAGGGGCTGTTCCTCTCTATGGGAACATCATTCAAGTTTAATATAAGTAGAATTGTAGTGTAACTATCAATTTCAGGAATCACAGCAACTGTAATTGATGAATAAATCAGTCACTCTTTTTTTTGTCTCTTACCTTGTTTGGCATCACAGCAGAGCCAGAGTTTAACTGTGGAGTCTGATGATGAGGAGGCCACCAGTATCTTTGAGTCCTCCACGTAGATGGCATCAGCAGCACATACTGGACCAGTGTGGCCCTTACACTCAACAGACTGGATAAACTGGAAACATCACATTTTATTTATTTTTTTAATCCACCTGTGCTACCCTATATGCTGCCAAATCATGATGGAGATCACTTCAGAAAGTATGGCCATTATTATGGAGAGGAATCAAACATTTCTCCAAGGAGCATGCACTTGCTTTACTAGCTGTTTAAAGAGGTGGCAAGGTGTAAGAAACAGTATGAGCAATATGTGCTGCGGCTGCTTCACCTTTCCATCCTGTTGAGCTTCCCAGAGGATGAGCCGATTGTCTGATCCTCCTGAGACTAGATGACCCTCTGGAGCTGTGACAATAACAGTAACACGGTTTTGATGGTTTGGCGCACATAACACAGTAACAACTACTGTAAACATAAATCTTGTAGCATATGGCAACGTTTTTGGAATATAGTTTCTCAATGTGCCAGGAGTCTCTGGAGAGCTCGCTGTAGGCTTCCTGCAGAATAAGGTGACTAACCTGCACAGTGTCCTGACAGGAATATAGCTCAACACGAGTGCAACCTCTGCGAGGCTCTTAAAGAACAGCTGCCTTTGTGGCAGCACGAGCAGCATTGGATCAACAACGGAAACAAACAAACAAACACACACACACACACACACACACACACACACACACACACAAGCAGTTTGACAGCCATCAGCTCCATTCTCTCCACACTCACCGCTGTCCTCTCTGTGAACCCACTGGACCGCATTAACTCTGCTGGTGTGTCCGTTTAGAAGAGCTACAACTCTCCTCTCCTAAAGAAAGAACAAGTTTACTGGAGTAATAAAAACAAATATCGGCCCATTTAAAACTTCAGCATGCTCGTCGCTGGCTGTGACAGCTAACAGCGGGTTCTCAGTAGAAAGTGACGGCCTGTCCTACCTCTGGGTCGTATAGAGCCACCGAGTTACATGTCCCATAAGCGATAGTTCCTCCGCGACCCCAAGAAACAACATTTGGCGTCCTGTTTGCACAACAAGCTACATGGCATGTTTCAATTACGGCCGCCGCCATCTTGAAAGCTGAAGTTGTGGAGTTACTGTAAATGTGGCCGGGGCTAAACGGTACCGTTGTGACAACGGTTCCACATTTTGAGCACAGTGAATGTTATTTTTTTTTTTTTAAACAATTTACACACGTCTATAACGTGACTTATTTTAATAATATTAATATTTTAATTACAATATGGGTGCTTACTGTGGACTAGTGACAGATATCTCGGGGAGGATTAGTTGTAGTTGCGCTACCGATTGGAGTCCAGTAGATGGCGTAATGCTATCACAAATCCATAGACACGCTACAGACGCGCAACAATTTGAAGGCAAAACCTGAACTTTTGACTCCTGAAGTGAGAATATCGAGCGACACTGTTGACTAGAGTAGTAGGAGCGAAAAGTGAAGAATTAATGCCAAGATGCACTGAAGCTGCCTCAAAACATCACTAAGACAGGAAGGGAAGGGTTTTCCCCTTTATTAAGTCACAAAGGACATTTTATAACTCATTGTAACACCTTATGCATAATATGCTCTAATTTGTATTGTATTGATATTATAACATTAATAAAATAGTATACATAATAAGCTATTTGTGTGATCTTCGATCTCTAGCATGGCTGAATTAAAGTAAAATAGGATAACAGTGAGGTGATTATTTGTTATTCTGTGGAGATTTCGTTTCATCTCCCCTACAGGGAATTTTGAAGGCCAGACAAAAACAAAACTGTTGGAGATTTAGAGCCTTATTTGGAGATATTTTAGCAGGATGGATGGGACAGTCACACTGCATCAGACAATGTACAAATATATACAACTGTGGATTTGTATAAAATATGTGTATGTACTATAGAGACGCTAGCTCTTATAGGGCAAGTGAGTGCCATTTCAATCAAAATCTCAATTAAAACTCTCTCTCAACAATCAACACGCCATAGCATAAGCACAGAGCTGTGTCAGACTGCATCATCTACTTGTCACTCTATATTGAGGGTGAGTGATCGCAGCTGAGCTAGCTGCTAGCCAGACAACCTTACTTGTAATGAAAAAAAAAGAAAAAGAAAAAAGCCCCCTGGGTCTTTTGGGCTTGCACAGCTGACACTTTTGTAACAAGGAGTTTTCGGGGCACCTATTTGACAGGATCAGAGGGGAAAATGATGGTGACTGTGAGGCCTTAAGTCATATCATAAATGACAGTGTAGCAAAGACAAACAGGAACAGGCCCAAATAATAAGGAAAGAGAGAAAGGATGAAGAAAGGGAGAGTGTTGGGCCTGTGTTGGCTCACCTCTGACCAAGCTGACTTACGGTATACGGGTGTGACAAAGACAAAACAGACACCCTGTCACCAACACTTCAGCAGAAAATAGATTATGCCCGACTTGCTATTGTTGTCCCTCCTCATTCACAGTGAAGCAGGATTTAGACAGACTTGGCAGGGTGAGACAACCTCTCTATGGGGCGCACGCCATGTGGAGGATACCCTATGGCTCTCATCTTTGGAGTGTCAGCTCATGAGTGGCAGAAAAGCCATTTTCAGATGCAGCCAAAGAGCTTCATCTGTGACGAAGTATCTGTATTATCTCTCATCCGCTTGTGTCTCTGTGGTTGCTTACATAATGCATGATTAATTTGATCAAATGTAACAGGTCATTGGAGGAGAGGGGAGATTTACTTAGGAAAGATCCCATTCATCTCTCATAAAGTGGAAAACGGGGTGTATATGGTTATGTGAACACATCTTTACACAGTACAAACTCTTGTAATTCAATTTACAAAGAAAGTACTTTAATTTATCCAGCTGATGCACTCTGCATCAGTTCTGATGGCCTCATCATGTGGTTATGATTGGAAGATAAAAACGTTGTTTCCTGCTATTCTGTGTATGTCAGCAAGGTCAGTTTGATAAGAAATCCACAGTAATGGATTTATGATTATTTAACAGAGTCTGGAGTCTGTATCATGACAAATGTTGTGGATATAAATGCAGGTTTCTTTACTTTTTCTGTGTTTTCATTAAATATAGAACTTTTCATGTTACATTAATGATAAACTTAATACTATTCTTTCTGTTGTTACTTCAGAAAGTCTGAATTGTGACAGAAATGTATAAACACACTTCTAAATAATGTCTACAAAATTGTGAAAATCTCACAAGGATGAATGAATGCACAAAATGTCTTTAAATGTTCCACTCATTCATTTTATTGTACCATTTGTTACCTACAGGTGCAACCAAGGATCTCTGAAGATAGTTTTGTTAGAATATAGCAAATTATGAAATCACTGGATTAAATTTTATATTCTACAAGAGTACTTATGGGCTGATGGATGATGAAGAGACCTAATATATTTTTTAAATATCTAATAAAATAGTGTTCTGGTTTTTCAAACCCAGAAAAAGGCATACTTTGCCTCTGTGGTTGCAAGAGTCTACAAAAGCACACCTAATGAGTCTATAGTCATGCTTTTACAATTCCAAACTCCCAAGTGATAACAGCATTTTGCAACAGCTTACTGTGAATACTTTCTCCGAGCTCTTTCTTCAAGGTGAAAGGAGTGGGATTATCTTGGTGCGCACTTGCGTGCGAGAATGCAAATTAAACTAATAACCATTTATGTGTGTCATCTCCACACGGCCCCATGTGTTTGTTATTTCAAACAGCAGAAAGCATCTCTGACAAGCGAGGCAGCCTTCAGAAAAAGGGGGGGGAAGGAAAAAAGATGGTCTGGATGAAAACAGAATGATAATGAGGCTATGTGAGGTGTCCGCGATTATGTAACAGCAGAAATAGAGACGTGGAAAAGCCGAGATTGCAGGGCCGGGGTGTCTGCATGCCACTTTGCTGCTGCCTGGTTTTGTTTATGTACAATTAAATTTGTCTTGTCCCCGAGGGCGCCTCCTTGGCAGAAGGATAGCATGACCCGCTTCTTATTAGCACTTGTACTTAACTCTTTTTATTTTGAACATATTAAAATGTCTTTCCAGCCAGTGTCTGTTATTCTCTGCATATTGTTTTCACTCAGGCAGTGCAATATCCTCTGACCACCACAGCTTGTATTAACATAAACACCTGGGATTAAACTCATCTAACATTACAAACAACTGAAACCTTTAAGCCGTAACATAACCATAGGTAAGTTAAATAAAGTCAATGCAAATCCAGCTGAACAGCCAAACAGGACGCCTGACCTCAGCCTAGGGTTGCCAACCGTCCCTTAAAATACGGAATCGTCCCGTATTTAGAAACAAAAGTACACGTCCCGTATTGAGCTAATAAGGGACGCACTTTGTCCCGTAATACAGTGAGAATCAAAAGTAGTCTATAAATGTTTATGGAATTAACACTTTGTTTGAAAACATAATTCCCAGCCCCTCTCCTGCTTTGTGACCAATGAGCTGACAGCACACTTATGACAATTCAGATTACCGCTCATCTCATTGGTCGAGGAAAGGTCGCTTGCGGAGAAAATACCGGAAGACAACAGATGACCACAACAAGAAGCATGGCCAACAGGGGAACAAACGCCGACTCTGCGGTGCAAGTCTCGGACGACAGTACACCTAAAGCTGGGCAAACACTGTGCGATTTTTTTCAGTCACGTTATTCAGCTCCTGCTCAAACTGCACGATTGACTCGCAGGGGTTAGAAGTTCGTATGTCACGATGTACTCTCACACTATACCGCCCGATGCTCTGATGCGACCTGAGTGCTCACACTGTGCCTCCATAACATGAAGGTTATAACAGAAAATCTGTCGCTCGCTCTCTCTGTCTTTCACTCACACAGACACACCACTACCATCAACTTTGCTAAATTGCTAATGAAAAACATTGATCAGGCAGCTGTGATTGAGCAGCAATGTAAATCCAACTATTTTCACGGTTGTTGTGGTCGTGATAATTTTGTGATGCCACATCGAAAAGGCTCGGATGAGCTTTCCAAAGTTGTGCCTCCATCGCTTGTGTCCAGATCACACGCTGCACAGCCGTGCTGCAACGTCTTTTTCACCAACGTTTACGTTTGCGCGTGAGCAGTGTGAGCGCCTGTGGTGACACCCTCACGAGCGATTGATGATCGGGAGCTGGTCGTGAGGTGTTAATCACTTCTCGTTACCCCACGTATACTACACGACGCACGATGAAGGCCAAAATCGGTCCGATCACTCAAAAATCGGCTCAAAATGGGCCAAAAATCGCACAGTGTGAGCCCAGCACTAGAGCAGCAATGTTTGTTCCCCTCAGAGAAAGGGAAGAATGGGAAAAGGAAAACACCTGGCTGGAAAAAGTTAATATGGGCATGTGCAATGAATATCAGCGCTATGTGGCCAGAAGTGTGATAATATAATTTATTTTGTGTAATAAACAACTGCAAGGATAGATGATTACAACAAATTGATGACTAATACATAAAAGTAATACATAGATGAATAATGATGATGAGTTATGATGCGTAATCATGGGAACAAGCGGGTTTACAAACAGGAGCAGCTGATTAGCATTAGAAAAGCTGAAATAATACCTCAACTGAAGCCAATTGTACTAAATGCACTAAATGTGCACAGTTACAAGAATATTTTTCTTTCTATTGTTTTCTATTATTTTAAGTTAAGCAGGACAGAGTGCTTTTAAAGAAAGATTTACTTATATTCTCAAAAGTTAAGCATGACAGGCTTCTGTTTAAGAAAGAGACCTGTTTTACTGTGTTAATGTTGTCATTTTGAGCTAAAAATAAATGGCTAAATGATCATTTGTTTCCCATGTGTTCATATCACAAAGAATAGAATATGCATCTACTTAAATCAACTTCAAGTCAAATGGTTAAAAAAATAATTTCACACACAAAAAAAGAGCTAGAAAATTCACCACACTGGGAAGGGTGAAGACAACTGGGTCGCCCGGCCCTGGCCACGAGGTGTCCCTTATTTATTTTTCAGGGAGTTGGCAACCCTACCTCAGCCTGAACTCCTCTCTTTCACAGAGGTCTCCGCGGTCACTGTATCGTGCTAAGGGGATGAGTTCAGCTGCAGGTCTCTGTCAAGGCCACGGCAGCTTTACGTGCAAGACCTAAGTTCATCTGATCGGCGCGCTGTAGGTTACATGAATTTCTAAGCTGTGCATAAAAACTGCATTAAGCTGCTAAGAAAAACAATGAAAAATAATGTTGTACGAATGTGTGAGGAAGATTGTGATCACAAACGTGCGCGTTAAAAGCATGCTTTCGTGCAGGCATGGGTTGTTTCCTCCAGCTGAAAATGTTCTACTGTTTTAAAAAAATGCAAGGGGAAAAAAATCCATCAACATTCCACCACAATCCTCCCTTTGAAATCCCCAAATTTCAATCTACTTATCCAGCAGGGGACTATGACTGAGTGCACTCATTTTACATCTTGTAGACTGCGAAATCACTATCTCTTTAGCCTCAGCAGTTCCCGTCCCAGGAGCTGTACAACCAGAAGGAATGATCCAGCGAGAGAGGGAAGTCAGCACTTCTAAAGCACGGGAAGAGACAGTAGCAGCTGTTAGCAACACAATCACACCACGCACAAGCATCTTTTATTTAATGAGCAATACCCTTGGACTGTGCGAGACGAACATACACATCAGGGACTCCCTGCTTATGTGCCGTTTCAGGCAAATTGTCAAAAATGGAGCATGCCTCAAAGAGATTAGAGGCAAAAGAGCAAATATTGAACATTCCAGAACAAATGAGATGCTGTTTAGAAAAACAAGTCAGTATCACAGCTCAGATGTGGCGATGACAAAAAAGGGAAAGAAACAAGAACAGACACGCAACTGCGTTTGGTTGAGATTGTGTACTCGAAGCTATCCGTCTTGGTGATAACTAATCTATTTCAGTCAAAATGTTACAGGATGTATCATATTTCTTATCTCAGTCTTCCACTCGAACTTAAAAGCTGTGACCAGCATAATTTCAGCCAAAGCGAGCTAATACACCACAATGCAAAAAGGAGCCCAAGTGGAGTTTATCGCCTTATCAGCTGGAAAAGAGCCTCAGTGCAGATTACCAAGAAACATACAGATACTATCTAGCTGGTAGTAGAGCCATTCATCAAGGTGGAACAGAACCTTGTCCACACAACAGCCAACCTACTTGCATGCCTTCATAATGATGCATTGCAAACGTGTGTATTTGTGTGGGTGTGTACATGTCTGCTTGTGTATATATGTGTGTATGTGTGTGGAGTGAAACCAATGTAAACAGGGAGGGTTAGACTAAAGCATAGCTCTGGGGCTTTAAATAAATACTGGCTAGGCCTGACAGTGGCAGACACATACACTCACACAAACACAATAGTTGTCTCCACTGCTGACACAAGAGTGCCAGCCAGCCACCATAGGTGATGATAAAGCAGGCAGCAAAAGGCGTCACTAACAGTGCCACGGTGCTTATAAGCCGTATCTGGTCTCTGCCATCTGCTGTGTTTGTAATGTGAATCGTTTCTCACCACTTGTCATCCACTGACTGCACTTGTAAAGTTAGAAATAGCTTCCGGACCTGCTTGAGGAAACTGAGAATTTTGGCAGTCGTTTGGTCGGCCTCGGATACAGGCAACCATAAAGTACACTCGGTTCTGTTCTACAAGTCACCAGGTTACGAAAAAAGAAGAGGCATTACAAGGATGAGACGTTTCCTCCTCATTTCGGAGTGTGAAAGAAAAGATTTAAAGAGCCTCAGGTTTGTAGAATTCAAACATAGGCTGTGATCTGTAAAAGGACTGGACATTTGGGAGATACATCTGGGTAAGTTCAGTAGAGATACATATTTTGACTCTCTCTCATGGCCAAATAATGAAAAGCAGAGGGGGGGAAAGGGTTGTAAAAGGAAGTCAGCAACACCTCTAACTGAAATGACTGTCATTAGTGATGCAAAGCTTTCATAACTAAATTTTCAGTCATTTATTAATAATAATAATAATAATAATAATAATAATAATGGATACTTTATTGATCCCCATGGGGAAATTACTTGTTTTTCTCTGCATTTGACCCATTCACTCAGTGAAGCAGTGGGCAGCCCACTAAGCAGGCGCCCGGGGAGCAGTGTGTAGGGACGGTACCTTGCTCAGGGGTACCTCAGGGTAGCCGTTAAAGTCTGAGTAGGAAATACTTGTTTTCATTGTAGGAATTCAGGCAGATCCAGACAACAAAATATCGGCGTTCAGTGCCGTTTAGCTGATTTCCACCAAAATAAGGAGGCAGAATTAAAACACAAGAACTTTACTGCAGGCTTACCAATGCAGTCACTCGAGATCCCTTTTTAGTTTCACAGCCTAGAGGACATCAAATGGTACATCATGAAAATGAATGTTTTCCCTCAAGACAGACAAAGGGTAACATTTGAAACTTCATAAGATCCCAGTCCATGTGCTTTAGTGCTGCCTGGCTTTAATTGGTATATCTGGTGAGGCTTTCCAGAGGGAGAGTAAGGCATTCTCACACTCCAGGGGATAACATATGATTCTGTGTCTCAGAGATCAAACCAGAGCTGTGGTGTGAGGGAGGCAATGCCCCTTCCTCTCTGATGCCCAGAACCATGAAATCTCCATTCATTTTCAAAAGCAATAAAAAAAAGTACATTTACATCAATTAATGATACATTTCCCTTTATAATGTCCCTTCTGTTGCACACGAGGCGCACTATAGATCATTTTGAAATGTAATTAATACTTAAATGACGTAAGTGTAATTGCCACGTGCGTGAACACGTACTGTATATTAAAACATAAATAGCTCGTCACTGTGCAGTGCACGCAATGATGAACTGCTCAGCGCTCCCCACTTAAGCAGTCAGCAGTGAAAACCCGACTGCGTGTGCGTGCTCTGTGCGTGGTTGCCCACAGTGGTGTGCTGCAGTCCGCTCCCTGCCGTAGTTGAGTAAAGTACATGGACATTAGCGGGCGCAGCGGCACAACCACCGAGCTGGAGTGGATTAAAACTGCGTGCGTGCGTGGAGAGCCACTCGACGACCGACTGCGAAACCCCCGGAGTGTAATCCCAAGTCCGTTATACCAGTTTGCAAATGCGAAACAGCAAAGCAGAGGCTGTCGGTAAACTCAGTTAGTGGCGTGCATTGTGTGTGCCAATCAGGGAGAGAGGGAGAGAAAGCTCGGCGGGAATGGCTTCATCTCCGTGCGGCAACAGTAACTTTGATTCCGGTCTGGAAATCAAAACTCGCTCGGTGGAGCAGACGCTTATTCCTTTAGTTTCGCAGGTGAGTACTCCGGAAACCTAAACCGTGACGTTTAGTTATCGCATTCGAAGCCCTTGTGCTCTCAAACCACACTTCGACTTTACAGCTGTGTCGAGCACATGACACCGATTCTGTTGTTTACCTATTTGTGCACTGTGTCTGCAGTGCGTGCTTCCTTCCCGTGCTGCGTTTAAAAGCAGTCCCACGTGCGAATAGTTTATCAAGTTACGACACTGTGGTAGTCCTGTAACTGTTGTAGAAAACGGAAAAAGTAACGATACTCAAAGTTGTCTTAAGTTACAAAGGTGGGCACAGCCAAGTCTGAGGAAAATAAGCTGTGGATACGCTGAACGGGTAACTTGGGAAGTTTGTGATTTACAGAATTACATAACAGACTAGAATAATGCAGGGTAGTGAAACTGTTCACACCCAGAAGGCAATAAAATGAATTATGATGATGGTTCTTTATCTTTTTGAGACGATCACAAACTCTCCAGGAAGTCTTCACACTCTTCAGAGAGTAGCCCAGAAGCCGTAAGTTTTCCCTGAAGTCCTCCTTCGCCACTCCAGAGCTGTTCCCGAGCTGTGGCTCTCTCTTCTCTAATTGAGCCACTTTGAAGCACGTGCTTTGTTTTTCAATAAACACAGGAAAATGAAGGACCCACTTAAGGCCACTGCACTCCCTCAGCAACTCTCCACTCTTACACACTTTAACAGTCCCCGGATTAAACAAAACAAGGAGCTTAGGTCAATAAGTTAATGAATCGTTTTATTGCATGTTGGTTAGAAGCTGGAGGCTGTTTGGGCCATTTTAGGCTTTAATTTGCATGACTATCTTCCGCTCTTGTTTCCAGCATGTCACAAAAATGGGGAAGTCGTCTGCTCCTGAATAGGGAAGTGACCACTAGTCTTATAAATGCTAATATCCCCCTGTTTTGTAGGACAGGGTTGTGGTTTTCACTTGAAAGACAGTGGGAGAAATCAGCATCTCACTGCTGGGTGAACAGAGTCTGGATAATACCACACTGGGAGGCCCATGACACTGTCCCTGCCCCTCCTGTGCTCACTGGCAACCTGCTTCCTCCCTCTCATTGCACAGGCTCATTTGAAAGATATAAGGTCATCCTGTCCCGAATAGATATGGGTTACTTATCAGAAAAGGACATCTGTTAGAGGGATGTGCTTTCCATGTAGTATGATAACTCAGGGCTAAATCTGTGCGAGCGTATACCGGCAGTGCAAGCAGGAGTTTGGGGAACAATATTCACACTAAGTACTGCTGTAATAATGCGCAAAAGTGTACAATAAATGTCCCATCCCTTGTGTTAGTGTAATATTTGCTGTCCAGCAAACTTATGGTGCACTCCTGCCTGCTGAGTTATTGGCTGGGCTCCCGTCTGTAGAGGGGTAAACTGTAATATGCATTCAGCTTATTACAGTCCATAGAGGGCCTCAAGGACAGTGTTTCCTAATTTTCTTTTTTTCTCAGTGTAAGGCCTGTCCCCATAGCAACAGAGCTCTGCAATGCTGAAAGAAACCACATTTTCAAGGACCGTCAACTCCATATGTAACATTTTGTTGTTGTTTTGTCATAAGATCAAGGTCACTGTTAACTGATACACAGGTTCCTCTTTGTGTGCAAAAATGCACAACTTTTCCTTTTATTTTTATTTTTATTTTTTTTTTTAAAGAAATGATTCTGAGCATGAAATGATTAGTCTATTTTACCGAAGTAATAATTTTGACAATCTGATTCTGACAATGGATGTTATTTGAATTTAGATTTTGAAATTAGACGTCCTCTGGGGGCTTAAGTCAGCCTTTTCTGCTGTTTGTGGAGATGCAATTGATTCAAAGAATAATTGCTGAAGGTAGAAAATTGTTTGTATGATTCTGATTTCCTAGAAATAGTTTCCATAAAAACCCCCAACAAAAAACGTATGTTATAGTGAACTTCTTTACAGAGTCACTTAGTTGGATTTTACATGGATTGCTTAGTAAATCTCAAGCATTAGGTGTGGTAGTTTTTTTTTTTTTTTTTTTTTTTTTTTTACAGATTGTAAATAATCAGATAAATTGAATGAAATTATAACATTTTTTAAGTCAAATCATTAATTTTGAAAGGTCATGATGGTTATTCTGACACTGGTGGTTGTAAATATGTGGTTTTTGGTGTTTGTGCACGCTAGGACAGTGCTAGGTTATAGTTCGTAACAATTGGGACTCTGATTTGAGTAATCGTGACCAGCTAGCCTTCATTTTCTGTCTAAAATGCAGTGAATAGAAAAGCAACAAAGCTGCTGTCTTGTCATAATTCAAGAAGGACCGTAAACTTTATTCTGATTGTAAGGATGGTGACTTGCAGGTGTCACGTATGATAATAAACTGCTTATTGAGATTCCACAATGAATGTGCAAAAATTATTGGCAACAAAACAACTGTTAGTATTCTAAATAGTTTTTCCAGTAAGAAACTGCTGTTGTAGATTACAGTAGGTACGCTGGAAAATAACGGCTAATATATTTGCAAGAACTTCACCGTAAATTACAGGAAAACAATCCTGGACACTTGCTGTTTATGTGTGTTTTTGTGTATGCACTGAATGAGAGAAAAAGAAATCGCTTTGCGAGAAAAGTCAGTAGAAAGGCTGATGGTTAACCCAGCTGTGATAATAAAATTACCTGGCTTCAGGTGTGTATGATAACTTTGTTAACGGCGTTATGTGACATTTCTGAGAATGAGTATTGCCATACATGCGCATCAATTGAATTAGTGTACTTAGAAACACTGACTGTGAGGGCTGTGCTCTGCAGCTTGTCTTCTTATGGAGCGGTGTGTGTGTGTGTGTGTGTGTGTCTCATAACTATCAAAGCGGAAATGAAAAAGCAGTGTCAGTCTGAGAGCCTACGTTTGATAAGGTTTTATGTTGTTTACTCTCCCCTTTTATTTTTTAATTATTTATTTCCTCTCCTCTCGCCTTGTTGACGTTGATATCCTCAGGCCTCTGTTATCAGCTTCACTCCCACCAGGGTGTAATTATAGGCCAGGGAAACCTCCCCGTCTTGCACTTCATACATATACACAAACTGGATAGATGCACGCAGTCCCACCTACGTCTTTCCTTTTTATGCATACTGATTATTTTGTGTATGCATTTTTTTTTTTTTGTGTTTGTCTGGGGTTTTTTTTTTTTTTTTGCACCAGTAGGTCAGAGTCATTCCCAACTTTCCAGCTGGTCTGAGATTCTGCAATTTAAATGAGTCCTGTTTTCTTAATGGACCACCTGGATGCTTTTGGGCCGCGTTCTTTATCATTTTGACCAGTTCCTTCCTTTTCTCCTTCGACTTCTTTTTTTCAAACTACAAAATGCATTTTCTTGATTTCTAAACGACACATTCTCCTATGTTAATACAAATTTTGTAATATGCTTTGCTTCACCTTTGCCATCGGTTTTGTATTCAGGGACATGGTGAGGCTAATGAATTGCTCTGGTGGTGGTCAAAATGTAATGGCCATCATGCAGAGAGAAGGGGAAACTAAAGCAAACACGTCTGCTGTTGTGTGTGCATGCTACCTGTGATGTGGCCTATAGCCAGCTGGAAGGCAATTAGCAATACTCTGGATGCTTTTTCCTTGAGATCCGATTCCTGTTTTGAAGTGGTAATTAGTGGGGGGAAAAAACAGTTATGTTCCTGGGCTTTTATAATTGAGGTGTGTTTTCCTATTAAAAACGCAGCAGCCCAGTCTGGGTGCGGACATGGTGGTCCACACTGATGAAGTGTAAAGGTGCTGTTTTGAAGCAAAGACTTGTGGGAACGAATAGGAGCTTGGGAATAATCTCTAAGACTTTGATCAGATTGGTGTACGTTAAACACTCGTGACACCCTGGCCTTGTGATTACATAGCTCAGCTGTCTCCATCATTTTTCTTCAGGCCCGAGCCAGGAGTTTCTTAAAAGATTTTCTCCTATAATTGGGCCTGGAAAATCCGTTCTCTGTCTGCGTTTGTTAGCATCGACTTTGTCATGCTTCCAGGGGTTCTGTGGTGGTTGCAGTTTTGCTTTCTGAAGTGTTATAGAACACTGTGGGGGGGGAGAAAAAAGCTTTCCCGTGTTCTTTTTGCTCTCAACCTGGATTGAAATGGCATATTTATCACCCAAACAAATGCTCAGGGGAAAGTCGGAGGATGTGATTTTTCTCAAAGCTTTGCCATTTTGCCATAAATTTCAACATTAAACAAAAAAGCTGACAAAACACGCTTCATAAACATACTCCAAACTTAACGGCTTCGTAAGCACGGCCATCAGTCAAATTTCCGTTCCGCCCTCTGGAAATACTGGAAATTGAATTTTACTGAGGTACGAGGCTCTATTTCCTTCCTAATGTTCCTGGTCCTATAGTAGAGTGACATGACAAACGTCCAGGTAGTGAAGTTGTTTTTTATATCTAGACAGAGGCATTACTGTTGCCATGAGCCCTAACAGATCTCCGTCCTCGAGTCGTATGATGATAATGGAGACAAATGGGTCCCTGGCATGAAAGTAAAACCACATGAGGATAGCAACGCACTCCAAGCTTGCACGTGAATACACACTCATAAATCAGAGCATATAAATATAACATGATTGGGACAACATATGCCTTTATTGTATATGTGGGAGATGGGTGGGGAATTCCACAGTGGTTTGAGCGTCTTTGTATCTGTGTACTCTGATGTGTGTGATTGTCTGCTCACGGATAACAGAATCTACACAGATCTGTGGTGGTGGGATTGTGGTTTTCATGTGTCATCGTCTGTTTTGTGTTCTGCTGCTACAGGTTGTCACCCCGTCCAAGTTCAACCCACTGTGGTGGTGACTAAAACAGAACGCCTGATAACACAATTTGAGAGCAACCTTTTTTCCTGTTACGTCAGTATCAGTGAAAGATGCTGATTAATGGCCACGCTATTTACACAAACACTCCCAATCACCAGTGTTGGGAAGGTAAAATATATTCCACTACAGATTACAGAATACATGCCCCCAAAATGTAGTTTGTAACATATTTTGTTAAGTTACTCAATGCAAGGAACGTATTCTGAATACTTTAGATTACTTAATATAATGTCATGCTTTTTACAACTACATGAATGTACTATTGCTGTGTGATTTATTACTATTACTGAAGGTTACTTGCCACCAAGCTAACATTGTTAGCTGAGGTTAGTTCATAGACTGCTTTCCGAACTGCACATGATTATTTGCAGCTAGCAGGTTTTTAATGTTATCCAAGTCTAACAGTCAGCAGTCTATGAACTAACGCCAGCTAACAATGTTAGCTTGGTGGCGGGTAGCTTTTAGTAATAGTAATAAATCACACAGCAATAGTACATTGAAGTGGCACATAACCCAGGTAGCTACCACAACTAAAACATAATAGTTGCAGTAGGCTAGTGAACTTACTTTCAGATGTTTCTTTGGGTTGGAGGTGGAGGCTTTTGACGCTGAAAGTAGCTTGGTTGCTGGCAAACAGAGTTTGCATTGCACGGTCAGATTTGGCCCATCCCTTTTTTTTTTTTTCTTTAAATGTGAAGTGGTGTCAGAATTTCCAAGTAAGAAATGCATTCCTGCCTGTACACTGCTGGCTCTGGGTCCATTGTGTAACTGATGCCACCAGGATTAACATGACGCTTACATTAGAGCCTCTAATTCCGACAATGCGTGGAATTACCAGAATTAGAGAGGGGATAGCCTAACATATGAAACAGGAAAAGACCGCTGTGAAATCCATTTATTTCAACAAAGTAACTGTATTCCAATTATCATCTTTTTTTGGGTAACTGTAACGGAATACAGTTACTCTTATTGTGTATTTTAAATACGTAACGCTGGTACATGTATTCTGTTACTCCCCAACACTGCCAATCACTCATATTTCCATACAGTATATTAGGGCTGTTCAATATAACGATATATATGGGATGACGATATAAAAACGTCTATAGTTTCATTTTACGCTATCGTTGTTTCGTGGTGTCACAAAATAAACAGTTTACAGCAATATTTTTTCATTGTTTTGATGGTCACTGTAGTGGCTATATTAATTTCTTAAAGTTCTCTCTTTCTCTTATATTTAATATAACTACACTACGGACGGACAAGCGCCTGTTTTTATGCGTTGTCGTTAACAACAACGATGGTAAAACCATCGCGTGTCCGCTCGTTTATTTTCCACATAAACCTTTCACAATAAAGCTCAAGATCCTGTTGAGACTTTTCAAAATAAACTGAATCAAGTGAAAGAGTAGGCAGATTATTTACAGATGAGTAAAAAAGAGCCGCCAGGTGCTAAAAAATAAACCTTAGACTCAAACGTTAGAACAGGCTTTTCCCCACAGCACGCTGTGTAATAAATACTCACAAAGAAAACTGCGGCCGTTACAACTTATTTCTAAATGTATCGGTTAAAACACTCGACTCCAGGTACACGACGCCCAGCTGGAAACACTTCATGAAAGTTGAGCTGCCCGAGAGTCACAGAATTTACAGAAAATGTTAAATTTTGATTTTATATCGTTATCGGGATGATAGAATTCTTATATCGGGATATGAGATTTTGGTCATATCGCACAGTCCTACACTATATACCCTTTTCCCCTCTAAAGAAACTGGGAGATCGTGCGGTTTTGCAGGTTGGTTCTACACATGGGCTCTCAGCTGGTTTAAAGATCTAATATATGAATTGCAGTGAGCCTGACTCGCATTATTGTTGAATAAATGACGCTCTTTGGCATGTCCTTGTTCAGCAGTAGGAAGTAAACAGTCAACAAGCCTGTTTCATCAAAGTGAAATGAGATGCAATTCCACTCGGCTCCCCTTGTTTTCTAGTAAAGTGGTTGCATTAGGCAGCTAACTTTGTCAATTTGGAGAATCCACATTCTCTCTTCTGATGATTAAATCCACTCTTCTAAGCCTCCCACCCTGACTCATTCACTTTTCATTGCATTTCTCTAACACAAACACACACTCAGTGTCATGTAAACACACATGTGCAGAGCTTAAATGATCGGTGTTTCCCCCTTGTCCCCTCGAGCGGTCTTTTCATTATTGCTATCAGGGGAGTCATTACAGATTGCTGTTCTCTTTAAGTGCAGATAAAAGGGTCTGTCTTACATGTCGAGCCGTTGACCTTTCCTCGGTTAATATACTTCCAGATGAGAAAAGTGCTTCTTTTTTTTTGCCTGTGTGTGTGTGTGTGTGTGTGTGTGTGTGTGTGTGTGTATGTATGTCTTCATTTATGTGTGTGCGCACCTGAAACCTCCAAATAACCTGGCCCAATGGGATCAGTCACCTAGAGGGAACAGCAGAGTTAATTTAATGGTGCAAGAAGGCAATCTCACGCTCTGCAATTTAACTTATTTGAAAGGTGAGGCTAATAGCAGAAGGTGCTTTTAATTGTCTAAGGAGAAGCCACTGCCTCTGACCGAGATGTATGGCTATATCCTGAAGGCTGATAAAGTATTGATTAAGCCCCTCTCCCATCATCAGTCAGCCTCAAATTGCTTTCATTCAGTCTTTCATTGACCATCAAATGAAAATGGGGAACAGACTCATTTTGTCAGTTTGTGAAAACTTGGGTCCTAGTTGTCTGCAGTAACACTGAGTGTTTGGTTTTTATCCGTCAAGGTTTTACAATTTTCTGCCGTCAGATTCCTGAGAGAAGAAGTGACAATAACAAAACTGCTGTCAGTGGATTCTTATCTCGACTAACCAGGATATTATTTTTGTAAAGATATGTTGCCATGCATTTTTTTTTCTTTTTTGCAAATTACTATAAATTTTTTAAAATTCTGTTATCACTGCAACTTCCCTGAGCTCACTGTTAATATGATCTGCCACCGTGTTCACGCACTGTGTGTGAATGATCCTCCAAGACCTGCAGAGGCTCTTAGGTGCTTATTATTCCTGTTTAATATCAAGTGATTGTCTGGCCCATTGCCGCCCTGTGCTTACAGTATATTTTTCTGAGTTATGATGATGAGGTAGTGATGGGACATCTCATAAGTATGAGCACACAGGAGGAAATCTCTCTGTCGGTGAAGATGTGATGCCTAATGTGGCGTGATGTTTTGTGTTGTCCAGCCTCACACCCTGCGGATTAAGATGGATGTATAAACACATGGTTGAAGCACAAACAAGGACATATGTATTAAGAAACCTCACAACCGTTTCCTAGGCTCTCATTCTGTAGCTGTACATAAGGAATATTTTACTAAAATAGCACAGATGCAGGTTGAATAGCTTTCTCTGTTTTTTAAACTGTGCTCACTAAGAAGTAAGATATAGTGTTGCTGTACATGCTGTTAGGACATGCAGACTGAAGAGTGAGACAGGACAGGCCTCTTACTGTAATCTTGTAGGCATGCACTCTCCTATTTGCCTTGTCATGTACTGCTAGAGATATGACATGATATATCTATATTATCTGCTGCCTGGACAACCGCAGGTAAACACACCACTGTTTGGCAGGCAGCTGTTTGTTTCTTGTTGTTTTCCTCTTT
This sequence comes from Diplotaxodon limnothrissa, assembly GCF_057381915.1. Classification (NCBI taxonomy): domain Eukaryota; kingdom Metazoa; phylum Chordata; class Actinopteri; order Cichliformes; family Cichlidae; genus Diplotaxodon; species Diplotaxodon limnothrissa. The sequence continues at coordinate 20,016,826 of NC_140616.1, forward strand.
GTGTGTCTGTGGCTGAGCATTGTGATCATTCTGGTCTTGAGCCCATGACATTGACCTGACAGTTTTACACACTGTGGGGTTTAGAGGTTAAGCTCTGCAAATCCTGGTTATGACAGGAACCCTTTCTACGTTTCCAGGTAAACCATTGCACCATCCTATAGTTTCATGGTAAGGGTGACGTCTTTATATGAAAGTGGAGGTTGCTGTCACTGAAAATATCGCACCAGTCAGTGTTACTATTCCTTTCTGTACTTGATCAGCCGGTCCTTGTCACGATCTTCTTACCTCTGTCCTCCTGGCTTGCATTGTAAGGAATGTAGAAATATCTCAAAGTGAAAAACAAAACCAAGTCTAGGAAACGAAGCAGTCTTTAAGCATTAGTTGGATATAAGTATAATTATCTTTTTGATCATGTATTATCTATAAAGGTTTTCTGACACTCATCCCAGAGCTGTCCAAGTCTTCCTGTTTGTTCTTCTCTCCTTCCCCATCAGCAACATTGCTAACTTTACCTCCGAGGAATCCTTCAGCCTGGCTTGTATGTGTTAATTGCTTTCTTCAAGCGTCTTTGAACTTCTCCCCCCCTCGATAATGAGTTCTTTTAAAAAGATGAGGTTTGACATGACAGAACAAAGACAGTGTGAAGGGCACAGGGAACATAGAATACCAAACATTTTCTGTAATTCAGAACAATTTCAAAGTTGCCGTGTCACCTTTGCCATCACTTAATGTCTGCACTGTTTGATTAAAAATTGATGTTTTATTTTATTTTAGTTTCTTTGTTAATCTTTTGATTACTTAAATGATAAATTTCACTTTATGCTAAATTGGCAAGCATGCCACTTTTAATTCCGTGCGATATCACTTTTAGTGACTACTTCAACCTCAAGCAGTCGTGTTGAGTGACTGCCAGATCACCTCACTTTGTGGGGTGATTCAGGGTGTGTCTGTAAGGAAGTATCAGTGTGTAAGATGCTGTAGCACCTCGTTTGTATGTCTTCCACCCTTCCTCTGTTGCTCTGCCCAATTTCCTGATTTCGTTTTCCTGTCACACCCCTTTCTCTTTTGGTCTTTAGTTCTGCCTTTAGCCTTGTGCCTGTTTTCTTCTCACCACTCTCCACTTACCTTTCAGTTTTCTAACTATTAATCTCAACTTCTCCAGAGAGTTAGGGGCTCTATATCACCTCATTAATTATGCAGCTTGCTGAAAACCTAGCTAGAGGCTGCAGGTATAGCCTCAGCTGAATAGCTCAGCCCAATCATTTCTTTGGATCTTTCCCTCTTTCTTCTCTACCGTAAAATGAGACGCAATCTTCGGGACTGCATCCATTCTGAAGAACACTAATGGGAATAGCATGTAACCAGCTGAGCCAGATTTGGCCGTCTCTTTCTCTGACATAGAATGGATGAAGATGATGCTATTCTTACCACGTTTTGTCTGAGCGTCACATATCTTCAGGGGAAATGTTTTCTGAAAGGAATGCAATGTTGAAAGCACAGCTGTAAAGAGATAGGATCTTGGACATTTTGAAAAGACTTTGTATCAAGAATGGGTTTATATAATTTTAACTTGCAGGATTGAGCTATGTTTGTAATTGTCAGATTTCCATGGGCTAACTATAATGAAATGGAAAAGCAATACATTCCCCTGTGTCAGTTTTGGCCGGCGGTCATAGGTTCTGTCCAATAATATGACGTGAGACTGGAGTAAAAGACCTCCATGGATTGGCACTTTATTAAAGAAGGAGCATGATAACAGCACAAACACTAACTACAACTAAACCAAATGGCTTCCTTTTATACTCTACCTTTTCAGGTGAACATCCGGAATAGCCCAAGTATGGGGGTTAACTAATCAACATGAAAACATAACCCTCCACACAAACAAACATACAATAACATTAAAGAACATCACAAACATATACATATTTCCAACACATACTATAAACAAACCAATAACATAAGCTTCACCCATTTCTATCTAAATTAAAACCCTCTTTAACCATACTCCCTAACCTGGCACATTGGTCTGCTCCAAGAGCTCTTAAACAGGTGATTGAGCCACTTTCACTCTTTTGCTCCACATCCTGCAAGAAGCAACCAGGACAGGTGAGTACCTTTACAAGTTCTCATTTCACATATGTTTAGGTTATTGATAAATGATTAACTGCAAACAGCTCTAACTTTGGCTCTTCTCCGACACAGGTAGGATGGCCAGTCCCACTGTCTCTTTTCAGTTAAAAGCTGTCAATTTAATCATATGTCAAATAACCTAATAAAAGACTCCATAAGAACTAATGTGTTTTCTTTATTACCCTATTTTAAATTCCTAATCCAACAATTAATCACTAACAATACCCCCCTGGTCTCCATTACACCCTGCCTCTCAAGCAGACTTTTATCCTTTTGATGAGCTCCAGTGCGATTGCCTAATGCTGCGTTCACACTGGAAGTGATGTGGCGACCGTATAAAGTGAATGAAACTATGAGCAAAAATACCCACTGGCGGCACAAAGTGGGAGGGACCCAAGATGAACTTTTCTCAAGTTATAAGTCAGCCAATGAGAATGTACCATACTGCTGATTGACAAATGACCTTATAGTAAATGCATTAATAGGTTACCTAGGCAACAGGAGGCTAGGATGTCTGTGAGCGACCAGCTGTCAGCTTCACAGCAATGCACGACGACTGAACCACTACCAGTGTGGGTACAACTTTAGACTACAGCTGGAGATGGTAGTTCTTGTTCTGTGGGCTCTGTGTAGGAGCCCATGAAATGGATAACCAGCTTCTGAATGTTCTGGTTAGAGCAGAACGTCTGTCAACAGGTGCAGTGGATAAAAGTGGCGTACAACAACATCCTTTCGTAGAAGCAGCAAAAAGAAATCAAGGACCACCCCAGCAATCTCGCCACAGCAGTCTGATTAGCAGCGCCAAAAACTTTCAGAATAACAGTGAGGCATCGATGGCAGATGGCATTATCTCAGTTGCATGAAAAGTAAGTCCCCTATACACTCAGGTGGCTATCAATATACCTGGGCAGCCTGCCAGGTAAAGTTCGTGTGCGGCAAACACTCTGACACCTAGCTCTTGGTATGAGGAAGATGTTCTCATCTTGTCACCGTTTCTAGATGACTGGAGCCAGCGGGTGACAGCTGGGGCCAGTCAGCCGGGATTCATAGCCCAGTGTGTACATGTGTACTTAAGAACACATACACCCAGGACCAACACCTATAAATAAGTTAAAGTCACTCTACTCCTATAAATAAAGTTCTAGTTGTTCTGGGCATTTCTCTGGATCTGCTATCTGAATGACTGAAAAGAGCTCTTGATATGAAAACTAATATTAAAATGTGAGTGTGAGAGTTAGTGATTTTAGAAAAGAGTGTTTACTGCATCGTCAGTAAACACTTGTCTATGGGTTGCAGGTACTGGTTCATGTTAATGTCGTTTGATGTTTAAATTCTGCACCGATGGACCTCAAACCACTTGAAGACATAGGTATGTGTCATGTAGTGAAAGCACGTTCCCGAAGCCCCTGTGAGAATGTGTTAGGGAGTCTGTGTGTGGCACAACACAGGCCTTTATACAGCCTGCAGTTAGGGGGGGCTGCATTCCTTTAAGGGCTCAAGTTTCGAGCTCCCACAATGTGCGTGTGTGCATGTGTGTGTGGTGTCTGAAATTGTGCCTCCATGTTCTTTAAAGGGCATCACGACTGAGGTCAAAAGTCAAAGTCTCAAAGGGCAAAAACCTTGATTCTGGCTGGTATGCATGTGTTTGTCTGCCCCCCCCCCCCCCCCCCTCTTCATTCATCGGTGAATCCTCCAGCTCAGCGTATAACGTTCCGTGTTGTGGCTTCTGATGTTTGGTCTGACACACTTCATTGCTTTATTAATGCAGTACTTCACTTTCTAAAGTCCCTTTCTTCTCACATGTCAAACCTTCAAGACAACATTCTTAGGAATTTATCTCCGTCTGTTCGAGAATGTCTCTTGCTCTGGGGCTAGTTTGTAGCTGCGTTGGCTTTTGTCTACACCTGACAACTCGCATTTCTAAATGCTTCCTTTCATTTTGTAAGAAGTTGACCCAAACCCTCCCCCCCCCTCCAAAAAACGCAGTAGCCCAGAATTCCCAGAGGTAGCTTGTGGAAATCATTTTGGTGGTTTTCATCAGATTTGACCTTCAATAGGCAGCTGAGAAATGAAGCACATTTTTCTTTGTCACTTTGCTTTTTCATTCACCAAAAAACAAGCCGTGATTAGTTTCGGAACAGACCAGTGTTTCTGACAGGTGCATTTGGTCAGCTTCCCCTGCTCCTGCAGAACATGCTGTTGCTGAGTGAGGCCGTCACAGAGCCTGGTTAGGCCGCTTTCACACACTTTTCACTGCACACTACTACTTGTATTAGTTGTCCATTACTTGTAATTACTTGTAATTACCAATTATGATGACTGATGGAATGTTTTCCAGGCCAAGTTGGCAAGCAGTTCGGATTTTCCTGTTGAGGATTTTATACAATTACCCAGTCATTAAACATGGCTCAGCATGAGGACAACCTGAGGGGGGTGACTTTCATGTGTTTTGGTTGTATTGTTCATAACTTCGGGTTTCGTAGGGGGGCAGTCGTCGTCATGCAACACCGCATTCAAGAAAATCACCCAAAGACAAATATTAGCTGCAATGTTCCAGGCTAAAAAATAAGTCAACACTTCTAAGCAAACTCTCCTGTCTTTGTTTTACTCGCAGGATGTTGGTTTGCGAGCTTGTGATGATGTGAGAATATAAGCTTTAATACCCCTGATTGTTTTGGGTTATACTCGTGGTTTCATCTAAATAGATGTTGCTTGATGATGGATCTGGAGATGTATTTCTAGCAGGTTGCTTACGGTTATTATTCCAACTTTTATTTTCCTTGTACACAAGATACTCATCAATCTTTAGTGGTGGCTCAGGAGGTCTTGATTGAGATAATTAAAGGGCAGAATGAGGACTACGATAAAAGACTCATCAGGAGCTGGAGTTTGCCTTTTTCATGTGCTTTCAAATGTTTCAACAACAAAGATAAATCTTAGAGGGAAGTCAGATGCAAGGACAAAGCAGATACAGTGCTTAGGGCCACGTTGTGTTTGGTTTTTCTTTTTTTCTTTTTTTTATGGGTTCAGAGGTTTCAAAGAAAACGATTTGCCACAGTCCATTTGAATTTCTACACCCCATGTTTCTTTTGAAGGTGTATGTAGGGTGAAATTGACTAAAATATTTAACTTCTAGGAAGAAAATTGTTTCCATGTTTGACTTTGTGCCACTTCTCTGCTGTTATACCCGCTACAGAATACCAGACAGCTTTTAGACTGCAGGTTTAAGTTATTTATCAGTTGGAAATTTTGGTCTGTTTATGCACACCAACAACGGACCATGTCTGCAAATGAAGACATCCACTAAAATGGTATATATATATATATATATTTTTTACTACTCCTTGATATGCAATGACTTGCCCAAAATGAATGTTACGAAACAAAACAAGACTTAGTGTCTAAGCAAAGGCTTCTGAGCAACACCGTCTGGAATTTCTAACCTGCTTCTGGATGTGAAAAGAGATTGAAGACTTCACATTTAGATATCATGAGTGATGTCTCGATGGTTTTTTTTTCTTCAGTGTTTTGCCGTCTTTGTGACATTGACTTGCCAGATTAAATAACTGCTGTACTCTGGTGAGGCTTTCTTGGGGTGGGGTAGGGAGGGGGTTTGGGGCCATGGGGTGGACGTCACTATGAAACTCCTCGGTCTTCAATGGAACAAAGAGCTCAGTGTAGCCTGGAGAAATCTCTAGCTGCATATGGTGTACGTTTCCAAATGGGTGGGATCTCATCTGCATTGCCTCGCTGCCTGAGCCAGAGATGTCTTTGATATTGCATCTTGGATGTTTTGCAAAAACGTGCTTAGATCAAAGATATCTGTGCTGCCAGGCTGGCTGTCTTGGTTTTACTTTGATAACAGCTTGATCCATGTAAAAACAGTTAGATCCAAGTAATTAGCGTCATTGTCCGCTATTCTTTCTGTCTGTTTTGAGTTGGTTAGAAGCTGACACGGCATGGTTTACACTCTGAGACTAGGATATGCCTCCTAGAAGCTTTCAGTAGATGAGGCTTTTGGCCATCTTTTTGATGTAAGTAGGAAAATCTAAGCTTTTTTTCTCTCTTTTTTAAATTCATCCAAAATATATTTGTTATACTATTTGTAAGTGGTAGTCTGTTACAGGTGTGCCAGCATTATGATGCTGAGAAAAAAATACTTTAGCACCATTCAGGCCGGAGCCACTCTTATAAAATATGAAAGGAGATATGTTTTGATTTCATTATTTAATATTCTTTTGAAAGAAGAACTTCATCTGCATTGTGTTTTGCTCAATAATAAAAGTGTCTCTCTCTCAGCTATAAACTCTCAGATGGTTTTAGCAAATTACTTTTTGTACTCTTTATGAATACTGCTTTTCAGTAGGTGACTTTTTTTGACTCCCCCAAAACATTTTTCACACTTCACTTGCAAAAACCTGAATCCACTCTGCATCACGTAGGACAGATGTTACTGAATAATTTATCATATTCACATGTAAGCAGCATTCAGTATGCGATTCAATCTTGAAACTGAGGGTAGGTGATAAAACTGCCTCCTGTTATTCCAAAAAAAGCAAATCCGAAGCTTCAGCTTGGCATAAAAACTCAGAACAAAGAAAAATGGCTACATTGACACTGTTTTTATTATTATTCTTTGAATCCTAATTTATGTCTATATGCAATATGTCTTTGATACAGCAGTTGCAACACATAGCACACACTCAGATGCACAAAAAAAACAAAACAAAACACTGCTCTTAGTAAAGATAATGAGCTAAATGTTAACCAGCGTCGCTACCCGTAAAGAGAGATGATGTCCTAATTGCAAGTCTGTGGCACATATGATGGTGTGAATTTGTCCAAATGAAGCTGTAAGGAACTTTAATCTAAAATTACAGTTTTGTAAAGTCAGCAGTCTCACGAATCCCAAGCCTAGAATAGCTGCAGCTATGCGCGTGATGCTAACGATTGCCCAGACTTTATGCTAACTAACTGGTGGCTATAACTTCAGTGCTCTTAATTTTGATATGAAAATATTAAAACTTCTAGTTATTTTATCTATACAAACAGTTGATTTTCTTCTACTTATCCAGTTTAGGGTCAGCCCGTGACCACACCCTACATATGTTGGCAGGCTGTTGCAGAAAGACACCGAGCAATCTTTGGACTGTGGGAGGAAGCCAGAGTACCTGGAGTGAACCCATGCAAACACAGGGAGAATGTGCAAATCGAACTCTGCAGTAAATTCTAATGGCTCCACGTGCACAGCAGTAAAGCCAGCGCAAGGGGTCTTTTCATAACGTGTAGCTTTTTAAAATCATTATAAAGGGTTTCACTTTTCAGTGAGGCTGTGTGATTAGGGGGCAGGGATAGCTCAGTAGGTAGAGTGGTGGCTTCATGATCGGAAGGTTAGTGGTTTGATTCCCCTGAACAGCTACCCTGAGGTACCCCTGAGCAAGGTACCGTTCCTGCTCCCCGGGCGCCCAGTGGCTGCCCACTGCTTCACTTGAGTGAATCGGTTAAATGCAGAGAAGAATTTCCCCACTGGGATCAATAAAGTATACGTTATTATTATTAATAGCTGACAATAAATTTGCAGATTAAAAAAAATAAATACTATTATTGTGTTGCGACTGTAAAGGGTTTCAAAGCAAAACAAGGTCGTGAACCACAACAGCACTTTGTGTCATGGTCTAGTGCTCTACAAACCGAAGGGATCGATTCCCTTCTCTGCTCTCCTTCCCATCTTGGTTAACCTTGGATTGTGGTTAACAGAGCAAAAATTGATCCGCAGCTATGGTTTGTTTGTCTACCCCCCAGCAAGGACTACTGAATCAGAGGTCACTCTCCACACACTGCCTCATACACTCTATTCTCTAAACTTGCTCTTAATGGAAAAAGAGCAATATCTCTCAGAAAGTTTTCAGATAATGTAGAGTTTTTGGCTCCGTGCCTCCTCTCGGTCATATCTTTTGTGTTCCTGCCTTAGTTCTCTACCCTTTTCCTTATTTACTGTATATCCTCTTCATTCTCCTTTCTATCTCTTCATCACAGCTGTCCATCTGTTTTCTCTCCCAGGTTTATCATTCTCTCTTATCAGCTGCTGGTTCCTCTAGACTTCCTGCACCTCATATCAGCCGTACTGATTACACTGTAGCAGCGCTTTGCTTTCAATAGACTATGTGTTACTGTCAGTGCATGCACAAACAAACCAGAGCGGTGGGGTGGGGTTTCATTTCTCTCATAGCTATGTTTTCTACTTAGTTAAGTAGTTCATCTACTCAAATGTCAAGGAAGCACGTTAGCACTAAGCAGCTTAATAAAGGTGTAAAATGGTCATTGGTTTAATAACCTTTGATTTGCTTTGGTTTGTGGGGGGGAAAAAAATAAAATTGTCAACTCACAGACTGCCTGAACCTCAGAGTGACTCTGGAGAGCTCTGTGCTCAGCCCACTCAATGGGCCCCACTTAAGACTTGATAGATTTCCCATTATTTTTAGACTGCAGTGATGGAGTACCAGGTAGCACACACCCATTTCTGCTTTCCTCTGAGCTTCTTGCTTCCTGTGTGGAAGCACTGCCCAACAATGGCACACAAACACTAAGCCAGTCTGCTGCAAAGCCCCAGAGATAAATGCTTCTTCATGTGAAACAATCACAAAAATGTAATCTGGAAACCCCGGGCCATGCTTCCATCCCTCTATTTGGAAATCTGTCTCTAAGAGGTTTCAGAGCAGCTTTGAACACTTGAACCGTGGCAGAACACGGCGGATCGATGCCAAGCAATAATTCCAGGCAATAAGTGGGATTATATTTGTCGTTTATTTGACAGTGAATGGTCCCTTGGAAAATATGAGCTCAGTTTATTGGTTTGTCTACTGTGTGCCAGCCATGCAATCTATTCGGCTACTCTGCTTTCCTCTGCATATTCGCGGCCAGACAGATCTGATTAACTGTCACACTGATACAATGTGGACCCACTTGCTCTTCGTAATCATACCAGCTGCAAAATAAGACGAGAATCCAAAGATGTTTAATTCTAACATTTCATTTTTGCTTTGTTTAATTTTGGGAACATGATAGAATAATATCAAAGGGTGTGAAGAGTGTTGTGGTAGAAGGGACAGATGTGTTCAAGGTGGGGGTGGTATGACATCAGGGATCGGCTCTGAGACGCTTCTTGTTTGAAATGGTGATGGACAGGCTGACACATGAGGTCAGGCAGGAGTCTCATTGGACTATGATGTTTGCACACGGCATAGTGATCTGTAGTGAGGGCAGGGAGCTGGTAAAAGACAACCTGGAGTGCTGGAGGTATGCTCTGGAGAGAAGAGAAATGAAAGTCAGTAAAAGCAGGACAGAATGTATCTGTGTGCGTGTGCGTGCGTGTGTGAGTGTGTGTGTGTGTGTGTGTGTGAGAAAAAAGGCAGACAGGTAAAATTAAAAAAAGATGAATATGCAAAGAGCAGAGGTATTGAAGGTGACTGAGTTTAAATACCTGGGGTCAACCATCCAAAGCAACAGACAGTAGGTGGAGATAAGCGTCAGGGGGGATTTATGACAGAAGGATAGCAGCAGGAGTGAAAGGGATGATTTACTAGAGTGTAGTGAGACTGTTATGATGCGTGGTTTTAGGGAAGGATTTAGAAGGATTTTATCGGGAGTGACCAGAATGAACATCAGATAGACAGCTCAGGTTGAGAGGTTTGGAGTTAAAGCTAGAGAGGCAAGGCTGAGATGGTCTGGACATATGGACAGGAAGGATGGTGAAGATGGACCTGCCAGGCAGGAGGAAAACCTCAGAGATGATTTGTGGATGTAATGAAGGAGGACTTGCACAGGGTTGGTGTGACAGAGGAGGAGGGAGAGCGAGATGGAGGTAGGTGATCCGCCCAAGAGACCACTAAAGGGAACAGTTGAAAAAAGATGATTTATGGAACATCATAAATGTAGTTTTTGGGGGTTGTTTTTGAGGCAGAGCCAAAAAAAAAGTTTTAAAGAAATCTGTGTAGTCAGCATTAAAAATATTTTTGATTGATTCACCCCCTTGTTTAATTGCTTCAAGTTCTTTGTCCAGTTAAACATATTTGCATTTTTTTTATTGTATTCAAAGGGCTCCCTGCAGAGTCAGCTAATCTAGCCAAGGCTGAGTTCCTTTCACACACAAAAGCTGATGAAGCGCTTGCTGTTGTGCTCCGAAAAAAACAAGTTTAGTTTATAAAACACAATGTGCCAGAATACTGATTCAATTTCTAATGTATTTGTACCCCTTTGCTGTTCACATATGTTTCGCACATACAGTAAAGGGAAATGTTTTAATTAAGTTATTAAATGTCCTGTAAAGTACCATGTTTCCTCTTGCATGTTAAAGCCATCAGGCCTCATGGATATAAAAGCTGTGCGACTTTGGTGTTTTATTAGTTTGCTTTACATCGAGCCTACCCACACAGCTAAGACGACGCTGGAGAAAGTGTAGGTAGAAGTCTGTCAATGTCTCTGAGTGCCCCAACAAGAGACTCGTCGTCAGCATGAAAAAAAAATTTCTGCAGAGATTGACAAATTTTATCACTGCTAAAAGTGCTTCCGTTAAGGAGCGAGTAAAATGTATGCATACTTATGCCAATAGGATATTTCAGTTCTCCTTTTTAATGCATTTGCAAACAGTTGCTGTGTCATTATGTAGAAGGGATGAAAAGAAGAAGAAATACTTTTGATAACCGATTGGAACATAAAAGTGCTATAATGCAGAACAACCATCATGTTAATCTTCACGAATGCTTATCCTAGAAAACAAATGCAATTTTGGTACATTTTGAAATGTAACATAGCAACCTAACATATGAGTGCGCCAGTCAGGAAGAAAAGGTTAGGAAACGAGATGAGCCGCCGCCTCGGGGCGTTCTGTACGGGGTGCTAACCCCCGCAGCACACGTATTCCTAGGCTACATCCCCCAAGTACACTGGGGGAGGAGGTGAACAGTTGAGACAGCCGAAGTGAGTTTGACCCAACAGTTACACTATGTTCAGATCACCCCTCTGCTCTCCTTGGTTGACCCCACTCGCTGACTTTCTCTTTGTCTCTCTCCATTTCTCTCTCCCTCCCTCTCTCTCCGTCTCCCTCCCACCGACTATCCACCGAATTACGTGAGCAAGAGGAATGAAAAGATGTATTGTGTTCTTTTGAATGCGAGCTGCGTGTGTTTGTGTTCGAGTAGCTGCCATCCTCTACCGCTATGTAGACATTGCGGCCTTAGCATGCTACAGTGGTCAGAGGAGAAAGGGATGTGTTTTAAGCACCATTGTATTTACCGCCCTTTTCATCATGTCATAAGTCCAGTGTTGCTTGCAGCGCACACAGAGGCTCCATTTCAACAGTCACACTTGTACACAAGTTATTTTACTCACTGAATCATGTGGAGAGTGGAAGTTAGCCCAGTGAAATTGCAACGTACACTCTGGTTACTGTATAGGTTTTGCATCAGAGTCCAAGTTGGCAAACTGCGTCCACTAAAACTACCATTTAGACAGCAATGTCGCTTTTTTCTTCTGTGCAGTCTTGAAATGGAGCCATCTGACTACTTTACAGTGATGATGAAGACACACCAGTCTTTAATTATCAAAAAAGGGTAAGAATTACCTCAAAAAACAAGAGATTTGAGAAGGTTAGATTTATTTTTCACAGCTGCTTTCTTTTAATGTGCAGACAATTTTTTTTTTTTTTTTTTTCTGGAAATCTGAACGGCGTGCGATGAGAAAAGGATTCAATGAACTGTTTATATTCATTTTGCAGTGATGGAAACTTATAGATGACATGAAAACTGCACTCTTAATTCAACTCCAGACCATTTTCACGATTTTTTAAAAAAAGATTTGTAACAAGAATATATCATATATTAGCACTTTTTTTTTCCCTGACAAAAAAACCATAAAATAAGAGAGCCTGTGACAAACACACTTTGCAGACATGATACTCTATTGTCCTTCTTGAGCAGCTGCTTAAACGCAGTGGGATGCAGCTAGTTTTTATTCATCAGCGATAACCTTTCTCGCTGATGTTTGCTGTGGATTCAATCTGTCTGTCCACATATTCAAATGTCACCTCTCATTGCTAAGCGAGAGCTTGAAGGCCAAAGAGTGCCCTTTTCTCATACAACTCAGATGGGGTACAGTCTGATGAAAATCCAACCTCATTCAACTGCTACACTGTATTCTGTTCAGGTTGTCTTTACTGTCAAAGAGCCCTTCTTTCTGTTTGCCTGCCTCTGCATCTGCAAGCCTCATTACGCCCCCACTTCTCCCTGTCTACCTCCATCAGTGTCCCCGCATGCTTGTCTGTCTCATCAGCTTCATCTCTGTTGGCATACATGAGCGAGTGGGCTACGGTTCATGCCATGTTCTCGTCTTCTGACTCGTGACCTTCGTCACTCGCGTCTAGACTTTAATCAAACAAAGGAAAGTAACACAGTGAGTTACAGATTTAACAATTTCGACTGACAAACAAGAAAACACGACTGTGTAAAACAAAAAAACCCAGCTTATTAAAGCTCGCTTGAGCAATAATAACAGAATTATATAAAAATACACTGAGGGAGCCCTGGTATTCACCACAACAGGGAATGCTCAATTCAAAGCCAGTTTGACAGGTTGTCAGCTCAGTTCAGTATAAACACTGGAAGCAAGGGAACCAGCTACATTGGCTTTGTCCGAAAATAACAAAAATCTAGATACTGGAACCTTTTGAGGACAATTTGTGGAGGTGAGAATCGGTTCTTTTGCTAGAACCAGCAACTTCCCTTCGGCCTTTTCTGGTTTCTTGCCAACATAACAGTACAAGTACAAAAGTTCAGGAAGATGCAGTTATTTTACAAAATTTTGAACTGTTCCGTCAAAATGACCCGAGGCGCCAGGTGTAAAAAATCTTGATAAATACTATGGGCAGCAATCCAATACCAACATTTACCAACATTTACTGACTCTATAAAATTGTACTGTAATTATTATATCTTTAGTATGACATTTTATGGCTTACATTTGTCATTCGTGAGGGAATTGAAATTTTACCAGATGTTTTGGTATTCTGTTTGGCTCACTTCAGAGGCCGGTTTTAACACAGTCTGTTTCAGAAAATCTCATCTTTTCCTGTTGTTGTAATCGTGTTCCTCTGTGAGCTCAGTGCCATCTGGGAATCCCTGTGCTCCCACATCGATGGAGTGTAGGGATCCCTCTAGACACAGTCACGCTCACAGTCTTGTGCTTTCGGCCCGTGAAGTACATTTTGTGACAAGGGAGGCATCAGCGGGCATAAACTGAGGTTCTGGTCTGAAGGCTGCCGTCTCGGGCTTCGGGAGCTTTTAATGGGGCCACCAAATCGAAGTGATCTGAAGTTGGTCTCCGAAAAAGATTTCCAAGGTCATAAACCTGTAGCTTTCTGCGTGGCCTCTGCAAGTTCATTACAGCAAGCACAGCTGTGTGTGCTGATAAGACCTACTTTTTCTGTCACTTTGTTCTCCTCTGTTTCTGTAGCTGATCTTCCCCTACGCACTTACATGTTATAAAGAGTAATAATGCATATCTGTAAGTGACAGGTATATAGTATGCATCTCTACCAAATAACCATGGACGGAGAGACAGATGGATATTCCAGCCTCGATTCGAGGGCTTATTAACTTCTTTAAGCTGCAGTGTTCTTCCTCGCTTCTGTTACTTTTCCTTACAGTACAAGTGGTTTGGGCATGGTGCCAAAATAAGGCTTTAAAAACAGCATAAAGATTAAAATTTACACTCCTCAGGGTGTTATATAGCACAGACAGACTTGTGGTACAGTAGGTGTGATGGTTCCTGCAGGTGTGTGTGTGTGAGTGTGCTAAATGAAAATAGCTCTGCATATGCGGTCTAATTCCCAAAGAATGCATGACTAGTCGAGACTACATATGGATGTGGTTTAGCTCGGCTTTAATGCTAAATTGAACTGCAGCCTTGTGGTTGTAATTTAACAAAGTCCACCACAAAAACTTCTGGTGCGAAAGGTGAATTTTGCTGCATTAGCTGACTCTGTAGCGCTTACTGTTGTATTTGTAGGCAGCTGTAAGGGATTAAATTTAGTGTTTTTATATCTTTGTTAGACGTGGGCATGACGCGTTAATGCAGAATATTCCTGTTAACTGGCCACTGGCCATTGTTTAGCAGTGTTTGTGTTTAGTAATGACCGGTGCTGTCCTGAACACTGTCCATATCCATATGGGCCACTTTCCCAGTCAGTGTGCGTGTGTGTGTGCTTAGTTTAATCACTTGTACATTGAAATCACAAGGGATGAATGTGCATATGCTGTCTAAGTAATGTGTTAATGCAGAGTAAGAGTAGGATGGTGCAGTTATGCACATGTACGGTGTACCCTTAAGGATGCAGCTTAAGCACTGCAAGCTGTTACTGTACTGTATGTACTGCAGCAGTGCAGCTCTAGGGACAGACTAAAATCACTTGCTGCACACAGAAGGAGTGTAAAGAAGAGAGGGATGGAGGTAGAAGGGGAGACGGAAGACTTCTAAAGTCACAGAGGAAGGAAGTGTGAAACAGAGGATGACTGTAGGTATTCATTGAGGAAGAAATAAAGACGAGGTAAAGAGCGATGTAGATGTGACATGTCCTTGACTTTATTCTTTTCTTCCCTTCACCTCTCCTCATCTATCTGCGTTCGCGCTACTTCCAACTCCCTTGTCTCTCTTTTCATCTCTTCATATATTAGAGTCTGGCAGTCAACCAGCGCAGCATCGAACTCCTGTCTGCTTGCGGCCAATTTGGAAGGAATTGCTCACCCATTAAAGCGCATGTTCACTGCGACTTTCATCCCTTTCCTCTTATGTGTTTTTCTTCCTTCTCTTCCTCTCTCTCGCTGTCCTGGGTGAACAACCAGCCCGTCTCTCCTTGCATCAATAAAGACCAAACTGAAACTTGGATTTTTCAAGGGTACCACTGCTCATATTCAAAGACGGGGAAAGCAGGGGGGGAAACAAAAATAGTGGAAAACACAAACACTTATGGCGTCCTTTTGGGTGCAGTACTCCTCGCAACAATGATTCCTTTGTGCTGTAATAGGCTGAAATGAGATCTGGAAGTGTTCTTTTTCCCATTTCACAGTGATCCATAGGCTGTAGAGTCTATTTAATGAGAGATACAATCTTAGGCGCACACAAACAGACGGCTGCCAAAGTTTTAACAGATGGAACGTATTTTTTTCTTTACATATCAACAAGGACAAACACAAAAAGATTAAAGGAAAAAGCACAACAAAACTCATTTTCATCCATTCAGCAGGTAAATATGACCAAGATGTCAAAACTCTCTTTTTAGTTCTTTCCACCTCATCCGCTTCTCTTTTCACGAGCTGTCACCTCCTTCTTTTGTACCCAAAAAGGGAGGAAAAAAACATGCAGCAGTTCTCCAGCAAATCAAATACCTGTATCTGCAAATATGCATGCAAATGCTTACGGGGGCAAAAAAGGGGAAAAGAGCTCTGCTGTCACCACACATGGATGGGTATTTTTTCCCCCCACATAGTTCCATTAGCTGGATTTGTAGCTATTTCTGTCTAAACTCTAGAAAAAAGTCTCTTTGCTTCAGATAAATTCCCTTTATCGGGAGGGAAAGTGAAGCTTAGAAGCACAGATATAAATTAGATGAATAAGGAGACCAACACAACACTTGCCGAGCAAGCAATTATTGTAATAAATGTCAACAATGTGTGTTTAATAGGGCCCCATCAGGGCTGTAGGATCAGCTTGTTCATACTCACGTTTATCTTGCTGCCTTTGCTTTTATTAAATGACAAGATTGATGCAAATTTGCCATCGGAGAAGAGGCTCTGAATTGATCTGTTTTGAGTAAATTCGATTTCTCCTCCACAGCAACACCCATTTATCTAGACGTTCATACATCTAAATGAGAACAGAAAAAAAACAGGCAGAGAAAAAGAAAAGAATGACTCAGATAATGCCAAACTTTCACCTAGTACTGCCATTCAGTCAGTAGCCACGGGAAGCAGCCGCAAATGTTCCCAGCTTTTGTTACCCTCTGATTTATAGTCAGTCACTGTGTCCTTGAGGTGTTAGTCTAGATTTCCTGCTTACCAGTGGGTGGACTCTGTGTATTGTGTTGCTAAGTGTATGCTGTTATCATTTCTTTTATGACCTTGTAATTGCTATCGTAATTATTCACAAGAGAAGAGAGGTAAATGGTTTGGAATTAACTGGTTGCGAACCAGTGTTATTGTGAGAGGGGAAAACGTGTATACAGAACTCTGTGTGTACTGTACACACTGTATGTAAGAGAGTACCAAGGGTAAATGGACCACTTCAAATAGCAACATGTGCATTGCAGCCTGGCTCCACGCATTCATCAAGTCACATGGAAGATTAAGCTGTTTTTCCCCCACAGCAAAGCCTTCAGTATTCACGTCAGTAAAGCGCAAGGACTCAACTATTACAGGAGGGAGGATGTGCGGTTTTTTAATTTTGTTTTTTTAGGTTGCAGAGGTATTCAGTTATCCCCGTCCATAAACAGATCTGTCAGGGTTTTTGACTTTTTCATCTAGAGCAGGGCTGCCCAATCCCAGTCCTCGAGAGCTACTATCCTGCAGCTTTTAGATGCATCCCTACTCCAACACAGCTGAATCAAATGAATGGCTTGTTATCAGGCCTTTGCCAAACACGATGGCATGCTGAAGAGGTAATCAAACCATTTGATTCAGCTGTGTTGGAGTAGGGATGCATCTAAAAGCTGCAGGACGGTAGCTCTCGAGGACCGGGATTGGGCACCCCTGATCTAGAGCAACGTTTGTGCTCATTCATTGGATTTCATACTATGTAAATCTTCAGTGGGGTTTGGAGGCTTTGGGCCCGATGCTGCTTGGTTCAGTGCTCATTGGCATTCAGACACAGCGTGCGTGCGTGTGTGTCAGAGGAGTGAAGTGAAGAAGGCTGAAATTGTAAGAGAGTATTCAGGTGTGTAAAATACAGTCAAATCATAACCTTTGACCTCAAAATAGTTTTAATTCTTCAAATCAAGACATCAGAAAGTATTGCTCAGGTCTAGAGGTAATTTCTATAAATGGGCCTAAATATAAAGTCATATGAAGGTGAGATTTGGGATGCAAAAGTATCCACTGGATTTCCAGTAGCTATAAGTTAAAACACCTAAAAAAATGCCATTTAGTTTTTTCAAAAACCTGAAAATTTAATCTTTTTTAAAAATAAATGTAAAATGAACATGAACTCTCCTCCCTCTGTGTTTGTGTCAAGTTCCTCTGACACACAAACACAGAGGCCTCTCTTCTGCGATGGCACTGTATCAATATTATGCTTTCTCCACCCTGCTCTGTTCCTGTTTGCACAGCCCAGTAAACGTACCCACCTAGTAATCCCTAATGGAGGAAATCCAACTCTCCCTTTGTGATTCGCTGAGATCTTTTCGTCTCTATTTGTTTCTCAGAGACCCGCCGTGTTAAATTTGTTCGACTCTTTCAACCTCAGCTGCAGCTTTTTTGTTAACACAGGAAGCTGTACTGGAGGTGTCTTTCTGTGTCACTTTTAACCTTCTTTTTGTTTCACTCTGTCTGTTTCACACAGTTTCCCTCCGTCACTTTCTCTTCCTCTCCTCTCACTTGAAAGTCTAGCTCCCTCCATTGTGCTCTCGCTGTGATTGGAAGCTTGTTTTTGGATTCGTGCCGTGTGTGTTCACGTCCCTTTCCTTGTACAAGTCTTTTAGGAAAAGCATGCGCACCGTGTTGTGCAGACATGCATGCACCCTGCTGAGTGAAACGCTTCAGTCATCAGAAATGCATTTTACATCACAAAAGCAACAATTAGGTCTGTTGTATAACATGAACTCCACTTAATATTGAACAACAGTCTCTTTATGACGTAGATGTGAATCATGTGTCACAGTGATCTAATATCTTCTGATAGGCTGCATAATGTCCAGCCAGACGGCACTGTTTTTTTTCGTTAGGAGTATCCCACTCTGTGTGGATGACTCAGTGAAAAACACTAGGCTTGCAGGAAGAGAGCCTCTTGTACTAAGGCAATATATAAAGTGACGAGTGACAGACTAAAAGAAGGGCTTTAAGAGCGCTTTAGGGTCATGATCTTGCTTGAAAACAATAGTGTGTCATCGGATGGAGAATGAGGGGAAAAATTGTGACAAGTGAAAGAGGGGTACGTGTAGAGAAAAACAACAGAGAATCAAGGCACAGATGATTTATTTCAGCCTTGTAGCTGCCAGTACAGCTTATCATGTGAAACCAATAGTGTATATATATTCAGAGACCACTTTATTAGTACTGGGTTGGACCCTTCAGAACTGCTTTAATTCCTTATTGTATAGCTTCAACAAGGTAGTGGAAGCAGTCCTCAGAGATTTTGGCCCGTGTGTATATAGGTGATAGCATCACACAGTTGCTGCAGATTCATCGGTTGCACATCCATGATATGAATCTCCTGTTCCAACAAAATCTCAAAGATGATCTTTTGGATTGAGATGCAGTATTATCCTGCTGGAAGCAACCATCAGAAGGTGGGCACACTGTGATTATAAAGAGATGGACATGTTCAGCACAATACTCAGGTAGGGTCTGATGCCCAAACAATGTTCAGCTGGTTCCAAGGGTGCCAAAGTGTGCCAAGAAAATGTGATCCGCACCATTACGCTTGTATCAGCCTGAACCGTTGATACAAGACAGGATGGATTCATGCTTTCATGTTGTTTATGCCAAAATTCTCACTTTTCCATTTGAATGTTGAGATTCATCAGACCAGACAACATTTTTTCAATCCTCTAATATCCAGTTTTGGGCTGTGTGAATTGTAGTCTCAATCTCCAGCTGCTGTAGCCCATCTGCTTCAAAGTTTGACATGCTGTACATTCAGAGGTCCTCTGCCTTGGTTGTAATGAGTAGTTATTTGAGTCAGTGTTGCTTTCTTACCATGTCTACCTGCCTAAATACAAGTTGCTGCCTTGAGATTGGCTGATTAGATTTGCATTATTGAGCCAGTGTAGCTAATTAAGTGTCTGGTGAATGTTTACGTCTAAATTTTTGACATTGTCAGAACTGCAAATTTATGTCATCTGCTCTTTCTGTTGATATAAGTTATTATCATTACAATGGAGGGACAAGAAACCACCTTTTATACCTTCCAGTATAACTCTGTTGAACAAATCCAGGTGGTGTGTGTTTTGCTTGTATATTGTGGTGCTTAAACTAACTACTCAACTTTGTGGCCTTGTTGGATGTGCTGTTTGGCTCATAAAGCTGGTTGTAGGTTTACAAAGGAGCGCTTCAAGCTGCTGACTGCCCACCCTGCGGTGGGGCAGGTAGAAGAAAATCCTTGCTTAAGATTATGTGGTGGAAATGTAATCGTGATAATTATTATCAAGGTACTTCGTCTTCAAGTAAAATATATTTTTAGTATTTTCTACGAGCAAACAAAAGACTTCCAAGTCATCATGAGGGTCTGAGAAACACTAAGCCTGAATGAAATACCGGACATGTTCTACCTCGGCTTCTACCTTTGTGTAACCCACAGAGGACACTAAAATGAAAGGATAACCCCCAAATGTGTTGGAGTGCAAAAGGGTCAAAGTAACACAAATCACTGAACAGTAAACAGCACTCAAAGGGGGAAAAAAGGACAAACACACATGCATCCTTGTCCTATTTTTTTGTTGTAAGGAAATGATGAGAGGTTGTGTACAGTGTGCACAAACGAAAATAAAACATTAAAATTGTCTTTACAGGCAATTTTCTTGTAGAATTCTTTGTTTTATCTTCCTGGTGCTGAAGTTAATCAAATCTAAATTGACATTGGGTGAATCAGCACCGAAGTGAACACCAATAAAATCTTAAAATAAGACGGCAAAATAAATTACAAGTTACATGGCAAAAATGTTCCACGCAATGTTTCAAAGAGTGTCTCTTCAAGAGAAAGGGCTCCATTGTCCCACTCCATTGAAATGGACTGCCAAAGCACAGTTTAATCTACACAGATACTTAGATTTTACAGTAAGGCTGAGTTTTTCTGTATAAGTCTTGCACAGAAATGTATAGTTTCTTTGTCATGCAGATAAATATTTGTAAATTTGTGAAGTACATAAGTATTTTTTTTCAATGGTTTAGGTTATGAACGTTCTAGATATGTGTTTTGTGCAGAAAAAGCTGCATGAAACATATTTTAAAATGATTTGCAATGTACACAAAAAAAAGATGAACTGAATGTTGGAAAATCTGCACAGAATGAGATGGCGCTGGTCGTTGACAGTCACGCCGAATGCATTTCACACCTTACATTACAAATGTACGAGTAAGAAAGTAACAGTTTTCCTGATGACACACTTGTGGGGTTTTTTTATGTTTTTTTTTAAATTTCTTTTTATTAAAAGAAACAGCTTTTCAAGACATCTGATATTTAAATGTGTTACAGTCGTTTAAATCTATCAGGTCACATTTCAAAGGGTCTCATTCAGAATCTTTTGGCAGAGGAAAATCCACAACCTGCTGCGTAACATTCCTGTGTCAGGATGCTGTTTGTTCAGCCATCTGAACTCAGCAGAGGCAGCATAGGTTCTGCAGCCCCTCAAAGACTTTACCACAAAAGCCCCCCCACCCCTACTTGGACCACCTACAGCCATAGACCAATTAAAATCACCACCCACCATTTCCTGACCCAAATGGTTTGGCACACACACGTGCCCCTCATTCGTAGCCACATACTCAAAGTGATGATGATAGTAACAACTGGAGAGAATAGAAGCGATCAATAAATAATGGATGCTAATTGGTCCAGCTCATTTATTATTAATATTCTCAATTACCACTAAAGGGCCCACCTGACTTGTCTCTGTGCACGCGTTTCTGTGTATAGGTCACAGAAGATGTGCGTAAACATGAGCAAACTGGTGTTTGTAACTGGTCTTCTATCGTACTGGGTGCATGTCCCACAGACACATATGGCAGATGCTATATATTGTTTATAGAAGATGGTGTATGCTATAGGATAAACTATATTACAGCCTCAAAAACTGGCCCGTTGCTCAAAGACTCACCCCCTCCTCACTGTTTTTTAAACAAAAGCACGAGAATTACAGCCGAATCTGTTTTCTAACAAGGCTGTCCTGCTTTCCTGTTTTTTCCTTTCTCCACTCGTTCCTGCAGATCACCACTCTGATCAACCACAAAGACAAGCCAAAGAAGTCAGAGCGCACCCTGGCAGCTATACACAGGGTGGGCCAGGCGGTGAGTGTAGCAGTGGGGCGTTTTGTAGCAGTCGGGGAGGCCATCGCCGCAGAGAACCAGGAGCTGAAGGATGAGATGGGTCAAGCCTGCTTCGAAGCTCGCAGAGCAGGTGAGCATCTTTGGTTGGGCCTCGTTCTTACTTGACATTTTTACTGAACTGCTGCACATAAACGTAGCACATAGTGGAGTGTTTGTTTTCTAGCTTTCACTCCTTTTTATGTGTTTGATGTATAAAGTAAGTGTTGTTGGGTTGTTTTTTTTTTTTATCGTAAAGGCTTCTTCATGATGGATCCTTTATTTTCCTGTAGTAAACTTGGTCATTTCTTTATGATGCTCTGTTTTTTCCACTGAGGGTGTATTGACCTGGTTATCCAATAAGCTGCAGGCTTCTCATCAGTGTTTTGTTAAGACAACCAACGGCAGTTTCATAAAGCATCGAGCATCACCTTCAGGCTTCAGTCTTATCAAATTTTATCAAATTTCGATTAGTCTGAACAGCCTGGCTGTCAAACAGTATTACACCAGAGGACCTCCAGAGTGCTCTAAACACATTGCCGTTATTAGGTTGGAAGTAAAATATGAAAAAGTGCTGCTGCACCCAAGGGTGCTGTGTAGAGTGAGGGAATTAATGTGTGTATGTGGGCTTGGGAAGCACTGCATAATGGATTCTGATAGAAGGAAATAGGAGACTTTATGCAGCAGGCTGTTGGTGAGATTAAAAGGGTTGTAGTTCCCCTAATATTCAGCACCTCAAACAGAAATTGATAGTTTCTTTGTTATGCAGATACATATTTATAACCTGTTTGAAGAACCAATCATATTTTCCCATCGATTTATATTAATTGACCTTTTCTGTGTTGATTTCTCTCCACGGCTGCATCTCTAAAGAGAGATTCTCTACTAACATCTCTACATTTGTAAAGATCTAAGTGTTCTGTAAATATTCTTCCCAAAAGCTATATCGATGTGGATAATCCTGGTGTCCTTGGAAGTTTAATTATTATGGATGAAACATTCTATGTAATGTGTCTTATGTTAAGGCACAGACATACAAACATACACTACAATCATTATATTAAGATTAGTGGTATTAGTAGTAGTAGCAATACTACAGATTATATAATATTGGATACCCTAATGGGATTTTTCTGATAAAGTTATTATGCTGAACATTTCAGGGTTTCAGCCCAAGTTCTAAAACATGCTCATGAGGTCCTGGAGTTGAGTTGAGCATTTAATAGTTGCCCTCTCTCCCGGGATGCAGTGCAAACCATTTCTTCATAACCCTGAGCAGATCGGAGCAGATTTGTTTGGATGTTTTCGGCAAATTTCATATGCATGCTATTTAAACCTGCTTTAACCTCCATCTCATTATTGAGATGGAGGTTGGAGACTATAGCACATGGTCAATATTTTGTTACCGCCCCAGCTTGTAATCTCTTTGCCATTTAAAGTATTGGCTTTGAAAAGAGGATCGAAGTTTGCGACCACTCGCAGCCAGGCGCAGCTAGTCTGTTATCAGTCTGGTATTAGTTTGGGTTGTGTTACATGCAGTCGGTTTTCTATAATACAGCAGTTTACGGTGATAAATCAGCACAAACTGTAAGTCTGGTAGCATCTTTTGAAAATCTGTTGCTGTCTACATACACAGAAATTCACATTAATTACTTACATTCAGAGTCCAGTTTGATTCTCATACATCTGAAACAGAAATTCCTCCAGAAATAGTGACATAGTTGCTGACTTACGCAATCTGCAACTATTGTTTTATGTAGGAATATACCAAGAAAAAGTTGATTTGAGTCTCCTGTAGTAAGGAGACGGGTTGCAGACGAGTCGTGTTCCTCAGCTCAGACTGATTGCAACGTGTTGGCAATTAAATGGCATTTGTTTGTAAACCTTCACCAGTCTGTCTGACAGACAGTTGTTTGAAGACAGGTTACCACCCACCAGGAAACCCCTCATTTTTTTTCCATCCATCCGTCCTCTTCTGCTTATGTTTATCAGGGTCGGGGGCTATCCCAGCTATCATAGGGCAAAAGGCAAGGTACACCCTGGACAGGCTGCCAGTCTCATTTTCATTTATTAATTTTTTTCTTCCTGCTCATTGCAAGGCTACGGTCTTTTTATTTATTTCTTTATGACTAAGCTAGAAATGCATAACATATCTGTTGACACTGAAACCTGTACCTGGGGTTTGATGAGAGATGCTAGGAGGAGGTCAAAAAAGTAGCCATCAGTGTTAAAAGACAAGAAAGAGCGAACTGTTAGCTCTAACTGAAGATGGAAAAGACAAGGTGATGTTTTTGTGAGAGATTTGCTTTTCCCACTGTTTTTAGCACTTCCCTTTGTATTGCCTTTTTAAGATCCTGTCTAAAAATATAGACTCTCTGGCTTCCTGTCAGTCCAAATGTTCTCACAACCCTTAGTTTAGATAGTTGTTATCACTTGCAAGTGTAACTTTTCTTCATCTCTGCCAACTCTAGCAATCTTATCAGACAAAACAAGGACCTCATTTAGCCTTCTACAGAGCAAACCGGAAACAATATCGCAGCGGATACGAATTTAGCCTCAACACCGTGATAATAGGTTTATGTTGTGGGAACCAGCTTGTGTAGCTTTAATCCTCTCACAGTGCTGATTTGTAAAGACTGCTAAAACTCAAACAAAGAGAGCGCTGGTGGGAGGAGGAGAATAGACTGATGAGAAAGTGTGTGTGTGTGTGTGTGTTTGTGAAGCTGTGTGCGCTGAGGTAAAACCAAGTAAAGTGTATGTGTGCACCTGTGTGTGCGTGTGTGTTGCTTGCCCACTGTGACTAATTTATTCCAGTTCTTGCTTTCCTCTCAGGGAGGTGTTTTCACAGTTTTCCCTCATACTTATACTGACAGTCGGTACAATTGTTCCCTGATTTAAAAAAAAAACTTTCCCCCCCTTTTTTTTTCCTAGTCTCTGACTATTTAAAAAAATAAAATAAAATAATGGAGGCGTCTTGAGGGATGATAAAAAAGGTCTTTTCTCTTAGATTTTGTTAAAGTCTCTGGGAGAAAGCAGGGCTAGTTAGTGAAGGATTGACATTTCTCTAATACCTAGCCGCAGGGAGAGTTTAATCAGGCAGGCTTCAGCCTTGTGTGCGCTGTAATGAATGAAATAAAAGCAGGCTGAAAGCACTAGTTTAATTAGATGCTACCCATCATCGGCGCGTCGCAGGGATCCAATGAGGCAGGTCAGTGAAGGCAATCTGTGCTGGATCTCGGTCTCTGTCAGTTTCACTCAGTTTCTTAGTGTCATTCTCACATTTCCCGGATTTCTGCCTTTCCCTTTCTTCCCAAGATGTCAAAGAAGGGTAGATGGGATCAGGATGAGAATGAATTTGCGTAAAGTAAACTATCAAAATGTTTTATCTAAGTAGCATATGACATATGAATGACACAGAAACACGGCTACAGCAATGTTGGCACCTATACACTCTCTGGCTTCCTGTCAGATGTCAGATTCCAAATGTTCTCACAACCCTTAGTTTAGATAGTTGTTATCACTTGCACTAGCCTGCACTACACACAGTACAACTGAGGTGGTGGGGTACATATTAATTTTGTAAGTTGTTATGTAGTTGAAAGTGGGATTATATAAGATTCTAAGTGTAATGTGCCTGATCCAGGCAATATACCAGCATACAACAGACTACACCGTCTGGTTTTCACTTATCAATAAAGAGTCGATGATTCAGGGAAAAAAAGCAGAATTCATTCACACGGCACACAACTTTTTGTGTTGGGCAAAACTGCTTTGTACATGAACAGATAGATTTGACACGTAAAGGCTCAGTAGGATAGGTTTGATTTCAACTCAAGATTATGAAAATCTGTGCCGGGCACAATTTATATTCTGCTAATGGAGAGGCGAGAGTTGGATCAGGCCTCTGTTATCTACCCTGGTCGTGGTCACGGGGGGGTTGTGCAGCATTCTTTGTGAGGCGGGCCTCAAATGTTTTAACTGGTTAGCAGAGCTGGCACTGAAAAGCAGCCTGTCGGATGCAATCAGTTCCTCACTGCAGCTTCTTTTAAAGGACCAGCCAAACATAATGGACAGCTAAGCTGCAGCACTTGCTAGCGACCTATCCCCTTCCCTTTCCTTTCTGAACTCTGAACTCTTGCTGGGATTTCTTAACTCTGTACATTTTCCTCTTGATAGAGGATATTTTGGTAATGGGTTTTCAGCCTGCTCTGTATAACTCTACATTCTTCCCTTTTGGGGGTAGTTCTAGTGCACAGTCTGTTCCAAAGTGTGCCCATTCGGAACTGGCTGATTGCTTGACCTCTGGTATAGCTGGTCGCAGCTTTCTCATAAGCACAGACCAACCGCCCAGCCGAAGAGAAACACTGCTGTGAGTCCTTTTTGTGTTGTTAGCCATATCTGTCTAAATAGTTGTCTGATCATCTAAAGGAGCCGGCAATGTGGTGTGTGATGCCGGCAATCTTTTAACCATTGTGCAACTGTAATAAAGTTGGGTACAACATCAGGTCCGTTGTATGTGGTCTATAAAGATAATAACACTTACTGAACCATAGGCTGGAATAAAGTCAGTTTCTCAGTTGTTTCCTTCATTTATTAGTGACATGAGCAATTATTATTTTCTGGTTGGGGGGTGGGGTGGGGGGTTGGAGCATTATGTATTAGTATTATCTGAACTAACTACTTTTTTTTAACTCTTAAAACAAGTCACATTGGAAGCATACCAGTAAGTTGGGGGCTGTGTTGTAATAGCAGACATGCTAATGTGCTAAGTTCCAGTCTGTCCAAGACTTTACTGCCAGAGGTGAAGAGTGACACACTGGAGCAACATAACAGTGTCATAACTAACAGGCCATGATCAATTGACTGGCCATCCGTCCAATTTCTTCCTCCTATCTGGGTCCAGATCTCAGTGACAGAAGGCAACAGAAAAATAGCCCTAGAGGTGTTTCTTCCTGCCACATCCTGCAAATCCTTCTGAGTACTTCCAGGCCAGATGGGATATGTAAACCCTGCAGCATGTTCTGTGCCTGACTCCACAAATAGGATAAGATCCTTTTTGGATAGCGTGACACAAAGTCAGAAAGTGTTCAGGGCCAACCAAGTTTCCATGGCCTCTTCAAAGTGAGCTTTTGGGCCGTGTGACTTGACTGCCTAATCTGATTTTTCAGTTTTTATAAACAGAGTTAAAAAGTCCAAAAAATGTCCCTGCTGGATATAGCCCAACTAGAACTGGACTTCTTACATAACATAAACACATTAAAAGCATTTAAAAAGCAGACTTGTACCGAGCACAACTTTTTTTTTTTTCTTCTTTCCCCCCCCTGCTTCTCGGCCAATAGATCATTTCAAAATAACCTGTTTTCTTTTTGTTTCCAGCTCACGTATTTGGCGAGGTGTAGAAACAACCCCCCTCTAAAACAGATGGTGGATAGCAAAAAAAACCTCTGTTGGTATAATTACAATATACACAAGCTTATAAAGAACTGATGTCAAAAAAACAAACTATATTTAATTTTCATGTGTGAAGCTGTGTTTGATCTCAGAGATTAAGTTTAGTGAAACTACTTTTATTTTAACATACAATTAGGCTTTTTTTGGATGAGAATAAAAAAGAACACTCATAACCGTTAATATAGCATTCATCTTTATCTGCAGGTGAAGTAATGTCAAACAGTGTATCATCTCAGATGGTTTAAAGTTCTACCATTGTGGCTTGATGACCCACGCTGTCCCTCACAGGTGATGCCATAGCCCAGCTGACAGATGTTGGCTCGGCCTTGCCGTCCCAGTTGGATGGACGTGTCACAGTGTTCAGTGATAGGACAGCGATGGTGAAGGCTGCTCGATTGCTCCTCTCTTCTGTCACCAAAGTCCTGGTGCTGGCCGACCGCATCGTCATCAAACAGATAATCACATCACGCAACAAGGTGAGTCATAACGGACGTGAGCCATAGCCATATAACCACATGAATGGGTTCGCTTGCTTTGTTTATCTTCTACACGTTTTGGTCCACACAGAAATACACACACATGCACGTGCGCACGCGCACACACTAGCAAACTCCATCCTGAGTCCTTTATGTCCTAACAGATAAGCACTGGCTCTCTGAAGAAGTGCTCTGGAGGTAATTGAAGGGAAACAGCACATTTAGCAACCACATAAAAACGCAGAACCAGAGACTGTCTCTCTCTGTCGTACCTGGCTATGCTCTTAGCCAGACAATGTGATACAGATGTAGCTCTGTAGAATGAGTCAAGAATGGAAATGGGCCCTAATCATGACTGGTTAGCCTCGTTTCGACAGACAGTCGACAGCCCCCTGCTCTCCATTATTGGCAAACGCAATTATACCTCTTCCTCCTCTTTGCATCGCATGGATAAAAGCTGCTTATGCTCGGTATGCTAGCATGGCCTCATTGGCTAGCATAAATGTAATGCAAATCAATGTAAAAAAGATACTGCTAATACACTTCTATCACATTGAACTGTCAATGCAACAAACGGCAGGATGAGGTTGACAGAAATAAAAGCATATATTTACTCTAGTATGGCAAATCATGTTTTTAGTCTCCCTACTAATATTCTCATCAACATAGACAGTATAAAAGATGAATGTCGCTGCCATGAATTTTTTTTTTTTTACCGTTTTCTGAAGCACAGAGATCATTTTAAATGTTGCCAATTTGGTTTCAAAAACCCGACTGCGGCAAGGAGTGTGAAATAGCTTGCTCATTGGCTAACTGGGAATCACTTGTCAATAGCCAATGAGCTTACCATGGATAATCTTCCGGTATCCACTGACTAAGATTTGAAAATAGACTTAATTTTTTGTTCAATATGACCCAAAATGAGTGACTGGGTCCACAAAGTCACGAGGAACTTTCTAACAGAGGTCATGTCAAGGCATTCTTTCCCTCAAACTTCAATTCAGGTTTCTCGTATGATGTCTTGCACTCATTGCTCAATTGTTGGCCATTGCGTATGATACCACCAGTTGTTATGGGAAACATTTTTATTCTCCAACTGGTAATTATTGGCATTGCTGGCAGTGGATCCTGAAGGTTTGTGACTATTGCTGGATGAAATTGGTTGAAAAGAAAGTGCTACACCAAAGACATCCTAGTGACTGCTTTGGTTGCTACCAGATTGCCGTGGTTTCCTGTAGTTTTTTCGTGTTTGTCTGCAAGTGGGACACGCATCGGAAATGGAGAGGTTTCATCTTCAAAAATAAAAGTTGCACCTTTTTAACCATGAAGTTTCACTGCAGCTCAGAGGGTAGCTGGACAGTGTTTGTAGAGAAGTCCATTTCTTCCACATCAATATGCTAGCAACCAAAGTTATTTGCTAACTGACTGGGGACTTCTTATTTTTCCTTACAGGCAGGTCCTAGCCAACCTGCATGACTCCGACTTTGGCACTCATTTTCCACACGACTGCCTCAGCAACCATTCACCAACTATTCGGGGAATATTTGTTTTTTCTTCACAACTGGTGTTAATTTTGACAGCTGTTTTTGGTTTTGCTTTAGCTTTAGTCTTTTGACTAAAATTACATTTAGGTTTAGTCATAATTTAAGCCTCCGAATTCTATTTATTTTTAGTTTTGTGTTTTTACCGTGAGAGTTGCTCCACATGGTGGGTGACAAACAAGGAGCTTGGCTCCTTCGCACCCTGTTTGTCAACAGCAGATTAAATGTGTGCGTCTGACCTTACTGCACGAAGGGGATTACATCTGATTAGATCACCTTCAATCCAAACTTAGTTCTGATTGGAAATTGTCTTTTCAGAACATTTTCATCTTGTTTTTATTCATTGATGAAAGTGTCAGGACACTTCAACATTGCGTCTGAGCTCGTGCATTTGTTTTTATTAAGTGATCGTCTTGTTTTTTCATAAAAAGTGGTCGTGGATGAAAATTATTGCTTGACGTAATAAACACTGTTCACAACTGGTGGTTGCCAAATGATTGCAGACCTGCCTCTCGGCCTTTTGACCGAGTCCTTATTTACTTGATCCTAAACTGTCACCCATGATTGTCATGCGTTCAGAGTGTGACATGTGTTTGTAAAACCGGTCACCATTCGGTGGCCTTCAAGTAGAATCCAGGTTTAAAGCACTTCCACAGTGGCTTCATCTTTCTAACCCAAAAGCAACGACCAGGTTTTATACTGCCTATGATACCAAACTATGTGGCCATTTCCAGTGCTACTCTGATGTTCTTCCTGCTTTCAGGTTCTGGTAACGCTCGATCATCTGGAAAGAGTCAGCACCTTCCAGGAATTTGTTCAGATTTTCAGCCAGTTTGGCAACGAGATGGTGGAGTTTGCTCACCTGACGGGAGACAGACAGAATGTGAGTGGCATCTTAAGAAACACAATCTGGTTCTTTTTGCTTGAAGAGGATAAAAATCCTCAGTTTACTTAAAAAAAAAAATCCCTCATTAAATGAAAACGCTTGCAAATTTGTATCCGAAGTCTTTTCAATTCTGCAACACTGAAAAACATGTTTGTTTATTCATATCGGCCTAATCTTGCAAACATTGATTTCGTAAACGTGATTTTCTGAATGTGAAAGCAGGCGATGAAATTGCACTTTAAAACCTCATGTACCTACACTGTGAATGTGCCGGCAAACTCAGAACAAATCAATAACACACGTGTCAAATATTTACACTCCCCAGCAAATCAAACAATTACAGAGTAACAAGGCTTCCTCTGGTTTCTTTTGTTTCCATCAAGTTTCTTCATCTCTTTCAGTGTCTATTTATTCTCCCAACCAATGTCTCAATCCATAAAAGAAATGCACTGGTCAGTTATGACTCACATCTCTCAAATACAGTTTGCAACACGAGTCTGAGCTGTGCTTTTAGCAGTCCTTTCTCTTTGCAGTTTATCAGCTATCCAAATTTGCAAGACAAAACTTTTGCTCAAAGCTTCAAAAACTTCAGGCAGCTAACTTTGTACTGTCAGAGAGTGCTAATCCTATTTTGATCCATACATCCAGCCTCTGCAGCTAAAGCGCTTTGCCTGCAGAAGTTGATGCAAAGTGCAACGGCTGCGATATCTCTACAGGGAGGGGAGGATCGACCATCCCTCTTTCTGAATTTCATCAGGTCTCGTGTTTTGACACACACGTCACGTCTCTCTCCAACGCTCCTCGTTGCTGTTAATGCTCTCTCCCCTCATTTGCCACCCTGTTTTGTGTGTGTGTGTGTGTGTGTGTGTGTGTGAGTGTCAACTCCAGCTCAAACACTCACACGCGCACACATTGCTTTAGAAAATCTACCATCTTCATCTATTGAGGCCAGGCGAGCACAGAGGCAAAAATAATGACAGATAATCACACCGTCTTTGTAATCTATGGCGAAGTGCCCAGAAAGGAGTTGATTCAGCTGCCTTTTCCAAATCCAGTATCTACATAATTCAAGCTGCCTATTTCTGAGCGGAGTACACAAAGAAGATGCGGCAGGTCAGCCACAGTGTATGTTCTTTTCTATTCCGGTAGCATCTCTTTTTGATAGATGACAGCTCACCTATTAAGTTTCATGTGTGTAACTTGGAAACGGATCTGTGTTTCGTTTGGGCGTCCCTTCACACAGCATGAAAGATTTGTTGAATAGCTTTGATGCTTCATGTCCCTTGCTCACCCTGAGAGTTCTAAGACGCCGTAACTTAAGTAAAGCCACCCAAAGCCATCTGGTGTGTGTGTGCGTTTGCGCTGCAGGACTTGAAGGATGAGAAGAAGAAAGCCCGGATGGCAGCAGCTAGAGCAGTGCTGGAGAAGTGCACCATGATGCTCCTCACAGCCTCCAAGGTAAACCGCCGGCCCACCAACACTGGGCCTCGAGGCAAGGTTTATAAATTCTGTTCGCCTTAAAGATTTAAAGCCTTCTCGGGTTTCTCAAGACTCAAGATTTTTGGCCCACTTTGGCTTTATTATTAACACCAACCAAAGTCACATCATCATAAAAGAAAAATACTATCTGTGGTTGAAAAACATGAAAAATGACAGAAGTTCAGAAGAGCACGACAGGGTGTAGGTTTGACATTTCACATCTTATCCCTACCAAAGACTTGCCTGAGGCACCCAGACTGTGAGTCGGCGCGGATCAACAAAGACGCCGTGTTCCACCGAATGCGCTGTGCCCTGGAGCAGGTCATCGAGATTGTCACTGAAGCACGGAGCTGTGGGGAGAACAGGATCCTTCCTGCCAGCATCTACAATGGCATCAAGGAATTTAAGGTAGGTTTAGAGATTACACTTCGCACGAGTCATGGTGAAGGCTTCAGATTAATGACGCTGACGTGTGTTAGCCCGTGAAGTTAAGTAGTGATCCTCTTTTGTTAATGCAAAGCGCTATTTAAGCGTCACAGCAGTTACTCATCATCAGATTTTTGGAGTGTTGATTTGTGGTCGCACAATTGGCATTTGTTGCATTCACGGTGTTTGCTGTAGCTTCAGATGTGACTCAAACAATCAACACAGAGGAGCAGACCTACTCATTTAGTTATTTGGCTCATACGGTTGAGTGAATCACCAGTAAACCTACCTCATGCTTACTAATCTTCTCTCTCCTCCGTGTGCGCTGATGTGCAGATGAAACAAACGAATACTTGTAAAAACATTTTTAAGGAGGGGTTTTTTCCACTGAGATAAAAGAAAGAGGAAAGTATTTTAATGAAAAGACCTGAGATGCTTATTGCTTTTAATGATCGTCCCGGCTGCTTTTAATCTCTTCTCATCTACTTTCCAAATGCTCCTTCAATTCACCGCAATTCCCAACTTTCCCCCCACCCTGCCTTCTGCAGTCTGGCGTGGAGTGCCTGCGGGAGAACCTATACTCCTTGTCACCGCAGAGCATGTCCAGCCAGCTGGAGGCTCTGGTCGAGCGGACAGAGGACTTCACTGATTCGGCCTACACCAGTCATGAGCAGCGTCAGGCCATCCTTGGACTGTGCCAGCTGGCGCGCCAGGACACCCAGCAGCTGGTACACGCCTGGGTTGAGGCGGTATGTTGGCACATGCAGACAGGCTTTCACAGATGTACACAGAGACACAGGAATATTCATAAAAAACCATACATTTCTGTATAAAGACTATCCACAAGTTCTTATCAGATTCGATTAGATAAAACTTTATTAATCCCTCGGGTGGGTTCCTCCGGGAAATTCGGTTTCCAATAGCACAGCACCGACAGAAGTTACAGAATGTGAGCAGAAATATACCATATATACAGATATATAAATACAGAGA
Source organism: Diplotaxodon limnothrissa (assembly GCF_057381915.1). Lineage (NCBI taxonomy): Eukaryota > Metazoa > Chordata > Actinopteri > Cichliformes > Cichlidae > Diplotaxodon > Diplotaxodon limnothrissa. The sequence continues at coordinate 20,049,491 of NC_140616.1, forward strand.
CATATATAAATACAGAGTATACAAAGGGATAAATAGAAAAAGAATCCAAGGGAATTGCACATTTCAAGTATTCTGTAAGAGGCTTCAAGTATTGGTAGGTTAAAAAGATGCAAAGAGTAGGAGCTATAGATGCTGATGTTGAGTTATTGCAAAGAAAATACAATATGTATTTATTCTGATCCTTTTAAGACTGCTGTTTATCATATACAGGACTGTACAGAAGACTTGAGCAGCCCTAATTTCTTTATATTTTGCTACGAAAATAGGAAATGGGTGCAGTAATTAAAAAAACATCTGCAAACATATATGGAAATGCAGAATATAAGGCGAGAACAATTCTAATAAGCCTGAATATCAATATTTGGCATGACGACTTTTGTTCTGAACTCTCTTAGGCAGCTTTCTTGTAATTTGTTGAAATAGTCTTCGGGAATAGACGTCGAGGCTACTTGAGGAACATTCAAAGCCCTTCTTTGGATGTTGGCTGCCATTAGTTCTGTTCTCTGTCATCATGATCACATCCCAAGATGCTTAAAAAATGTTGCGGTACAGACTCTGGAGAGGTGAATCCATGACTGATAGTGCTGCTTTCTGTGTTTTCCTATCTAAGTATGCTTTTACTGCACCGATGATGTTTTCCAGATGCTATTACATGGTGGATCAAATCAGATTGTAGACAGACGGAGCCTCCACCATGTTTTGCAGATGGTTGTAGACTATTACTGTTGCACCTTTCTCCCAACTTCAGACCAGTTGCTACTGATTTTCAGTTAAGTTCTTGTGTAATTTGGCAAACCTCAGACCAATTCTGATAAGGCTTTGACCAACAGTGCTGATGAAAAGATCACCTTACCACTAACAGGTTCTGTGTCGGTTGGGTTTTTTTTCCTATTGCTTGACCTGCAGACACTGTTCATCTAATTTTTATTTTTAAAACCCGACACTTCTCCAATCCTCCACACAATTTCCTCATTTTTTTTAAAGAGACACTGCACACAATTATGAGAGATGCAGAGTTTTCCGTTAATAGCTCTTTAGGTTGGTCCAGAAATATTTTTTTGGGGAACAAATGATGTGTTTTGGTGACTGGCTTTTACTAACAGTGTCTGATGATGCATTTTAACTTTGATTCTTTGCTAAGTTGTCTGCTAAGCGTAGTTTGATCCCTTTTTATGTTTGAATGATTGATAGGCCTCTTGACTTAACAAACAAAAAAATGGTCAGGCACAAGGACTGGACGGAAAATGAGTTTTAAACAGCCCATGTCAAAAGAAAAACTTCAGAAAGCTTGAAGAACTATTGCTTAATACCATTTTACAAAAGCAGTCTGGCTCCTTGGAGCCAGTACTGTATGAACATTCACTGCATTTGTTTTTAGTCTATTAGTCAGACAAAACAAGCACATTTAAACCACCACAGTGACCTCAGATAAATTCTGAAGTCAAAATGTAATAGATTTGAAAAATTAAAATATTAAGAAATTGTTAAAGAACATAATAGTCAGGCTTTGATAAATGTATTCTCAAGTGGAAACAATCTTGTGTTTATCTCTGCGCAGCATGCAGTGTGGCTGTTTAAACACAGCTCCGCAGACAGAAACTCATACAGGCAGACCCACACACATTAACATTAGGCCCCCCTCCTCCTACAAACTCACTTACTCATCCACCTTGCCTCCTCAGTTTCTTTTCACACATCTCTCCTGGAACAACATAGCATAATAACCCACCTGAATCACTGTTTTTACCGAGGCTCATTGAGCTGTGAAAGAAAATGTTGTGTTCCTCCTCATTCAGCGGTGTCTCCTTGGCCTTCAGAATTGATGGACTTGCGAAACGCAAGTCATTATGTTGCAGTTTCTAGTTGTAAACTTTTTTTTTTCCAGTGTACTCGGAGTACACAGAGATGCTACTGCTGCAAAACTGTACAGTACTGCCTCATCAAGCCTTTGCAGCTGAAGGTCGTGTGGGGACTGGAACACTGCAATGTTTTCAAACTGCTGAGAAAGATGTGCAAATACTCTAGGATCTTTAATTTGTGCTTTTCAGTGTTGTTGTAGCACATTTAGCAGCATTTCTGTCTGAAATTTGGAGAAATTGCAGTGAATTACTTCAATTATGTAATTGCTTTGAATCTTTTTATTCATATTGCACTGAATCATGCGCTCTAATGCCTTCTTCTCTCCTCATATCCAGGATATAATGAGCCACAAATGTAATTAAAATATCAAAACCTGTGCTGCTAATGCACTCAATTCCTCTCTTTTTCCAGTCATATCTCATACTCTACTCATGTAAATTTGTGTTTGTGTTAGTCTTCTGCTGCATGTTTATCTAATGGATGGAGCATGTAAAAGCACACGGTGTCTCATGTTTTATTCTCCTCTTCTTCTGTCATCGGAGCAGCAGTCTGTCCACGCCAAAGAGGCCACAAAGGACATGGAGGTGGCCATCCTGAAGACGTCCCAGAGTGTCAGCGACCTCAGACGTGAGGTGAGCAGCAGTCTGTTGCTGACTGTGAAAAGATGTTCCCGGTTACAGAATCGGACATAACTGAAATGCCTCTGACTTGCTGGTGGTGCCTCTGTAGCTGCTTTCCTCGCTTTTATTTTCCCAGCACCTCAGCCCACCTGCTGCTGCCTGTGTCACCTCTGCTCTTCTTACCTTTTTTTTGTTTGGTTTTTTTGTCCCCGTTTCTCTTCAAATGATCATTCTCATTTGTGCCTTTTTTTAAAAGCTCTTTTATTTAACCTTTGTTGACTCCGTCAGCTCCACAAGGTTGCGGTGGGCCGAGCCTCAGATTTGCTGAAAGTTCATGGGGAGCAGCTGCCTCTGCGGGCTCTCAAAGCAGCAGGCGCCGAGGGAAACCTGGAGGAAGTGGCAGAGTATTCGCGCACGCTCACTGAGCAGAAGGAGCAGCTGGTGGAGGTAGGTGGGATCAGGGGCACAGGGAGCAGAGGAACTAGTAGGAGGGTGACGGCTACTTGAATCTGTGGATGGAAATCAGTAGTAATGTTTGCATTTATCTGGTTCATTACCTTCTGATGTCACAGTAATCACTGCGCCTTTTTAGGAAAACATACTCATAAAATAAAAAAATTAAAATAGCACATTAAAAAAAACAGGTGCTTAAAAGAAAAAAAATGTTTTAAAATGTTAAAAATCAAAAACAATACTGATCATTGAGGTGTTCAGAAGATGACTTTGAGTGGATTATTGGTGAAAATGGAAGGGATTTTGTTTCTAATAGGTGAGATTCCACAATGCTTGAGCACAAAGGGTAGTTTATGCAAGACTTTTGTCTATAATTTTAATCATTTGGCCAAATGATTGCGTTTTTGCCGCCGAGTGTCATGCCGTTAGCATGTTCCTCTGCCAACAAGGTCATGTGATCTGACAGGTTTGTTACCAATTACTCAAAAAACATTAAGGACAGATTTGCATGAAAACTTCACCAGGTTGGCCTCATTTTAAGAGATTGGTCCAAATAGAAGTGATTAAATGGAAGTGGAGCTGATTCAGATTTGCAGCCAGGAATTTTTTGGAAGGATTGTTTACCATTGTGGGAGAGGGCAAAACTGGATCGTCACAATCTTCACACAAACATGTCAAGTATTTTAAAAAAAGAATTGCACATTCTTAATTTAGAGCTGTGGACTTTTTGTGCTGGGGGTATACATACTGCTCTTTTTAGGGATTGCCTCATGTATGCTTTATGTCAGAAGCTTTATTTTCCATCTGTTTCACTCCAGACGTGTCGGCTGTTGTGCCATGTGTCGGGCACAGAGCCATTAGAGATCACCTGCATACACGCTGAGGAGACCTTCCATGTCATTGGTCCACAGGTAACACAATCTGTCTAAACATTATCCGTATAAATAATTACTTTATTAAATTCAGCACTATTAATATACGCCCTTGACCGAATGTGTAAATAGCAGTAGATGGGAGTAAAGAGTCTGGTAAGTAATAAAAGTTGACTTAATTAAACTGCAGATACGGGTCGTTCCATTCAGCACTTTAATTGTGTGTCTATTAAGTCAAACTGGTCATTCTGTGGTTCAGGTGTAAAAATCAAACATGGGTAATAGTCTTCTTAATACGGAGGAAAAGTAGACGCTTAACTTCCCATCTCCTCCGTCTTCCTCCCACATCTTCAGTCCTTGGCTGAGAACATGCTGTCCACTTAGTCCCTCATCCCAGATCTAATTATGTTTGCTCTTAGAAACCATCCATGCCCGTAATTATCCGGCAATGTAGAATGTTCCCGCCTTGCAGCGCTAATGTCAGGCCCCACATGACTCCGCAGTAATGAATCCGCTCCTAAGTTCAAAGGTCAGCCAATCAATAACCGTGCGGCATGATGGTGGTAGTGGTGATATCTCTCTCTCTCTCTCTCTCTGCACCCAGAGTAATGCGGGGGTGGCCCAGAGGGTAATTGGCTATTAAATACTACACTGTAGAGGATGGACATTGGGGGAAGGGAGGTGGTGAATAAGTGCGCTGGTGGTCATGTTTCATATTTGTCAAATTTTTCGAACATCGTACGTCAGTTTGATGTCAGGACCAGAAGTGTAGATATAAATTGCTACATATGTGTGAAACCGCTTCAGCGTGACTCATGCTGAACTGTACTTAGCTGCCTGAACCCATTTTATGATGATAAGTCCTTAAATACTTAACAGTTATACAAGCTCAATTTATGAGCTTCATTCACAGGCACTTGGTTTACATTTTAGATCAACAGCAGCATATGTATGAATGTAGAATGTATCAGAATTGTTCACTCTTCTGCTCAGATCATCTCAGCAGCCCAGACGCTGGCTCTCCACCCATCTAGTAAAATTGCAAAGGAGAACCTGGAAGTGTTCTGCGAGGCCTGGGAGTCGCAGCTCTGTGACATGGCTCTGCTGCTGAGAGAGATCAACGACGTCTTTGAAGGCAGGCGAGGTCAGTTGAAATCACTTCATTGGTTGTCTGTGTCCATTCAGGTGAGTTGTGGTAAAAGGAGAGTACAAGTATGGGTGAGTTATAAAGGGCAAGGGAGTAGAGGTCAATGTGCCATCTGTGGTGTCTTAACTTTGGGGGGGGGGACAAAAAAAAGAAAGGAAAGAAAAGAAGATCCAATTCTATGAGAAACCTTGATGAATCATTTTCTTCTTGAAATTTTCAGCTGTATTAATAAAACTTAAGGCAGGCAGTATGAATGTATCTTTTCAAAATTAGTCATCACAGACCGTGGGAAGCTTTCTATCAAAGGAGTAACATCAATGCCATTGAACATCCCTGTATTCATTCCACCTCTTTACACTTTCTCTATTTATTATTGTGCCAATAACCAGAAGTGTCCGAGTCATGGACAACCGCTCTGACGAGCTCTGCTGTTTGCACACTCGGTCACACACGCAGAGACAGAAAGTAGATACTCGAGTGTATTCACGTGTGCTGCGCAGAAGTCTGTGTGCACGTATTTGTTTGAAAGTTAGATCCAAGTACTTTTACACGCTGTCCTTATAACAACAATAACTCTTTCTTCCTAGGAGACAAAAGGCCTTATTTGTCACTTCCTAGACCTGGGGTGAGTGTCACACCATTCATCCTCATAAATGTCTCAATGATACAAACGTTTGTAATCCTCTGATTAATACCGCTCTCTTTTTCTCCACAGAAGCACTTGGCGAACATGAAGACTGCCAAGGCTGTCAAGTTGGATGCAGAGGTAGCGCACACACCACCAAATCCTCGGGCTTTCAGCACAATACATCACGTCTCATCTTGTACCGTCTTTTGGCAGCAGTATATTCATCTCTAGGAAACATTGTGTCACTCTCTTGAAGAATTGATCGAGTTTGTATGGTAATGTGCTGCAATTTTGTTGGGCAGCACTTTTTCACACGCTGTACCGCCACAGAAAGCAGGATTATGCTGATTACAGGCTTTCCGAGTGTGTAAACAAGTGAAAAGTACCATGCTGGCTAATATACACTTTTAAAAAGACATCAATTACACTTCATCAAAAAGATTTGTGTGGTTTTTAAATTTTTTATTTATTTATTTTTTCCTTTTGCGCTTCTGCGTGCCCAGGAGCAGACAAGTATGGCCAAGCTGGGTCTGGAACTTCGTCTTCTGTCGTCAGATGTAGACACAGAGGTGGAAAAGTGGGAGGACCAGGAGCATGAAATTGTCCGGCAGAGCCAGAGCCTCGCCAGTATGGCCTACAACATGTACCTGTTCACCAGGTAGCCTTCTAGTATCGCACTGACACATGCACACAAATTTTTTTTATATTATTTTAAAGCTCAGTGTTGTCAATCCCCTTAATCATCCCCGTTAATCTCTTAAGAGACATACAGAGCAAAAGTCTTGAGCCACCACTCTTTATATTTTGCTAGGAAAATGTGTCTGTGATCATTATCGTGCTGAAAAATGAAACTGAAGCCACTCAGACACTTCCCAAATGCTACTGCAAAAAACGTGAACTGTGTTCATAACTCCCAAAAGGTTGATTCTGTTCATCTGGACGTAGCGTTTTCAGTGGGAGAAATGTTTCGTCATTTATCCAAGTGACTGATCAAAGACCATTAATCATTGATCTTAGTGTTTTAAGAAGATCCCCAAACCCAACAACAGCAGTGTTTTTACAGATGAATGTAGACATTCAGTGTTGTAGCTCTCTTCTGACTTCCTCTGTACATATCGACAGTGATTCGAGCCATTAGATTCAAATTTTGATTCATCACTCTCTTGGGGTGGCTGTAGCTCAGGAGTTTGAGCACGATGCTAAATCCCAGGTTGTTCTCCAAATGCATTCATTGCAGCGTGAAAGTTAGAAAGTACTTAGGCATAGAAAAAAGTGCCATATGAATGGAGGTGAATGGGTGAATGTTATATAAAGTACTTTGAGTGCTCTAGTAAAGTAGAAAAGCACTATATAAGAACCAATCCATTTACCATTTACCACACTATAAGACCCGTTGTCACTCATTTTTCAATTGAGGTCTTGTGTAATTTAGCACACCTCAGTCTTTTATCCCACTTTCCCTTCTTGAAGGATTGCCTTGACAGACACACTTCCACCAAGAACAAGGTCCAGATGCATCTCAGGTCTTGGGTTGTGTTTTGTTCCCATTTCTTAAAGACACGACTTTGAGCTACTTTTCATCTGCTGTAGATAGTATTTTTTTTTTAGCCGTGCTATTTCTTCTCTTGGTGCAAAAATGCTATTTCATGCCTGTCAGACTGTGTTATCTTTGACGGTTTTTTTTTTCTGGATTCGACTTATAAATGGGAACTTTTTTTTAAATTTTCCAACAGGCTGCTAGTAACAAAGTGTCTAAAAACACAATTTGCTAAGTTGTCAGTTATGTGCAGATGCAACACTGGTTCATCGCTTGATTTAGGTGACTTTTTATGCTTAAATGATTCATAAAGTGTAACGTCCATTAACAAATAAACAGCAAAAACATTGTACTGAAAATGGTCCGGTACAAGGACTGGACTGGAAATGAGTGAAAAAGCAGCCAATGTCCAAAAAACCAACTTTTAGAGACCTTCAGAAAGCCTGGAGAACTATTGCTCAAGACCACCTTTAAAAACTTACAAGAACATTTCAGTCATTTGAAGCAAATTCTAAAGAAATGTGGCTTGTCTCAAGACTTCTGCACGGTACTGTATTTTCACAGATATTTTCTAAACAGAGTTGATTGCTTTGGAAGATGTTTGCCCTTGTGCATATTTCTAATCCGAGCTTCTCTTTATTATTTCCTGCATGATTGATCCACAGAGGGGAGGGACTGTTGAAAACAACGCTAGATCTTTTTCATCAAGCTGAGGTATTTTTCATTAAGCTTGCTCTGTTTGTTTTCCTTCTATTTTATTGAAGTTGTAAATGAACGCATCTATCGTCCCGTTCCACCTGATACACGCTGAAGCTCGCAGATCGATAGGTTAGTAAATGCAAGGATCCCTTCATTCACGACCCTGAAATGCAGATTTCACCGGGCATTACGGGGATTTATGAGTGCAGTGGGAATATAGCGTGGCAGATTCCCGGCCATCTCTGGCACATGGTGTAACAAGGTTTGTGCGTACGAGTGTTTCCTATTGAACTGGGATCTTTGCCAGTAATGTACAGTCATTTGTAGAATCAGGGACCGAAATGTCAGACAGGATTTATTCAATTTGTGTTGAGCAGGGGAGATAAGCGAGGAAGAGGGTCGAGAGGGGAAAGAGACGGGAAGGCACACTGATAAGAAGAGCCAAGAAAAATCATAGTATTTACTGACTAGGCTTCTTTTTAGTTAAGAGAGCTTTAGTTTTTCTTCTGTGTGTGTGTGCAAGTTGTTTGATTTTTGTCTCTTTTCTGACCTACTCTTAAGGTTCTTTCTGAAGAGGGGCTCCAGCTGTGCTCATCTCTCCGCACTTTTTCCTCTCAGGTATATTCCCATGCAATTAATCTATCTTGAACACACCAAAGCACAACGATTCATATAATGCAATTCCAAATAATGTTTTTTTTCTACAGTAGGCATTTATAAAGAAATCTAATATAAAGAACAAAAGGGTTTTTTTTCCAAGTAGAAATAAAATGAATACAGTTGAGTATGAACCAGGAGAGAAGTTCACTTTATGCACAGTATTTTCTTGCTTGTCTTGTAGCATGTGATTGGCTGCAGCGTAGTAAGACAGAGCTAAGGAGATCGTTATAGCAAAGCTATAATGAAAGAATTGTTTATTTTCTCCTGAAAATGGGGAGATACTAACCAACTCTGTGCACACACACACACACACACACACCCTCCGATACTAATACACACCCGTATCACACGTTGTGGCATGCCACGGTGCCAGGTCTGGCTTATAAATCACACAGCGAGAGCAGGAAATTAAGGCTGTCACACACTTTCACCATCCTCTTGTCCTCCTCTCAGACTCCAGTTTCAACAAAAGTAGCCTTGGTGCTTTCCTTCCTTTTAGCTCTCAACAAACTTCTTCCTCAGGTCCTCCAAGTTTAATTAAATGGCTCCTTTTGACAGCCTTTAACGACTGCCATTTGTCACCGCCGTGTGTCCGAGGCTGCGTGTGTGAATGGGCAGAGGGGGGTGAGAGCGGAGGGGGAGGTGGGTTGACTGCGACCGCCCAGGAGCAATTCATAATCAGGAGGCCTGGCTCTTCAGCTTCCTTCATGCTTTCTGATTAATTACATCAAACAAACTGGTGCTAATGGAGTCCCTCTGTCTCACCCTCCACTCCTGTAGTTCTTTGGCACCAAACACACAAAGCACATCTGTGTAGCTCTAATTATGCAGATGAGATTAAGCATTTTTTTTCTTACTAAGGTTTAAGAGGTTTTATATGTTGTTGCTGGGCATGAATGACAAGGGATTGAGGTCTTGGGTCATTGGTGGCATGTATCTGTGTAGACTACGATCTGGGGATTAACTCGGATGGATAACAGACTTAAGCAGCAGATCATGGCTATTGCTGATGGATTACATCAAGCAGCCCTTTTTTTTTTAAAAAAAAACGTCTTTTTCTTTAATCCACTTCTCCTTTTCCCGATGCTTAATTTGTATTTGACCACGAGCCCTGTGAATCTCGTTCAGTAAATCTATCAACGTCTGCACATATTAACTCTCCCAGCGAAGTGCCGTTATAAAACAGTGTCTTCTGTTCTGAAAGACATCCCACCCTCCCTCTGTGTGTACCTCTCTCTGTTCCAGTTGGTTGATGAGGAAAAGACTGTGGTGATGACAGAAATGGAGAAGCTGCTGGCTTTGTGCCAACAGCTGCAGATGGGGGCTAAGACTCCTGTACAGGGCAAGGCTGCCACCTTCCAGAAGGTAACCATACTACACCTGTCTGTGTTTTTATCTCTCTTCTTGTTAGTGTCTGCACTCTTTATTAGGAAAAAAAGAAAACCAATTACTTATTTTTGCCTGAAGTCTGTTCGGTTTGGTGGACGTTAAATAAGTAATATCACAGAGATCGAACAAAGCAGATAAAGAGTGTTTCCACTGAAGGACCGAAGAAGCTCTGACACTATCACAACTATCACCCCAACAACCAATGGGTATCATTGGCTGAACACACAATAGGGCATGACTAATTGTGTTCATTACTGGCTTCAGAATAATCTTTCAGTTATCTTTGAGTAATACGAACATCTAACGCAGGATGCTGGGTTAATGAATGTCTATGAGGAATTAATGAGCACCTTGGACGGGGATGAGCTGCCTTTGCTCACCTTGTAATAAAGGCGCTGGTTTGGAATCAAAAGGACACGATGAAGAGTAGCATGCTCAAGGCTGATTAATTAGTGCCTCTTTTATATGTATTGGCTCCCGCCTCTATATCTCTTTACCTTCACATCGACCGTATCATTTATCTCGAACGGTAGAGAGAGCCTGTCTTACGGGGGTTGGTAGGACATGGATGAGGAAACGTTAAATTACAGGGTCAGTGTAGTTTAGTGCTGCTGCTGCAGTGAATCTCTATGCGTGGACCCTTAGTGATGTATTATTTTACGTCTGTGCTTTCAGGTGGACTCATTCATTCAGGCAACCAGGAGCATCCTGAGTGTGGTCCTCTCCCTCCTGCCATGCTTTAACAAGCTCAATAGAAAGGTGACATCCACTGACCTGGACACTTTATTGACAGGCAGCTTGAACATATATACGAAAGTATAGAAAAAGCTTGGAGATCTTATTATCCAGATACATATGCAAACATCACAGCACGCTGACACTTGCAAACATGTACCTTTTATTTTTAGCACGCAGCAGATATACAGCAGCGCCTGTGTTCATTTCTAGCTATGTTTTGCAGGGGATGGTCAATATCTTTGCCTCCTTTTTTTGCTGTCTATCAAAAAAGTCTCCAGTGAGTTGGTAAGTGTCTGCGATTTTGAGCTGAAATCCTTGTTGAAGCTAAAAGGTGTCAGTTGTTGGACTGATTGCCACTGAAGCACATTCACAAGATCAAACCGTAGACTGTAAGCAGAAAGCTGCAGCTGGCATTGGCAACTTTTTACTCGAAGCCACTCTTTGGGCTTTAAGTTCAACACATCATGATTTTCGAGAGCCACAAGTGACCGCATCTACACCAGCGCGTGAAGGAGTGCTATGTTACCGGCTAGGTAGTGAGTTCAATTAAATTCAGTTTTATTTATAAAACAGTTGCCTCAAGACGCTTTAAAGTTGCATCCAGAGATGGTATAGATTTCCATAACTAATATCTGAAAAAAAAAAAGCTTGGTGATGTAGTTTTTTTTGGGGTTTTTTAATAACATAAACACAGCAACATAAAAAGAACTGACTCCAGTACAAGCAATCAATATTTCATATAAAAATATTGATTATGCCAGCTTTGTGTGTATAAACAGTTAGAAACGAGCCATTGTATTTTGCCGTTTGTTTGTTTTTTCACTTTTACTCTCCTGTGTCATTTACTTTCAGTACAAGTCAGAGAGGAACAGCCTCAGTTCCCCGCAGGATTGGAGAGAAAGGCAAGACGCATCCACACCTGTCAAAGAGGAAGGAGCTCTCAACACCAAGAACAGCAACGGATTTGGCGTTAAATCTTTGGAGCAGCACATGGCTGGTCTCAACCTCCTTGAGAGCAAATAATCCCAGGCAATCTCTTCCTTTGTCCACTCTTCCCGATAAAGCAGCACATAGCTGACCTCACCTCTCTGGAGAAAATATGATCTTAGAAATAGCCCCAGTCCCCACCCCCATCCGTCATTCAGTACTAGTCTGGTAAAGATGGTTGACTTGGCTCAACTGGAATTTGCATTTCCTGCCTGGATGATGTTTGCACAAGGAAAAAAAAAAAAAAGGAAAAGCAAGTCTATGCTCTCTTTCCCACTGAGGTTGATTTAATCCAAGGTAGCGTTTCACCTGAAGCACCAGTTCCACCCCAGTCCACAAGATGGAGTTATTACTACACACACACAAAAAAAAGTTTTCAAAAAAAGTGAGGCCTGTCACAAACCTGATTATTATTTTTTTTTTTTATATTTTTTCTTGCTTCTGAATTAATAAACTAATTAAAAGTCAGGAGAGAACTCCACTTGATGCTCAGCTCAGCCATACATCTATCTTCACTATGTGCCTCTGTGTGACAAGCCTCTGTGTTTTGTGGTGTTCTGTAATTGTGTTGCACAAGTTATGTAAAAAAAAAAGTAAAATTAAGATCCACAATGCATGACGCCATCATTACCAAACCCCCGTGTTTGAGTCTCCTGTGGTCACAGCCTTGTAATGTGACACTTTCTTTGTAATGCGCGCCACAGCAGTACACCACGATCACTTGCATTATATTGAGCACCTCATTTACATTAGGTTTTACAAGCTGACCACACTACATAACATGCAATGGATGTCTAATAGCCATTATTGTACGACATTCCCCATGTGCCATGCTAGTAGGAAAATGCAAAAAAACAAAAAAAAACAAAAACAAATGCCAAATACGATTGTTCTTGCGTCTTCTTACTGTTATAAAATATAAAACATAGTCCTCCAGTGTTAATGGAGACACTTTTATTTAAGCCGGGTTTCTCGACTTGATCGAACCTCTGTTTATATTGTCCTGAGAATTATACGAACCAGTCTACATGGCATACTTTCTCTCAAAGAAATGAAACAAGTTTGAACTGGCACACGTGTAAAGTGGAACCTTGAAGTGTACTTGTTATGAAGACTATCATTGTGAAGCTGCCTAACAGACCATTATGTATTAAATGGTATATATTACTTGGTACTTGAAGCATATGTATCCCGAGGTAATCACTTTGGTACTAGGAGAGGGAGTTAGAATGAATGAAATGTATAACCACACAGGAAGCTTTAGAGAATCACTGTACAGTGTGAGAGCAGCTAAGACTGCTGGGTAACGTAGTGTCGCCAGAGATGTGACGAAATTGTATCTAGTTTTGGACCACCGTTTCTTTTGACGATTCAAAGGTTAATAAAAGTGACACAAAAAAATAAACAATATTTTTCTTAAATTATTGTTTGTCTTTCTTTATATTCGACAGAAATACTTCAAACTCATGATTAGTATGTAACAAGAAAATAAAAGCCACTGTTCATGCGTTCTACTAGTTCCTTATTATATTTATCAAATTGGCAAATCCAAGCATAGACAAATTACTTGAAATCTGACTGCTTCTTGGATCCTTAAAATGTTAAACACTTAAAAAAAAAAAAAAGGAAAAATATAGAATAACCTAGATACACAGTGCTTCATTATAAACAAAAGCCTTTCAGTCTTCTGCTAACTTTTAAGTGCATGAGGGAAAGAAACTCTCCCACAATAGAACGGGCTTGAATAAGGCAGGAATGTGGGGAACTGTCAAGATGGTTGGGACTGGGCAGAGCTGCGTTTGGAGACGATGTTCTCAAACTCGTCTCTGTTTAGAAGATTTTCTGTGATGCTCTTGCTCTCTTCAAACTTTGGCAGGATGACGGCGATGTATCCTTCGGTGGATGGCTGTAGAGATTTGACAAACCAAGCATTGTTACATGTGTTTATGAACCTTTACTAGTGTTATCTAATCTCCTCATAGGCATATGAAGCCGTGTCACCATCAGGTATGCTAAATTAATGTCAACTACTCATGTAAGGGTGTTTAACAGGGGGAAAAAAAAGGTACAGTACGCAGTAATAGTATGCAGATGGAGACATGTTAAAGATGACATGTAATGTACTTTACATTTACATGTGTAAGGTAAAATTGTAGGTTTTACCTTTTCCAGCAAGAGATTCGGAGTTTCTAAAATGTTCTCATTGACTTCCAGAAGACGACCCCGAATGCAGCTAAAACAGCCAGTGATGAAGATGTATGAGCACGTGGAAGATAAATATATACTTTAACAGTCAAAGACAGACTTTTACCTGTAGATTGTGTACTCTGTTTCATCTGTGCATGTTATCCTGCATAACGGTGCAAAATCAGTAAGGAACTGTCCCCCCTGTCGTACAGGCCAAAAAAGGAATGTTAGGATAAATGTACGAGCACACAGACCAAAATCCAGAGCTTTATTAACTTACCCGCTTGGACTTCCCAGAGACTTTATTTTCCAGCCGACTGCAGCCATTACTGATCTGGTAATTGATGCTTTTGATTGTGCGTCCGTTTTGTAGAATTGGGTGAGTCTCTGCTAAAGTGATGACACATATTCTGCCAAGAAAAACATTTTAAGAATCTATCAAGCGCCTTTTAAAATCTATATTTCTCTAGCGACATACTGATGTAGAAGTGATATAAATCACTCATACCGAGCAGGGACTATGTTGTGTAACAAATACAGTGTAATGTAGAATCAAATTATTATTATTCCCCATTTTCTCAATTTCTTTCCTGAGAAAACTTCCACTTAGTCATGATCAGGCCTACAAAATACATTAAGCTGCTGTTCTTCTTTTAGCTGTTCCCTTTAGGGGTTTCTTCAAACCACTCAACTTGAACTGTCCCTCCAATGAACTCATTTCTAATCTTGTCTATTCAGGTCACTCCCAATGAAAATCTTAACACCTCCAGCTCAGAGCTTCCTGTCTTTTTGTCAAAGCCACCGTCTCCAACCATACATCATAGTAGGTCTCACTACGATCAGAAAAATATTCCCTTTCACTCTTGCTGCTATCACTCTGCCACAAATCACCTCTGACATTCATCTCCACCCCGCTTGCACTCTCTTCTTCACCTCTTTTTTGTGCTGTCTGTTGCTTTTGACACCAGGTATTTATACTCTTCTACTGTCACTACCTCTACTCCTTGCATGTTCATCTTTCCATCTGTCTTCATTTTCATTCACACACATATCAAGTCTCGCGTCAACTGACTTTCATCCCTCTTCTCACCAATGCGTATGTCTACCTTATCAGGTTCTCTTTCACCTGCGCCCTATAGAGCACAATGTTGTCTGCAAACATCATAGTCCACAGAGACCCCTGGCTGACCTCATCTGTGAACCTGTCCATTACCACTGCAAACAAGGAAGGGGCTCAGAGTGGTGATGTCATGCCATGCTACTGCTACCTTGAACTCATCTGCGAGTCCTACCAAACACCTCACTGTTGTCTCCCGGTCCTCATACATGTTCTGCACCACTCTCACATACTTCTCTCCTACCCCTGATTTCCTCATGTAGTACCGCACTTCATCTCTTGGCACTGTATCACATTCTTTTTCTTGATCCAACTCCTGACCTTCCCTGTACTCCTTCATCACTCTCAAAGCATATTTGTAACTGTAGTGCTCTTTCTTAGCGTACTTCCTCTCTTCTTAACATAGCTTCAATAAATCTTTCCCATATCTTCATGGTATGGCTCATCAACTTTACCCCTCTGCAGTAACTAAAGCTCACACTTGTTCTTGAAAATCTGTACCAATACACGTCTTCTGTATTCCTCAGGTATTCTCTGACTTTCCAAGATCGTGCCAAACAAATCTTAGTCCAAGACAATTCCATACCTCCACGGGTATGTCTTCTGGACCAACTTCCTTTCCACTCTTCATCTTTTTCATGGCTATTCTCACTCCCTAATTCACCACCTGTCTTCTCTCATGCGTCAGGAAGAGCATCCAGCGTAAAATCTTAGCCAAATCAAACATACAAAATGGCCATTAACATACAGTGAATCATAGCAATTGGTGTGACTCATGGTCACTTGGTCAACCTCCTGTTACCTGTTTGAATGCTGTAAGATGCAATGGTCCTCGCATGGCTTTCCCTTCATGTCTAAAAACAAAAAATGAAAAAAGGTGTAAGTGACATTAAAAGCAAAATAAAAAAAACCCCATCTATTCAGACTAAAACTAAAAGTTAACGCCATCTCCCCCTGAACACTTAAGTTCACCTAACGTTAGCTCACTTAGCTTAGCTACTTAGCAAGTATAGATGAGACACGTTCACATGGACGTTATTTACCGGCTCTGTACCAGCGTGTGTAATATCGGTCGATAACTGAAGGAGCATTTGCTTTGGTATCTTCATGTTCCACGCTCTCCATGTAAAATAATAACACTGGAAAATTAATTTAAGGTATTAGCTTGGCGTCAACTTGTCTTGTCGGACAGTAAATAGTGCAGCACCGGGCAGTCCGTCCTTGAAATATATCCGAAAACCCCAAAGGCAAATAATTCTGGCTGTTCTTTTGTTTTGTACAGCGATTCGCATTTCTTTGTAGTGAATCTTCATTGACAGCAATAAACAATAAATAATTAAGTTTAATATGTTCACCAGAAGAGCTGGTAACTAACTACAGATAGTATCTTTTGAACAGTCTCTCACTTTTCACTAATCACAATATATAAGATTGAGACAAAACAAAAAAACTTCAACCCTCCAGAAAAAAGGTCTTTCAAAACTTAAAAAAACGGTCTTTATTATTTCTATGCATGGAAACGTGCTTTAAGCGTTCAAATCTTACACAACAGAAAAAAGGGAAATCCACATTAAGTTATAGTGGAATAAACACACAAGTACATTTATTTACAAGTAAGTGTGTGTGTGTGTGTGTATATATATATATATATATATATATATATATATATATATATATATATATATATATATATATATATACATACATACATACATACATACATAAACATTTCATAAGGTTGTACAGGAGCTGCACATTTCTGCACCTTAAGACTGCTCTGAGTCAAACTTGACCAGTACCTGCTTAAATTTTAGATACACAAATGTCAAATGTGGGTCAAATCAAGGAAAATTGTGATTTTAGAAGAATGTTTGTGAAATTGTGAAACTATACATATTATGGCTGTGCATATTTTTAATGGAACAGTGGTTGATCTTGACACTGTCATTAGAATTGTATGCATTCCCACAGCATTTGCCATATTGGTTCCTTCAGAGACAAGAACCTGCTGGTCTCTGAAGAATCACGGTGGAATCTTTGAATAGTGAATTAGTAAAAAGCCAAGAGTGATCATATATGATCCACCCATGAAACAGAGGTCAGAGTGTGCCTTGAAAGATGGTGCTTCCACACAGACACAGGACTTGAAATAGGGCAGAACAAAAGTGGGATGGTCAGCACTGTTGCTTCCCAGGAAAAGCATTACAGTTTCACATCCTGCCTGTGTGTATTTTGCATATCTGGGTAGATATTCTGGCTTCGTCCCACAGTCCAAAACATGCATGTTATTTGAGGTTCTCAACTGGCACACAGATAGATTTTGCATCTCATCATGTAATCTTTATAGCTGTTGTATTTTTAGGTCTTAGATAAAACAGGACATGATGATGTTTTCTGACAAAAAACAATTCTTGTAAAACCTTAAAGTAAATAAACTCTCCCTGCTCTTGGAAACATTAATTAAGGATTAATACTCCATTTATTGATGTCAGACAGGCTAGTAATGCATTCTAAACAGACCTGCAGTTTGAAATTAGTTATAGACAATTATTATGAGGGAATTCTTAGACCTGGGTAAAAAAAAAAAAAAACATATTGTGAAGGCATACAATAAGAACAGTATGTAAGGGTTAATGTTATTTCACTTAAAAAAAAAAAATATATATATATATATATATATATATTTTATGGTCATCCATGCCTCATGCCTTTATGCCGTATCAGCTTGAGAGCCACTGTTGTAGAAGCACTGTGGCCCTCACCTGAACATGAATTCCTTTGTACTAAATTTTCTTAGAACAGCAGAAGTAATCATCTTCAATCTGTATCCATAATCCTTTCAATATTTAAAACCAGTACAGAGTACTGTAGTCATTTTTGAAAAAGCGAGAGCTCAAGTCTCCATAAAGCCTGACCAGGCAAGGCTTAAAGTGTCTCGAGGTGGGGCCCAATGTCAGAATCACTGCCACTTTGTTATTTTTTCTATTGCAAAACCAGGAGGAACCCAACCTTATTTTTAAACGCTGATCCCATCGCAGATTCATTCACCATGCTCATTCTGTGGTAAAGTGAGGTTGAGCTGCACATGTGGAAAACACTATTGTCATCATGATTTTTCACAATGCCCACTAGATGTCAGGCAACGGCAAACAACCAGAGTACAGTACTGTTAATGCAACTTAACTTCTCGCCAGAAGCATAACCATATGAAAGAAATGTATTATTTTATTTCCAGATAAATATTTTCACATTTAATCAGCACCAATTAGTTTCTATGTAAACCAGCGCCAGGAGGCATAATATTGCTCTATTGCCACATCACAGATTCCCAGTTTGGCCCATTTTGTTTAATTTCCATACTTTGAACTGCACGTAATTTTTCTTTTCACGTAGCTCTAATGATTCTTGCAGATGGCGTATAAGTATGTTGAGTCTGCATCCTTATTATGTAATCAAGAGATCTGGGAGAAAATGGATGGAGGAATGAAGGAATGTTTCCCTCTCTAGACCTGATAAATAGCTTCTCTCATCCACATGCTGGACATATCTGGCATGAAATGCCACTCGTACACTGTGGACACTGCTGAGAGAACAGTTTTGGGGCACTGGTATCGGCACGGGGCAGTAATGATGACTTCATCTAGGGCACGTACTTGGGAGAGAGAGAGTGAGACTCGGCTGACGTTTGGATTCACAACGTGAGTTTTCCATTTATCTGCTCACCACCACTACCCAGACTTGGAAAGTTTTGCTGTCAAGATCCATCCTAATGAGTGTTTCCATTACTCTTTCGCCTGTGGTATGCTCTAGTCTGCAATTAATTTGCAATGAAAAGACAAAACTATCGTAGAAAGAGTGGCTGCAGAGCCAGTAAAAATGGAGTCATGCCCAATAAACATATCCATACCTAATATAAACTAACATTGCTCCTTATGAACCCTGCATTTGTCATGTTATGCGGTCTTTTGTCACATCAGAGGACAATCTGTGAAACCCA
Source organism: Diplotaxodon limnothrissa (assembly GCF_057381915.1). Lineage (NCBI taxonomy): Eukaryota > Metazoa > Chordata > Actinopteri > Cichliformes > Cichlidae > Diplotaxodon > Diplotaxodon limnothrissa. The sequence goes on from NC_140616.1 coordinate 20,068,382, forward strand.
CAAAAATGCCCAATTTCTTCTCATCTCCGATTGTTATATCATAATGAAAGAGGTTTGCACTGTATGACCTCACTTTAAATGTTTCCTTGTGGTGTGTGTCTGCATCTGTGTATCAGTCTGCCTATCCCCATATGTACTTGTCAGTTTGTGTACATTTCCATCCCATTTAACACTGATTACTGGAACAAAATACTGCTCACTTCTCCACTCTCAGAGTCGATGTCGAGGTTCACTTGCAGGCTGTTAGACAAGCATCTCTAGGGCCTCCAGCAGCACGGGCTTCTGTGTGGGATGCACACGTAGGTCCACGTCAGCTACTGCAATAGCAAGCAGCCATTCTTCTCTGGGCGGCTATTTGTCTGTTTGGCTCCAGCAGTCCTTCCCCAGATAGTTCCCTTTGCCAGATGACTGCCTGATAAGGGAAGACTAGGGCTCCAACCAAGAAGGAGGTGATGCCTGCGTGGCTTATCAAAACTCTGGCTTCTTCTGCACTTACCTAAAAAGAATTATTATGGGGGAGGGGATGGAAGTGGTTCATGCAGACAAGGCGTCAGAAAGACATCCAGCAGTTCATTATCAGGGAGAGACATTTTATGAAATCCAGGTTTGTTCTTCACTTTTCATCATTCAATAAAAGTCCAGGAAAACAGGAGGTATGCTGCTCTTAGACATACTGCCTGTCTTTTTTCTTTCCCTGGAAAGCGCCACGGCACATCTGTATCTGACATTAAACAGACTGGGTCACATGCTGCCAAAATGCACATTTAAGCCCTTGATTCACGATTGCGTGTGAAAAAAAAAGGTGAAAACAAATAAGAAATGTAAATGTTATACTGTTTTTTGTTTTAATGTTGTCACATGTAACTTTCTGCATACATGAAATGCTCTAAATCAAGGAATCGTCAGTATCACAACTAAAAGAATACTTTTCTACAACTGATAGATTTAAATGGTTAATCTGCTAAAACGCAACACCATAGAAACTCCAGAGCGCCTTAATTTGGAGATCTCTTATTTTTTTAATAAAGAGATTGTATTTGCAGAGTGGAGTGATCACTTTGAGAAACTTGTGATAAGCCATGTTATTCTTCCTGGAACTATCTGTGCGGTAATCAGCAGCCAAAGGTGCAAACAACCATGTCAGAGCTTTTCTGTTGTTTCTGGTCTTTCTCCAAAAGCAGCACAGCCACAGGCACTGAAAAGTGTGCGTGTGTATGTGTGCGCTTACGTGTCGGTCAACAGGTCAGTGTCTTTAGCAGGAAGATAGTTTACAAGCAAATGTTTTAGAGGGGATGAATATGTGGTTGGCTGTTTAGAAAGTAATCACATTCTCGCAGTGGCAGTAATGTCTTTGAGCTCTTGAAATTTTTACCTTTTTGTTCTGTTAATGGGGATTTCTGAGCAGAAAAAAAAATAATGTGCCGAAGTGCACCTAATGCTGAAGCAAAAGGAAAGTGTGAAGGCACATCTCAGAGTTTGAATCTCAGCAGCCGCCTGTCCCCGCATATTTAAGTGGGTTCATATGAGATATTTGTATAACTTTCCATCACCATGTGCGCTGCCCAAAATGTCTCTGATGGTGCAGTAGTTTGCATGAGGAACATGGTAATATTCAGAAAGCATGACCGCTGCCAGGAACTTTCACACCTGCATCGAATTAGAACGCTAAACGCAGAGAGCAGTATTTAAATATTCAAATGCGAGCTTTTAACTCATTCACTGCCAGCCATTGGCAGTGAATGAGTTAAGAGAAGCAGATTAGGTGTTCCTGGTAGTGGCTGTACTTTCAGGATCTCTCCAGAGCTGTTCAGGGCTCTCTAGTTGGATCGATAAAAAATTGGAGCACAAAGGCAAGTTGTTTCTGAAGTTGGTCCAGTGGTGACGTCATTTCAATGTGACCACTGAAGTGTGAAGACAAAAAAAGCTGCAGCTTATTTTGTTTGCATTCTGTCCTCTTGCACTGAAGGTGAACTATGATTCAGTCTTTTGTGCCATTGTAATGTCAAGTATGAGTGGTCACGTAAGCTATGTGATAGATTACAGTTTTTTCTGATTGCTTAAGCACATTTTTTGTAACTATTGGCTAATTTTGCAAAACTCTTCACACAAATAAGAAAACCTGTCACCCAATCATCAAAACATTGTAGTTCTCTTGCAAAAGCAAACACAGCTAGATTAACTCTTCACACCTTCGTAAAAATGGTGTTTCCGTATCAAACAGTACACACAAGCCATCATCTACTAAGCACACAATGTGCCAACTACACACTGATGGTATGAATACAAAACACATCTGGCTTTTGCTTTCCCTGTGCACAAGGTAGGCTATGTCAGTTTGAGCTCATACTTCTGTCATAGATCCATAAGCATAGAGGGATCCAAACTTCAAGTACTGGTGTTTATTCAAACACATCAAAACAAACACAAGTGTTCATTTCCAAGTATAGGATTATTTGCAATCGCCATAATGACTATATGGGTTACTTGGTCTGCAGTGAACATGCTTCCTCTGCCCCCAGCATCTGGTCATCTAGCAATTCTGTAAAGTAACAATTTCAGTATTTTTACATCAATGGTATTGGTGTGTTTCTCATTGGCATATGGCAGTGCTACAAATCTTTGTGCGAAGTGACTGTACTAACCGATTCTCATTTCAAGATGTCCTTATGGTACTTGCTACAGTGTAGCGGCTCGAGTTAGGCTGGACCCGTTGGCCAGCTACCCTCAGTGTCATTCCACGGTTGATTACATGGTCCACTATTGTAGCTCTGATGTCATCAGCAATTCTATTTCTTACTCTTCCTACCCTTCCTCTCCCCCCTCCTCATCTTCCTCTCCCCCTTCCTCGTCTTCCTCTTGCTCCTCCTTGTCCTTGTCGTCCTCTTCATCCTACTTCTTCACCTCCACGTCCTCTTCCTCGGCCTCCTCTACTTCTCACTCTTTCTGCTCCCTCCATTGTACTCCGCACACACAGCTTACCTGTATTATAGTGCTTAGCCTGATTGCAAAGTGAACTAATTATCTAAAAAAGTTTTCACATGTGAAAGTGTGCCAGACAGTTGGCAAATTAGTGTTAATGATAGCCATACATGTGTATACTTTTGCTAGGAGTGTGTTGGAAATTTGGTAATTGAGTGTTGTGCAGTGAATTGTGCCTACAGTTTTGCAAAGTGTGTGTTACAAAATTGCAAACTGAGTGCAAAGCAGTTTTTGTGCTTTTAGTTTTGCAAACTCAGTGAGTGGTTTTGCTATAAGTCTGAATAGTTTTAGAGATTGTGCTACAGGAATCACAGTTAGGGTTTAAGCATTCAGAAAAAACTGTAATGTCCCAGTAGTTGTCTTGACATTTCTCCCTCTCATCAACTCTGTATTTTTTATTAATCGAGCATTCATCTCCAGCCCAGAGTCTGACCTGAAACCCATCCATCTTAACTGCCTTTTATTTTTCTTCATTTCACTGACTAGGAAGTGCGTCAGACTTGTTCCTGACGCTAATATGCTCACAACTGCCATCCTGCTTTTCACTGCCAGAGAGCGATGGGCTTCAACGGGAGCTGAAGGCAACGGAAAGAGTGACACAAAGTCCTCTTGCACGTTTAAGCAATTTTTCACAGGTATTGAGATATTAAATGTTTAAATTCTTGACACATGGTTTCACCTGCCAGAGCAGTGAAAATTTAACAAGACTTTTTATAGCATGCTGAAGGCAGTGTATGCTTGCATATTAAGTCACCAACTGGGCTTATTTAGGTTTACCAACAACTGAATTCCCATTTAGAAAGTGCCTGTGGAAAGCTTGTGTTAATTATTTAGAAGAAGCCACGTGGCAAACAGCTGCTCGAAAATCTCCTCACTGAAAATGAGCTTTTTTCCAAGAGGACCCATCCACCTCTTGTAATGGCTGTATAGCGCAGCAGGCAAGGATGCTCTGAGCTTTTACTCAGCTGGCGACTGAGTGACAGCAGAGCCGAGTTATCCTTTCCCCCCCCCCCCCCCTCTCCGAATACCTATCCTTCAACTACTTCCAGAAAATAATTTATGCCTCAGGCTGACTTTTCCCAGATTCAAGTGGCTGTTTTCATCATATTTACCCTCTTAGGTTTTTTTGCCCATTAAAGCAGGCTTTGCAGATTTCACAACATTTTATTTGGCAAATAAAACGTGCCTGTATTGTTTAGCTATGTTATGGTGGTAACTGGCTGTGAATGAAAGACACCAATCGCACCTAATAACTGTGAACTAAGTCACTCAAGTCTGGATAATAAGGTGTTAAAAGCAATGTTTTTTTTGTTATGTGGAAAATGATATTACAAAGCCGTCCCCTCCAGGATTACCACAGAAAGTGCACAGCATGGCGCTTGTGGGTAATAGCATCTGTCACTGTGTTTACTTTGGCTTTTTTTGTAACCTTTCTATATTAAACATGTGAAAAAGTAATTCTGTAATGATCATGCACATGACTTCCTCATTCTTTGGTATTTATGTGAAAAAGCTTCAGAAATGGAAGTAGATAGAGATTCCTAGCAGCGCACATAAGACCTTCCCATTCCCTGGCGAAGATGTGGACCTTTGGAGTTTTTCTCTAGTGACTGTTCGGTTCTTGTTTGTTTTCTTCTTGGTCTCTGGACAGCCTTGGATTTGGTTGTGTGTATTGGCTGAGGCCCCTGGTTCAACATTAAAGGCCATGTTCTCATGTGCTGTTTCTGAGAAGAACACTCAGTGCTGTTGACATTACTCTTTGGAGGAGGTTTTTCACCGGATTAGGAGAAACTGTCAAAAGCATTTACACTTGATTAGTGTAATTATTGAACCACTGGCTTCTTAGTAAAACCTTATTATTATCTTTCAATGTGCAGCTACCTTGTTCGTGTCTGTTTTGAGCCTAAAATGGGATAAACATTTGGGGTTTGTCCTAATAACCATGTGAAAATAACATGAAATGAAATATGCCAAAATGCCAGTATTCTACTACCACATCCTGCCAAATCTTGAAGTAGGCAAGCCAGCCATTTGTGACATTTGCCACATCAGTCCACAGACAGGTGTTTAAACTAATACTGCAAAAGTTACTAAGTGCCCTCGTTATCTGTAAAATGTGAGCAAAAGAGTTACAGTTCATAGGGTCAGTGTCATGGCACAGCAGTGGCAAAGCAGTACAATATATGTCCCAATCATTTGCAATAACATATACTTGGAGTATGTACTCAAACTAAACAGAAAATGTTCAATTTCAAACTCAGGGTTAGGCTGATTTTTATTCTATGTCTGCAGGAAGTGGTAAGAGTTAAAGTTAGAGCGGGAAGCCACTTTTCACACCAAAATAAGCACAGGGTAACGTCAGCTCGCAGTGTGAGGTTTTCAGACAGGAAATGAACATACTAATGTCTATCTGCACCATACACTGATCTGCTACGACACTGAGGAAGCTGAAGTGCGTAACAATGATCATCTTATCTTTGCAATGCAACAAGTCCTGGGTGAAAAAAAACAAAGAAAAAAAAATACTTAAAAACCGATGATGACTGATGCAACGAGCAGACAAAGGATTCAAGACAACAACCCAGCATTCAAATTCCCCACGTCCTACTTTGATATAGCATTAAAAGGAATGTGGTGGAAAAAGCCAGAGCCAGAGTCAAAGCCAGAGCTGCTCTGATGACACGATCAACACTTAAATGAGCAAAATTCCTAAAGTTGATTATTAAGACCATATAGAAGTTAAAAAATAAGCCATAATGAAAGTGATAGTTTGGAGAAGGAAAGCAGCAATGTAAATTAAAACAGAATATTTCTAATTAAGCAAAGGAAACATTTATGTGGATTTTTAGGAGCTCACAAACAAGCACTGGGTCCCGCAGTGGCAAAGTCAGAGGTTTTTATAGCTGGGCCTTAGGGGTAGTGGAAAGGATGTGATGTGATCAGAAGAACGTGATTAACAGAAAGCAGGCTGTAGGATAAGGGATCCCCATCCATCTCTTCATTTCCTTCACTTATCCCCCTTTTTGTTCTGTGCCTTGATCCCATTTTTAGAGGCCGAGTTATGAGCAGGCTTCAACTCTTCTTCCTCTTTTTGTTTTCATTCAGGAAGAAGAAAAGAGGCCAGAGTGCGTTGTTGGAGTGTTTTTCTTGGTTCTAACATCCACTGCAACATCAAACAAAAATCAAGTTGAGAACAGGAGACTCAAGCTTGAATCCCTTTTGCTCATCATAAAGTCACAGAACCCGGGGGTTTCTCGTAAGTCGGCATGAGCTGCACGGGGATCTGGTTACGTTAAGTTTGAGCTGTATTTTTTCCTCTCTGCGCCTCACTGAGGGCAATTGTTTTCACCATGTACAACAAAAGTGTGATGATTGGCAGGGTGACGGGGTATTACCTTTCTTATCTGCATTAGTGTTACAGTAAGTGCTTGCATGGTTTCAGGGAACAGCTGTTTTTTCTGTGTTGGATCTTCACTGATTTGAATATGGATGAACAGAGTGATCAGAGGCAGAGTTTGTTTTGAATGTATAAGTGACCTTTGATGGACCATGCTTCCCATGGCTCTGCCTTCATTCTGATTCCAAGTTGAACTCTTCAACCCGCTTTCTTCACCTCAGTTGTTCAACTTTAAGCAGAAAATGTGTCATGTGGACAAACCGCACTAACAGCAAAACAGCAAAGTCGCTCAGCGCGCAATCTTCCTATGGTTTAGCCTCCAGTCTTTTCTCAACTGGTTGCACATGGTCTGCAGAGGGGGCCTTATGTGAGAAGTCACTAACGCTGACTGGAAAGCAGTCTCTGCATGGTGCAGCAGTAGGCTACCAGACGTGTGTGTCTGCATCACTGATTGTTCCATTCAACACACACACACTCACGCGCATACACCGTGTAACCCCACTTGCAGATATTTTACGAGACTTTAAAACAAGCCAACAGAACTATTTGATCTTGCTCTTTAACAGAGAAGAAAGTGCTGAGTTTGCCTGTACTGATTACACACAGTTGGCTCATAAATTTCACAAAAAAACAAATAAATACAATTTGGCAAGGTCGCCAAAGTTGTATAGCGCATATGTTCTGGAACGTAAAGCAATTTCCTGAACTATTCTTCTACAACATACATTCTCTGCAAATGCTCCAAGGCTCATTTCATTTTCTCTAAACCCTTTCCTCTTCATCAAAATCATTTCATCATTTTTTTTTTTAAATATTTCAGAATGTAAAAGAGGTCAAACAGTCCAGTATTTCATATATTTTTGTTATTTTCTGTATGCAAACACAGGCCAAACGCAGACCTGTGCTTTAACCTCTAGGACACTGTTCCTTTTTCAGCCATAATGCACTACACGTAGTTGAAATTTTCCCACACATCTGACTGATTCGACAGCTCTTCTGCTTGCTTCCTCGGACGCGTTCGTCATTCTTAGTTTCAGACTCGAAAACATCGGCAGTTTTGCTCGGGTTCATTGCAGATTTGCAGTAAGATATGATCTTATTAAAAAGAAGTTGTTCCATAAGACGTTGCAGAATAGCGGAAGTTGAGCAAATATCAATAGGCCGACTGTGTGTTTGTGAAGAAATCAGAATTCAGAAGTTCTCAGAAATTTCCCATCATGCCGCCACATCAGATGAACAGTGGGTACAGTATTAAATCTGAGAGGGTGAATGAAAAACAGGATGCTTTGACTTTTGTTCTCATGGGCTCACATTTGCCTAAAGAAATCTCATGCTAAATAGGGGGAAGCCCAAATCCCTTTCTATTTGGTTAACAGCTCATTTTCTCAAAAGGGGCAGTCTTTTTTTTTTTTTATATCTTTTTTCTCTCCATTTTTCAGCACTGGTGCAGAAAGTGCAAAATATATGCATGAGTTGCAAATGGTGCACAGACAAGCATGATGATAAGAGATTGGTAATGAAACTAATTGATGACTATTCGCTAATTTGGTTCAGTGAACTGTTACGTTAACAGTAAACCTAACCTTGAATCACAATATGCTTTTTTGATGTTGTTGTTTTTGGGGTTTTTATACGCAGCAGTCGTCCTCGGGTTGAGTCCTGAGCTTCACACACCTTCACAGCTGGTGGGATATTTTTGTCTTACTTTTAGGTCATGTGCGTGTTTTTCTGCTTAAATTTAAACATGCAGTACACCGATGTTTACCAGAAATACTGTGACCTCTCTAATGGTTAGTATTGCAGTTGACTGGTCTTTATTCCCATGAAACATTAAATAAAACATAAGGCAAAAAAGCATCAGACTATTACCATAACAGCCATACCTGTAATTGATTGATACATGAAACATGATAACTGGTACATATTAATTATATACAGTATTCACACGATCCTGTTGCACTAGTAACACTAAAATATTGTTACCAAGCCCGGTAACGATATTTGTAACCTGAGTTGCTCAAGTTAGATAAATTATTACACAGGAACATACATTTCAGTGTTTAGGAAACATTAATAAACTAAAAGAAAATTACAAGAAGAAGAAAAAAAACTATTTTGTGAACAACCCACACAGCATATATTATTGATAAACCATTTGGAGCCTTATCGTGCTTCACAGAAGTGATTATTTTCCACCCTCTGGGGATATTTAAAGGGCCAGTTCACTCAAATTACTAAAGCGGATTATATTTTTTACAACCTCTGTCTATACACATGGTCTCACTCTCTTGATCGGTGGGTCACACCACAATGAAAGCCATTAATTAGAGGTTGGTTGTTGATAACTGCGACACTGGCTTGTGTAGTGAATCTCATAGTGAGAATTAATATTGAATGACAAATCGTAGGATGGCAACTATAAGAGGAAGCCACATTTCGCTCAATCCCCCCTATATTTGTGTGTGAATAAATCACTGGTTGAGACACACTCATTATATGATCTTCATCTTCAATGCATCAATTTAGCCCCCAAATTCAAATGATCTGAGTTTGCCTGTGTCTCAATATGACCATTTTACCATAGTAATAAAACTTAAAATAGTTTGAAAGCCACAAAAAGCCATATGCATATAATTAGAATCTCTCCCACATCACTCATCACACCATAATGCCAAGCTTTGTTTTTCTGCCCTGCGTTCAGGTATTCACATCTAAATTGCACCGTCATCCAGTTCAACTACTTCACAAGTGTAATTGGTCATGCGATTTGCGTTATTGTTAAAAGTACTTCAAAGTGCTCAAAGTAGAAACAATGAAACGCCTCGATGTTTTGGGGTAATAGTTTCGGCTCAGTACTGTTCTCTGCTGGCTCTGAAGGAATCGTTAGTAGATTTCAGAGGAAGTTGTCTACTGGCCTCCACTTAAAAATAGTCCGGTCTTTTTAGCTTCACTGTTGCATCTAGAAGTCCTCGTCATAGTCAGTGTTCGGAAGGCCATTTTCAGGAAGCACATACAGCGATTTGCTTTTCTTCTTCCTGTTATCTGATTTCACCCGTGAAGGGTCTTGATCGCCAGCAAAGGACAGGTAGGCAGCGATGCTGTTCCTGACTCCATAGCTCACCATGTTTTCGTTGCAGGCGTCTGTGCTGACCAGCTGGTTCCTGTAAAGTGTAGAGATGAATACAATTAATCCCACCTTAGAATAAGGACAAACCTTCAGTAAAATGCTGGATTTGAGTGCAGGTTCTTTGTTTTTTTTTACTCAGTTTCAGCATTTAATGTGTTTTCTAACCTGTAGCCTCATTCACACATTTTTTCTTCTTCACATACGTAAGCACTTTTAACCTAACATTTAAACAGGTGCATTAGGGACAATTCAAAGTTCAGTCTGTCGCCCAAAGAAATTTCAAAATGGAGCCAGAGGCTGAACCACTGACCTTCACATTTAACCGTTAACCAGGCTCCACCTCCACAGCTGCCTCAGATATTCATTGCTGCCTCTTGTTTAGTGTCATGATTCACCGATTTCTTTATAAAATATCTTTTGCATATTTAATAAAGATTAAAAAAAGGAAACTTATAACCGTCATACCATGGTTATTATAACTAAACTTAAAATGTAACTTAAAACTTAAATGGAAACTAAATATTAAAAAATAATAATTTCTGAAAACCAAAATTAAAGTGAAAAATAGACTTTTGAAAAAAAAAACATGAATGGAAACAATTTTGTGATCTTAGAAAAATATGTAACATAAATTGAAAATAATGAGGAAATACTGTATCATGGGTTTTAGTATTTGTTCGTTTGGTAAAGATTTAATTACAGCTTGTCAGATGAGACACTGGTGGACATGTTGATTGTGGCTCCTGAGTGTCAGCTGTTTTTTTTCCTGCTTTTCCTAAATCTTGCCTCTGACAAATGCCCTCCATACAATAATAAATAAAGAATAAACAGTGTAAACAGTTACGGTGAATTAACAGAAACAGGGCAACAGTGCTTTGTTCTGTTACTCCACTGTGAGCTTTCTGTTGTTGAAGCTCAAATATATCCCCATGGTACTGTTGCACAAAGTTGGTTAGATGCTGGCTGTAGATTTTTTTTTAACAGTGCTTAAATGTGTTTTTCATTAAAATGCATTAAAATTGTATCTCAAAGGCTTAACGTTAAGGCGGGACAAAGATGGCAATTTTGAATTTTATTCAGTTCAGTTCAGCTCAGTGTTATTTATATCGTGCCAAATCACCATAATAGTCACCTCAATGCACTTTGTACAGTAAGGTAAAAACCCTACAGTAATACAAGAGAACCTTATTAATCAGACCACCCTCTATGAGGCAACACTTGGCATCAGTGGGAAGGAAAACCTCCCTTTTAACAGGAAGACCGAAGAACCAGCTTCAGGGAGGGGCACACAACATGCACTGTCACACTAACATGCTTCTAACTTGATCTTCTGACAAAGGCCAGCTCCCAATGTTGCAGTTTTAAAATAAAGTGGACAGACTTTTCCCCCCAGTTCTTCCCTGCACATGCTCCTCCACTGGGCAGCTTTTGTGCAATTCTGGCTCACAAATATTCAAATAAACACACTTCATGGCTGTCGCCTTCATAGCAAAATATTTATTTGAATCTCATCTGTACCTGTCTACTTTGTTCCAGTCAAAGTTGCGTCGCATCACTACAGGTGGAGCTCCAAGACTTGCATCTGGCGGCTGAATCGTGCCAGACAGGCAGGGCGAGGTCAGCACACAGCATAACCCATCTGCAGAATCTGAAAATGCAACAATAGGGGAAGTAAAATACAGCCCCCAGGCAAGACGAGCAAAGAACAAACATAAAGTTGCAAAATTTGCATGAACCACTCAACACTTGACCGCTCTAGCAAACATACAAAGCAAACTTATATATGTGTCAAGAGTATTGCACTACTTCAGCAATTATCACAACCGCTTTTCCTCACTGTGTACACAACAGTGCTTATCAAACATGCAAGTTGTATCTCATTTCCCGTTGTGTTCCAAAAATATTCTTTCAGTGGAGGAAATATATATAGAGGCTGAAACACTGATAACAAATACTTCTATATTAAGAACATGAAACTGTATTTTTGTTCATCTAAGCGTGTGTGGTTTCTGAAGTTCGTTAGTACTTATATGTGTGTGTGTGTGCCCCTACACATGATGAGTTTGTTTACTGTCTCACATGTGAACTAAAGGTCTATGAGAAAGCAACATATTTACGTATCTACTCACCAGAATAATGATTGATCATATCTTCAAGGCATTGGAAAGTGAGACGTGGGGAGATGTAGTACCAGCTGTTGTCAAGTCTGAAGATACGATAGTGCTTTACACTCCTGTGCCTCACTGAGAGCGAATACAGACCTGAGGATGTGACATGCATCGCATGCTTTGAAGACAGGCTTTCAATAATGACATCAATCTTGAAACAAGACCATATGATTAATAACAATAACATCAATAACCACGGCTTTGAGACAAAGCAGAAGCAACGTGAAGTTCAGTCATGTGGTGTAGTTTCCATCTCCTGTCAAGTTTAGTCATTGGATTTATTTATTTATCACAGGTCAATGGGACTTTGGCCCAGTTAGAAGTCATTTCCCTTTTTACGTGTCTTTACAGATATAGTTTGACATTTTGGGAGATAGGCTGTTTGCTTTCCATTCAGCCTAAAGATGCAACCAGCAGGCATTTGGCTCAGCTTAGCTTAGCAGTCATTGGCCTGCTTTATCTAGACCTCAGTAGCAGCTTGCTGCTTCCTCCCCTTTCCAGCTATGGTTAACTGAGCGGTTAATGGTGTGACTATGCTGATGTCCTGTGTCGGTAGTTAAGTCTCAGAGGTAGTTCACGATTGCTTTTAACTTATTCACAGAAACCAAGAATTGGAATCAAATGAAAGTAGTCGTTTACTTGTTCTTACCTCTCTCCCTGGTGCTTTCTCGGACCAGAAAAGAACCCACTCTGTTCCCGGGTAGAAGAAGCAGTTCTTCCGCCTTCTGCCTCTCCACACCTTCAAACAGCCAGCTGATTGAACCAAAAGAAAAATAAAACCCAAATGAGTATTTAATTCCAGATTAAATACTAGTGGGGATAATAATATAAATCACCATATTTATTAAATCAGCACAAACGCAGCTGTAATATAGGGCGCATCACCAATATGTCATGCCCATTCTATTAAAACGACAGCTCGTAAAGCAGAAGGACCTATTTTTATCAAGTTCAAGCAAACCAACCAGACCAGTGGAACGGAAGATAGTGTCAGTGAGGTGTTACTTACCCATGGTACACTCGTGCTACATGGCTGCCGGGTATGTAGTTCTCCTTCCCCGTTTGGATAGAGCGCACTCTCCACCAATAAGCCTCCCTGACAACGACACAGAAGCAAAGAGGAATTAAAAACTGACCTTTTGCCGAGCCACTTCTCTAAATTACACATTTAGAACACTCCATTACAAACAAACCTTTCTTTTTGACTTTGGTTTCCTTTTGCTGCACATAATCTCCAAAACTTTTCTCTTTTCTTTTCTTTTCTTTTTTTCAATTAGAAAAGCAAGCACATGAACTTACTGCGCAACCACTTTGAGCTTTTCTCCCAGTCTGTAGATCGGCTCGCTGATTTCAGGAGCAGGATAGTCCTGGAGCACCACCACCACCTCGTCTTCTGTGCCTGCAAAAACAGTAATATTTGCAGCCTTTACTGGCAGCCAAATGTTGCCGTTGTGATTTAGAAATAACTAAAACTGTCCGAAATCAGTTTTTAAGACTAGATTTGTGATTTCTTATGTATGTGTACTCGTGATTTGTGTTTAATTGCCTAGGTTCAATTGCCACATCATCATAGGCATGCATAATGAAACATGGCGAAACAGTAAATTCTGGTATTCAAGATATCAGTGTCTCTTCGGTCAGGGATTATCACAGTGACTGTTGTTGCTGCCAAGAGTGCAGAAAGCTCCCAATCTGTAGTTTTTATCAGCCTGCGCTATTTATACACTAAAAGGACATCTTACCCTTCAGAGAGGTTTCAGGGTTTCCGGTGTTGACCTTGTTCTCAGCACTCACACCTCGCATCACATTCCCCATCCTCCAGATGGACTAGACTCCAGCCTGAAGTCAGGACAAAAAGAAAATAGACAGACAGGAATCACTAGTACACGTCTCTCTGCTCTTGATCTTGTAGTCTACATACTGACCATTGAGCTATATCTCAACTGACACATTTGTTGCAAAATGGGGAAGCTGAGGCTAGATGTTATCGAACCTATTTTTCCATTGCAGCACCGAGCTTTGTGTACTAACTAACAGACTGTGAATTTAGATATTGCCACATCATATACCTAAACTTCAAATGATCTTACATAACGCATATTATGATTAATCCATGAAAGCATTTCGACAGATCCTGCCTGTATTTATAAGTCACAGTATGTAGCAAGACAGCTGGCTAGTATGAAGAAGCGACAGGTCCGCTTGAGCAGATGCAGCTCAGCAAAGTGTGAACACTTACTTGCAAAATTTGTGGCTCGTTGTTTCCGATGGCATCAAGGCCAGCGAGAGAGATGATGACCCAAACAGGGCATCGCGGCAGCAGCAGAATCTGGAACTAGAACGGCACCATCTTCACAAGAGTTTACAGGAATGATATGTCACCCACTGGGGTGACAGCTCTGCATCTGACTGCAAACTCACTTCCTGTAATGAAATGAGGAAGAGAGCAGGCAAGAGTGTTGTTGAGAAACACGGTGAAACATGCAAGAAGAGACTTCACAACAGCCTCGCTGTTAGGGAAACCAAAAGCGCCGCTGGGGTTTTTTGTTGTTGACATTTTAAATTTATAGGTGGGCTTTCTTTCATAATGTTTTGGTTTCACAAAGTCAGTGCTGATTGCCAATAGTGAGTGTGCTTTTCCCCCAAAATAACGATGACAGTAATAATCTGTTCAAATCATTCAAGCCCCATGGGGAAGTTTCAAACTTGGTTAGGTGAAACCAGTAGTATTCAAAATGCTAAAATCATATCAGTGTAGTTCTCTTCTTGAAAACCCCTCAAGGGAAGAATAAGAATACTTTGACAGAATCAGCAAAACTACCCTTATTGTTTGTAGACTGTGGGAATTAAGTATCCAGAGAGAAACATCTGACTGTTAGGCAACACTGCTTTTACAACAACTGTCCGTATTTTCAAATCATATACAAAGTTTATAATAGCCTATAGCTTATATTCCATGTTACATGAAAAAAATGTATATAAAAAAATACACACAAGCTTCTCTGGCAGTCATGCAACACTTGTGACATCACAAGTGTTTTTCTTGCAGTCTTGAGGTGTTTGTCTCAGGCAGGAACTCATATTACCCTGCATGTTGAAAAGCGGCACTGAAGATGTGTTACAATGGTACCAAACATCCCAATGTGACAAACTGGGAACGTGAGGCTGCGGTAATGTATCCTTTTATTTCTGATCCCACAAATGGAACATGTGGGGTACCACAAAAATGCCAAAAAGTGCTTGGCAGGCCCCCGGCACTGGCAGAGCCCAGTATGTGTCTCCTATGTGCCTTAATTCAACCAACTAACTCTGGACAGCTATTTATAATCTCAGCTAATGTTTAAAAATGTAGTACAAAATATGGTTATGTAACTGTATTTTTCATATTAAAACCTGGATTATTCTTCTTCAAAACTACGCTTTAGTGAAATCTTTAAAAGACTGAGTTAGTCCTTCCTTTTGGTTTTTGGTGGAAAGGGGGATAAGGTTAGCTCTGAGTGATAAAATTCCTAAGAGGAAGTACACAGAGTCATGCATCACATCATGTACCAACTGAACTGCGACTAAACCATGCTTTACGCAGTTCTGTTCTGCGTAGCAGCAGATACTGTGGCTTGGTGGCTACCGTGAGACTCCAGGACTCTAACAGCTGTGGTTGCCAGGAAGGAAGTCTCCACCAGCTTAGAATGAAAATAAATACCAGGTAGTTTGTGTGCTGACCAAATTTACTTTTATCTTTAGAATTTTTAGCACTTCTATGTAGTTTTTTTTTTTTTTTTTAGCTTTCACAGGAGAGTTATCTGTTATGCCATCTCTGTCCTATTCAGGCATTAACAGTCATATGTGGATGACTAAATAGAGAAGAAGGTTTAGCAGTGTGACATGCATCACATTTCACACTAAGCTAACTATAGCTGTACTATTAGAGTGTTACCCGCTATAAACGTGGCAGGGCGTAAAGTAGTGTAAAGAAATGTTGAAAAAGTTGGAAAAGTGATACCAATATAAAATGTTAGTTTAAAAAACAATTTGTATGAATGAAGCTGAAAAAGATGTAAGTAGTAAAAGATGTAAGTAGTAAAAGATGTAAGTAGTATTAGAGCACACAAAGGTAATCGATAATTCTGTAAAGCCTGGAACATTTTTCTTTTTTCTTTCATTACACAGACTTTCTACTTCTTCAGGTCCTGGTTGCTGTCTCTTGCAGTGCCAGGGCGATGTGTGTTTTTGAGTGAATCATACTTTCATCAGACATTACACACGTGAACCAGCGGGGCTGTCCACATTAGCCTCACTTCAATGAGCCTCTTTGTTACTTAAAGATCAGATATTTATTTCCCCTCTTCTTTAAGGCAATTCATTCTCCATCACATGTCTTCCTTTTGAGATCTTTCTAGACTAAGTATTTGTTTACTTGGTTATTTAGACTAACAACAGTGTGTGGGCTAGTGCAGTTATTTAAAAACATAGGAAATGAAATTATAAGTGGGCATTACACCACCAAACGCTGTTATTGTTTCCATTACTTGTAAAACAATGACTTGAAACCCAGTCCTGTTTTTACTGAGATCTGCGTTCTATGATCTCTTATACATTGTTCTTTATTATTTATCCATACATCCAACCATTTATCTTCTCCTGCTTACCCAGTTACCAGTGGAGGAAATATACATAGATGGTGAAACACTTCATATGTATTGCAGGTGCTGCAGTTTAAGCAGAGAAGTCCAGGTTTTCCCCTCCATGGCGACTTCTTCCATCCCACTCAGGAGCACATAAAGGTCAGTTAAAATTCCAAGACAACTGCCTTGGTTCAGTTGGCTCGGGAAAATATTTCCTTTATTATACATTTCTTAAATAAAAAGACCTATTTCAAGATGTTGTCTGTGAAGTCATAAATATATCCTGTAGATCATTCATCGGATAATCCATTGTTTTACATTTATCAGAATCAGAATCAGAATCAGAATCAGAAACTTTATTGTCATTGTCATGAGAACAACGAAATTAAGAATGGTCCCCGATCATTGCATCATCCCTAGCAATATCAAAATATAAATAAAACAATAAAATTCAATAAATAAAATAGATAGAATACTTAAAATACTAATAAGATATAACAGTAAAACATTCACATACATTCCCACACACATGCTTCAGACCGTGCATAGATTAACACAAGAGTGGCGTGATGGACATTTTTTTGTAGTATTCAGATGTGTTATTGCAGTTGGATAACAGCTGTGTTTGAGTCTATTAGTCCTTGCTCTGATTGCCCTGTACCGTCTGCCTGAGGGCAACAGTTCGAACAGGGAGTGGCCAGGATGTGAGGTGTCTTTTATGATGTTTTGGGCCTTTTTAAAACAGTGGACGTTGTGTAGAACTTCCAGTGTGGGGAGAGGGCAGCCAGTGATCTTTTGGGCGGTGTTAATGATCCCTTGGAGTGCTTTCCTCTGAGCCCCTGTGCAGCTAGTGTACCAGATGCATATGCAGTAAGTTAGAACACTCTCAATGGTGGCTCTGTAGAAGGACACCAGCAGTCTCTGTGTGATGTTATTCCTCCTGAGAATTCTCAGGAAGTACAGTCTCTGTTGGGCCTTTTTCAGCAGCTCGGAGGTGTTCACACTCCAGGAAAGGTTCTCCTCTATATTGACTCCCAGGAAGCGGAAGCTTGCCACCCTTTCTACACAGTCCCCATTTATGAATAGTGGTTGGATCTCTGCCTTTTTCCTTCTGAAATCTATTATGAGTTCTTTGGTTTTTGAAGTGTTGAGGAGGAGGTTATTGGCCTTACACCATGACGTCAGCTGCTCCACCTCGTCTCTGTACGTAGACTCGTCTCCCTTGGAAATGAGCCCCACCACTGTGGTGTCATCTGCAAATTTCACAAAGATGTTGCTGTGGTGGCGAGGAGTGCAGTCGTGTGTGTAGAGAGAGTAGAGCAGTGGACTGAGCACACAGCCCTGGGGTGAGCCAGTGCTGAGACTCAGGGCTGAGGATGTGTGATGGCCAACTCTGACTCTCTGTCTACGGCCCGAGAGGAAGCTATTGATCCACATGCAGGTGCTGTATGGAAGCCCCAGGTCTTGTAGCTTGGCCACCAGTTTGTGTGGAAGGATGGTGTTAAAAGCTGAGCAGTAATCCACGAAGAGCATCCGCACATAGCTACCATGCTCTTCCAGGTGAGTTAATGCAGCATGGAGTGCTGTGGCTACAGCGTCTTCCGTGGATCGGTTTGCTCTGTAGGCAAACTGGTGTGGATCCAGGCTGCGGGGCAGGGCTGCTGTGATGTGTCTGCGGACCAACTTCTCAAAGCATTTCATTACCACTGGGGTGAGTGCCACCGGTCTGTAGTCATTCAGGCCGGTGATGTGGGGCTTCTTAGGCAAGGGGACTATGGTGGAGGACTTCAGGCAGAGTGGGACAGTCGCCTGTGCGAGGGATTTGTTGAAAATCCTGGTGAAGATCCCAGCCAGCTGTCCTGCACAATCCCTCAATATTCGACCTGGCACACCATCAGGACCCGCCGCCTTCCTCGGGTTAACAGCCTGCAGCATGCGCCTCACCTCGTGCTCTTCCAGGGTGAGGGTGTTGCTGCTATGGGTGGCGTGTTGCTGCTGTGGCTCCAATACCTCCGGTACCCTGGTCTCAAAGCGGGCAAAGAAGATATTCAGCTCCTCTGCCAGCTCCAGGTCACCGTCCGCAGCTCCGAGATTGATCTTATAGTTGGTTAGGTGCTGGATGCCTTGCCACACCTGCCGGCTGGTATTACTCTTCAAATGGTCCTCGATCCTCCTCCTATAGTCCCCCTTTGCCTCTCTGATGCCTCTCTTCAGGTTGGATCGGGCTGTGGTGTAGTAATCCCTGTTGCCAGACCTGAACGCAATGTTCCTCTCCTTCAGCAGCTGCCTGACCTCCCGGGTCATCCAGGGCTTTTGGTTGGGATAAGCCCGGATCCGTTTGACTGCTGTAACAGTGTCTATGCAGTGTTTTATATAGCAGAGGACACCGTCTGTGAACATTTCCAAGTCCTGATGTTCAAAGATATCCCAGTTAGTCCTGTCAAAACAGTCCTGCAGCTGCTGAGAGGCACCCTCTGGCCATATGGTAATATTCTTTGTGATGGTAAGAGCAGTTTTCTTGAGGGGGGCATATGCAGGGATTAGAAACAGTGACAAGTGGTCAGACTGACCCAGATGTGGCAAAGGTCTGGCCCTGTAGCCCATTTTGATGTTGGAATAAACTTTGTCCAGAATCTTGTCACCCCTAGTGGCACACTTGACGTGCTGGTGGAATTTGGGGATTGCTTTTTTTAAGTCTGCGTGATTGAAGTCCCCTGCTACGATATGTACAGCGTCAGGGTAAGGTTCTCAGTCATCCAGGTCATTGTAGCCTAGAACTGATGAAGCTTCTCAGATGAGAGGTGAAATGTCTTAAAGCAACTTAAAGAAGTCCAGACGTTTTACATTTATCTGATTCAGCGTCATGGTGGAGGAGGATGGAACCTATCCCAGCTGTCAAGGGGCAAGAAGCAGGGTACATCCAGGACAGGTCACTGGTCTGATAGCACTCACACTTAGTGTCAGTTTAAAATCACTAATTAGTCTAAACCCACTAACTGCATGACTTTAGGAGGAACCCAGAGAACCCACACAGACACAAGGAGAACATATAAACTTCACACAGAAAGACCCTGGCCAGATGTTGGAGTCGAACCCTCCCCTCACCCGCCTGCTGTGAGGAAATAGTACTAACTACTGTGCAACCATTCTACACAGCTGTAAAGGCATATTTGCTAAAATATGCATATCAGCCCATCAGTACCCTTAGATCTGGGTCGTATAAAAAAACATGTCTTTATTCAAAAGCTGCATACAGCTGCTGTATGTAGAGGTGTCACACTGGCTGTGTTATTATCTTTTGCTGCCAGTCAGTTTCCCATCTTTGATAAAAGTAAAATAGTTTTCAAGTGATTGATGCACCAGTGCTGGTGTATAACGCGTGTTGGGGAAGTTGTGAGGTTTCGCTTTGAAGATGGTCGATGATTTGTAAGCACTGTTTTTATGGGGGTTTGGGGAAGAGAGTAACACCGTTTTTGTTTTTTTTTACTCCGACTCTCATAAAGACAAAAGCTGTCTGTCTGTGGCTGACGCTGGCCTCTGCTGCCAGAGGCTACTGTGCTGCAGTCTGGATGTGTTTGAACATTTCAAGGAGAATTGACCGCCACGCCCTCTTTCTAAAATTACTAAATTACTAGCTGTGAGGAATTCCCATCATATTTTTTTTCCTCTAAATCAAGACACACTCGGATGCCTTGAACCTCTTAAAGCAAGATGTGAGCGCTGCTGTAATGAATCGCTCCACAGTTCCTCTTTTTCCTAAAAAACAATACACATTCCTCTTGTTTGGACACCGAGACTTGGTGTTTATGTGGTCGCTGTGCTCTCCCACAGTAATAAGCAGTATCTAAATACAGAAGCAAAACTGACCCCACTGGACTCTAAACCACAGAACTGACAGGAACGGGCGTGAACTGCTTACATTTGCTTCTGAATATATCTGAACATTTTTAATGTTTTTTGAGAACAGTTTTTATCCACAGGCTTTATATGTTTGTAGCACTTTTACGTTTTAAAAAACAAAATCCAAATTATGCGTGCAAAAAAAGCTAAAATCCTTCAGCAGTTAACCTGTTATTATTAATATAATGTAGTCACTGTATGTGGGTCATTCAGGCATCTGGAGCATCTTATCCACTAAACCGTCTGTGGGAGTAATCGTCCCTCCCTGCTTCTCCCATCTATTAATGCATTCCTCTGAACTTCCAATGATATTCCTTTGAATTTTGGCAGCAGTGTTATTTCTATTTGCTAATTTAACAAATCAAAATAATCATATTGACCAAGAGTTTTCCCCAAAGTCTGTTTCAGCAGACCCGTTTTGGGGATTTTAATGGCAACATAATTGGACAAAATTGCATGCAGAAATGTGTTTTTGCAAACCACTGTATCATTATCATGGACTTTGTGACGAAAGAGGGCACAGAACTGAAAAGTCGCCCACTGTATAATCTCTCCTGGCTGCCAGTGAAGCAGAAGCAGACTTCCACAGAGAATTAACAACAACAACGTCTTAGACATGAATGCCTCGCCGGTCCTTAAACATTAAGTCCAGTCAGCTACAATAAATGAAGCCTGACATGACGCCATAGGAAAGTATTACTCATGACAATTACATCACTAACATTACTATGAACTGTGACCACTATAAAGACAAAACGCTACTGGGAAATGTGGATGGCATTGTGTTAAGCAGAACTGTGGCTACCTTTTTACCTTTTGTCAAAATAACTGTATTATCTGAACTCAAATACTAAAACCAGTTTTACTGCAGGGTCAGCAAAGGCAGTTTTATTGGGGTTGGTTTCACATGCCTGTGTATGCGCACTATGTCTGTCTGTACAATGTATGCATGTGCATGCAAACCTGCTTGCCATCCAGTTTCCATGTCAGCACTGCCTATATCTAGTGATAAAAGCATGCAGCTTGTGATGGCGTGTGATAGCTCAGCTGATATCCTGTTTAATTTTACATTATCAGCAAGTGTTTGTTGATTTGTGAAACTGCATTTTCACTTATTTCTTATAGGGTGCCAGTTACAATTTTCCTTTCTTTTTGTTATATGTGCCGTATATATACAGTAAATACTTTGTGCATAGTTAAATGTTTATATAGTAAATGTGGTCAAAGTGTCAAATAATGAAGCCAGTGTATTTAAAATCATCCAAAAGCTTCTAGTTCAGATCCAAAGGTTCAGCTTTCATCATTTGACTTATATTGATATCTAGGAAATAGCCAGAAAACACAGCTGCTGCTGTAAATGTCATGAAAAACATTAAACTTATAAATTGAATACGTAATTTGTAAGTATTCTATTAGTTTTTTGTACCTAGGTCTAAATACATGATGACACATATCACAGATCGTAACTCCAGGCTGCTTCTTATGAAAATCTCGTCTCATTCTTTGTTACCTGAATATTTCATTCAGGTTATTTTCTTGAAGTTTCACAACAATTTTACAGGCTGAGTGAAACACGCTTCTGTTAACACTCACAAGCTACCAGGTTACCTGCTTGTTAATATCTCATGAGCCAATCACTTGGCAGCACCTGGGTACATTTAGGCACCCAGAGTCAGTCAAGGTGACCTGCTGAAGTTCAAACCTAGCTTTAGAATGGGAAAGAATGAATTTAAATGTGGCGTGTTTGTTGGTGTCAGACAGGCTCGTCTGAGTATTTCAGAAACTGATGATCTGCTGGGATTTTCCAACACAATTTTTCCTCAGAATTTTCTGAAAAAGAGAAAATACCCAGTGAGCAGCAGTTCTCTGGAAGAACATTTCTTGTTGATGCCAGAGGTCAGAGGAGACTGTTTCCAACTGAAAGAAAGGCAACAGTAACTTAAATAACCAGTCATTATGAGAAAGGTAAACAGGGCTGAAACAGAAGACCATCTCTGAAGGCACAGCATGTCGACCCTTGAAGCAGATGGGTCACAGCGGTAGAAGACCACACCAGGTGCCACTCCTCCCAGTGAAGAACAGCAAACTGAGGCTATAAGTTGCTTGTCTGAGGAGTCTTAACTCCTGCAATAATGTTTAGGTGGCAGGGTCATAGTTTGACATATACAACATGAAAGCATGGATCCATTCTGTCTAGTGTCATCATCAGGCTGCTGTTTGTGGTATAATTATGTAGAGGATGTTTTTCTTGGCACACTTTCAGTCGCTTGGAACCAACTGAGCATCTTTTAAACACCATGGCCTACCTGTGCATTTTTGCTGACCGTGGTGGCTGCTTCCAATATAGCAGTGAGCACGAAGCTACTTAAATACCCTCCACAGTCACGAAATCTAAATCCAACAGAGCACCTTTGGACTGGTGGAACAGGAGGTGGAACTGGATGTGCAGCCAAAACATTTGCAGGACCTGTGTGATGCTATCATGTAAATATGGACCAACATCTCTGAGGTAAGTTTCCAGCAGCTTTTTGAATCTGTGCCATAAAGAATTAATACAGTTCTGAGGGCAAAACGTGGTCCAACTCAGCACTAGGAAAGTGTCGGTAATAAAGTGTCTGGTGAGTTTCTGTCTGAGTATAACAAGTAAAGTGATCAGCATAAAATCTCTTCAAGACAGTAAGGGTATCCAAGGTTTTCCAGGACAGATGTGACATTGTGCAAGCAAGTATGAGGTGCGGTCTTGCTGTAATCGTGCCATTAAATTAACAGTTCCACCTGCACTCTAATCCCTAAAGCTGTGCTCTGCAAATAGTAAAAGTGTTCCATCATTTAAGCTCTTTAAGCTCTGTAACCAGTGCTTCCATTAGGGTCACCTGTGTATTTTTATGTCAGCCACACCCTCCAGTTTCATGTGCACACTCACACATGCACACAGTGAGGATAATGCCAGTCTTCACGTGCAGGGTTGGGTAACTATTGGTTACTTTGCCAGCCAGCCCTGTCAAGCCCATAATGAGAGTCTGCATCAGTGGACTCACTCACTCCCTTCAGCAACGCAGATGGGAGTTTACAGTTTATCGCTGCATCATCATCTGTTACCCACTTATTACAGGGCTGTGGGCTGTTTTCGTGCCGCATGTCTTCGCTGTGCACCTGCAAAAGTATGTCCACCCACTGAAGGCACACTGCTGTTTCCAAGACATCTAAATCCCTAAAAGCCCCAGAGCCAGATCTGATGTGCAGCATGTGTTTAGTAACTTGAAACATATACTGAGTGATGTACAAATGTGTGGAATGTAATAATTGAGCAGATTTTGTCATCTAAGCGCTGTGATCTTTGCTATCTTGGTAGAAGGGTATATTTTTCGAGAGTGATGTTTGTAAAGACAAATAATAACATATTTTAAGTTCAGTGAAATCACTGGTGGAAAGTGATCTTACTAGTTCAAGTAAAGAGAAGGAATATGAATGAACACAAACAACACTGAGTCTTTTGGGGTTATGTTGAGTAGCAAATAAGTAGCTGATGATTGTACTTTTGAAGGAAAAGTTAAGCCAAGTGAGAGTTACATAATACAGGAAGCCCTCAAAATGTTTTTTCCACTGGCTGCTTTACAGATCATTGAGGACCTGCTGGTACTCCAGGCTGATTATTGGCTTTATTACTTTTCTGAGAAACAGTCCTCAGTGGAGCAGTGAAAATTTACTACCAACAGTTCTTTAATTTACACTCTACTTACTGTGCAGCCATGACTGTTAAAGCTTATCAGCCTATTAGAATATAGACCACATATGAACGCACAACACTGGTGTGCTTGATGTTAGACAGACTGTGATGCTTGGCACAAAGCAGACTAATATATGCATGAAATAAAAGTCTTTGTAACACTCAAGCCTTTGTAGACATAACCTAACAGTCTGCATTCTTTAAAGTGAATCTATACAACTCTGGACAAAACATAATCCTATCTTAGAAATAAAAGGACACACATGTTTTCAGAAGGCTACATCCGTATTTCATATTGGTATGTTCAGTAGTTTGACGTCGCTAATATTAGATACCGAGAAATCGAGAAAATTGCTATGCTGACATTACTGAATTAGTTCTGCTTTTTAGAGTTTCTAACAGTATCCTGTTATTGCCACATGCTGATTAGCTAATTGTGAACAGTTAAAAAGTTGCCTTTGAGCCCAATATAAAAGACAATTAGATGCCATCTGAATATGAAGCCGCGACTGACCAACGCACACTTGCATTATTTAATCAGAGCACAGGGTTGTATTGTATCTGTTATAATTATGTTCCTCAAGTTTTTTATTCAGCCTCCAAAATGAGGTATCTTTAGAGTTAGGTTTTGCAACATTAAACAGATGAGAAAGATGGCCGTGGTATTTTCAGTAATAAACAAAAACACTTGAGATGGTAAATGGTATAGCGCTTTTCTAGTCCATAGGACCCCAAAGCGCTTCACACTACATTCAGTCATCCACCCATTCACACACTGGCGATAGCAAGCTACATTGTAGCCACAGCTGCCCTGGGGCACACTGACAGAGGCGAGGCTGCCGGACAAAGGCGCCACCGGGCCCTCTGACCACCACCAGTAGGCAAACATGGGGTTAGTATCTTGCCCAAGGATATTTGGCATGCAGCCAGGATGCAGCCTGGGATCGAACCACCGACCTTCTGATTAGTGGCTGACCTGCTCTGCCACCTGAGCTACAGCCACCTTCGGAGGTACTTCGGAGAGGGTCTGCCCTCAGGTCACAACTGTATGCAGACATTGTGTGCAGCTATTAACCGCTGTGCAGGAACATATTACATGGCTCTGTGTTGACACTCCTGAAGAGACGTCCACTTTTTGTTGTTTTCCACCCTGTGTGTAATTGGACCTCATTCCTTCCCATTACCAGCTTTACAGACCAGAATAGGGTAGAGGAAAAAATAGACTGGTGCTGTGTAATGCTCTGTCTTAAAAGGATCCAAAAAAAGAATCGCTGTTGTACCATCGCGGCTTTAACTGGTCCCTGCAGGTTTTCGGTTGTGACTGCAGACAGATGTTGAAAGCGTGGTTTGAGTTGTGGTGGGTTTTCTGGGGATGTGCTCAGCTTTAAATCGTGTTTACGACTTCGCTTTGCTTTTGAGAAAATCCATTCACCTCACGACGGTTCCAAGATTCCTCTAACCTTTTGAATTTCTCTGAGCCCTTGCAATGAGGTTTTGCAGGTTTTAAACCCTTTCAAATGTTAGACCCAGTGCATGGTGTCATTTCAACAGTAACACAATGCATTTCCATTTTAAGCCATTCATTATTCAGAAACCATTAGTTTGATAGGGTCAGAGTGAGTGGTAAATAGCCAAATAAATGTGAATTACTGAATCCACAGCATTTTATAGCCCATTTGGTGTTAGCTGAACTCTGTGTGCGCGCGCGTGTGTGTACACACATAGGAGGTATCAATAGATCGACATCTGGTGAAAAATCTAAGCAAAGGCCTGATCTCTATAACCAGCACAGAAAAAATGAGGTCTTCAAAATCACATATCCCGAGGCCAGCCAGCCCTTTTGAGATAAGGGATCAGTCAGGATTAACACTCCAAGACAAAGCATTCCAAGGGCGGGCTTGGCCCATACGTTAAGAAATGCCAAGACTTCAACAAAATGTTCATTTACGACCAAGGCATATCCCAAAACAGCATCATGTTTGTGTTTTTCAACCATAGAAGTCAAAGTCTGCACAGAGCTAAAGGAAACATAAGCCAGTGTTTGGTTTGAATTGCAGCCAAAGTCATAGTGAGCTGAAATGTGTATGCCTCACTGGGCTGCTTATTGCTGATCTACACACAGATACTATAAAAGAGGACTTTTGTTTAAAGTGGTGATCTTGAGAGCAGTCGGCATCATAAAGCATCCTAAATCCACCTCTTGCCGGCCAAAAACCAAACAAATGAACAAAGCACTGCAGCAGCTGGGTGCAGGCACATTGTCTCGCAAACCTACAGTGCAACGAGAAAGTATTCACCCCCTCTGTATTTTTAGGCTTTAACAAGTTAGTGTTAAGAAGACAAATACGTTTTTAAAACATTGTTGAAAACATTAGTCTAACATCCCATTTCATCTGTCACCATCTTGTTTTTAAGGGTGAGCTGACTTAAATTAAAGCATCTCTCGCCAAAGCAACGTGTGAATCACAAGGAAGCTGCACCCCAGAGTATGCCCTTCTTTATCTTTTTTTTCACACTAAATGAGACCATAATTTACAAAATGAGTGTCGTGCTGTATTGAAGGAGAAGACTCGAAATGAACATTTGAGATCGTAAACTCGTGAAGAAAACATTTAAATCAAGAAGAGAAGTAGGATTCTTTTACCGCAGACTGTTATGCAACCAGATGACCTGCCTCCTACTGGATATTATGAAGAACGCATGTTTCAAGGTCTGCATTAACTAGCTTCACTTTTTATACCACGTCCACCTTGTGCTTACAGTCTCATAGCCATTTTCCACTAGTACCTACTCAGCTAGACATGATCAGTCTTGCTGGTTTTCCTTTACAGTCAAGAACCACCTGATGTGCACAGGGTCATTATAACAATGCGGTCGAAAGTCCCATGACATCATTTTAAAAATGGCGGGTTTTGATTTTGGGAAGGAGTCTTTCTCATGACTCATTGAGTGACGCCACTGACTAGCCAATCAGTGGCATGCAGTCTACTGACATCATGTTTTCGGATCGCCTGGGATCACTTGGAACCCCAGCCGAGTAGGTACTAAAAAAATCTCCTTGAAAAGCATTCAGTTCATCCAAAATGCTACAGCAAGAGTAGTGACAGGGACTTGAAAGAGCGAGCATATTTCTCCTACATTGGCTTCCCTTGATTGGCCCCCTGTTAAATCCAGAATTGAATTCAAAATCCTCCTTCTCACATTGAAGATCTTGAATAATCAGTCCCCATCTTATCTTAATGACCTTGTAGTACCATATCACCCCATCAGAGCACTTCGCTCTCACACTGCAGGCTTACCTGTTGCTCCTAGAGTATTTAAAAGTAGAATGGGAGGGAGAGACTTCAGTTTTCAGGCCCCTCTTCTGTGGAACCAGCTTCCAGTTTGGATTCGGGAGACAGACACTATCTCTACTTTTAAGATTAGGCTTAAATTGTTCCTTTTTGCTTAAGCATATAGTTAAGGTTGGGTCAGGTGACCCTGAATCCTCCCTTAGTTATGCTGCAATAGATGAAGGCTGCTGGGGGATTTCCATGATGTCACCTTTTTCACTCACTATGTGTTCATAGACCTCTCTGCATTGTTATTAATCTCTGTCTCTCTTCCACAGCATGTCTTTTATCCTGTCTTCGTTCTCTCACCCCAGCTGGTCACATCAGACGGCCGCCCCTCCCTCAGCCTGGTTCTGCCGGAGGTTTCTTCCTGTTAAAAGGGAGTTTTTCCTTCCCACTGTCGCCAAAGTGCTTGCTCATATGGGGTCATATGATTGATGGTTTTTCTCTGTATGTATTATTGTAGGGTCTACCTTCTAATATAAAGCACCTTGAGGCGACTGTTGTTGTGATTTGGCGCTGTATAAATAAAACTGAATTGAATAAAAAAGTACCTGATGGTTCACCTAATGGAAAACCCTAAAAACAGAGGTGAGCCGTGCCGTGCTGAGACAACCCCAATGGAAAAGGGCTAAATGTGATGAACATATACTTAAGTGAGAAGAGAAAAAACAATCAACAATCAATAAAATAAAATCTTAAAATGGGTCTCAAACCTGAGAGCTACAATTTTTTTCTCTTTTTGTTTCCATGCAGCATGTCGATTATTATAATATGTTGAATAATCTGTTATAGTCTAACCGGGTAGTTACAACATTACGATTTTTGGGAATTTGTATAAAAGCTCAGTTACACGAGTGGAAATGCAGCGTGTGTTTGCACATACAGGCCAGCATTTCACTATTCATCTGAAGTCAATTATACGGAGTCAGCAGCACTGGATCGAAATCTAAAATCAAAGATGCTTTTGGCACAGCTGTGACTTAATAGCCTATCCACTTAACAACAAAAACAGGCATGAATGGAAAGTCAGCTTTCATATAAATGTCTGTATTCATCATTTTAATTCACTAAAGACAGTATCATTTATAAAGTTGTGCAATCTGACGAGAATAAGACCAGTGTGTGCAATTCACCCATTAAATTAAGAGTTAATTAGCTGAATTGGATGTGGAATAATTTGAGCTTAGTTTCGATTTGACCAGTACACATGTGCTGCTGGTTTTTCTTGGAAGGTCAACAGCCGTCAATTATCCCGCATTAGCCGGTAAACAGTGTTCACAAATGCCTCCATCGTGAGCAATCGTTGCCTATTAAACTGCCCCAACCTTATGTGAGACTCTTGGAGCTCAGCAGATGTTTTCCTCAGTCCAGCAGTCTCAGACCACAGCTATATAAAGACAGTATAATTACTGGACCAGTCTGAGCACGGCGTGCCATGCCCTTTTTCTGGCAAACACACACACATATACACAAATCCCCTGTACACTTTAAGCAAGACCTACATATGGTTCACAAAATTCAAGCTACGTGATATTGGCTTGCTGTAGGGATCAGTTTTAGGGCCTTGATAACAAATTGAAGTGACATCCACTGCTGCTAGCCGCTGCTGTTTCTGCTGGTTCTCTCGATTTTTGTAACCTGGCACCTTGTACGATCGTGTTGGTTTGCGATATATCGATGCAGAAGCTCAGAGACTCACACTTTACAGGGGAGATGTTGCAACAGTTTGAAAAGATGAGACTTTGTGGAAAATTCCTTCTGCTCATATACCAGCGCTGATGTGTCAGTGCTGCCTGATACCTGTCGCTCAGGAGAATACTGCAGCGAGTGTGTGCAGCATGCAAAGCGACGATTGCGGTGGGTATGCTGGGGCCCTTATCGCTCACTGTTTCCCAGGGTAGGGGATGTTGAGAGCAACGAGAGAGGAAACATAAGTGCAGCAAGCGGTGCTATGGGCCAAAAACCAAACTGACTGGAAACTACGCTGATAAATTCAGTCGGGCTTTAGTCCAGGTGTTCTCATTTCAAAGCACCTTGTGACTGGTTCTTTTCTTTAAAAGCTTTATATAAATAACTTGTGCTTAGTTACTTTTACTTATAGTGCTAGGTGGTTATAGTGACAGCTTCAGGTGATAATCGTACATATTGCACCTTTGAAGTGCCAGCGGAAAGAAAAACAAAATCTCAGCCTGTTGTTTAAAAAGCACATTTGTTCAGAATGATCATCTCTTTATTCTTATTTGATTTTATTTATTGCTGCTAAAGTTACTCTAACTTTAATGACCTCTTAACCTTTTTTTTTGAAAGTGCAGTCTGTATGTCTTTGATTTTGAGGCCAGTAGCTACAAAGGAAAATGTTCCCACACATGTACTGTACCACGAAAGAACTTTTTTATGCATCACCTTAGCGGTGTCTGTTCGCCTCGAGGTGTTGTAAACTCATTCTCCCGTTCTAAGGAGGATTACCGACTCCACTTGACTTTGAAGCTGTAAGATTTCCAAAACATGGTTTGACTTCAAGGCTTCTCTGGGAGTTGAGGGGATTTTAATGAGGGGATTTTAATGAGGGGATTTTCGGTTTGACCAGCTATGCAGGACTTGAGTGGTAGATGGTCAGTTTCTATAATCAGGTCATCTGTCACACTTTTTTTTAACCTGAACTACCTCACCCACATGACACTTGGGGTAGTAATAGAGGGCATAATGTGGGTCAGCAATAGTTGTGTTCGGAGATGTTTCTGTCAAGGATTTCAATACACAATGACACAAACTGAGACTGAATTTGCATGAATGGGTGACAGAAATGTGTCTGTTTCCTGCTTAATGCATGTTGGGATTAAAGCAATAATGCCACATTTAGATTACATTAAAGACTTGAAACACTAGGAAACAGCTTGACTTGCTCTGAAGCCTTTAAGGCGGTGACGTCCACTTATAAAGCTTTTAAAGCAGCTCTTTCTTCAGTTGTTTATCCTTATTAAGGCAAAGCTCTTGGCAAAAATACACATATCACATTTTTAGAATTGTACAGTTTTATAAATGCAGGTTTGATCTGGGTGTGACTCACAAATAAAGGCTGTTACTTGTAAAATGTTTGAGATCCCCCGCCTCTTAGCACCATCTGAGTCATTGAACACCCATAATTCAAGTGAGCCGAGAACACGGAGCTACATTGAAAACAGAGCAGCCGTCACCTCAGACCTGGTTTTCATTTTTAGCTATTTCTGTTCAATTGACCTCAACATGCAAAAATAAGTAGTACACTACTGAGCTCATACTACTCAAACATCTAATTATTCTTGCTGTTGGTCCGTTTATAGGTTAGTTACCATATCAGAACCGAAAATAGAAGACAAATGCAAACATGAAATATGAGAGCACGAACAAGCTACGGCTCGTTTTCTTTCTCTGAATTGTTTCAGAAGAGGTTTTGCATTGTTCAAAGAGGCAGCCTGTGTTAGTTTTAGAGAATTAAAGAGAGAAGCATCAGGAGCACTAATGAAGACAACGAGCAAACAGCATTTTTTGGGGTCTATAGTTTTGCTTTTGGCCTTATTAACTTGTGAAATTAAGACAACCATGTATAATGGATTTTGTAAGTTCTATGATTTCTACTACTTGTCTCTTATGCAACTGCATAAGTACACATCTAAGCCTGAGTCCTGATCTCGTCAGGGTAATGGTACAGTAGTTCCTTACAGATCACTGTTATACACAAGGAAGCCATGAAAGGGAAAAAAGGAATCAAAAGAATTTCTTGGAAAAGTACAACTTCAGAATTGTCTAAATGATGCTAAACAAGTGGTTTTAGATTCCTGTGTTTCAGAGAAAGCTGGAACACTGAGTAAAATGGAAATATGAACAAATCGTTTAGACCCTGAAGGTGGCATTGTGGTTGTATCACAGCAAGAAGGTTCTTGGTTTGTAGGGAGGTTAGGTTAACTGGTCATTTTAAACTGGCTGTAGGTGTAGATGTGAGTGTGAATGGCTGTAAATGTCTTCCTGTGTTATCACTGCGTTAGTGATAGACTTCTAACCCTATCCAGGATACACTCTGCCACTAGCACAGCGTCTGTTGAGATAAAGTCATGTGAAAGTGAAAGACGCCTTTTCAGATCTAAGGTTTCCTTATTAGGACATTAAGAACTAATGTCCTAGAATAACACATGAAATTTTACACTGTCATTATACAGTGAGAAAGACTATTCATAACTAGAAAATACTGAAGACAGCTGTCAGTCGTCCCAGCAAATTCATCTCAAGGTCAGAGCGTGTCACGCTAAGAGAAGCTCCAACACACCTAAAATCTACATGTTTAATGTTAAACTTCATCACAATACGATTAGAAAACGCCTGAACAAGTTTTGCTTGCTTGCAAGTGTTTGCAGAGGAAAGCATCTTCTCTCTTAAAAGAACCTGGCAGCAGTGCTTACGTTTGCAAAACTACATCTGAGCAAACCACAACACTTCTGGAGCAACGTCCTTTGGACAGACCAGACCAAAGTGGAGACCAAGTGTTTGGTCATAATGCACAGTGCTGCATTAAGCAAAAGACAAACACAGAACATCAGTACAAAGATCAAGACATAAACGGTGAAGCACGGTGGTGGACGGGTGATAATTCGGGCACCTTGCTGTCACTGAATCAACCATGAACTGAAAAAGAAAAGAATCAAAGTGTTGCAATGACCCTGTCATAGTGCAGACCTCAACCCAATTGCTCAAACGCTGATGCGGGACCTTGACAGAGCTGCGCATAAACAAATGCCCACAAACCTCAAAAACTGAAGCAACGTTGTAAAGAACAACTGACCAAAATTATTTCTCAATGATGTGAGAGACTGTCGAAGTCACACTGGAAATGATTTCTTTAACTTATTGCTGAGAAAAGTGGTTCTACGAGGTCCTGAATCATGCCACATACTTTGTCACACACTGCTTCTTCATCGTCTTTTTTGTTCAATAAATAACATAATATATAATAAAGTTTGTATTTAAATAATTTCGAGAGGGACCAGAGGATTATTTTGTTTTATTAACCATGGAATTGAAAGAGGGTGCACGTTCTTTCCTCACATGACTGTAGCCTCAGTAGCTTTGCTATAGTTCACTGATAGAAATCACTGATAAAAGCCTGACTTTAAAATGCAGAATCTAAACCTAGTGGAAAACCTCAGCATGGCTCTGTCTGTGTTTTATATGCAGGTGTGGTTTATATATGTAATTTTCTTTCTTTTTCTGGTACATTTTTAGCTGACCTTTATGGATGGAGCAAAAGCTGCGTTCGCTGAAAATGGTTCCTAAAAGTGACCATGAACCCACACAGTGTCTACTTTAATTGACTGCCACCTAAAGGCAATAATTAATATCAGCACTAGTTTCTCACAGTGTTGAATTCCCCCATCATTACTCATGAAAGATTTTACCTCACAGCTTTCAAAGAGGAAAAAAAGACAAAAGTAATGTCTTAGGAAACGAAAGAAATGAAAAGATACACAATCTTAGATGATGGGGAAAAAACCTTTGATAACAACTGAAATTGGAGGTTGGAGGTTAACGGGCTTCAGCCCTGCTTCAGCAGGAGTAAGGATGAGAAGGTGGGGAGACCAGCAGAGATGGAAAGTAAAGAGAAGCTGAGTTTTAGAGTAAGGAAAGAAGAGAGAGACAGAGTGCATTGTGCTGTGGATGGGGCGGGTCATCCTGGTCAGGGCAAAGAGGAAAGCCTGCTCAGATCAGTCCAGAAGCTGACAGCTCTCTGACAGGGATTAGACGACTGCCTGTAAATAATAGGGGTTCAGACCTGGGGCACTTTGCTCTTTGACAAAGTGTTCATTTCTCATCCATCACTCTTTCCTTCTCTCTGTTGCCTGTGGGGTCGAATTCTCACAGACGTTTGGTTATTCTGGGTGAGACTCAGCAGACTAAAAGCAAAAGGTGCTGTGGTAAAAGGTGCAGCATTACTCAAATACAAGAGAGTTTCCATATGGCGCATTTGGTGCTCACCTGCATCTCCTCAATGTGACACATTCAAATTTCCAGAAAAATGAAAGGAAAGCAAAGTAGCAGACTGTGAGATAGATGACATCATTTGATTTAAACTAAACATCTGGAGGCCAGGCACAGTCGGAGCCTTAAAATAGACACAATGGGCGAGAGGTAGGCGACCTGCTGTAGTTACAGTGGTGTTAAAAGAAAATACTCTCATGCAATGACAGGCGCATGATAAATAATTCCAAATATGTTTGCTGAAGTAAATAAGTTCAGAGGAAGCCAAATCGGGAGCATTACACAAAGTCCAGGCCTCAGTGTAAACTACATGATTGTATTTGTAATGTCTGTGTATGTGAGGCCTATCTTAATAGGAGACTCACATGCAACAAAGACAGTAACTTGAATCTCTATTTTGCATGTGCAGAATGACCCATTAACTACACTGAAATCCTCAAAGGAACTTATTATGACTTGTGGAGTAGAGGGCAATGATTCTGTAGCCTACGTAAGCATACGCGCACTGCTTTTCAGACTGACTTGGAAATATCTGGAGCCTTTAAATTAAGCAGCAGTAATAGGAGTGTCAGAGTCCTTCCAGAGACTATTCCAGACACGCCCTAACCACCACAGCTGCCAGCGCTCTGGAGAAGAGGAGGTTCGGGTGAAAGTGGAGCTGAGGGGAAGAGAGGAAACCTGAGGGCAGGCTATGCGGGTCCGGACTCTTATTAACAGGCTGTCAGCGCAAACCGAAGGGCGCCGAGATGTCAGCGAGGGGACGAGGATGTAGCACACCTGAGGAGAGCGGCGTGTGGCGCGTTTGAGAGACGGAACTAATTCTGGATTCAATGCGTGTGCAGTTCCTCACCAGTGATGAGTTGGCTCCTGTTGTGGATTGTAACAGCAGCCGGGATTCAAGAGGTGGGATGGAGGACAGATTTCCCAAAGTACCTTTTTGTCTTTTGTTTTTCTTTCTTTCTTTTAACGTCCAGGTTGCATGTAACTCAGACGTTTAATGCAAGTTGCAGAAGACATAGGGGGTTATTTTAAAGTTAGTAAGGTAGGCTGAGATACACTATACGACAAGCTCATTTAAACGTAATAAACGAAATCAGTGTTTCCTCCGTTTTAGCCCCCCCCCCCCCCATTTATTCGTCAGGTTATGGCAAAAAAAAAAAAAAAAAAAAAAAAAGAAAGAAAAAAAAAAAAAGAGAGAAAAAAAAATAGTTTTTTTAACCTTTGGCTGAATAAATATTTCCATTAAAATCTGCTTAAAAACTGATTGTTGTCCTTTATTATCCTATTATCCTTTATTTATTATTATCCGTTATCTGGCTTTAATTTTGCACTGTGGGATGCTCAAAGTTGTGTCTAGGCTCGTTCGGTTATATTTTAGTGCCACCTGGTGGATATTTGGGGGTACTCATGTGCTTTCTTGTATCCCACTGCCTCCTCAGAGCCTTTCTACTCATAAAGACATCAGTTTGTGGTCTAACCTCAGAAACTGAGTGTTTAAATTAATGATATTTTGTGTTAAACACGTTAAACACGGCGATATTCTTAGTTTTTGTAAGATTTGGGTTATTCAGCATCAATGTCAAATATACCCCTAAACAGTGTGGTTGTGAATAGTCAGTATTAAATATATTCTCATTATTGCATAATAAACTCATGTGGTTTGGAGGGAAATAACAACAACGCCTGAGTGACAGTTTCCCCTGGGAAAAGTCCTTTCTCCTCTGCTCTGAGGAAGGGTAAATCAAGCCATCATCTGACCTGACTGCAGGCTGACAGGAAGAAGAGATTAAACCAGGAGTGGAGCCAGGGTCATCAGCACTTGTAATCTCTTTGTAACCAGCTGCCACAAAAATATGACAAGTATTTGAGGTCACGTTAGAAAGCATTTAAAAAGGGGGAAAAAAAAGATGATGATGATAACCACAAATAGCTCACTAAATAATCTCTCTGTCTTGGTATTGTTAAATGTCCTACATGCAAAATGTGTTCATCAGAGATAAATGATTTCAATAAGATGTTTGTATCAATCCCAGCCCAGCTTTTATAATTAATTTATGAAGCACTCACATCTTGATTTCCATGATCTCCTTTTTCTGTGTCAGGGTGATGATTTCCTTAGCGGGAACAATATGTATGCCACTTTGCAAATTAGCCTCATGGCTGCAGAATAAATTAAGTCTTTTGATAAAACAGCTTTGTGGCACGACTGTGACTAAAAGTCGTTCATCTGCATTATCTTTAATATGACCATAATTCTACTGAAGTGCTGAGAACAAGCCGAGGAAAACGGATCCACCGTGCTTAAGATGATTAAGCATCTTTTCGCACAGTTAACCGCGGACAGAGTGTGCACGCACGTGTATCTTTCAAGCTCCCCATTTAAGAGCTCTGCTATAAGTATTTATGGCTGTAGAGACAATACTGGAGCTAATTTTATATGTTTCACTTCTCGCCCAGCCCCGACCACATACTGTACTTTTAATTAGGATGGACACGGTATCTGCTTCAGCTGAAGTCTTATTCATAAAGAGCCTTTGTGGTTTATTATTGCTACAAAACTGACTCATCTGCGTTTGAAGTTTTGCTCGATTTGCATCATAAATGCAACATGACTTCACTTTCCCTGAGAGGGAAGTTTCGGTTTCTGTCACACGAAGTAACAACCTGGAGATCATTTCCTGCTCCTTTCTCAAGCACACCATGCTCTCAAAACAAAAAGAATTCAGTTCAGACTCAACCATCTATTATTTTTTACAAAAAACAATAACAAAAAACATTCACATTCCCAAACTTTCATCAGTTGAGGCTCTTGCATTCTCTGTCCAAAGCTAACCTCTAAGCTCTGGGCTGTTAATGTGCCTTATGTGCAGCGTTGCTGTGAGAACATCTGCTTTTAAGAGCTGCAAAGCTCTTTACTGTGTGATCTTGGCTACACAGAGCAGATAGTAAGAGTCATAATGCCAAGGGAGATGAAATTCATTTCATTGGCAGGATTTTTATAACTGTAAGTAGCACAGTTCTTGTTTGAAATATGGCAACGGAAACCAGTGTTAATACATAAGACACCAGGGCGCGATGGTGATTTAATAAGATTATCTCCACTGGGTGTTTAATTCATTTATATAGTCTTATTTAATTTATTGCACAGCACGAACACATGTTAGCACTGAAGCAGAAGTGTACAAGTAAGGGATTTTAAACCTTTCAAGTCCATTACTTGCTGAGACATGGTTACCAAAGAGGGCTAGATGAAAAAAAAAATCATGATTAAGGGCATTAAAAATATTGCCCCCACACAAGGGGTCAAATACCTTTTGTGCAATAAAAAAAAATTCCGGACAAACAGGTTGAAAGAGTAGTTGCAGATGACTTATTTTGTGCAATCACTGTAACAAAGGCTCAGGCTTGATGATGTGACATAAGCTGTACGCATGATGTGAAAGCTATTGGACATATTAGATTAATAAAATATAGAGTATATGAACTGGGAATCTCATTTTCTTTCCCCTTTCCTCTCTGCAGGCCTACTCCCTGAATTCCACCACCATGCTGCCTGCCACAGCTGTCACATCCCCATTTGTAGACCTGTACAACCGCACACAGTACTGCAAGTGGCCCTGCGAGTGTCCAGAGACCCCCCCTAAGTGCCCGCCAGGTGTAAGCCTCCTCATGGATGGCTGCGACTGCTGCAAGACCTGCGCCCGGCAGGTGGGCGAGGTGTGCAACGAGGCAGACATGTGTGACTACCACAAGGGACTGTACTGCGACTACAGCTCAGACAAGCCTAGGTACGAAAAAGGAGTGTGTGCATGTAAGTGTCACTCACCAAAACAAACTACCGCTGTACACCGCATCAAAAGTTCATTTTTGTAATGTTGCAAGTCACGTTCATTGTCCAAACTGCACACAAACTGCAGCACAGCACAGACTTGAGTAGAGAATATTCTATTTTTGGTTTGGTTTCATGGCACAGGCAGCATGTGCACATTATTCAACAAAGAGCACAGAGCACACATGGAAGAGAATTACTGACCTCAGTCTAGGGACATATCTGCAAGTTTTATATCCAAGTCTCCAACATGCAAATAACTTTTTGTGTTATTCATGTTTTCATGTTTTCATTTTATTATTTTGCCTTTGTTCTACATCCTTGCAGACTGTGCAGACTTAATCGTTGCCTGATGTCGAGATCAAATCTATCCCAGATATTGCACAGCACTAGCTTCTAATGTAATTATTGCATTACATGTTTTTTGTATTTTAATACGTCTATGTGTTGTTATTTTCATACCATTTATCATTTTAGTTTCACTCACACCATTTTCCCCCTTTTTTAATTATTCTCTTTTGTTCATTCGCTGCTTGTTGTGCTCACTTTTAAGGACTTTATTTTTTGGAATAAGCTGTGGAGAAATGAAATACTTACCTCCCACTAAATGATGTCTGCTGCTAAAAAAAATAGTAAAAACAGACCTATGGTGTCACAGATTTTCCATCTCTAATAGAAGGTTCATTTAAAACCTACCTACACATGATCTGATGACAGTTTGAAGATGGAATAAGAAAATAAAAAATGGAGACTAATATAACAGTTTTCAAACATTTCTGAAGTGCAAAATGTTTCATTTATCGATTGCTTTTATTTTCCAAGCTCTGCAAGACAAATGTCCTCCTAATAATGGCGGACGCAGTTCAGCAGCAACGCACAAGTCCAAGCTTTTGTGTGTTTGCCCTGCTTTTATAATATATTCCTGCTTGTCATCCCTCTCTGGCAGACATGGTGGGAATCGGCTGCGAGCACAATGGCGTGATCTACCGTAACGGGGAGAGTTTCCAGCCCAACTGTAAATACCAGTGCGTGTGTGTTAACGGTGCTATTGGCTGTGTGGGGCTGTGCACAGAGTCTCAGCCTCCCCGTGTTTGGTGCCAGACCCCACGACGAATCAAAGTCCGGGGACAGTGCTGCGAGCAGTGGATCTGTGACGAGCCCAGGAGAGGGCGCAAGACAGCGCTGCGACATGCAGTCGAGGGTAGGAAGCTTTGGATAAAAAATATTGCATGTTTTAACCCCTAAATCTAATGTTCAGAGTTGATGGCTGAGAGGTCATTTAAATGGAAGGGAATGCTTCAAGTACAAATATAGTGAACAAATTACTAGGAAGCCCTCAGTATTCTTAAAAATGTGAGGATTTTACATGACTAATTGGAGCTCTCTTGGGCAGTATTGTTTGCACAGAAATGTAGACATACATACAGTACACCGTGAATATTTCTGATATTGAGTGGTGTTATTTACACCAGTATAAATCTTTAGAAGTAACAGAATCTGCTCTGTTTGAAACTGCATCTCACAAAGTAGCTGTGCAAGTAAAGCTGGTAGTCCAGACGCATCGTGAAGTATGTGTTTGTCGTAAGCGTGTGAGTGACAAATCGATCCTTTCCTGTGGAAGCCAGTGGAGGCAAGAATGTGAATGAAGATCTCTTTGTGCTGCATAAGGAAACAAATTAGATCCAGACTTCTAGGCAGACACAATTTAACAGTTTGGATTAAAAACAGATGCGACACGAGGGGAGACAGTCATACTGTGCTTCTCGTGTTCTCTCCGACATTACATGTGCAGGATCTGAATGATCTGAATGTTAAACAAGTATATTCATGTTGCTAAAAGACAACTTTAAAACAAGAGGATATGTGATTGGTTGATTGAGTGGAATTGTTCTCCTGAAATTCCTTAATTGATCCGTTTATTTATTGATCCAGTTATTATAAAGCTGACTCCTGTTACATCTTTTATCACTGCTCTGTATTATGCTGGGGTCTGCCGGGGAGCCATGCTGCTAAATTTAACTGCAGCTGGAAAAACAATCCTTGTTTTGACTTTTTTTTTGGTCTCTAATAACCAAACGATTGGTTGAAATATTGTGAATTTTTAATTTCATTAAAACTTTAATTAAAACTGTCTATATTTAACTCTTGGTTTGCCAAATGGAGTAGAGTTGTCGCGACCTGGAGCACTTTGACAATGAAATGGCGCTGAACGTAATTTAGTTGCACACCTCTCTGTCTATGCTGCTGTCTAGTTTTCCCAGCCGAGACCACGAGCTGGCACAAAAACTGCATTACCCAGACTACCTCATGGAGCCCGTGCTCAAAGACCTGCGGCCGCGGCCTGTCCATGAGGATCTCCAATGCCAATGAGCGATGCGAGCTGTTTAAAGAGTCTCGTCTCTGTAACCTGCGGCCGTGCGAGGTCGACATCACCAAACACATCAAGGTAGTAGTCTCACAAACACGTACAATAACTGATCAAACTGAAATGGTTTTTATATTTAAAATCTTCCTGTTTCTTTGCTCCCTCAGCCAGGGAAGAAATGTCTTAATATCTACAGGGAAGATCAGCCAACAAACCTCACCATCTCCGGCTGCACCAGCAAGAAAGCGTACCGGCCCAAATACTGCGGCGTCTGCACCGACGAACGCTGCTGCATCCCCTACAAATCCAAAACCATTGACGTGGAGTTTGAGTGTCCCAACGGGACGGGATTCACCTGGAAGATGTTGTGGGTTCAGGCCTGCTTCTGCAACCTCAGCTGCAGAAGCCCCAATGACATCTTTGCTGACCTGGAGAATTATTACGGTTATCCAGAGGTTATGAACTAAGAAGCGACCTGTCGGTTTGTCCCATCTGTAAAGAGCTTTAGAACTTTTTCCTGACTTTCATTTCCTATGCAGTTTTTTCCTTTCCTTTTTTAGTCCAATCATGTACAAGGGATTTTGTTCTGTTTTCTTTTTCCTATTGGAAAAATCTGTAAATATCACATATGTGTATTCATAAAGCATGGTGTGCTTTTGAAGACTATTTAAAGAAGTGTTTGCAAATGAAAATATTCAACAACGCATGTGAAATACTGAAGGTTTAATTTATTTATGAGGCTTTTGGCATATGTACTGGCATGCTATGTTTTTTGGACGACGTCTCACAAGGACATTGCTTGCCTGCCTTTAAACTCCCATATCAACGGAGGTTGTAGGTTTTTCTTCATCTATTTCATTAAATTCTCCCTATAAGTGTTAAGAGATGAACAAAGATCCCCAAGACTACATATTCATATGAAATAAGGATAATCAGGGAAGCTGTTACACATTTTTTTGTCATTTTTTAATAAATACAAACGGTTATGTCATTTTAATGCTTTTCTACAGCATTAGAAGGTTGTGTATTTACAAAGCTGTATGTACGTGTTCTACAGAGCCAAATGTTTTTGTAGTGCAAGTAAAATACAGAAGAAAGAGTAGAAAGTATCAGGTAAGTTCTATGGCTATCCTCGTGTTTACATGTGGACCTCTCTTTTATCACTCACTCAAGAATCCACACACAGGAGCAGCACAATCTAACAAAGGTGAACAATTTCATGGCACATTGATTGCATAGAAATCATCATAAAAATCATTAAGAGAGAACCGTTTTTGATCCATTAATAAACCATGTGATCCTGAAGCTTTAGCATTGGTTTTTCAGTGTTTTGATTGACGACAAAGCATACAATTTAGATTAATTTTAAATTCACCTGCAAACTGCTATTTCAACAATCTTTTGGGGGAAAGAAAATTCACAGGGGGGGAAATAAATGACATTTGCAAGGTCAAACAATTTGCTGTGCATGATATACTTTAGGTCTGCCCTTTCAATTTTCAAAGATATACGTGTAGTGCCTCCCCATTCACTCTCCACATCTACAAGTCTGCTCCTACATACGAACAATAACTCATACATGAAAAATAAACGGATAAATGATCGAACAATTACAGTGAGAACAGGAAACACATTTACAGTCGGGTAAATTTGAGAAAGCTGCGTCAGTAGGGTAAAAATGGACCAAAAAAAATGAGGTTGGAGGGAAAGATGAAGGGGAGGTTGGTTTTTTTTGTATGCGAGATTATGAGGGATATATTACAAGCTGGTGTACTCTTAGCCACAGCTTTCTCCGACATTCTCTGCTTCGATGTCCCCAAATGCTGCGTTGCCTCCAATTACACTGTGGCCCCAAACATTTTCTGCTTGCAATCAATAAACACGACCTCAACTTCTTACTCAAACATATTTCCAAACTAGGGCAACTCATCTGCACTGAGAAATCTGCAGGTGAGTGTGTATTGTGCGTTTTTTTATTTCTTTTTTTCCCCTCTCTTTTAAACAATTCCAGGTTGATGGGCCAGGTGTGAATTAGAGGTAGCGCAGCAGAGACTGAAGGGGATCCTTGAGAGGTTTGGATGTCTGCTGAGTGGAGGGTTATTTAGCAGGACACTTCGGCGGACTTGCTCACGCCTTGGTCCACGTTGTTGTTGGCCGTGGTGTCCATGGAGCTGTCTGTGTGGGAGCGGCCGTGCGGATTCTCAGTCGTGTGGCTGCGGCTGCGGCTGCCCTCGTTGGTGTGGGAGCGGGAGCGGTTTCCCTCACTGGTGTGGGAGCGGGAGCGGTTGCCGTCGAACGAGGTGACGCTAGAGCCAGAGGCAGTGCGGGAGCGAACAAGGCGGGTCATGCTGGCAGCAGGCACTGAGGGAAGAGGAAAAGAATTTACTGACGTCCACTTTCCCATTGCTCACTACCTTTCATCACAACCTTCAAGAAGATTTGCAGAATTTTGTAATAAATGTATGGCGAGCATATAAATTGCCACGTGTTGTTACAATGAAAGCAAGCCATCCAAACAGATGCAGACAATTAAAATTGGTTCTACTGTCATCAGCAAATGCAAACGTGTCAGTCAAATGAAAGTTCACACGGACACCATTTAAACTAAACAGCGAATACTTTATGCTTGAGAGCAGTAGTGCAAAGTTGTCAAATTCAATTCGACCTTCAGCAGGCTGTCTTGACCATGTCTACATGCCCAAATTAACTGAACTGTTCCCGTGTGATTGGCTGATTAGTTATTAAATCAGCTGAATGGCTGTGTATAATAAAGTTGCCAGTGGGTGCACATATGGTCTGTCCTTTGAGCATTAGTTACATCATAGTGAGTACATGCCCTAATCAATCATAAAAACAAGGGGTGCGAAGGCTGTGTTGGGGCATTATTATAATCACCTTATATTTGTGTGTACATTGGTACAGTCAAGCATTCCTGTTCCCAAATTCATTAATCACATTACAGTCAGAAATCAAACAACTGAGTCACCTGCAAGAGTTACACAAGAGCCTAAAGTATCTGAATAATCAAACATGCTTTGAACTCACTTTGTGGAGCGCATTTGACCAATTGCAAAAATTCTCAAAGGGGGCATTCTCAGTGCAGTTCATCATAAATAATAAATTTTGGCACCTAAAGAGACAAGAATGTGACACTCGAGTGCTCAGATCTTGTGCATGTCCTTCTTAGGGTAGCCGTTTGTGCTGATGTGTGGGAATACGTAAGGTTTAATGTGCTATTCTAAACTAGAAATTATATTACTGGTCTCAGCAACGTAATGAGGAGCCTAACAAAATTAATTAGTGCATTAATGTTTTCAGAGTGTTTGATTTTCAACACTGGATGAGGTGAACTCGAAGGCTAAGAGATCTTTCTCTCACCACAAGGTGGCAGAATATACATCTTTTACATCTGTAAGCACCGGTGATGGCAGGCATTTTTTTCTGTGTCGTTTTTATTTTCATGCACGTTGGAAGAAGAAACTTTAATCTGAACATATCTCAGTAAAACAAAGTGAAAGTATGTGATACTTACTGTATCCCATGCCCTGAATGAAGTACTTGAACGCCTCGGTCAGCTTGCCAGGCTGCAGAGAAGAACATAAAGATAATCAGTCCTCTTTTCAGTAATTATTATATTTGTTTGCATAACATTGACAGGTTCAAGCTCTCAGCCACCAGCTTACTTCCCAGGGTTTGTGATATGACAGCTGTTATGAACAGGTGCTGTGCAGTTTGGAGGATTACAACCTGACAACTGTGGTTCATGTCTGGTACTTGTTAATGCTCTTAAGTGCCACCCTCCTACGCCATCCACCCCTCCACCTGACCCCGTGTGCTGATTATCCAGCCCTGTCCAGCCTGTTCTACAGCATCAATGTCTCTCATGTTATTTCCCCCTCCCTATTTTCTTTCTCACACATACACACCTGGTCAACCTGGGGCATGCCACCGCAGTCGGCCATCTGGGGA
Source organism: Diplotaxodon limnothrissa (assembly GCF_057381915.1). Taxonomy (NCBI): domain Eukaryota; kingdom Metazoa; phylum Chordata; class Actinopteri; order Cichliformes; family Cichlidae; genus Diplotaxodon; species Diplotaxodon limnothrissa. Next base: position 20,111,806 of record NC_140616.1, read on the forward strand.
GAAGAGTAAAAGAACACAAAATTAGAATTTTGCATGTTGTCACTTGTGTATTCGTGCAGCATCGTGCACACTCCATAACCCCCCACAGCGCTCATTAAGTCCAATTTGAACATGCAGAACCATTAACCCCAGTAAAAGGCACCACTTTAAGTCAAACAGCCATTTGATTTGAGATGCGGTTCATAAAAAGCTCGCCACAGGCCAGCCGAAGTAGGTCAGTGAGCTCTGGGGAAACGCTCAGCTGTCATACCACTGGTTAATATATCACCAGGTAAATGCTGAGCCAATGGAATCTTATCAGCAGATGAGTTGTCATCAAGGTGGTTATAATCTGGATGAGACAGGAGGTGTGGGGTAAAGGCCACAACAGAGGGAATGAGTGGGGCCCTCACCTTAAGAAGGGTGGCCTTTGTGGGGTCCAGCTTAGTGTTGCACTCAACCTGCAGGAACAAACGCAAAACATTTATTAGGCAAATGATGTGTGATGACCAACAAGTTTTTAATGTTGTGTGCTTAATCCAGTTATTCCTATGGATAATATATACTAACAAATACGTTTTGGATTTGGGACCTGTTTGCAGCTGAAAGCAGCAGCAGTCACACAAATCTCTTAACTTTAACAGATTAAAGCTGATCTGCATCACTCCGTTTCTGTTTCCAATTCGGTTCTTGCCTAAGACATGCTAAACTGTTGTCCTTAAGCACTTATCCTTGCATATCTCTTGGGCTTAAGCAGACGACTGAAGCGAATGGAAAACACGTCCAGCACAAGTTGAACCGTGTTAACGGCAGTGGGAAGTCTAATCATTAGCACTTGAGCCATGTGAACTCACCACGGCCTCCACGGCAGGAGAGCTATCGCCAACCACCAGCAGAGAAGGGCACCTGGATAAAGGACACACAACCACACAGTGAATGTTTCCGTGTTAGAAATAACATTGTTTCATTTAAGCTGATGCCGTTTTTGAGAACAACTTACTTGAGGGTTCTGGCATGGCTTCCAGGGACTGGCCTCTCAATTTCCAGATCCCTTCGACTGTAGACAGACACATCTGTTAGTGCGCAGAACACGCTACTTTCGGCTGCTCCCTAATTTTTGCACCCGATGGCCTCCCTGACTCAACTCCACAGGGATCGGTATCTCAAATGTGTACAGCACTACACTAAGGAGCCACCACACTTTCCATTAGAGTGTATGAACTCAAACACCAAGATTATATCATGAAACATTTACATAAACTAGATGCTGTGCTTACCTTTCATAGGACTTGACAAAGAGATGCAGGTTAAACAGGTTCATGTCATTCATGATGTGGTGGCGGTATGTGGCAATTAGATCATGGTTGTGCTGAATTTCCTCCTGCGGTACCCAAAACAAAAGACGGGTTAAACCCACGACCTACAAATGAATCTAACTAAAATCCTAGTTTCAGTTTACAGAGGTACTTTAAGCGTAATGAAGATATTAATTAATTTAATAATGAGAATTTGAATCTTTACCTTTCCAAACAGGTGGGTGATGATCATGTCGGGCTGTGCGTGAGTCCAGCCACTGATCTAAAAAACAGAAAAAGCTATGTTTAGCTTTAATGGTTCTGCAAATCCAAAAGTCAAAGTTACCACAGTTTTTGGAAATGGTTTGAACAGTTGTAGGTGCTCATATGTGTGTTTATACGCGCATTACCTTGTGTGCAGCCCAGTCCATCCATCCCTCAGCACACGAGTTGATGTTGATGAGAACAAGGCCTTCTACCATATTTGGGTAGTCCAGCTAAAAGATACATAAATGAACTTTAGAAATAAACCACGACACATTTCGCTAAATATGTGCCCCACAACCGATTTAAAAAAATATTTTGTATAGCCCATCTATTTATTTATTGTTTCCCAATTTGGTGAGGGTTAGGTTTTAATCTAAAGCTCTTTAATGTTATATCGTGCCCTGTTGAACAATATAGAACTAGTTAAAGTAAAGGCTGCAAAGAGTTAAATGTTGCATCTTTGCCAGCTTTGTGTCAGCGGGGAGGGGGGCTTACTATTGAGCACAGTGTTAGTGGTGAGCTGATCTTGTACATTCCTGAGGCTTTCATGGCTCTGCAGGCTCAAGCAATAAGCGGCAGTGTGTTGCCAAAAATCAGCCAAGAGCAGAAACCCATTAGCCAGCTCTGCTAATCCAAGATTGATTACGGTAATACTGAAAATATTAAGTGTGACTGAGAGAGCGTGGGGTAAACTCACAGCAAATCTGGACAGAATGTAGGCCCCGGCTCCCATGCCCATGCCAATCACACTTTTCAGGCTAGAGTGCACAAAAGTAGAGGGGTACTGTTAGAACAACCGGTTAGAAAGTGTCTCAAATATAAAGGGTGAAGTGTCAGGCTGGGAACTGGAGCTCAATTTACCCAAAATGCTTTAAGACCAGTGGGAGAGACTCAGCGAGTTGGTCCATAGAAGGGTACTCATATCTGGGGAAACAAAAAGAGTATTGTTACAGACACTATCTAATCAGCAATGGTCTTATATTACCGTTATCAACTCCTGACAGCAGTTTGTGTTCAGCTAATCTTAACATAAGGCAAAGTCTCACCATTAAAGCAGAGATTAGGCTGAACAAGAGATAATACTTGTCAAATTAGGTCACCTTAAGCACATTCACAGTGATCTACCTGTTGATTCTGAGGTCACAGACTGCTTGACATACATTAAGTGTCTCTCTGTTTGTGACTGTGTGCGCACATGCATGTGTGCATCTGGCTCACCCAGTGGAAAAGGTGTTTGCTCCTTCATGCTGCCCCGGGGCATCGACGTGACACACAGCAAAGTGCTGCATGATTTCCGCCATGTCCTCATGGTCGAAGAGCGTGTTCCAGCAGGTTTTGTCTGGAAAACAGTGAAAAGATGGTGGAGTTGGATGAGTGGTTCTTAATAGAGGGGGAAAGAAGAACTCAAACCGCCTGAATAGATGAGCAAATCTCAGGTTTGGAGGTGCCGTGAGCAATCATCTTACAAAATCTGACTTCATTACAAAAAAAAGAAAAAAGAAATCATGGAAGACTCCACGAGGAGTCTCCACACCTCCTCCTACAGATACACAAACATGACCGAGCGTAAAATGATAGCGTGGATACAAGGGTTATAAGTCCAGCTTAGATACTTAGATAGACTTAATATAAAGGTAGTTCAGAGAAACTAATTTCATTTTAATTGGTATGATCATTCAAAACACACAAGGCCTTCGGTACCACAGCACGTTTCACCAAGATAAAGGAAATAATGAGGTAGGCTTACAGTTCAGGCCGACGTCATGGAAGGTGAGAATGACTGGTCTGTCCCCCTTGGGAACCCCCTTCATTGTACAGTGAATTCTTCCATTAGGAGTCTCCACATCGTGCTCCTATAGATACACAGACATGACCATACTTTTATAGCTCCAGGTTACAAAAAATACATAAATATATTTATATATATTTCTTTAAAGTTACTCCTTGATGCTGGTGCAACAGGGCTGCATAGTCAATATGACAACGTAAAGCTGTTGCAGTAATATTTGAAATACTTTTGTTAAATACAACCTCCAATAATTAGCCTGTTTTTTTGATGGAAAATCTAAATGATAGGCTCTTCACCAGGAATAATTTACCCAACCATGCCGCATCTCGTTACAGAGGTTTATCATTCCATTAAATATATTAGTTTTCTATCTACTTTACCAACTGAAAAGTAAGCAAAGCCATTTCAAAAGGCTGGCCACTGTAAAACACAACACATTTTTTCCACATGAGCCACAAAAGAAGAATATTTTTTTCCCCGTTTAGCACCTGTGCAACAACTCCAACTTTAGTATCGATTGTCCAGCAGGCAGCATAATCCCACAAATCCGCTGGAAACTACAGCAAACATTTTAATAAAGCTTTTAGTCTACTCACACTCACTTCAATCTCAGCGACAATCATTTCCACATCAGGATCCTCCAGAACCATGTTTGCAGGAATAGAGTTAAACACTGCTTGCTACTGAAAACTGTAGTTACAGTGGCTCTCTGAGCTATAGATCCAAGAGCTGGTAAGCCTCTGAAGTCGTTCAGCCCTTCAGTGAGAACTGCATTTTATACCCCTGCTGCTTACCAGTTGGCCTAAGCTCCTGGCCTCCCATGGTGCCTTGCAGGCTGGTCAAAACAAGCTAATTCTAGATGAAGATATCCTTAAATTGGATCAGCCAATGTCAGAGAGGGGCATCAGCTACTGTGCTGACATGATAAGTATGAGCATGCGATGAGTGGCAAAACATGATGAATAAATGAGGCAGCAGCTATTATTCAGTAATATTTAGGGGAGAAGATTTACAAAAACAAAGACTTAACTTAGTGTTGGTAATTAAATATAGATCCTGCACGATATACGGCAGCAAACAGTCTTTCGAGACTAGACTGAGCCCTTTTGATGAAAATCTTTGATTTGTTTCTAAATTACACATTCGGTATTTGGTTAAAACTCACCCATAATACATTAAAAATTTAGTTAAATAGTGAAACGAAGTTTTAAAAATTTCTCCAAATATAAATACTGCCATAATCCATGAATAAATCAGTTTTAAGAACTAGACTAAAAAAAACATTTAACTCCTTTAAAAAAAAGTTTTTTTCTATAAAATCTAAATATGTAGAGTGATTATTAGCTAAAAATTGCTTTTACATTGTCATTCATTTCTTTATTTCTACTAATTTTAAACTTAAACTGTTTATATGAAGGTTTATTATTAACCAACAGCAGCTCTATGGTGATCCATCAGCAGGTCAAGGGTATGTCACGAGACAACCTATTAGGTAGTTTGTTTTTTACCCCCAAACCAGTTCTAACTGCATGGGATCTACTTGTCAGGAACATCCAGCAAGGAGGTAAAACCTATTTACGAAATGTAATGTACAGGATTCACCACAGCTCGCTCCACCCACGCTTTGCAGGGCACACTCAAACGTGGAGACTACGCAGTGGAGATAATCCTGCAAGGCAGCGAGCATGTGTCTGTGTGTACAGAGTGTTCATAAGCACACACGCACATCTGTGAAACTTACAGTGGAATTTCTTTTTTGTGTATGTGTGTGTGTGTCCAGGTGTCATGAATGCATTCGCTAATAAAAATCAGGGAATATCATCAGAGCCAACTAATCCTGCGCGACTGACTGTTGGAAGCTTAGTCCCCACAGAGACATCAAACACTTGCCCTGGATACTTTAGGTCAACCAATCTGTCAGTGTCACAGCAAAGAAAGTCAGAAGGACTCTGATGGAGCTCAGACTCTCAGTAAAAGAACCCCATCCACACACTGCCTGAGCACAAAACCCTTAAATTCGCATGAAGTTTGAAGAAAAGATTTTTTTAAGTTGAAACCAATGCACTTCTCACACCTACTGTTATTTAAAAACAACACAGATTCAAGAGGCAGCAAATGTTTTCTGACTATAAGGAGCTCTGTACAGGGTGTTAGGATCGCCCCCAGACTCAGCAGCACCAAAACACATGCAGTTTCTCCCGATAGGCTGCATCATCAAATCCAGTTCAACATGCATTTCATCACTTCCTGTAGCTGACTCAGTTAGTGGAACCCTAATTAGGTTTCTGTCCTAATAAAATCACAGCAGATAAAAGGTCAATGAGGTAGTGCCACAGCTATGTTAATAATTATCAAAGTATTTCATTTTATCAGCCACTAGATGGTACTATTCAAGGTAAAGTTATGAGATACCAAGCAGTGGATTTAACTGCTAAAACAAAATGTTGCAACTTGTCAGAATGATAAAGTGTTTAATATGTGTTTATGCAAACATACCTTGGTTACAAGCTGCTGCACAGCCTCTCTCAAGCCCTGGAAAGAGAGAAAAGAGGAATGAAAACATAAAAGATAACATGATTACAGTGCAACAAGCTATAATCTAATATCCCAGTCGGTTCCCATCACTGAACCCAACCTGAATCAAGTATAATTTTGACTGCACAGTCAACATAATGCATCAAACATGAAGAACATTCTGTGAAATTATGTGAAAGCGAATCATACTGTGGTATTCTGGTGCATATGCATGATTTTCTTATTGCACTAGTTCCATTTTTCTAACACACAGCCGACCACAGACAGCTTAATTGTCTTTTACTGTGCATATTTTGGAAATCTGTGTATAGAAATTTATGAAGTGTTCAGTGATTACGTTCTCATATAAAAGCACCAATATCCCAAAAGTTATATCTAAAGAAAAGTCAAGCTAAGAGGCACAAATAAATCAGCAAAAAGCATACAAAGCTTGACAGCATAGAACTCCAACAGCTTAAGATTTATCTGAGAGTCACCGTTAAACAAAACTTTGCACAAAACATACCGGCAGCTCCCTGTCAACCAGCAGGGGTTTGGACTCAACAACCTGGATATCATCCATTTCAAAGAGCTGCAGAGCCTGGGAGAGATCGGAGCAATTAGTTAATGACTGGTTCAGCATATTTCTGTGTACGAGGATCAAGGTTTTTATATGCATTACTGTATTTTAAAATAAAAGAGTGATTAAAGGCCTGTTAAAGTACAGATTTGTCCCTTTCTTTTGCTCCTAAGCGTCTTTAAGGGGACTGCTGGGAGACTTTTGTCAGAATTGAGGAGTTGCAGACAATAGAATGAGGCCTGCTTGAACTTTGGCTGGGTGTGTTTCTCCACACGAAAGTAAAGAGGGCTTAAGTTTAATATAGTCCAAGACACACTCGCAACATGCAGAGTCTTGCAGCAGTTATCTGCAGTAACATGCGGCTCACATAACGGACCACACCTGCGAACCGCCTACATGAGAAACACGTGGATAACCTGAAAGACAGTGCGCAAGGTGGCTGACAGGCACAAAGCAAGGTTTGGCTGTGAGGGGAAGAGGAAGTGTGATTTTTGGGTAATTCTCACCCTGCTGAAAGATTTAAAAGAAAAAAAAGATCTACTACACATGCACTTTGAAGATTGGACTCAAGTTAATTATCCACTGAACTTAGAGCTGAAAAAGACCCTCCCTAAATCCAGGTTTCGGGATTGGGAAGACATTTCATAAAATAACATCAAAGTGGGGCTTAATGACAACATTAAAAGGAAAAGAAAGATGAAGAGTTGTACAGAGGGGCAGAAAACTGGAAGAGAAGCCAGGCTGTGCAGATCATGATGCTGTGTTGGAATAGAGCATGTAGGCTGTGACTCTGCATGCAAATCAAATTAGCCAGTTAAGAGAGCCCTTTGTCCACTGGCCGCAGCAGGCCAGGGGCTTGCCCACTTCTCTCCCACAGCTGAAGCGGGGGGGCCATGATGACCAAGACACACATCCATATACAGGAAGCAACTGACACCCTGGTTCCCATCTAAACTTCCCAGCTTCTTTTCAGCGCCCTGCTTGCGCTTCCTGTCACTTTCTGTGTTTATCTTGGTTTCTGTTTGGGTGAAGTCTCTCCGTTTGCCATTTCCAGGCTTTGACAATGTCTTTTGTGCTCTCGTGCCTCTCTTTGTCTTAACCAACATCCCCAGCAAAAATAGAAAATAGAAAAAAAAAAAAAACTTAATCAACCTTCAGAATTGCAGAGTGCTCATCAGAGCAAGTTTGCCATTTAGAGGAAGCAACTCATGTTTCAGATATGGGTGTCTGGCAGAATACGCCCTGGGTACACACAAACACCTGTATGCCTGTGTTTCTCTGATGAGGAGAACACACACCAGCGCCAGGCAGCTCTCACAGCGCCGCAGAGGAAGAGGAGTATCAAACAACAGGTTCGTTTGTTCACTGCGGCCCTTCCAAAAACATGGCTGCGGTTACACTGCAGGAGCTTTGTTGAAGAGGACAAGAGAGCAGCCCCCGCTGAGATTCCACAGCCATGTAACAGAAACCATGTTTATGATTTTCATAATATCGAAAGAAAAAGAAAATGCTCAGGCCATTTTTGATTATATAATTTGAAAAAAATGGAGGGGGGGGGGGATGTAATTTCCCATGTCAACAAGTAAGTTCACCCATATGGAAAAGCAACATTTATCATATCTGGTGTCTCTTTTTCTTTTTGTAAATCTTATGGGACTTACAGGTGTGCTGTACTTTGATTTACTCACTTTGGTGAGTAAATGACAACGTGGGACCAAATGGAAAACAACAGAAACTAAATTAATGAAATAAAAGCACGCATCTCTTTTCAAGCTTGGCTACCAGTCACTACCTGCCAGCATGTCGACATCAGAGAGAAGCGCTGACAGAGCAGCAGGCTAAGACAACTAGGTCACCTGCTGTTTACACCTGTGGTGTTAGCCAAGCTGAGCTAATGTTTCACCTCTTTGAGAGGAGTGCAGAAAGGGGAAGTGTTAGTTTACCCACGCCAGAGTCTGAGCCTAAGCAACACGATAGGAGTGCTGCTGCTGTGACATGTTTTATGAAATGATTTCAAACGACTGTCATGGAAAGAGATAAATATTCAACAGTGGCCCATTACACTTAAAATGTATTTATAATGTCGATGAATAACATGAGATGGAGTGAATAACACTGAACGCAAGGCTGCTCTGCTGCTCTTAATATTGTGGCACACCGAGCACAATCGCTTCCTCAAATTTGGCCACATTGGGTAAAAGACTATTCTCAGATTTTAAGATGAGCGTGTTCCCTCACAGGAATTTGCCTTCGGTGCCTTCTTTAAAACCGGCCTCAGCACAAAGAGGTGCCAGTGGCAGCAGTTGTCCCTGCATGCAAAGGCTCCTGTTAGAAAAATGTCATTGCAGAAGGAAAGAAACGAAACAAAAGCAGTAACTGAAACAGCTTTGGCTTGGCAGAAGTGAGACTGTTATGCAATCTTAAACAGGAAACAGTGGGAGGATATACGTTTCTAAGAGATGATCCTAAAAGTGTAGCTCAGAAAAAAAAAACCCAAAAAAACCACAAACTCGAAATTATTTGAAGCATTTTTATTTGTTGACAGTTTGACTTCATGTCAAGGTTTTAGTTTTTCAAGCTTCGACACCGACTGGTTTCGATGACCGATTAGGGCAGTTGTTGGCTTTCTGAATATTAAAAAATATCACCTGACAATGAGATGCTGCGGTTTGAGCTTTAGAGGAAAACAACAACTCTGGCTCAGGTCTACGTAAAACATCAGCGCTTGTTTTCCACAGTAAATCCAGGAGATGGGGTGCGCTGCTTTAAGCCACAACATCCAAGTTACAAAACAAGCATGGGCTCAAACTCTCTTTGTTCACTGACAGAAAGAAGCATATGTAGTGATTAGATTTGGACAGAGTCTCAATTTCAGAGAGCCAGAATCAAGGGCAGGTCATCCCTTCACTCCTCTGCCTCCATATACTTTTAAATCCACGAGCCTGCTGCATCCATCTGCAGAAACAATGATTGCTTCCCTAATCTTTGGGAAGTCGCTTAATCTGTCAAATCCCTGGTTCTGAAATATCAGCAGAGCAGCAGCAGGCCTGCTGGACTAAGCTCATACAGACCTACATTTTCACTGTAAGAGATAGCAAATTGTGGGCGTCTTCCTCTCTATAGTGAAGTTGGTGAGGAGGGGTCACGCAGATCTGATGGGGAGCAGTCTTGTTTTTCTAGCAAAGATTTATTTATTTATGCATTTTGGAACACTTGCTGTTAATACCTTAAGTCAATAAAGAAAATGTTTAATACTTCGATCAGCATCAGCCACAGCCCAGTCTCTCTCCCTCCTCCAGCCCCCACCCTCGTGCATGTTTGTTTGTTTGTTTGTTTGTTTGTTACATTAATACCAAGGCTAGAAAGCAAAGAGGATTTGTTATGCAACTATCTGGCCTCACGATGAGTGCAACATTTGACATAAAACTGCATGTTTCCCGTGTGCTCGCGTGCCACCAGTGTCACGTGTGACATGAACGTTGATCTGCGAAGATCTTTTACACTTTGCACACATGGCACCTTCCTTGCTATGAAACACATTCCACAGATTATTTGATCTTTTTTGAGAAACATGCCCAAAAGTGCGAGAAAGCTCTCTCGGAAAATGCACGTGGACATGTAATAGAAAGCATTTTTTAAATGTGCAAAAATAAAAATGTGGTTCCAGTTTCTATAAAGGGGTTAGAAAAAGGAAAGAAATAATGCAGCCTTAGTTTCTTATTTTAGTTGTGTTTCAGCGGTTGCGCACAGACAACGTCAATAACGGGGAAACTGAGTAGGAAGTGAGCGCACAATTCCTTGGAACCCATAAAAAAGGAGTTCATAATTCCAAAAAGAAACCTACCTGTTGGTTTAGCAGATGATTGTCCTGAAATGAAAACTTCCTGAAGAGATGGAGAAAAAAAGTCCTCAAAACTTTTGCAATCTCTCTCTCTCTCTCTCTCCTTCTTTCTCTTTGAAACAGCAGCGTTGCTTTGTTTACGTGTTGCGCCAGGCGGATGTATGAGGGAATTTTATAAAGCTTGGGGGCGTGCAGCCCGGCCCACTTTCCCCACCGCCGCCTCTATTGGGCAACACCAGCTGTGGGATTTGAGAATGCAGCTTTCCAGCGGTTGCATGACCAGGAAGCTGTGACTCTCGGGTGAGATGCACGAAAAAAGAACGCCCACCCGATTTATCCCCGGTGACAGCCGACTTTATTTTAGGACTTTTGCCTTCCTATTTTTAGGAATTTGGGGGGCTACCCCGCAGCTCAAATGTTAAAGTGACTGTGTGATATTTTATCTCCCTCTGATCTGTCCTTTGTATACATTCTTACTACGTGCATTGCAACTTCTAAAGACCCACGTTGTCCTTTAATAGTTCTGTCAAGTGTGCCCCTTTTCTCCGCTGTGCAAAGACTCTAACATGCATGCTTATATTTTATTTTTTATTTTTCTTAGACCAACCTACAAATTATCTCTGCTGTAACTAAGCGAGTGTTTCCACATTCTTGCAGTCGCAGCATGTGACCGTTTTTTAAGATGTGTCTGAGCCATTGTCTGCCGAGTTAGGAAGGCAGCCAGGCCTGCAACCTTGATTTGAGGCCAAGAGGAGATAAGTCTGTACAAAGGGAAGCCCTTCCCTCGCGTTAGATCATAACGCCTTTCCTTGATAACGCATGGATATTGACTAATCAAAGCTGGTCTGTCCTATATAATCAATAGCATGGTGGAGGATTTTTTTTTTTCTGTGTGAGTAGATGTGGAGATGTTACTTCAAGAAACTGCGTGAAACATCTTTTAAGCCCCCGATACAAATGATTTCAGACACATCTGGTGTGAAGTCTGTCTTTAAAGGTTTTTCATTCATGGAGCATAGTTAAACGTGGAGGGGTCTTTTTTCGTGTGTGGAAATTTCCACATCTGCAAAACTGTGACTGCTATACTGTGGATCTGCTAATAAGTGCTAGTATTGGCAATGACTGTGTGAAAGGTCCTTGTCAGGATACAATAGCACTACTGTGGACTTGTAATGTGAGGCCCTCAATAGGAACACATCGGATAATAGGCGCATTGGAGGGGGGAAAAATATGAGCACTATGCTAATTTCAGGTCAGTCACTTACACTGCAAGACACCACCAAAAGTGCTGATGGGCATAGTTCAAACAAGCAAAATATATACCCGACACCTTAATGTGTATAAACAGAATGCAGCATTTCCTGTATTTGTGGAGCATCTTCCTAGTTCTGTATCTTCATCCCACTTATTATTTTGAAGCACTGACAACCTTTGAAAGACTGCTGTGAGCGATTTAGTGCAGCATATGTAGGTCGTGGTGTCTCGGTACATGATAAAACCAGTGGACTTTCACCTGGCTGTGTTTGTGGGAGCAGCTGGTGACTTCTTTTGGCAATATAAACGAGATAAAACTCTTCCAGCACATCCTGCAACCATCCACGGGTTGTTTGGAAGAATTAAGGTAATTAAGATGAATGTTTTTAAAACAAAAAACAAAAAAAACCCCACTTGTTTTAACAGTCAGGTTCACTCTCTTTCCATTTTGCTGTTTGTGTTGAGTGAGTTTGTGTTCGTTCATTCTTTTTACACAGTGTTGAGGAAAGAACAATAAAACTTGAGATAGTCTAAGGAGACAGAGTGTAAGGCCTGTCATAAAGCAAAAGACTGATATGGGAATAAATAACGTAAACAAAGGAGCACTCAAGGACGTTAGATCTTTCCATTCTTGTTTCTCTTTTACTTTTAGCTCTATTTCTAATACAGTAGGACTATACAGTGGTGTCATAGGGGAAATCTGTTTTGTGCCCTCTGTCTTTTTGCAAGGCTTTAATGGGTCAACGGGTTGAAGAGTACTTGATCTCTCAGTTCATGGCTGCTGTTCAGTGCAAACAGAGCAGAAAGTTAGCTTTCTGTACTGAAAGTCAAAGATCGCCCTGACAGCTGTTGGTCAGCAGAAGTGTATTTACACCATATACAGCATGACTGTAGGCTGTTTCCTCACATCTGTTTTTCCTCTGCTTTATTCATTTCGCACACCTAAACCAGGTTGTTTGCATGACTCTGAGCTAGATTCAACTGGTCATGAAAATTGAGATGATGCAACAAGCCTGAAAAAAAAAAGGTGATTCAGACACACATGACATGTGTTTGTAGGTCACGTAGTAAGAGACTGTGAATGTGTGAGTAATGCATTATATTTTGGAGAATAATGGGTGTGGACTCGAGCGGTAAATGTTTATAAACTTTTTCTAAAATGATCAAAGTGGAAAAGTGACTTTTCAAAGTTACCAGTAGGGTGCAGATGAATCATTAAACGCAGTGTGCTGGCTACCTTTGCCTCTCGTGGGTCAAGGAGAGCTTTAAAAGAATAGTTCAATATTTGTGGAAAATACACCTGAAATAAAAAATGAAAAGATTCCACTTCAAATGTTCTGCATTTGAAGCTACGATCACTTTGGTAGCTTAGCATAAAGACTGAAGACACAGGGAAATGACTGACATACACTGCCATTAAAGTACGTATTTGCACATTTCAGTTCATATTTGGTCCACTTTTCTTTGCATAGTTGTTTTATTTTAGCCACACTTTAGGATTTCTGATCATAAACATCCTGTTAATGGTCATAGCAAAGCGTTTAAATTTGGTTTAAATCTAGACTTTGAATAGGCCACACTCACTGCTTTTGAGTGGACTTGAGGCTGAGTTTCAGATTACTGATCATCAGATCAAGTGCTTTTGAATTCAGGGCATGAACTAATAGCTGCATATACCACCACCATGTTTAGCTGTTATGATGTTCTTTTCATGAATTGCTGTGTTAGTTTTATGCCAGGTGTAAGAGGACTTGAATCTCACAAAAAGTTAAACTTTTGTCTCATCTGCACATCTGCACAGGCTTTTCCACTTTTTTGGGGAGAGATTTGAGACGAGCCTTTGTGTCCTTCTTGGTCACCTTGTTCTCTCTCGTGGATGCCACTTTTGCCCAGTATCTTTCTTATTGTTGAATCATGAACTCTGACCTTTACTGTTCTTTAGATGTTGTTCTTGGCTCTTTTGTGACCTTCTGGATGAGTCATCAATGCACTCTTAGAGTAACCGGTAGGCTGTCAACTCCCACAAGATTCACCACTGTTCCAACGTTTCGCCACTGGTGGATAATGGTTCTCACTGTGGTTCACTGGAGTCCCAGAAACTTGGAAATGGCTTTGTGTTGCTTTTTCAGATCTTACAGCGTACCTTACTTAGTCACACAGATGCTTTTCAAGTGATTTGTTGATTCAACAGGTATGACAGTAATCAAGTCTGGATGTGTTTAGTGAAACTGAACTCAGCTTCCATGATAATTGACACAATCGCTCCCTGTCTAATATTAACATTTGTTTAAAGATTTGAAGCATTTAAGTGTAAAAAATGAGCAGACTTGCTTTGTGTGGTTATCGTTTTAGTCCTTTAAAGAGAGCATCCACATGTTTAGTGAATTTGTGCAATTGCTATCACACATCACACGCCAACAAACAAAACAAACTGTTGCATTTTATTTGATTGTAAAGAGATGTTATCAGTAGTCATGTTCTCATCTCTTGAATCATAAATTTGAGCCTGACCTGTATTCAATATTGATTGTCTCAATAAGGTGCAGTAAGTGCTCTGATAAGACCGTCCTCTTGATGTTGATAAGGTTGTTACTGAGTGACTAACCAAGGCAAACGTTCCTGATATATAGAATCAGGGAACATTAACATCCTAATAGCACTGTTTGTCTCTGCCTGTGACCTCCTGGGGGCAAAAGTTAAACCTTGCCCACTGAAGTATGCCTTTGTCTTCAGGTATTTATAATTGTCAGCTAATTTTATTGCAGCTTAAGAGAGAGAAGGAGCAGTCTTCTTACACGAAAGCCGTTTGTCAGACATTGTTGAAAGTAGTTTAGTCACATAGAGAAAGTCACAACCAGACAGTCAGCTGACTCATTCTCAAAGGAGTGGGACAAACCACAATGTTTGTCCCACTCTTAAAAATGGAATCAGCAACCTTTGGCTTTTATCTACACAAGCCGAAAGCACAAGACTGGTAACATATCAAGTTTAACAAATAACCAGTTATGTGCACTGCCCTTTAAAGTCAACCATAATTTCATTAAATTATTAACAAAAGGCAAAACAGTGGCTACCCAACTATGCAGCTCGTTTAAAAATCGTTTATATGAAGCACAAGCACGTACCTGAGTACACTCGGTTCATACAGAACAAGATGCAAACAGTGAGCGTAATTGAGCTAACCCTAATCCCCTCAAAGCCACAGTCACTGTTCGTCAAGCTCTCCATCATAGGCCTAATATCTTTATCGCCAGCACCAAGTTTAGACACAGTAAACATGCCAGTACTGATGACACAGCTAAACAAAGCTGCAGTAACACTCTCAGTGGGTTTTCACACAGTGCCACACTTAAATCGCAGTTGTGTACAGGCTTAGGATTGGTGCAACCCCTTTAAAGCGTCTCTGTTGCCTCTTGCGCTCTATTACATGGCGTCTCTCCCACAAATGTAACTTTTTCAGGAATGTGGAAATCCCACCTAATTCTTCTTCTATTTTTTTTTTTACAGTGAA
The DNA here is from genome assembly GCF_057381915.1 of Diplotaxodon limnothrissa. Classification (NCBI taxonomy): domain Eukaryota; kingdom Metazoa; phylum Chordata; class Actinopteri; order Cichliformes; family Cichlidae; genus Diplotaxodon; species Diplotaxodon limnothrissa. Next base: position 20,126,836 of record NC_140616.1, read on the forward strand.
TCTTGGCAGCAGCATCACATTCCAGCAACAGCCACAGATCAGCCTCGACTGACAAAGTTGGACCGCTCGCTAAAGTGGAAACTGCACCTTAACCAGCCTGTGTTTTGGTTCCTGAGTAAAATATGTGAGGTCAGAATGCCAGGATATTAGCTGGCAGGCAAGACTGCACCCCACTAAAGGGATGCATGCGGACTGTTGGGCAGATATTCATTCCACTGCACAATTTAATTACTTAGTAAGTTTGCAAGTATTGTTGGAGGTAATGGCTGGAGTAATATCTTTTAATGGGAGGGTTTGTGGTCTGTGGCATACTGAGGGGAGACTGTGATAACAGCCCCTGCTGTGTTGCGGGTGGGTTTCAGCTCTAACTTGCCCTTCACACAGGAAAAGTTGATGCGCAACAGGAAAACTGTGTTTATATATAAACAGAGTGCACGGCTGCTTGGATAACTGGGTTGTGGTTAAGGTGGTGTCCAGCAATATAGATAAGGAAAGGATGGATGGGTGTAGCTGTTGATATAGGCATCAGTAGAATGGAAAGTAGGTGAGGGTCACTGGTGTGGGAATTAAAGAAATTATGGACTGCACTGACTCAAAATTGTGACTATTTAGAGAACGCACCTCATTCACTTCATGTCAAAAGTCAGAGCCGTGTTCACTATCTACCACCACTGGAAATAGTGGACATGGCTATATAGTTTCAAGGCTGTATAGGATGTAAAAGCTAAACCCAAAGTGGTCTTCCAACTCACACCTTTAAGGCTAGTCTAGTCTTGTCAGGCAACCAGTGGCAATTGCAGGAAATTTCGACTCCTCTTTAAGAAACATGTGGGGATTTTGTTATCTTCTGACAAAGCCGGGCGAAATGTCTGGCTGCTTTGATATATATTTAAAAAAACATCTACAAGAGATGCAATGACACTCTCACCCATCTTGCGGCATGAAAACAAAGAATATATTTCCCAACTAGCCAAACAGCTTTACAGGGTACTTAAAAGTTGATGGCAAACCTTTAAAAGGAGACTCTTGCATGGCTCTGTGTCTGAAGGTTGTTTTGGTTAAGCACGTGCCCTCACGCGTAATGGAAAATTTACAATTGATTAACTCGGCGCTGGCTAAATTACACATGACTACTTGAAGGAGAAAATTGTCTGCCATGTTTTCAGATCAATGATTGTCAGTTCTGGAGTGGGTAAACCAAGGAGAATGAGGAGGTGACCCAAATAGCCCAGATGTTAATGATCCCTTGTTAGGCACACGGTGAGGATAAACAAACACCGCCCTTGAAAAAAGCATGTCATGTATTGCCAAAATATGACCGCTGTAAATCAAAGGTCAGTGCTATGCTCAGTACTGTTGATAAAAGTTATTTTAAAAGTACTATGAGGTGCAAAGGACTTGAACGTGCAATTAGCACATGGAATGGGGACTTTGTCTGAAGGTTCTCGGTTATCCAGGTCACTGTAGTTTAAGGAGATTGGAAAGAAAAGCGTCTGGACTTCTTTAAGTTTCTTGAAGACATTTCACCTCTCATCCGAGAAGCTTCTTCAGTTCTAAGAGCAACTGGTGGAGAGCTCTCCACCAGCTGGCACCAGTTGGACTTTCTTTCCAAGCTCCTGAGACAATGGGGACATTGGTTTTTCTGCTAATATGCCCCTTGCAACAGGTGTCCTCCCCAGAGCCTTTTCTCTGATAAGTCAAATTTTTTTAAAAACAAAGACCCATGGAGTCATGCTTTACTTCTGCACTGGATCCACCAAACTGTAAAGTCAGGCCTCAACGACTAAACTGAAACTGAAAAAGTAAAGAGGAGAAAAGTCCTGAAAAGCAGTAACACTAACACAAACGTGTCCGTATAGCACGTCCCCCATGTGTTCATGAGAAAACTTTGAACTCACATAATATGTGACTTGACCCACTTGCCCACCCACCGTGGCACTCTCCACTGCTGCTGTGTGCAAGTCTGACTGAAGACATGAAAATCATTAACATGAATAAAAGGAACTTGTGTTTGAACAACATAATGCTGTAACTTTTTTTTTTTACCACACTCATGAAGCCATGAAGTTATGCATGTAATGATTTCAAGGAAAAATGTCAAATTTGGATTCATCACCCAATCAGATCTGTTGCCACTGATTTTCAGTCCAGTTCTTGTATAATGTGGAATACCTCTGCCTTTATTCCCTGTTTCCCTTCCTCAAGAATGGCATCTTTACAGCCGTCCACTGAGACCATTTTATTTATGTAGCTCAAAATCACAACCACAGTGGGCACTTTTATTGTAGGTCAAAGACCCTAAGAAATGGGGCTTCAGTGAACAGCAGTTGGCTCATGTGAACGGCATTTCTTAGGTCCCATGTCAGATGTTTGTTGGATTTTTTTCCCACTTTCTTAAGGACATGACTTTCAGATACTGTTCATCTGTTGTAGGTAGTTTTTCAGGCCTAACAATTCTTCTTTTGTCCTCCACCTGTCTAGTTTCCTCATTATTTAAGCACAAACTCCACATCATGCCAAGTTTGGGGGGTTTTTTTTATGTTGTTGTTGTTTTTGGCTAACAGCTCTTTAAGGATCATCTTGCTGGTTGCAAAAATACTATTTTATGCCTCTTAAACAATATATTTCTCATTTTTGTCAACAAAAAAACAGATTAGTAGAAAAACGTTTCTGAAAATACAGTTTAAAACTTGTCTTTTGCTTGTTATGTTGTCGTGTGTATCACAATGCTGGTTGGTTCCTTGAGTTGGGTGCCCTTTTCATGCTTGAATGGTTCAAAGGTCAGGGTCGATTGGCTTACCAAACAAAAACAACATACCTCTGAAATGGTCAGGTACAAGGACGGGACTGAAAAGCAGCCAATGTCGAAATAAAAAACTTTGAAAGACCTTCAGAAATCCTGAAGAACTATTGCTCAAGACAAGAAATAAAGCACTACTCAAGACTTTCACAACTTCCTGTAGTGCTAAACACTGCATTTGGTCACCGCTTTTCACACAATTCACACAGAAAAATGAAAGATTAGGAATATTTATTTTAATAAAATGTAGGTTAAGGCCTATTGTTTACATCTTTTTAAACGTCTGCGTAATTCTGTGTAGTCCATACAAACAAAGCTTGTGCTTGCTTCACTTTCACAAGAATCAGTGCACAACATAAACAAACAGTCACAGGTTAAACAGGGGCATGACCAAAATATCCGCATATGGGTGTTTTGTTTTGTTTTCTACCCTGTCTGCAGCGCATCTCCGCGGGCTGATCCGCTTCGAGGGTGACGCCAGCTGCTGTGGGCGGGGCTAGGCGTGACCCCAGACGAGGAAGACGAGTGCGACGTGACTGCCCAGCGCTGTGAAAGGATGTCTACGTTGTGCATATTTATCCTCTTACGTCAGAGTGACACACCTTCAGGAAACCTCAGTAGCTGCTTAGTCGGGACGACGAGCAGGTTCAGAGGACTCATTAGCTGCTCTCTGCTAAACTTCAGAGAGGTTCGAAAAGGGGCGAAGCTCCAGGAAAAGGCGACGCAAACCTCGAGGATTTTTTAGTCCCACACGTGTGAAATCAGTGATAGTGACAGGGGTGTAATGTAGCCTCACCTAACCTCAACTTTGAAACAGCCTATCTCATGTAAAGATGCTATATGATTTATTATTATAAACCATGGGTGTCAAAAATAAGGCCCAGGGTCCAGAATCAACCCTGCAAAAACTCCAGTCTGGCCCCTTTGCATTGCATTGCACTGTATTTTCTTTTACAGCTTTTGCTACATTGATACTACACTGAAGTAATAAGTAACAGAAAACAATAACATTTCTGTATTTTTTTTAATTATTTCTCACAACACTATAGTGCTGGTACATGTCTTTCATTTACTAAAGAAGCATTTCTTTATTATCTAGAGAAACTAGTATTAACTAATAAAAAATAATATTAACTCAGCAATTAGTTAATGTCTTTAAACTTACAGAAAGGGGGGTTTTGCTGGCTTTGAGGTTACAGTTGTGATTTGTTGCTATATAAATGAAATAAAGTGAGCTGAAGTGAAATGAATTGGTCCGACCTGCTTGGGTTGTAGTTGGCCCACAGTGAAAAATTAGTTTGACACACTATTACAGACAAACCAGTGAAAAACCCCAAAATAAAAACAAACAGCTGACTATTACGTGACTGATCTGCCCAGTTAAGTAGGTTTAGTAGTCTTTAATGGAAAAACTAAGGCATTAAGCAATAATGACAGTAAAATATTTGTGTAATACACTAGAGGCAGGCAGTCTTATGAGAGGATGTGGATGTATGAGGGCTAATATTAGCTCATTTTCCCCTAGTGGAGCGGCCATGTGTCCTGGCCTACTTGTAAACAAGCGGCAGAAAAACCGTGTGGAGATTAATCCGGTACATCCTCACACACACAGACATGCAGTTTGGTTTTGTTAGTGAAACAAATCTTCACAGCTTGGTGGGATTGGTATGTGTGTGTGATCCGATATGTTACATTAGTGTAAAGTAAGGAAGTCCTCGACACCCAGAGATCAACGTATCAGTACTAGTTTAATATGCCGGTGAGGATTCTCTGCACGATATAGCGTTCAGGGGATTAAAGCTTGAACCAGTTTACTCAATCAGTAAACAGAAACCTGCAAGTTAATCTTTCACAGTCGACGAGCTGACGAGCTCCAGTTTCCTCTCACTGTGCACTTATAACAAATCTTGCCACTCCTTTTGTATTTTGTTTTGTTTTTTTTGTTTGATATTCATATGAAACTTTGTCTGTTGTTGTAAAATCCGGAGCTTAAAAACACAAAGTGCACAAAATGAAGCATAAATTAGGGAAGAGATGTGAGGCAGTGAAGAAAGAGAAATGCTGTTTTGTCTCCCGTCCCTCTGTGTGTCACTCAGTTACATGCTTAGTGATTCTGTCTGACTGCCAGGCTCATTCTCTGAGTGTAATCTCTGTTGACCAGTCAGAGGAGGGAGCGAGGGCAAAAAAAAAAAGATGGAGGACTGTGTCGCAATCTAGGTCATCCACTACTAATCCCACAGGGTGGAGGTTCTGTTGTGGGCATTCACTGCCAAATGCTGAGCTCAGCCAACTCCTCTTCCTTGTGCCTCTGTTCGCTAAATTCTTGTCTCATGACAGACCTCCCTCAGTTTGCCCTCGACTCACATGCTCCGATGATATCTGCTAGAAATTCCCCAAGTAGGGGGTATTAGTTGATCATTCAGTCCATCTGATAAGTTTGTAATTCAAAAGCGCTGCGTAAGCCCTAAAATAGAGTTCTTGCCAAGCTGATGATTCAGGATGGAGATACAAAGGTGTGAAAAAGTACATAATGCCCTTCCTGATTAGTATTTTATTTAATATTTCTCAAGTTTCATATCAACATACCCATTTAAAAATTAGACAAAGGCAACCTTAGTAATAAAAAATGCAATTTTGAAATGATGCTTTCATTAACTTATTGAACCCGAAGAGTAATAACTGGTTGCGCCAGCCTTGGCAGCAAGAACTGCAATCCAACATCTGTGATGACTGACACCGATGTTTCACATCGCTGTGGAGGAATTCTGGTCCACTCTTCTTTGCAGCTACATTGCAGGGTTTGGTGCATGAACATCTGTTTAAGGTCATATTAAAGCATTTTGATTGCTTTTAAATCTGGCCTTTGACTAGGCCACTCCAAAACCTTTGTTTTGTTAGCGCTGAGCCCTTGAGAGGTGGACTTGCTGGTGCGTTTCAGATCACTTTCCTGCTGCATGACCAAGGTGCTATTGGCATTCAGGGTATGAATCCATAGCCAGATATTCATGGTACCATCAATTACTGCAAGTCATCCTGAAGCAGCAAAGCAGCTCCAGACCCTCACACGACCACCGTGATGTTCTTTTCATGAAATGCTGTGTTAGTTTTATTTCAGATGTAACGAGACTCAAACCTTCCAAAAGGTTCAGCTTTTGTCTCTCCACAAAGTAAAGAGTCTTGGTGTTCATCAAGATGTTTTTTGGCAAACAAATAATGGAATTCTCCCATTATTGTTATTTTTTGCCCAGTCTGTTTCTTATTGATGAATCATGAGCACTGACCTTAACTGAGGTGTTGTCCTGGCTTCTTTTGTGACCTCATGGATGAGTATTCAATGTGCTCTTGGAGTAATTTAGCAGGCCGGCTAATCCCAGGAAGATTCACCACCATTCCAAGTTTTTTCCATTGGTGAATAATGGCTCTCACTCTGGTTCACTGGAGTTCCAAAGGCTTTATAACCCTTTTCATAGATGTCAATGATTGAGTTTGTTTAGATCAAGTTTGATGTGTTGCTTTTTGAGATCTTTTGTCATGCTTTGTCAGACAGGTTCTATCAGATTTGGCAGTAATCAAGACTGCGTGCTTTCCAGTGAAATCGGTTTCTTGCATTCCAAGAAATGTGATTAATCATCATTTCATCATTCATCGTTTAACAGGGGGACAGTACTTTTTAACACAGGGCCAGTTAGGTTTGGATTGCTTTTTTCATTTTAAAATTGTGACAAATATGCAAAAAACTAAATCAAAATCAGGAAGAGGACAAATACTTGTTTACTGTTTTACTTTAAAGGCTATGTCGTAAATGTTCTTCATTTGAAGAGGGTGCAGTTTTTTATTGTTGACCTGATATTAAATGTTTGCTGTGTCAGGAATCTGCACAATTCTTGTGTTCCGTCATAGTTTACAGCAAAAACCTAAATGTCGAAATAAAAACACCACCTTCACTACCTTCATGGTTCCATGTGGGCTTTCTTCAGTTAAAACTCAAAACATTTCTGGCAATCTCAACTGCTTGCACATCCTTTTACAGTCACGCTTCACCTGTTCCCAAAAAAAAGCTGTTTGGAAGCATCGCGTTTGAGAGGGTCACGCAGCACCCGTCCTGCCTGGGCTCATGACTTGCATAATCTGCACGACTTGGTGTCCTTACAGTAGGACATGGTGGTGGAGACTGAAATACTGTCCTGCTTGACCTTCAGTTTCAATCACTAGTACAAGGATTGTGTACCCTTGAGCATTTGTACTGCACGGTTTGTGTCAAAACAATGTAGAGTAGGACACTCATAATCCCTGATTCTTTGCTTTTTATGTTCTATTGTACATGTCTGAACTAAAATCCACTCTGCAGCCCACAGCCTGTTTGAAGCTGCAGGGTCAGGGTGAATAATGGCAAAGGGTGGATCTCTTTCCTTACCGCACTGAAAAGTATGCAATCTGCTTGCATTATGTTTCGGTGATTTGTGACCGAAACACTGTTTTTCTCAAGTTCCCTCCATTAAAAGGTAGAAAGCTTGACATCTGACACATGGACACCTGCTGCAATGTAATGCATTTTCAGAGTGCAGATGCAAGGGGCTGCACCTGCCCTTTTGGCCCATTCCAGAACTCTTGCCTGACGTGGACGCTAATTCACAAGTCCAAACTGACCTAAGCATGCGCTCGGCTAAAGGAGAGCTTCTCAGTCCCAGACCTCAGTGACCTGATTGCTGGCTACTGACATGACTGCACAGGGCACATGCTTTCACGTTATGGTCTTTTTCCCTCTCTTAAAAAAAACAAAAAAACAAAAACATTTCAAAGCATACTACTCTAGCAACCTCCAGTGTTAACCATGCTAATCACATTGCCAGCTAGGTTATGGTTCAGCAAGGTGCAGGTCATGTGTGCTGAAAATAGAAAAGCAAACAGATTTCATGCGCTGCATATTTGCCCAACTCAACCAACTCTGCAACCTCTGGGAACAAATGAAAGACCTGATATCTTGCATGATTAATTGTATCTAGATTTTTCCCCACTTACAGACATTAAATTTTTCACAACCTAACAAAGCATTGTCTATGCATTCTGTTAGAATATCTTCTGTAGTGTAATAAAGACTGTTGTAATGGTCAGCAAAACTGCATTAAACACCACAAAATGGACAAATATATAGGTATAAAAAAAAACCCCACTTAATTGTGTTGATTTTAATACAAGGTAGTGCGTTTGGGAGTTCAAAGTAAAACTCTACTGCCCCCTTGTGGTCAGTCTCTAGTGACTTCAGACATGTATAAAACGTAGTGGCCGCAATCACAAAAAACCGTGATAAGCCACAATATTTTTTTTTTTTAACTCCAGGAAACATCAGTATTTTCCCTAAACCATCAATTATCTACAACTAAAAAGTCTACAGCCAAAAATAAAGACATATTACAAACACTCGACATTAAACTACATGCCCACTTTGATATAAAGCCATATTTCTGTTTTTTCCAATAAAACTAGCATATCCCCTTCAAAACATGAAAGTGTATTTTAATAGGAAGATTTTTTTTAACTATCAAAAACGGGGAACACCGGGGGTAAGTGCTGGAAGGGCGTAAGTGAGGCCACTGCTCTGCGGGCTGGTAAACAAAGGGACAGCTCCCGGGTGAACCTGGAGCGAGGGAACAGAATACACAGGTATCCGTTTGACGGGTGTAGTAGTTCCATCAGCAGTGGCCCAGTGGTGTGTGCTGCCCCCTCCCGTGCAGACAGGAGAACATCCAGCTGAAGCTTGTAGGATGAGATGCTGATCTGTGTCCCAGCCGAAGCACCTTTTTGTCCCAGTTCGTCGCTGTGTAGGCTGAGTAAAGTGCTCCACCCGGACTGGCAGACTGAGTGTGGGAGTGTAGGCTTGAGCAGAGGTGAAGTCTCTCTTCAGGATTGAGTCAATAGAGAAAGGGCCATTAAACTTCACCTCAGGTTTGATCTGAGCAGTACTGCGTGGTGCGGGCTCTAGAGAGTGGAGAGGCCTAGGCGGACAGCTCAGGTTCTTGGTCTCCAGTCTGGAGACCAGAACAGGGAAGAGATGGAGAATTTCCAAGAAGTGTTCATGCACCATCTCTGTTGTTATCTCCCTGCAGTCCAGCATCCAGTACACAAGCTCACGATTCATTGTGCCCGGAACTAGAATCTGAAAAGCAAACAGTACACATGAGTTATATTTACAGCCCTTTGTGTGTTTGATTTAAATAAATTTTGGAAAAGATGCTTACGGTACCTTGACGAAACATTTGTAACCTGTTAAATACCAACTGATGTTGTTGTAAGCATTCCTTTCATCCTTATCAATCACTGAAATCTTGTTTTTCATCTATAAGAACATCAAGTGGAAGGCTTTAAAATGGAAACTTGTGTTTCATATTGGGTGTTTGCATTTATCATAACAGCAGCAACAATAAACACCACACTTATTTCTTACCTGAGTAAAAGTCAGCATCTTATGTGGAGAATACTGGAGAAGGATGGCAAGCTTAGCCAGGTAAGTGGTATTTTTGCTACAGAACGCACTCAGAGGGTTAGATAGATCAGTCAGAGATTTGTCATCTCCAGACTTCTCATCTTTGTCCTGCATCTTCTTTGGAGAGTCAAGTCGAGTCCCTTTCAGTGTCGTCATAAACTTTACCAGTTTGCACCTGAAGCGGTCAGCTCTGGAACAAAAAGGGGATTTCAGGGTGGACAACTTCAGGCAAATGAGCATGTTTTTATAAGATGATAAACCAGGTCCACAAGTGCTGGAGTCTGGCTCCATGCTGAATGTTTCAATGAAGTTTATTAAACTTCATTGAAACATTCATAAACATTTAATATTAAACTTTTCATTTACAGAACTGTTAAAACTTCAGACCTCAACCAAATCAGCAAAATTAGACTAAAAGGAAAACACAATTTTTTGCCATTAGTGTAGCACTGAAATTGTGCAAATAACTCAAATTCTTCTTGATAAGAAAAAACTAACTTGAAGTAATTTGTCTTGTTTTGAGGAATGTTTAATTTTGCTATGACTTAAGTGTCCAGTAACATGAACTTAAACCTGGCAAAAATGTGTTGAGTAAATTAAATTGTGAACAGAAACTGCATTGAAATGCTCTGGTTAGATTGTAACACTCTTTTTGTCTTCGCCACGTTGCGTCGCCTCAGAAGTAGCCAACCTTTTAATTAAATACAAACCTAGCAGCACAGAACTCACTTTGAAAGTTGTTTCAACGTAGAGGAACAGCCTTCCAGCAGCTGAAGGTTAATTTCAGAAAATCTTCCCCTCACCTATAGTCGTTTCCCCTTACACTTAGTTTAGTTTCTAAAGTTGATTTGAGACACACCACATGCACGCTGGTGGTTCAATTACACAGAATACATAATCGAGTAAAGTTGTCAAACCAATAAGCAATCTATTCACATGCTAACAGTACAATTTACTGCACCTCTCATTTAAAGTCAAACCAGCAGCCTTTCGCTCCACAGTCGTTATTTAAATCAACGACCCCTTTTCAGATTCCTCCACCCATAACCTGCACTGAAAGCAGGATTACAGCTTTACTCTGGTGGATGGTTGTAAGGCTGCAACCCTGACCCATGTGTTTTCACTTGTCTCTGATTAAAGGTGTGCTATTCAGCTGCTCTGGGGTCTGGTCCAAGGAACAGACTCACCAAGGGATCTGTAAAACCCTGCTGACCCTCAAGATTTCCACATGTATTTTAGAAAAGATAAAAAAGATAATTTGGAGAAAACAAGCTTACACATCATACAGCATCATACACAGACCAATTCTGATACAGTTATTCAGAGAGGGACTGAAGCATTGGGGGAAACAATAAGAGGCAATAAAATATGTCCTTCTGTTGTGAAAGAGCAATAAAAAAGGGTTTCTACTAATACAAAGTGCAAATTCTCAGCTGACTAATTCATGACATTTCTTAGAGTTATTCCTTTATTAATAACAAAGAAGGTTTTTAAGACAGACTCATCTTCACTGGTATAACCTGAGGTCATTGTTTCAGGTATTTCATAGTCATACATCCTTGTCCACACAACCCAGCCAAGGTGCTGATTGTGGTTAATTTGAATAAATATACACTGAATTTAGATCTGAATTTAGGTGAAAATGTTTATCCAGGAGCTACTTTTACCATATTCAATTAAATGTAGCTTTATTTATTATAGCAATAACAGAAAGAAGCTAAAAAGGACAAAACTCTGGGGAACTTTGTGACTACCACATTTCTTTTAACACCCACAGTGTGTCCTAATCGCTGCACCAAATCTTTGTGATTGGTGGAATCAAGTGCTGCACTGAGGTCTAACAGGACAAGCACAAAGTTGAGTCCACTGTTAAAGCCCATAGGAATATAACTTGTAACCTTTATTAGTGCTGTTTCTGGGGTGTTGATTAATTTCAACTAACATATATTCATCCAGCTATTACAAGGTCTCTGAAAGGCCAAGTAAATCACTGTGTTGATCAATTATTAAATCATATTAACACAAACTTAGACTGTGTCACGGTCCTGGGTCATTTGACCCAGTGTATTACGTTTTCTTATATTTTGATATTCATTGTTTATGTATAAGTCTCATTTAGTAATCTAAGCTCATTTCTATTTTGCCTTCCTTGCCCTGTTATACTTTATTATCTATTAGATTCTCCTTGTGTCTTCACCCCTTGTGTTTGTCTTCCGTGCCCTTCATGTGTTTCAGTAATGTCGTTGTCTCCCATCTTCTCCTCTTGTTTACATGTTTTCCCTCGTGCTCCTTTCCGCCCGTCATGTGTGTTTTTCCGCAGCTATGTTCTGTTTTGGTTATGTCTGTCTCATCTCCAGTACCGTTGTTTCCTCTGTGTGTTTATAGTGCATGTTTTAGTCTGCCATGTGTTTCATGTCTGCGTGTTCCATGTTGTCTGCCTCTCATTATGTTTCCTGTTTTATTGTGAAGAATCTGGTGTTTCCATGTTCAGTTTCTAGTTTCACTTCCACTGTGGCATCATTATGTTCAAGCTAATCAGCTGTTTCCACCGTGTGTTTCCACTTCCCCTGATCACCTAAATGTGTGTATTTAGTCCTTGTCTGTTTGTCCTGCTATTCTGCCATGCTCTCCAGGGTTTTCATGTATTCATGCTAAGTCGTCACATTTCAGGTTTTTCCTGTCAGGATTTCCATGTTCATGGTTTTTTATGTTTAGCCTTAACCTAAACTGGGTGAACTAAGTGTTTAGTTTTGCCTTTGCAACTTGTTTCATGCAGCTAAAACCAGCCTTTAATAAATGGCTCGCTTTCAGTTAATTTTAAGTTTGTTTCTACACTTTGTTTTGTCTGTATTTGCGTCCTCTATTCTCCACTCCACACAGTCTGCATCTACTGACTGTAACATAATTTTTAATACTCCACCTTTAATTTATTTAGGTGTAGTTCGGGGTATTATGAGTCTTTCTTTGTGAATTTTGAATGTTTAATTTGTTTTAACTTTTGTTTCTATGGTGTAGTCTCTATGGTGATGAGGTTTGGGGACAATGACAGGAGGAGAGAGAAATATTATATTAGATAATATTCTAAATGTCAAAGATAATAAATTGAATGGATTGCACAGCAGTGCACCATTTAGCACTGTTGCCACATGTTGGGAAGGTTCCAGGTTAAAACCTTAAGGCAGTCTGTGTTGTGTTGACATGTATAATAGGTTATTTGTTAATTCAAGATTTGTGAAAAATAGTGTGAAATGTTGTCTGTCTCCTTGTCTCGGCTCTGTAAAGGTATGGAAACTGCCCTGGAAGTAGCACCCCTCTCACACAGTGACAATAGGGATAAGCAGATGACTGTTATAATTATTAGTATTAAGAAAAGTTATTTAATAGCGTTAACATAATCTTTGTCATCTAACATGAATTCATGTAGAAATAAAAACTGTTAGTGCTGAAGAAATCTTTTGAGTGCACTGACCTAAATGTGTCAGAGGCCCAGACTTTCTTCCCACCCGAGTCGTAAACCGCTGGAATGTAACTTTATACTCTTTCTAGTCACATTCAAATTAGACACACTGTTTGTGATAGTGAGCCATTTTAACTAATGAATAGCAGTGACAGCGATATCACCTCACCCACACAGCCTCGGTCTTCCAGTGATTTTTATATTTGTTAACGAGGAGGGTTGTTTAAGCCTCTAAAGATGTAGCCTTCAGCAAACTTTGATTCAAACATCCATCATAGACGGTCTCTACTTGATGTCTTGAACAAGAAGGCCTCAAATCAGTAAGAAAATTAAGAAATCTCCTAAAGCATGAACATGGACAACCTGATGGCCTTATTCACATTTAGGATTACCGCAGTGGCTGCTCCTCCAACATTAACGACTCATCTTCACATGAAAAGGCGATCGTCAGGAACACCCTAATGAATTGTTCCAGCAAGACATATAGCCTGGGCTGACCACTTCAGGGACACATCATCACCAAGTGAGGACTGCGACAACACTCTCCTGTGCAGAGCTTTACTCTCCAGCAAACGAGATGGAGAACCAGACAGGGAACTTGGGCAGTCCGTTGTCTCTCTCGGATCCGGCCAGCAGTGCTCAGAAGGCTCTGCTCAGCAACACCACCACCTACCTGGCTAAGATTGCCATTGTTCTTCATGATGCTCCAGACAAGATGCTCACCTTTACTCAGGTAACAAAGATTCAGAATTACAAAGCTATTTGCACTCTGCACCCTTTTTTTCTTCGCTATCATGTTGATTGCTGCTGTACACGGCCTGTGTGTGCTGATGTAAGCAGGAAACAGAAGGGTGGTTGCTTGCAACCAGCAGTAGGAAATGCTATAAAAAAGAGAGTGCAATGGCAAGAAACTAGACCAGAAATTTGTTTGCTTCAAAATGAAAGTAGAACTGGAAATAGGCAAAGAGTAGCAATAAAGCTGCATGTAAATAAAACAGACGAGAGGTCGTGGATTGGCTTTTTTTCCCTCCCAATCAGTCAGACAGGAAAGGTCATTTTTTTTCTAAATACCTCATGAGGAGAATCTAAAAACATAAGATAGTGGGGATTTGAAATTGCTATGCTCAACAGTAATGTCTTTCATATGTCAAGCACTAACCTGCATTGTGATGTATGTGCAGCTGATGGACAAGCTGACCCTGTTCTTCTCTGAGGATCAAAAATCTATTGAGAACAACGTCAGAGTTTGTTTATCAACAAACAAATGTTTTGTCAAGGTAAGATTTTACATATTTAATAAATGATGTTGTAAGAACTACTTCGAGAAGCAAGTTTCTGTTCAGTTGACTGAGATATTTTTTTCAGGTTCCAATTGTGCCATATTCACTCAATAGTAAGAGAAACTACTGGAAGTTGGACTTGACTCAGATCACAGCGAAGATGATGCGCCGGCACTTTAGAGGCATCCTGCAGCTCTTCCCCGATCTGGCCTGCAAGATGCAAAAGGAGAACCTGAGCAAACAATCGCAGCATTGCGCAACTCCCAGCTCCCATGAACTTGAAGCTCGCAGATCTGTTCGTATCCAGCGTGAGGTGAAGTTCAGAGGTCCTTTCTCCATTGATTCCCTCCTAAAAACTGATGAACACTCTGCTCAGAACCCCGGAGCTTCTCCTCTCTCTGGTGTTCCTCTCAGAGTGGAACAGCCGCCTTATTATACACCGTCCAAACAAGCTGGAACAAAGAGAAGCTTCAGCTGCGACTCTCGGGAGTCTCTCGCCCTAAAAACTGCAGCTGTAACTTCCCCCATCTACTTAGCTGATGGCAGAGGTTATTTTGGATGTGGAGCTGTTCACCCCATCAAGACGATGCCTACTTACCCTGAGCCCACAGCCTTCCCCAGACCCAGTGCCTCTTATTACGCCACCCCACATGGCAGTTATGCAACATCTGTACCAGCATTCATGCATGATGCTCGAGGTTTTTGGTTGTAATCCTTCTCCCCACCCTCTGTTTCTCCCTCCCTACATCTCTCCTCTTCTGTGCTCAGTCATTTGTAGATGCCTCTGGATTTGCGGTTACCAGCAAACCACTCACCTGGAATATTTAAGAAACAGTTTCTCCCCTTGATTTTCACTAGGTTGTTCTGCCCTCTCTAGCGGTCACGTTTGAAGCTAGGACAGGGACAGAAAACAGGCAACTTCTCGTCTCCAGGAAGCTCCTGGTGTGTTGTCTGCTCAGTAGGATTTACCCAGTACCCACTTCGACTTAATTCGACTTTGATTCAGAAACCTTGGATTTCTTCCCTGCCAGCCCCGTCATCCGTGAGCCTTGTAGCTCTGAAGGTAACCCCTTTGCCAAATTTCCATGTTGTAAAAAATCCTTTGAACTGCTCCAGTCTGTGTTTAGATCTTTCTGCCCTTATGAAATCATTACATTCTCAAGATTGTGCCCTGAACTCTGCCTCTCTTGATGTATGTGTACCTGATGCAGAGGATTGTGGGTACAATTCTCAGGAAAAGGCAGGATAAGCTAGCTGGACATTGTGGTAGCGGGCATATTTTACTGTATTGTAAATACTATGTTGTGTTACTATATTTTTTTGTTCTTCACTGTACAAGTTACAAAGTATAATTATTAGGGGAATTGTAAACCATTGTTTTGAACATGGCATGTGTAGTGTACGGGAATGCCCAGCTCCCTAGAATGTCCTATGGAGAATAGTGATTGAGAATAGTGGGCGTATTAAAGGGAAGGTGCTTGGGTAACAAAAGGCCATCCACCAGGTGTAGCAGGCTTTTGTCTTGCTCAGCGTACGGGTTGATTCAACACAGTCCTCTAAGCTATGTGCAGTAAATGTCTCTTCTAAGGCTACATGAGTCACTATAGGTGATTAACTGATAACTTGGGGGCTGTATGATTTTCTTGAAGGTATGTCATAAACTTTAAGGAAAAAAAACAAGACAAACTAGTGTCAGTAACGTACCATTGTGTTTGTATTTATACAGATCAATGTTAAAGCACTCGGGAGTCTTGACCTGTAGCTGCCTGAACTATGGGGAGTTTGTTAATTATTGAACATGTTTGATGCATTAATGCAATTCAAATTCAATTTTTTTTTTCATGTTTGTTGTGTTAATGCTGTGCATGATTCTAACTGTTGTTTCTTTTGAAATTCCAGTCAAGTGTCGAATATTTTCCACTGGAATTTTTTTTAACTGTTTCTTTTTCCTTTTTTTCTGTGTTATTTTAGTGATTGTGCCAGTGATATTTTAACCCTGGTCATGCTGTCCCTTGTAGGTTACCTGGGAGCTTCTCTGGGAGTAGTACTGAAGTAAATGAAGTAGCTGAATTGTGTGCAGTAGAGTGGGATCACAGAATTAGAGTGTAGTAACTGAATAGTGCTCCACACTGTGCTGCAACCTCTGTCTGTCTCCTTGTTTCTTAACTGAACTTTTTAGTCGAACCAACCTATTTTTTTTGTTGGGGGTTTTTGTTTTTTGTTTTTTTTTAAAAAAAAATTCATTGATATTTTTTTGCATAGTTAATAAAGCTGCTTGTAACAGCAACTGTAGATTTCCAAATGCAGTGTTTGTCTTAATTTCAAAAAAGAAGTCACCTCTTGGCAGGGCCACACATGCATCATTCTTCTGCCAACCATTGCAGCACCACTAAGCTCTCTGGACTCCCAGAGCTATCTGTTCAGTTCAGTGGTCCTTTTCTCCAACGACTCTGCTCAGGACACCAGAGCTTGTCTTCGCTCCAGTGTTCCCCTCAGAGTGGAGCAGCAGCCTTATGCATCCTACACACAGGTCCCAACAAAGGGAAGTCTCCTGGCCCTTCCTCCTGCAGACTATAAGTGGAAAACCTTAGTCTACACAGCAGGGGTTCAGCTAATCCAGAGTCTCAAGAGGATACCTGTGTACCCTGAGCCCAGTGTCTTCCCCAGAGCCCGCGCCCCTTATTTCACCAATCCACACAGCAGCTATACAACTCTGTACTAACAATTACCCAGGATGCTTTAGTCTCTTTAGTGTTTATGTCTGCAATTCCCTCAAATCTTTGTGATTGGTGGAATCAAGTGCTGCACTGAGGTCTAACAGGACAAGCACAAAGTTGAGTCCACTGTTAAAGCCCATAGGAATATAATTTGTAACCTTTATTAGTGCTGTTTCTGGGGTGTTGATTAATTTCAACTAACATATATTCATCCAGCTATTACAAGGTCTCTGAAAGGCCAAGTAAATCACTGTGTTGATCAATTATTAAATCATATTAACACAAACTTAGACTGTGTCACGGTCCTGGGTCATTTGACCCAGTGTATTACGTTTTCTTATATTTTGATATTCATTGTTTATGTATAAGTCTCATTTAGTAATCTAAGCTCATTTCTATTTTGCCTTCCTTGCCCTGTTATACTTTATTATCTATTAGATTCTCCTTGTGTCTTCACCCCTTGTGTTTGTCTTCCGTGCCCTTCATGTGTTTCAGTAATGTCGTTGTCTCCCATCTTCTCCTCTTGTTTACATGTTTTCCCTCGTGCTCCTTTCCGCCCGTCATGTGTGTTTTTCCGCAGCTATGTTCTGTTTTGGTTACTGTATGTCTGTCTCATCTCCAGTACCGTTGTTTCCTCTGTGTGTTTATAGTGCATGTTTTAGTCTGCCATGTGTTTCATGTCTGCGTGTTCCATGTTGTCTGCCTCTCATTATGTTTCCTGTTTTATTGTGAAGAATCTGGTGTTTCCATGTTCAGTTTCTAGTTTCACTTCCACTGTGGCATCATTATGTTCAAGCTAATCAGCTGTTTCCACCGTGTGTTTCCACTTCCCCTGATCACCTAAATGTGTGTATTTAGTCCTTGTCTGTTTGTCCTGCTATTCTGCCATGCTCTCCAGGGTTTTCATGTATTCATGCTAAGTCGTCACATTTCAGGTTTTTCCTGTCAGGATTTCCATGTTCATGGTTTTTTATGTTTAGCCTTAACCTAAACTGGGTGAACTAAGTGTTTAGTTTTGCCTTTGCAACTTGTTTCATGCAGCTAAAACCAGCCTTTAATAAATGGCTCGCTTTCAGTTAATTTTAAGTTTGTTTCTACACTTTGTTTTGTCTGTATTTGCGTCCTCTATTCTCCACTCCACACAGTCTGCATCTACTGACTGTAACATAATTTTTAATACTCCACCTTTAATTTATTTAGGTGTAGTTCAGGGTATTATGAGTCTTTCTTTGTGAATTTTGAATGTTTAATTTGTTTTAACTTTTGTTTCTATGGTGTAGTCTCTATGGTGATGAGGTTTGGGGACAATGACAGGAGGAGAGAGAAATATATATTAGATAATATTCTAAATGTCAAAGATAATAAATTGAATGGATTGCACAGCAGTGCACCATTTAGCACTGTTGCCACATGTTGGGAAGGTTCCAGGTTAAAACCTTAAGGCAGTCTGTGTTGTGTTGACATGTATAATAGGTTATTTGTTAATTCAAGATTTGTGAAAAATAGTGTGAAATGTTGTCTGTCTCCTTGTCTCGGCTCTGTAAAGGTATGGAAACTGCCCTGGAAGTAGCACCCCTCTCACACAGTGACAATAGGGATAAGCAGATGACTGTTATAATTATTAGTATTAAGAAAAGTTATTTAATAGCGTTAACATAATCTTTGTCATCTAACATGAATTCATGTAGAAATAAAAACTGTGTTAGTGCTGAAGAAATCTTTTGAGTGCACTGACCTAAATGTGTCAGAGGCCCAGACTTTCTTCCCACCCGAGTCGTAAACCGCTGGAATGTAACTTTATACTCTTTCTAGTCACATTCAAATTAGACACACTGTTTGTGATAGTGAGCCATTTTAACTAATGAATAGCAGTGACAGCGATATCACCTCACCCACACAGCCTCGGTCTTCCAGTGATTTTTATATTTGTTAACGAGGAGGGTTGTTTAAGCCTCTAAAGATGTAGCCTTCAGCAAACTTTGATTCAAACATCCATCATAGACGGTCTCTACTTGATGTCTTGAACAAGAAGGCCTCAAATCAGTAAGAAAATTAAGAAATCTCCTAAAGCATGAACATGGACAACCTGATGGCCTTATTCACATTTAGGATTACCGCAGTGGCTGCTCCTCCAACATTAACGACTCATCTTCACATGAAAAGGCGATCGTCAGGAACACCCTAATGAATTGTTCCAGCAAGACATATAGCCTGGGCTGACCACTTCAGGGACACATCATCACCAAGTGAGGACTGCGACAACACTCTCCTGTGCAGAGCTTTACTCTCCAGCAAACGAAATGGAGAACCAGACAGGGAACTTGGGCAGTCCGTTGTCTCTCTCGGATCCGGCCAGCAGTGCTCAGAAGGCTCTGCTCAGCAACACCACCACCTACCTGGCTAAGATTGCCATTGTTCTTCATGATGCTCCAGACAAGATGCTCACCTTTACTCAGGTAACAAAGATTCAGAATTACAAAGCTATTTGCACTCTGCACCCTTTTTTTCTTCGCTATCATGTTGATTGCTGCTGTACACGGCCTGTGTGTGCTGATGTAAGCAGGAAACAGAAGGGTGGTTGCTTGCAACCAGCAGTAGGAAATGCTATAAAAAAGAGAGTGCAATGGCAAGAAACTAGACCAGAAATTTGTTTGCTTCAAAATGAAAGTAGAACTGGAAATAGGCAAAGAGTAGCAATAAAGCTGCATGTAAATAAAACAGACGAGAGGTCGTGGATTGGCTTTTTTTCCCTCCCAATCAGTCAGACAGGAAAGGTCATTTTTTTTCTAAATACCTCATGAGGAGAATCTAAAAACATAAGATAGTGGGGATTTGAAATTGCTATGCTCAACAGTAATGTCTTTCACATGTCAAGCACTAACCTGCATTGTGATGTATGTGCAGCTGATGGACAAGCTGACCCTGTTCTTCTCTGAGGATCAAAAATCTATTGAGAACAACGTCAGAGTTTGTTTATCAACAAACAAATGTTTTGTCAAGGTAAGATTTTACATATTTAATAAATGATGTTGTAAGAACTACTTCGAGAAGCAAGTTTCTGTTCAGTTGACTGAGATATTTTTTTCAGGTTCCAATTGTGCCATATTCACTCAATAGTAAGAGAAACTACTGGAAGTTGGACTTGACTCAGATCACAGCGAAGATGATGCGCCGGCACTTTAGAGGCATCCTGCAGCTCTTCCCCGATCTGGCCTGCAAGATGCAAAAGGAGAACCTGAGCAAACAATCGCAGCATTGCGCAACTCCCAGCTCCCATGAACTTGAAGCTCGCAGATCTGTTCGTATCCAGCGTGAGGTGAAGTTCAGAGGTCCTTTCTCCATTGATTCCCTCCTAAAAACTGATGAACACTCTGCTCAGAACCCCGGAGCTTCTCCTCTCTCTGGTGTTCCTCTCAGAGTGGAACAGCCGCCTTATTATACACCGTCCAAACAAGCTGGAACAAAGAGAAGCTTCAGCTGCGACTCTCGGGAGTCTCTCGCCCTAAAAACTGCAGCTGTAACTTCCCCCATCTACTTAGCTGATGGCAGAGGTTATTTTGGATGTGGAGCTGTTCACCCCATCAAGACGATGCCTACTTACCCTGAGCCCACAGCCTTCCCCAGACCCAGTGCCTCTTATTACGCCACCCCACATGGCAGTTATGCAACATCTGTACCAGCATTCATGCATGATGCTCGAGGTTTTTGGTTGTAATCCTTCTCCCCACCCTCTGTTTCTCCCTCCCTACATCTCTCCTCTTCTGTGCTCAGTCATTTGTAGATGCCTCTGGATTTGCGGTTACCAGCAAACCACTCACCTGGAATATTTAAGAAACAGTTTCTCCCCTTGATTTTCACTAGGTTGTTCTGCCCTCTCTAGCGGTCACGTTTGAAGCTAGGACAGGGACAGAAAACAGGCAACTTCTCGTCTCCAGGAAGCTCCTGGTGTGTTGTCTGCTCAGTAGGATTTACCCAGTACCCACTTCGACTTAATTCGACTTTGATTCAGAAACCTTGGATTTCTTCCCTGCCAGCCCCGTCATCCGTGAGCCTTGTAGCTCTGAAGGTAACCCCTTTGCCAAATTTCCATGTTGTAAAAAATCCTTTGAACTGCTCCAGTCTGTGTTTAGATCTTTCTGCCCTTATGAAATCATTACATTCTCAAGATTGTGCCCTGAACTCTGCCTCTCTTGATGTATGTGTACCTGATGCAGAGGATTGTGGGTACAATTCTCAGGAAAAGGCAGGATAAGCTAGCTGGACATTGTGGTAGCGGGCATATTTTACTGTATTGTAAATACTATGTTGTGTTACTATATTTTTTTGTTCTTCACTGTACAAGTTACAAAGTATAATTATTAGGGGAATTGTAAACCATTGTTTTGAACATGGCATGTGTAGTGTACGGGAATGCCCAGCTCCCTAGAATGTCCTATGGAGAATAGTGATTGAGAATAGTGGGCGTATTAAAGGGAAGGTGCTTGGGTAACAAAAGGCCATCCACCAGGTGTAGCAGGCTTTTGTCTTGCTCAGCGTACGGGTTGATTCAACACAGTCCTCTAAGCTATGTGCAGTAAATGTCTCTTCTAAGGCTACATGAGTCACTATAGGTGATTAACTGATAACTTGGGGGCTGTATGATTTTCTTGAAGGTATGTCATAAACTTTAAGGAAAAAAAACAAGACAAACTAGTGTCAGTAACGTACCATTGTGTTTGTATTTATACAGATCAATGTTAAAGCACTCGGGAGTCTTGACCTGTAGCTGCCTGAACTATGGGGAGTTTGTTAATTATTGAACATGTTTGATGCATTAATGCAATTCAAATTCAATTTTTTTTTTCATGTTTGTTGTGTTAATGCTGTGCATGATTCTAACTGTTGTTTCTTTTGAAATTCCAGTCAAGTGTCGAATATTTTCCACTGGAATTTTTTTTAACTGTTTCTTTTTCCTTTTTTTCTGTGTTATTTTAGTGATTGTGCCAGTGATATTTTAACCCTGGTCATGCTGTCCCTTGTAGGTTACCTGGGAGCTTCTCTGGGAGTAGTACTGAAGTAAATGAAGTAGCTGAATTGTGTGCAGTAGAGTGGGATCACAGAATTAGAGTGTAGTAACTGAATAGTGCTCCACACTGTGCTGCAACCTCTGTCTGTCTCCTTGTTTCTTAACTGAACTTTTTAGTCGAACCAACCTGTTTTTTTTGTTGGGGGTTTTTGTTTTTTGTTTTGTAAAAAAAAAAATTCATTGATATTTTTTTGCATAGTTAATAAAGCTGCTTGTAACAGCAACTGTAGATTTCCAAATGCAGTGTTTGTCTTAATTTCAAAAAAGAAGTCACCTCTTGGCAGGGCCACACATGCATCATTCTTCTGCCAACCATTGCAGCACCACTAAGCTCTCTGGACTCCCAGAGCTATCTGTTCAGTTCAGTGGTCCTTTTCTCCAACGACTCTGCTCAGGACACCAGAGCTTGTCTTCGCTCCAGTGTTCCCCTCAGAGTGGAGCAGCAGCCTTATGCATCCTACACACAGGTCCCAACAAAGGGAAGTCTCCTGGCCCTTCCTCCTGCAGACTATAAGTGGAAAACCTTAGTCTACACAGCAGGGGTTCAGCTAATCCAGAGTCTCAAGAGGATACCTGTGTACCCTGAGCCCAGTGTCTTCCCCAGAGCCCGCGCCCCTTATTTCACCAATCCACACAGCAGCTATACAACTCTGTACTAACAATTACCCAGGATGCTTTAGTCTCTTTAGTGTTTATGTCTGCAATTCCCTCACTCTTTATCATTATTACATACTTCAGCTTCTCTATACAGCATGCACAATTCACATACTTCCTCCTAAAGTTATCCCTTTGACCTTGACTCTCTGCATCACGGATACCTGGAAGGTGTGCTTATGACTACACTTTAAAATGCAGGAAAAAAATACACAATATCTTAGGCTTCTCAGCATATAAATCCTTTTATTTTGCTGACAGAGTGACAACATGCACCCCACCCCCAAATTTTATTTTTTTGAAAACAGACATCACAAGGATTTAGACTGATTACAAGACTCAAGAGAGGAGACACAGCAGGTACCAGGCATTAGTCCAATGATGACAGACTGGCTGATTAGCGGCTCAGAGTTGGTCCATCAAAGTGGGCTGAGTGCAGGCGTGAACAGTATGGAGGGCCACAAGTGCCAAAAGAATATAAATAAATACATCATTAAATACTAAATGTGCCATTAATAAATTAAAATTGAAAATAACTAATTAAATATAGAAATGATTAAATATGAATTAATTTCATTTTTACAATATTTGAGAACTTATTTCCAATTCTATTCATCAATAACATATCTAAATATTTATTTAATTATTATTATTTTTTAATTCTTTTTGGTACTCAATAATTAAAAAAGGACCTTCTGTGTGTGTTTGAAGTTGGATAACGCTGGTAAACTCACACTTTTTAAGCCCAAAACTAACTAACAAAATGAAATAACCATACTATTTTTTAATAAAGAAGAAATATTTATTGATCCAAAGACAGGTTTTATCTATCTTGGTATCACCAGTACTGGTTTTATTTTGTTGTATTTATCCGCGACACCTTAAAGGCCGGTCCCTGAAAGTATTGTCGGACATAAACCGGTTTGTGGTGCAAAAACACTCTAGTCTGAATGACTGAATTGACTTTGGACTCCTGAAGGCCACAAGGATGACTGTCAAATTGTGGAGAAAAATTGAGGTATCTTTTAGGAATAGATGAAAGTGTTAACTTGTTGTATTACACTGGATGAAACTGACTTATATAATCAGAGAGCTACTTATTACTTTTAGCAAATTTTCAGAGGTAACTGCTGTGTGTGGGTTGGAGAAATGCAGAGGGCAATGGAGGGGAAAGGGTCCGGGCACAGGCGTCCCCTTGGTGGGCTCCACAGCTTCACAGCAATGGGTTCCTTGTTGTGTCCTTCCATCTGCTGAGGGAATAAGGTTCACTTATTCCCTCAGCAAACTTTCCCGGCTGAAGTTTGAAGGAGCAGAGGCTCCTCAGAGTCCCAGATGAAGCGCCACGCTGCCCCGACTTGTCTGTGTGTGGGCCTCGAACAGAGCTTGCTTTGAAGTAACAATGCTGTGATCTTTGCTGTGATCTGACTAGGAGTGACTGGAGTCAAGTTTCCCACAGCTCTCTCCAGTGATTTTTGGGAGCACTATACCTGGGGGGCGGGGGGGAGATCCAGTATACTTCAGCTAATACAACCAGGTCTTGGTTTTGTTGTTGTTTTTTAAGCAGTTTAAATAAGAGTTAATATAGTATAAAAAAATAGATAAACAGATAGAGACTCTAAGACGCATTATCAGAGATTAGCAGCTTCATCTTGTCTACTACAAAATACCAGACTGAAAATGAAAGCCTTGAAATAGTTCTTAAAGATAACTGAGATAATTAAAAGTTTCTTTTAACTCCCACCAGAGTTAAAGTTTGCATCGAGCCTGCAGCATTTTGGAAGGCTTCCAGGTGGGGGGGGTGCTCTCTCTGAGCAGACTTAGCTGATACACCAGAGCTCCAAACTTCCTTATCTGCATCATGTTTCTTGAAGAGTGTAATTCCACAGAGTACTGCAATTACAACCTTGCTCAGTGTGCTGATGTGGACCTTACGCAGTAAACTGTGCGTATGTCCTTTGGAACAACAGGGGGATATTAAAGCTTGGAGACAGCTCAACATTCCCATGTTTTTTTTTTTGTCAATTTAAGTTACTTGTAAATAGAAATGATGTGATTGGAGTTCCACCTCCATTAATTATAAAAGAACAAGTCTCTGTTCTGTTCATATTTTATATTTACTTAATATGCACGTTGGAAAAAGCCAGTGTGGTGGTTTAAAAAAATGCATCAACATTTAACATAAACAAAACAAGTGACAAAGCCATTATGAGCCACTTGACTAGATTGTCACAGGGTTAACAACTCTGCAATAAACCCCATGGCTGATTTTTTGGGTTGTTACTGCCACATAGTACCTGAGCAAACACGCTATGTTACATTTTCTCTCTCCCTGTCACACAAACATGCAGACACACACAGTGTGTAAGTGCAAAAAATAACATTGTATAGGAATAATTAATATCAATATCATCACTCCAGCTTTCAAGCAGCACCATAGACAGCAGGGGTCGGTGAAATGGACAAAGTTGCTTAGGTAATGACCTCAAAACAGATTTAGCCTCTCAAAAGTAACAAAGACAAGTGTAATGTTTGTAACCATATAGGACAAAAGAAAGATGCCCATTAACAGGTCCTCACAGACTGCCTGGACGTGGTCGCCGTATAACAAGCTCACTCATCAATCGTTTTCAGTGGGCCAGGGTCTACATATATCACACGCATATTACAGTACGAGTGCGTATTTTCAACATATAAATTTAACGATGTTTCAATCCTTTAGAAAAGCAAAGACAAAAGCCGTCAGAGCTTCACATTTCTGGCCTTTGCTCTGCAAAGTCACTGGCAGCACTGCTTAGATCCACAGTCCAGGCAGTATACTCATCTTGCTGATAAAGTGTTTTGTAGTTGATGTCAACAGGTTCCCAGTTTCCACAAATCACAGCAGGGTCAGGAAGTACAAGTGAGCTATCTTGGTGTTCATGATTTAAAAAGATGCCCACTGTCATTTTTTAATCAGTGAAATGTAACATAATAGAGAACATTTTTGCAGCTGAAATGTAATTCATAAGGAAAACATGCACTACATAAATAAAGTTAAGCTTTCACAAGAGAGAACTATGAATTAAACATATAGTGGAGCTTTATAATCTGTCCAGTTTTAGGTGATGCAGTCAGTATATACACATGCTTTGTCTAGGGGCACATTTGATATGTAGATTGGGTTCTTCCTGTTTTTGGGCGTTGGAGCTTTAGCACAGCTGCCACTTCAGAAGTTAAGCCTTTGATTATGTAGATGACCCCACCCAAGGATTCAGACGTTCTCACTATCAGTACATTTCCATTAACATGGAATACACATTACAATACAATTTCAATTCAACGTTTGGCTACTTCAGGGTTCGTAAAGACAGACTTAAAAAACACTGACTTTAGTCAGAGTATAAAAAGCACAGTGCATTATTCTTTAACAACTATGTTCAAACCACTAAAGCAGACCATTAAGTCGCTCCTTTGTTAGTTTTCTTCAGTGTCAAAAGCTCACAGAAAGCATCACCCTTCCTATTGAGAAGTGAACTTCAAACATCTTTCCTCCATAATCCACCTTAAACTGCTCACTGAGCAGGGCTTTGTCATGTCTTACTCTGTGACCAGTTTATATTGATACTTTGGTTTTCTTTGCTTTTCAACTCATCAGTGCTCTTACAAAATTGTTGGCTGCATGTGAAAAGTTTCTATTGTGATAACTGTCCTACCTTTGCCGTTTAATATATGCGAGGGCTGCTTTTACAGGCTGACAACATGAGCTCATCAATTGTGTTATATACCAACTAACAAGTGAAACGCACAAGAGGGGGGAGAGAGAAAAAAAACAAAAAAAACAAACTTCATTTCAGCTCTTTTAATGAAAAAGGGACCATCTTTAACCAACAATATTAGCAACCGCTAATACTACAGTAGGGTAATAGCCTCAATTCTCATGAATGTGCATTCAAAAGGGATTTTTGATAATCTATAGTACTGCTTATAACATAGTGCACCTTTAAATTCAATGTGGGCCAGACGTTAGCACATCTGCATCTAAAAAAAAAAATTAAAAAAAAAAAAAACCACATTTGCAAATAAGTGCTGATTACTGTGATTATCCAACGGACATCATTTGACGATGGTAGTCTTAACAATTGACAAAAAACATGCTCTAAACTTTAAGTAAAGAAACTGAACAGACACCAGTTGAAATAAAATGTAATTTTATTGTTCAGCCGTGTCACAACCTCGTCTCCAAAATAAGCACAGCAGGACTACAACTGTTCATCAACCTAGCTACCTTTGATAGCACATAAAACCAGGTTTTATAAGACCACCAACGATAGCGTTAAACTTTTCTATCAGACAACCAATGATAGCATACAAAATAGTTGTTAACCTACCAGTGATACTGTATATAAAACACTTGTCTCTAAATTTATCCCCAACCCACCCTCAATTTCACCCGCATCCCTCTTTAGAACATTTGTGACACCGACATATTTTATGCTTAAACAAGCACATAAAGAATGCATAAATCTCCATTTTCGAGCTTATAAAAAAAACTACACAATGTTACACTTTAAGTCAGAGTACAATTCAACTGATTATTAGTGTTCTACACATTCGACCATAAACCAAAGGAACATTGTATAATATCACTATAACTTAACACTACATGTAATATACGTTTAAAAAAAAAAAAAAAAATTACAAATGATTAGCATTGAAAAGGAAATGAACATGGCTAGTGAAGGCAAGCTGGGTCAGTACCATAACAGAATGAGTAATACAAAAAAGAAATAAAAAATGTATAAGAAAAATAGAAACAAAATTTAAAAAACAAAAAAAACTGATAATACAGGCAAGGCTAAAACAATTGTGTTTCAAACTTTAAAATCCATCTCTGTTGCACTCATCCATAATGGTAACCTGCTCCAAGACCTCCAATGAGTGATTCCACATCTGATCCTTTAACCCTTCTCCACCCCCCCCCACACACACACACTTTCAACTTGCTTAAACATTCCTGTGGCAACCATCTTAGTTTTCTTGTGTCAGGCACTTTCTAATACCCCTTACTCCTCTCTTTACCTTTAACACACAGGCCAATCATAATGCTGCTTCAGAAAATACAGGCCAATCACAATGCAGGTTCTATCAGAATACAACTGCAAAAAAAAGAAGCATAGGACAAAGATGATATATTAATATCGTCCTGGTGATATAAGAAGAAGCTTTACTGCTAACTGATAATCAAGTCCAACTTACCAATTCTACAGGTCTGTGTCAAACCAGGCCAGCTGGTTGCTGTCCATTAGGTCCTGGGTGTGGCCGAGGTCTGGCAATGGATCAGTGTGGTGACCCAGGTCGGGCAGAGTGTCAGCATGGTAGTCAGCACCTTCCATCATAGGGTCTAACAGGGTATCCTGACCGTAAGCTGGTGGGTAGGCCCGGTAGGCTGCATCTGAAAAGCAAAAGAGAAAAGTACAGTAAGTGATAACGGGTCCAAAGTATAAACACACTGCAGTTTAGTCGTTTTACTCTTAAACAGCAAAATGAACAGCCAACAGTGGTAAATATCAGCATGTGATCTTGAACAAATGATGAAGTGATGCACAAATCATTTTGATCATTAAAAATAAATAAAAATAAAAAATTGTGGGTTGTAGTGTATAGTCACACTTCAAATTAATAAAAGCCTTTATGCAGTGTCTGCAAACCAAAAATCTAAATATTAGTGCAGTAACAATTAAGTTCTTGATAGTGTCTTGTTTACTTTGAAGACTGATCAGTGCCAGGCACACTTACTAGTCACAGAGGGCTCAAATTAAAGGTAGCCCCTCGTTTCCCCACTCACGTCAAAGCAGATTTTAACGGCTAAAACGTGAAACACTAATTTAAGGTTTGTGTTACACTATTTAGCTATAAGGCGATTTAACCACAGATGGGTCCTATAATACTATGTTGCTCCCTGGTCTGGAATATGCAGACCGTGCAGCTTTAGTCAGATATAACCCTCAATTATCACCTGACAATTGTATAAATACTCAGTTACTGCAGAGTGGGGCTTAACAAACCAGCGGCTGACATCACAGAGGTCACGTCCCTCTTTTATACAACTTATTTAACACGATTTGGTAGATGTGGTTAAATGGCACTGTGGGACATAAGCAAATCTTATAATACATTAAAAATTTATTTATTTCTTTGTCCACCAACTCTTGTTAGATCAGGAGCTGAGCAAACGCAAGTTATAACTATCAAATATTACAGCATCATGCTGCCCAGCAAGGACCCTGCAATGGGATAAAATGACCAATTTAAGCATTTATGCACCAGTAACACCTTATAAAAGCAATTTATTTTTATTTTGTAGATACAAAATAACATCTGATTTATTCCCCAGATGTGATGCCATCAACCTGCTGGGCAACCACCTATCAAGGGGATTATATACACACCTTTTTTTTTTTTTTTTTAATTCTCAGTGAGATTAAGTATCATTTGCAAACAGCATGAGCAGTCCAAACAATACTCTAGCATGGGTATGTGTGATAAATCTCATGCTACTTTAAGGCCACCTTGTTTCTTATCAGCTTTTTTTGTCATGTGTCACTTGTTAAATTGTGCATTTAAATAATCTTGTTTTGAACTTCTGTCAAAGCACTTTATCTTTTCTGCCCTTCAAATTTTACTGACACACCTCAAGCTTTTGTGCATTGCACAAAAGCAAAAAACAGAAACGGGGGGGTCAAATCATTTTTGATCGTTTACAAGAACAGTTATTATGCAATCTTATTGCTTTTGGTCCGTTTACAAAAAACAAACAAAGAACAAAAACTATTTTCTTAGTCCAGGTTTGAGTGCCACTAATACTGGGTAAGCATTTCTAGAAATAACCAATGGTTAGAAATAACAATTACATTTTTAGTTAAGCAAATAGTACAAGTAGAATTTCAATATGCACATGCATGCTGCAATTATAAGATTAAGTTTTGGAAGAAAAAAAAATTGCTATCACAGCAAGTTGTGCAATTAATTTTTTAAGTCAACTTACAGAGCTGCACATAAGAAATAAACACATAAATGAACAAAAATGAAGTACTCACCATCCTGCCTATAAGCAAGAGGGTCTCCCTGTGCACCTATATCCAATCCCAGGTCTCCGGTCTATAGAAAGATTAAGAATTGAGTGAGTTGTACAATTTGAGGTAAACCAGCAAAATAGATTAAGGCAAATTGATCATAAATTGCCTCATTTTCTTGTTTCAATGGGGAAAAATGCAAAAGTTAAAGATATTAATGTGCACGTACATCATTCCAGGCCATAGGCTCAGTTCTGAACAAAGAGCTGGTCAGCTCCACAGAAAGGCGTTTCTTGTAGTCCTGGGGCTTATCCTCAGACATGCGGAACAGGACAGCTGCAGCATAGGTTGCTACAAGAAGAATGCACAGCAACAGTCAGAGATTTCAAGCTACCACTAGCAAAAATGTGTACAGTTTGTATTTTGTTCCTTGCACACTCACCAACTCCCTCATTACGGGAGTGCAGCAGCTCAGTGAGAGGTGCAGTGGCTCCTTCAGCTTCGATTGCCTCAGCAGCTTCTTTATCCTGGGCCAGTTCACACAGCACACCTGCTGCCACACGCTGGATATTCTCCACTGGAGAATAAAGCAACTGAAAACAAAAGCAGACAATGAACAACATAGTTAATACAATTAGTGTAAGTAGTGGACAAATGGTGCAAAAAACAAAAAAACAAACAAACTAATGAGACTATAGGGACAGAAATAAGGGATTATAGCAATGATAAGTGTTAAAAAACAAACAACAAAAAAAAACAAACGACAAAAAAAAAAAAAAACCCTGTCCCAGCTTCTTTTTTTTTCCCTCTTTTTTTTTTAAATTAAAAAAAATTTAATCTGGCATCAGGTTCAAAATAAGTATTTTGGAAATTTTTAAGTGTCACAAACAAACTTAAGATTGATTTTTAAAAACAAAACAAAACACTGGGCGTGGAACTGGAAGTTGGGGTTTTATCCTCACCTGGACAAAAAGTGGAATGGTGTTGAGCCCTCTGATGACGATTCTGTTGTGCACATCTCGGGCCAAGATGTGCAGAGCTCCTGTGCAACCTTCCACTATTTCCTCCATGCGCACACCCTCCTGTATGATTCAAGTTTTCATGAGATGAAAGGGAGAAAGGGAGAAAAAAAAAACACCACATTCTTGATGTTCAGATAAAGAAAACATCTAGCTTGTTACACACCACAAACTGCTGCTGGTTGCCTCCCATGCTAGTGCGCCTCTGGGTGTCCTGATGAGCTCTGACAAGCAGCTGTACCAGTCGAGGGATAGCGCCTTGCTCCCGCAAAGCACTGTGGTTGGCTGGGCAGAGAGCCAGGTTGCGAATCAGACCAACTGTGGCCTATAAGGGAAGGAATATTTGGCATATTTAGAGTTGGAATATATCTTCATGAATTCTGAGAGTGATTTTACCAGTCATCTGGAAATATGTAAAAGTAAAGGAATAACGACCTTGATTAAAGGCCAGTGGGATGGAGGGTGCAGCAATTTGACCACCACAGGCAGGCCATAGTGAAGGCGAACAGCATTCTGGGCCATCTCAGCATCCTGATGGCGGGAAGTCAGGTGACGAAGTGCACAGACCGCAGGCTCTGTGATGTCCTCTCTGTCACCAGCTCGAAGTACTGTTCGCACTAAAGCCTCAATGCCACCAACCTAACATAAGGGGGGGGGGGTTAGTGCCAGATAAAGATTTTTTCTTTTTTAAATTCATTTCCACACCACAGCATTTTTATATTTTCTAAGAAGCTGTGCGTTTACTTACCTGACAGACCATGAGTTTGTTACTATAATTGTTGCAGGTTAGGTTGGAGAGGATGCCTGCGGCACATGTTACGACATTGATGTCATCACTGCCCAGCAGCTGGACTAGAGTGCCCAAGAGACCTTCCATCCCCTCCTAGAGAGCAGAGGACAGGACAGAAAAGACATCTAAATAAAGTAGACTATCAGAATTTATGAGTTTTATTCAAGAAGTTACATTAAGTGGGATTCTTTTAAGGAGGCGACCCTTGTATGTTTACCTGTTTAGTGGCAGCATCTGAAAGATTCCTCAGAGTCCAGAGGCAGTTCTGGACCAGACGCTGGCTGGGGTCTGTCAGATGAAGTCCCAAAGCCTGCATGCCTCCTACAAACAAGGTCAGACAACATTTTACTATTAGAAGCCCTTCTGCACTGAAGAAAAGCATAACAGTAAACAAGCGAGACCTGTAATAATGCCCACAGTTGTACTGCAATGATTTAAATACAGCATACATTTTTAATTTGTATTTATTTTTTACATACCAGCCTCTACAATGGCAGGCTTGTTGCTTGAGCAGACTGAGAGAACCTTGAGCACCCTGCTTGTGGTCCACAGCAGTTTCTCATATGTGAAAGTCCTCATGATGTTGACCAGAGCCTGGGGTCCACCGCTGGCCAGAATGATCAGCTAAGAATAAAGACAAGTTTATGTTTATACTGGCATACAAACTGCTGGTTGTTTTAGCAGACAAGTACGAAGACAATGTACTCAAGTTGATAAATTAGTCAGAGCTCCAATACCTTGCTTTCCTGATTGCCATATGCCAAGATCTGCAGGCAGTCAGTAGTGATGGCCAGAAACTTGACATTAGTGTTGGACAACAGTGCCACCATCTTCTGCAATCCTCCAGCTAGGCGCACTGCCATTTTTGCCCCTTCCTGATGCAACAACAGGTTGTGGAGTGTGGTGATAGCATAGAACAAAACGCTGTCCACCGGTGAACTAAAGGGGAGGGGAAAATAAAGGAAAAGTAGTTATGGAAAAGTTGACTCATCTTTAAAGAATCTACGTAACAGTAAAATGCAAACAAGCATGCCACACATTCACACACAGAGTGCAAGTTTGTCATACACAGGGCATTATGACTCTGCTTAGATGCCAATAAAAACAAAAAAATTAAAAGAAAAAAATAAGATACACCAAGTGCCATTACACATTTTGAGTTGTTTGCATAAGCAACAGATGCAAGACCACATTTTATGAATAATCAAAATTGTTTTAACTATAACTTCCAAAGATTATACAACCATTAATAGTGCAATTCAACAGCAGTTTTATTAAGTCTCCAAAGCCTATTAATTGTCCAGTTAAGTTTAGCAATTGGAAATGACTCAGCACAAAAAAAAAAAAAAAAAAAAAAAACCAACAAAAAAAAAACAACAACATTATTTTACCAGGACTCACATCTACTGTAAAGCCATTTGCAAATTAATGCTGATACTTAAGAGAACTGAACCAGTACATCACTTTTCCCTTTCTGTTCTCATCTCTCATCCAATCTCAAGGCAACATTTACATAATTTCAAGAGCAATAAAAGCAGTACAGAGAAATGCTCACTGCAAAATGGATAAAAACCTCACGGTCAAACCATTAAAGCCCTAAAAACTTTAAAATGGTACCTATATGCAAGTTTATTCAGCAGTTTTACAAAAAGGTGGCAGTTCCTTTCTTCTTGATGTACTGCTCCATCTTTCACTTAAACCATTAGTAATATGATTCCAGGAACAAATTCAAACACATGTGCGCCATCCAACAGGCTGTAACTTGCCAGAGATCCAACTGTTTTGGCTGTGTGTTTAGGCTTTTCATGAAGAAACGCAAACACTAAAAGAAAGGAAGGAGGGCAGACATTTCAACTGAGTTGCAGGACCTTTTCTTTTGAAATTTGTCTGGTTGTGAATGTCTGGATTGGCTATATTGTAACACAACCAACATTTGTCAATCTGTTTAGCCCACATCAAAGTACGCGTGCTAAACTGTACATAGTTATGGAAAATTATAATAGTGTCAACATTTTCAGTGTATTTGCTTGGTCATAATTGATAAGACTTACAGCAGAACACACTGTTGCATTGTACAGACTTGCACAGCAGACTGTGGAAAGCTCAAGCATCTGAGAACAGATGATCTTAAAATAAAGATATTCTGCAAATAACTTTAGTCGTACAGGACTGAAGTAATCATCTAAAACTATACCAAGCAGACATTACAAGCTATAAAGCAGCACTACATAGCACATTGGGTAGCACTTTGTAATGTCTCACTACTAAGCATTAGTAAGGTATTAGGGATCACTAAATCCATCATTTATATATCACTACATCTCCTTAGAATGTAATTTATAAATACAGATGTAATTGTACTGATACATACAAGTACTACCCATCTGTTAATGTACACTATACAGCAATCGCTGCTATTAATCAGTCATAATATATGTATATTTATAAATGCCATGTTAAGTAGGAGTAATGTTATATAAATGATGAATTAAGCACTTGCCAATACCTTAATAGCAGGAAATTATAATAAAGGGCAACCAAAGATTTAAAGAAATGTTCTATACAATGCTGAACATCCTGGACTGGGCACTGGAACACCATCCTAGAGTGTCTTTTCTCACATATAGCAAACGCGACCAGAAACATCAAATTAGGCAAGTTGGACACATCAAGCAGAAAAGTAAGAAGTAAGAAAAGTATAAAGAAAACCTACTAGCTGTGAATTGAACATTTACTCAATTTCAAGAGGAATAAAAGTACAGAAAAATGCTCTGTACTTAATTTGACAATTGGAAAACCTCATTGTTAAACTATTAGCTAGCCTCTACCAATCTCACATTTGCACAACTGGACATTGCACAGAATAAGTCCAAGGGAGATAGTAGATTAACGACCTAACATCTGATGCCACTACATTTGCATTCACACATGCACCTCAACCTGTAAATGTCTGTAAAGTTCAGGACTGCAATGCCAAGTGTGGAAATTGCTTCAGTCAGGTGTTCTGTATTCTAGTCCCCAAATGTCTCATTGACATTCTCCATTACATAATCTGTACTAAAGGTTGAAGGGGCTGGCTGCAGCACATATTACAATTTTGATTTTGTCACTAAAATCCCATTTCTTACCTCAGCATCTTGACCAGGGCAGGGATGCCTCCAGATTTGAAGATAGCAAGGAGACCCTCTCGATGGTGGGAAAGGTTGTGTAAGGTGCCAGCAGAACAACGAGCAGTCTCCACATCACCACTATTTTGCATGGCGCGAACAACTGCTGAAACCATTTGTGGTGAACGCATAAGGGCATGGCGAGATGCCTCTTTCTTTGACAACTGATGCACCATTACAGCTGCTTTATTCACAACAACCTAGGACAAAGAATATGTTTGTTAGTGATGCCAGCTGTATTGCTACCAACTACAACGATATCAGAAGTTACCTTGTCGGCATCTGATTTTATTAACATGTTAAGCATACCTGGTCCTCATCATTAAGCAGTTTAGTGAGCTCAGGGATCGCACGAGTGGCCAGCTCAGCATCATCTTGATAGTTAATGAGGTTAACTACAGCATGCTTTAGCATTTGCGATGGCTCTGCAAGACGCTGCACAGCAGTTGGATGGGCTGCATCCAGCTGAGTAGGTGGGATCTGGATGCCCTCCTCCAAAGTCTCAGGGAACATGGCAGCGCGTACACGCTGGGCCCGGGTCATGGCATAGCCCTCAATGTCTGACAGAAATGGAAAATTACAATACAATTACGCTACAGAAATATAAAGAACAGTTTTTTTTTTTAGCATTTCAATCATGTACAATCAAGCCTGCCGTTTTTATTTTAAATGAATTTTTATTAAATTTATTTATTCCTGATCAATTTTTTAAAAGAGTAGTAATTTCACAATACACAAGAGTAAAAGCACCACGCGAAACCCAATCAGTGCCTAACAGTACATGCCACATAACCAAACCAGCTCAGAGCCTCAGGGATGGACACCAAAAGACCTCTGAAGGTGTCCTTTGATATCTGATACCAAGACAGTTCATAATCCTTTAAGTCCTGTAATTTCCAAGTTGTAGTTGGCATGAATCAGACTTGCCACAGCGTGAGCTTGTAGTTGGTCCTTCCTCGAATCATTGTCTGTTGGTACTCACTACAGGATAAGCCTTTATGACTCAGGATCACTACAGCCGTCTTAGCATCATTTGACTCTTCTCAAAATAGTTTGTCTTTATGTTTCCATTTTATCTTACATTCACCATATTGACTAACATATTTCCTGAGTACAAATGAGTGAACATTTGAGTGGATATAATATTTTGGCTCCTGTGCCTACATTAGTATCTCATACCTGTAGCCTCTGGAGTGAAAGGCTGGTTGAACTCCCAGTCATAAAGAGTTGGATCATCCTCTTCAGCATCTGGGTTCCCTTTACCGCTCAGGGATGGTGCTGTGGTTGTGACGCCAGACTGAATGCCTGAGTCCAGATAGGACTGCTGCTGCCACTGACTTACAACAACCTTGCTGTCACCTATTGCCATGTCCAACTCCATCAAATCAGCTGTGCAAAAAAAGGACAAAGTGAGACACAAGAAGGAATACATGAGAAAAAATATTTACTTCACCAACTTTAAGCATAGTTTTCAAATAAGATCTTTCACCAACCTTATTTATGGAAGTTTGTTGTAGGAAAATAAAGAGCGGGAAAATTAAATTGACAAGTATACATTTGTTTAACTGAAACCAAAAAGAAATATCTCTCTCTACATGTGATACTCTAGGGTACTTTGCTGGTAATTTTAACATTTCTCGTCATACCAACTTAAGATTCATTTAAATCAAATCAAATCACTTTTATTGTCACATCACATGTGCAGGTACATTGGTGCAGCACATGTGAGTGAAATTCTTGTGTGCGAGCTTCACAAGCAACAGAGTTGTGCAAAATACAATAATGTAAACAAGCAAAATACAAAAATGGCTACATCTGAAACTAATAAATATATGTACAATATATAATAGTATATGCATTTCTGGATGTGTATACTAAATATTTTTCTACGTGTGTGTGTGTACACATATTTTACAAATTAAAATATGTGTACACACACACACACACACACACACACACACACACACACACATTTAGTTCACTGAAAGACAAAACTAGATGAAAGAAAAACCTAAAAACAAATTATTTAAGATACCGTGAAATCTGGTCATGCTTCTCCTTTTCTCAAATGAGCTTTATACTGAGATCTTAAAACAAAAGTCTTGAAAATGATCAGTTCTCCATACTTACACTGGGTAGCCATTGTTCTTGCCTGCCCTCAGCCCGCACAGCAGATATACCTGTAAAAAAATGTTTCGCACACTCAGGAAAAACTACCAACTCAAACTCAACTTCATTTCTGGCAAAACCAAACCGTCAAGCTCTGGGTTTCTCCAGCGACCACTCAATATTAAAGTCACAGTCTACTGCTCTACCTGTATAAGTGATCGAGATGCTTGTTTGGTTTGCTATCTTAGCTTTGAGGGGAAATGCCGAGCCTCCACCTCCAAACGAGTGAGTAAAGCGGTGGGTATTTCCAGGCCAGCACGAACACAATTCACCATTCAGCGGCAAAGAACATCAAAGGCATATTTCTCCCCCTCCCCCTACCACGGCCAAGTTCCGACCTCGCAGCTTGGGTTTCCAATGAGAGAAACTACCCCCCCCCCCCCCCCCCCCCTCCGCCCCGCAATCACTTCAATGACTCCTCCTCTCATGGTGGGTCCAACTACAAGCGTAACAAGCTGGCTAATCACAACTAATCGAGAAAAAAAAAACCCTAAATGGATGGTCTCACCAATCACCAAATATATTTTATTTGTACACAATTCAAGGACTAGCGTGTATTAGCCACCCCTATTAGCTAACAGGTTGGCTAGCTTACCTTGAAAGCTCGTTATGCTAGCCTAACGTGCGCAGCTAACCTATCCGCTAGTTAGCTAACATAAACAAACACTGTTTAGGAATTTGACCACTGTCTAAAAATGCGCATGAGCCGTCCTGAGAAGCAACCAATATTGATAGCCGTTATTTTTCACAAACAAATCCATTAGTACAATCCCGACTTTCAAGCACGCTCCCATTTTTAAATTTCTGATTTGATAAGCACAGCTAGCCAGGACGTATGAAAAGTAGTTCCAAGCGCCACCGTACAAAACCTGCTGTGCTGCCAGCCAAATCAGAAAACCCCACCGGAGCCCCCTCCCTAGCCAAAGACGATTTTCTTTGCTAAACCATAACCTGACGCACTGTACGATATTGTATAAAAGTGGTAATAAGCGTAGCATATTTACCAGAATCGAGCGGCACCTCCGTGGTTCTTGTCAGGAGAAAAGAAATCCCCTTTCTCTTAGCTGAAAATAGGAGAAGGGCTGCTAGGTGAACCACCCGTAGAAGTCCGAACCACACCCGCTGCTGCGCCGCCGAAGATGTTGCTTCCGCCAGTGCAATCAAACATCAAGATGGCGAACGGAGAAATACAGTATTCTTCCGCACTTGGAAAACTAGGGCCTCGGATTTAAACAAAGTTGTAGCATCAAAAATCACAGTTTTACCGTAATAGCCAGGTAGTGGTGTCTTTTTGTTTTAAGAACAAGGGCTGTGTTGGCTCTTAGGTCTTATAGCAAGGTAATGAGAGTTTTTCATGTGGGAAGCGGCGGTGGGGTAGTGGAGGGGAAGGCGAGGTGCCTTCATTAGACAGGAATGAGATTCAGCGGGTGCTAATATGACAGAGCGCTTTGATTAACATGCAGCAAATGAAAAAGGCACAAACATTTCCGCTAAGACTCTACGTTCATTTACTTAATGAGTGAATTAAGTCGCAGTTTTGGCAAGCATGGTCCGAGCACTTTCTACACCTGTATACAGTTAAAGAGGGATTTTGCAAATGCTTGACTGCAGTAGTTAATGGAAGAAGAGGAGGGTGGATAGGAGAGGGGATGGAGGGACAGAGTCAGCTACACGCTATATAAAATTCCTATAATAATTACATAATTAAATCGACCACATTGTACTTTCCAGGAGGCATTAAGTGATCTTGAACTGATACATGAGGTTTACAAGTCTTAGGATCATTTAATATTTTGATTATTTTGAAATTATCGGAACATTGCTAATATGTGCATTTTATTCTGGGCAGCTGTATATGTATTTGGTATGCACAGGCAGTGTATCAGTCTAATAGTCAAACATTCACTTATGCTTTTAATACATTCCTGCCTGTGCTTAAGCTTCTTAGGATTGCATACACACAAGCATCAAAAGAATTACAGTTAATCGACTGCAGAGCTCAATTTCCCCCATTTAAGAGTCATAAAATGAGAGAGGCTGTTGATATGAAATGAACACATGCAAAGCACAGAGCAATGCGGACTATTTGTGCATGATCATGTGCGCCATGCATGCCTCAAGCCAGAAAAGGTCAAAGTCCAAAGTGCTATTGAGAAGCATATACCTACTGTTGTTACTACTGTTACTATAGTGACTGACAGGTACGATACTACAATGAAAAGTTTTATATTCCTGTAATTTATTTGATGATGAAAATGATGTTAGTTTGTAGTATGGCAATAAAAACATGAATTTGCATGTAGGTGTAATGATTCTCAGTGATGCAGCCAGACCAAATGAATACATGAGACTGCATTTCCATCATTTTGAGCTTTATTGTCTCAGCATGTGGAGCTAAAATCAAGAAACCAGCTCAGGCATGCATCAAAGTAACAATAATAATAATAATAATAATAATACACACTGCAAGTTATCATCTGCAGATTAGAATGTGAACCAGGCGTCTCCTGTAGCATTGTGTGTCAAACAGAAATCCACACCCTTTGCATGAATTTATCTGACATAATGTGATGTTCATATTCCTTCCAGTCTCTTATGTAAGCAGGTTTAAGAGTTTATTAAAGACATGAAACCTAGCATTTCATGTTAATCATGGGGGGAATGTAAGAATGGGAAGGACATGCAAGCTCTACAACAAGTCAGTGGATTTAAGCCCAAGACCCGGTTGCTATGTGGTAACAGTGCTGACCAATGCACCGATTCTAATAATGTGATGTGTTAAACCAACACTTTTGTGTAAGGGTTTATTCATTTGCTGTTCCTCAGAGTCTTTATAAATACTATATATTGTATAGTGTATATTCATGGTGGTCAAGGTAAAAAGTAAACCACTAGAAACACAATAAGAGCTTTTAATATGATTGTTGCTTCATGATCCCAATGGTATTTAATATTGTACTCTTTTGTTTGAGTCTTAGGACAAGCACTGCACTCAAAACAGTGTCTGAAAACACTTATGTTTCATCCACTTGCAAGTCATGTGCACCAAAGGCCACAACTGATATTTTTCATTCTTCAAAACAAAGGATAATCCAAGGTCACTTGCAGGTCACTGAAGCGGGTGGGCTCAACCTTCAGGTACCTAACTTAAGAGACTGCAGATTTTGTCTGTCAAAAAACAAAACGGAAGCCAGGTGGATGAATCCGAATAAATACAACTTTTATTTAACTGATTGACAGATCTGATTATACAAACGTCAACACAGAGATCTGAAATAACGGGACCGATCAGCGAGACAATGACTGTACATTCTTGTTGTGACCCCCCCCCCCCCAAAAGCCATTCCCCTTGCCAGCAGTAACTATGGAACTTAATTGCTAGTGTTTCTGAACAACTAAAGCTCAGCTACACACCTACCCTCTGAAACCTTCCCTTTTTTCAGTGCACAGTCTGGTCTGTACCTCGAGGGGCAGTTTGGCCAATCGTCGGGTACCATGACAGAAGAGCTTGAGTGTCAGGTCTGTTGTTTGGTTTGTGTAGTAATGCAGGCTCTGTTGCTGCAATTAGAGTTTGCACTGTTTTAAGAGTTTCTAGTGTAAGAGCATAGTAATGTTTTTGTTTTGTTTTGTCATTTGGTTGAAATGCAAACAGCCAAAAAAATCTCTCGACGAAACATTTCTATTTGCCTCACTCTCATTCATTCACACACACACACACACACACACACACACACACACACACAAAACTAATATGTTTTTCCCCTTCATCATAAAAAACTTCTTGCAGTTTTTATGTCAGGCATTTTTCTTTTTCCTTCTTCTACACGTCTTCCTCTGGCCAAGTGTGACTTACCAGACATACATTAAACCCATGAACACACACACACACATTCATCCCTATGTTATTACCTAAGTGCAGTTTCATCATCATGCGCCCTCAGCGTTTCCTACAGTAAAAACACCACCTGTACCATCACAATCAGTGGATGGATAAAACACCATTGTTGTCGTTCTTGCAATCCAACCAACTCTCATCCCAGCCTTTACACCCCCATTGCCCCCCTCCCACTAACCATATACTTCTCATGTAACAGACCCTCTTGTATTTAAAAGAGACAAATACTTGTCCTTGGTGTAACAGCTGGGAAGAAAACAGGGAGTGAGCGGGAACAAAGTGTGGGTAAAGGGCGAGTTCGCCTCCTTTAGGAGAAAGTGAAGGAGAATGGGGAAGGGGGGGGGGGGGGACTGGTATGTCCACCCGTTCCCTTTTCCCTGCATCTTTATGACGAGGTGGAGAGTGAGAGTGGAGGGAAGAAGGGAGGCGGGCGGTGAGTGAAGTGCAGGGGATGGAGGGAAGGAGAGCAGGGTGCTGGTCTTCATGTGTCCTGCCCATCGGTGGCAGGGGTGTCGTTGGCATTGGACAAGTCAGAGTCAGTCTCTCGGCTGGCTATGCGGTCCAGCTCTGCCTGGACGTCGCTGAGGCCCAGCTTTGAACCTACAAATGTTAGCAGGGACGTACAAATCGGTGCTATGTCACAGAGTACACGATCAAATAAACAAGCCGCTTAGCCAATGCAGCAAATAGCAGTGCGTTTTCACAGCACTGAGTGGTTAACAATGCACAATGCAATAGAGAGAGAAAGAGGGAGAGAGAGAGAGTAAAAAAAAAAAAGCTAAGTGCACATGGTTAAAATAAGAGCTGGGTAAGAAGCTGATCATTCATCATGGACAGTTATGAAAAGTAACATGATTTTAGTACTGTTAATGGATACTTTTCATCTATAATACAAGCAGACGACTGCACTGGTTTCAGTGGTCTCATTCTGTCTCAACTCATTTGCATGAGGAACCGCAGCGCTTCTGCTGCTCCTCAGGATAATGACAATAGGCTTATAAATTCAACAGAGGGAGCCAAGCCAACGATGCAAAGTGGTAAAATATGTTTTTCAAAGTCTTTATTAGTGCCATTCCTATCTACATATAGAAAGAGATCATTTACTTCTGTCCAGGTTTACACATTTGTGCAATAACTGTGTGATCATATCAATCCTATTTTAAAAGGCATCAAAGTACTGTATTCAACTGCCGTTGGCTCTTCTTGCACTTGTTATCTAAATTACACAGCAAAAGGCAATATATTAGAATATAAAGATTTTTATATAAATATACAATTTTTATATTAATATAAAGCTTTCATTTGAATATGAAAGTTTCCACAGTGTGTGCATGACGGCTGAAAACACCTGCATGTATGCTGGCTATACAAAGTAAGCTGTTTACAGCTATCGTGTTTTTAAGCGTATTTCCTTCATATAACCCAGCCTTACTCAGAATCATGTGCACTGACTTTGGCAGATGTTAGTGAAATGCAATGCAACATGCAAACAAATCATTCAAATTATTTAAAGTGAGAGAGTAACAAGAAGACAGGGGTATTAGGGAAAAGGGAAAATAAATGGGATGCGACTGTCATTAAAATCCATTCATCCTTGTCTTCCTGGTTTACTGCTGGTAATCTTCACATTTTGTAGATGTGCTCCTAGCCACAAAAATCAGCACATTTATTCTATTACATATTCGATCATTGAGACTAATCTCTGAAGGCAAAATTTAGGCATATGGCGGAGAAGTAATTAAATAGCCATGGGATCATCTCCTGGACCCCTACTTTAGTTCTCAGCTTGGGGAAACTTATATATAGACATAACCTCCCTATTGAAAGGATAGATCATGAGTAAATAAATTAACATAAACAGAAAGCCCGCAGCCCAGTCTCTGTCTTTATACGAGAAGTAAATAGTGATACAGGAGGACTGATTCCAGCAATACTCCTGCTTTGGATGCTGGAAAAGGCGTGTCAAAAGAATAAATGGGTGCTCTCGGTGTCATACACAAGCAATAATGATGAGAAATATCTTGCTCACACACACCTTAACGTGGCCAGCATCCTCTGCCTAGTGCATACACACACAAACACACACACACATTATGAATGGCGTTAACAGTGAGACTGCACACAAGATGGTGAGGGTTAGTTAAGAAGGACAAGACGTTCACACGGAGCTACAAACAGACAGAGACGACGGTGATGGGTGTAGGTTTGTGCAACTTGTAGATGCACACAGGCCCTTTAATGACTGTCTTTATTAAGGGTTGTGTTTACGTCTGGAGTGTGAGGATGAGAGTCAAGAGGAAGGATGGCAAACAGGTGACAAAAACAAACAGAAGCTCAGGTGATGAGTACTGAATAAATATGCGATGTCTTCAAAGACAGCTGAATAACAGGTCACTTCTATTCAGGGGTACAAAAGCAGAGCGCTTCCAACGCCTCAGCGCGTTCTCACCTGACTTCCGTACAGTTCCCGGTGTATTGTTGCCACCACCTGGTGTGCCGGGCCCTGCCGTCCCCGCTTTCTTTGTCAGTAGACTGTTGAAGAAATTGGCTAGCACACCCTCACTAGTCTGACCTGCAGCATAATGAGACTCGAGTTAAAAAACACGCGCACAGACGTACAAACAGAAGCGCACTTAGAGAGAAACCGACACGCGCGTCTGTGCGCAAGGACGAAATGCCTGACATACCGGACTGTGGCATAGCATTTGCTACGTTGGCCGCTGCAGAGCGATTACTCGTCCTCGGAGAGCCCGTGGGTGCCCTGCTTGTGGTGTCCTATATTAGGGAGAAAAGAAAAAAAAAAAACAAGTTTCATACATAAGGACACTGGAGGGAGCTTTCTGTTATCATGTGAGCCAAAACTTGGGAGGAAAAAATAAATAAATAAAATGGACCGCTCACCACTGGTCGTCCTGCTGTCACAGCGGGCTGTTTGGCGAGCAGCGACTGTAAATTAGAGCACAACATGCACACGCACTCGAATTAGCCCTTCATTAACATATTAAAACCCTCAAGTGTGAGTTAATTTGAGCACCTGCAAGCAGTAAAACCCAAATAGCATCGACACCGGTGAAATGTTTTCTGACCTGCAGCTTTACCAGAAACACTTGGTCGTCTTCTGCCTGAATCTCCTTTTCGTGTACAATCTAATGAAAGTAAAGAGAAAAAAAAACCAAAACACAACATATAAATGTATCAATGTTTTTTTGCTTCTTTGTAGCTCAAAAGCAACTGGATTTGACCAAAAATGATTGTGACCCTCTGCAGGGACATTAAAGGTTAGTGCAACCGCTATGAACTGTAAAAATGATGGCTTGTGGTAGCATATGATATTATAATAGTAATCTAAGTGTGACTTGGTGGGATTAACTGGCATAAGAGGATGTTTCAGCATGTACCTTTCTGACTGGTGGCTTAACTATTACATCCTCGAAGCTGTCCTCTGCTTTTATTGTCTGGAAGTTCTCATGAAGTATGGCGATCTTTTTCTCGTTGTCCCAACCTGATGGACTGGTGGAGGGGGGAGACTTGGTTACAAACCAGATACAGGTGGTGCCCACAGCACTTTAAATATGCACATGTGCGCAAAACCCTGCTTACATAAAGACTGCATCTCTTTCCACCACTTGCGCAGGGCAGTGGAATGGAAAGCCATAGAGTCTGTGGACCAGGTATTTATACAGGATGTCCAGGTTCTTCATTTCCTTCACTGATGTGTAAAGCAGAGAGGCGCCGTCTGACACAGCTGTCAAGGATGTTTTCAACACTCCAATATCTAGAGCCAGAAACAATGATAAACACTAACAAAAACAAAATTCTTTTAATAACAGTGACACAACTGAAAAACCCAATTCTGGCTTATAATTGCTACAGGGGCACAAAAGAACTGAGGCAGCGTGCAATTATTTTAGTCTTTGTGCTCGTTTTTAAACACAATAAACATGAAAAATGA
This sequence comes from Diplotaxodon limnothrissa, assembly GCF_057381915.1. Taxonomy (NCBI): domain Eukaryota; kingdom Metazoa; phylum Chordata; class Actinopteri; order Cichliformes; family Cichlidae; genus Diplotaxodon; species Diplotaxodon limnothrissa. The sequence goes on from NC_140616.1 coordinate 20,171,334, forward strand.
AATCCTGCTTTCACTCACTATTGACTGAGTGAAATTATGCAGAGAAACAAACAACTTGAAGCAATACTGGGTGAACTCTGACAATGACTGAACTCGGTCTGCAAAAATAAATGAAAACACCGTCAACAGTTCAACTTTTAACAGCTTACACTGCCAGGGAAATCCTATGGACAAAACACCTCATAGAAGGCAACAGACAAAATGTAAAGCTCCACAGCCATGTAAAGACACTGCATATGCACCACATTTTTATTATGTTCTCTACAACAGTACGACTTTTGCGTTACAGGTTGCGCTAGCCATCAGTTTGTTAAGGAAGGATACACTGCAGACAGAAACGTCTGATGTGGAACTGGATGAAATCCAGGTGTTCGTCTCTGTAGTCGTGCTCTTTTTCCAGTGTGCTGATAGCATCGCACTGAGGAACGGATAAACAGATGCCAGAGTTGAATGCTTGTACAGAGATGCAAAAAATAAGCACTGTGTTGCTATGACATGAAACCTTTCCTGCTAAAAAACCCCAAAACAAACAATAGACCCAAAACTCCATCTTAAAATTACACATGCTACAAGTTTTGCAGCGTGTGGAGGAAAAACAGTGTTATGTGTACCTTTGTGCAGACCACCACTACTGGTATTCCCAGGTTGTGTGTAAGTGTGTTGTCTCCTAAGGGCAGCAGCACGCTCTCTTCTTCTTCACTCCTCCTCTGCGGTGCTCCATCCTCCCCGGTACCCGGCTCTGTGTACTCCTGGAACTGCTTTACCACTGCGTGCAAATGCAAGCAAACACCGTTATGGTGCACAGACAGATAAGCAATTATTGGGACCTTGAAGAGGTCAGTTTTTAAAAACCTCCTGTTAGAATTCTTCTAATGAACCTCTTTAGACAAACCCATTTAAGTCTTTTACAAAGATGCCACTTCTCTGAGTAACATTTAATATTTCTAAGATCAATTTTTGTGAAGAAATTATGATTTATCTACTTCTAAGTCTGACTGCTGTCAGTATGACTCACGTCTGTGCTCCAGCTCCCGCAGCTTTTCTGGGGGGACTCGGAGTTTGTCAATGTGTTCCCTAGCAACGGCGGCCCACTTCTGGAGAGAGTCCAGGGCGTTCCAAGGCCGCGACATGTCAACCGTTATCAGGAGCAACGTGTTGTCGATAGAGTCCACCGGTACAGCTACTCCCTGTAGACCCTTATGGTAAAGGTCTCCGTCTAACACCCAAGCATTACATCTAGTGTGGTCTAAATACACAAACACACACAAAGCAGGTTCAAGTAAACATTCCGATACAGCCTCCTGATATATTCAGCGCTCGAGTTTACTCTGCAGTCACAAAAACAGAAGCACAGTAAGACTCTGTAATTTGTTTTGTGAACAGCAGGCGTTTGCAGGTTACCATCAATGTCATCGTCGTGAACACTGAAGTAGAGATATTCCAGGCCACGGCCTTTCATGTACTCTTCAACCCCTTGTAGCTTTGCAACCAAAGTGGTCTTTCCCGAGCCCACCTCACCTAAACACACATAAAGTCAGTACATAACATACAGTAAATATAACCAGTCAAACACAATATGCACCCCCCCAATCAGATACAACAACACAAGAACAGAAAATAAATAAATAAATTTGGAAAAAGCATTTTAAGTGGCATGAAAACTGAGGTCTACCAATACACTACAGGCCTGTTTCAGGTATACAATTTGATAATTAACCTCCATCTGGTGTTATGAGCTGCACATAATTCAAAGGTAATACCTATAATATTAATATATAGGAAGCATTTTCCTATAGGGAAGGTGTGCCACAAAAATTGCTTTCTTTGCCTAACCAGCAAACTTCAAATGTATTATTAATAAGACAGGCGACAGGGTGGTTAGCACAGTCTCCTCACAGCAAGAAGCTCCTGGATTCTAGGGCCTTTCTGTGTGGAGTTTAGACTCACCGGTGTGTCTGTGTCTATGTTAGCCCTGTGACAGACTGGCAGGCTGCCCAGGGCATACCTTGCCTCTCGCCCTATGACAGCTGGGATAGGCTCCAGCCCCCCTGCAACCCTGACTCTAATAGGTGGAAGAAAATGAATGGATAGATGTTACAGAAAAGACAAAACGCATCAGCCTGATTAGAACACATTATATAGATTATGTGTTTTATGGTTCTTTTCTGCATGTTTACTACTAGTTTTAGTTTATTCCTCGAATGTGCCCCTCACTTTTGACTATGATCCCAACGATGTCTTATTGAAAGGATCACTGCATATAAACAGGTATGAATGATATATGATTAAATTTGTGTCCTTTATATCACGATATATACACTTATATTTAATGTGTGTTTTATGCAAATTGTGAAGAACTATGAAACTGTGTTTTAAAAAAAATATACTGTAAAAAATTAAATCCTTTTTTTAGCGTTTAAAATGTAATTTAACAATAACAGACATGAAATGGCATTAGCTATTACCTTCATCAAATTAGTCTTTTTTTGTCATACATTTTCACTACGTTTTGTCTGGTAAATAAATAAATGCATAAAAACTCAATGGCACAAATAAGATTCCATTGAAACTACATTTAGAAAACTCTGAACTGAAACAAAAAAAAAAAACTGTCTATGGTTAATATATATGTATTTTTTGCTTATGTCACAGAGGTTATTGTTTTAAAGAGCGATCTAAGGACGATACAATATGCTGTGCATATGTGGAGACATTTAAGCAGTTCCTGCTATCCTCTTAGCTGACACAAAAGCATTGTTATTGTATGTGATTAGGTCAGAGCTGCATCCATTCCTGCTCGCTGCCATATTAACTTACACCGACAGGGGGACTCAACGCATCATAAAGCAGTGCTGATGATGTTGTCACAGGTAGCATTATAGTCAAATGGCCTCTCGCCGTCATTGTACACGGGTATAGCTGTCTGATTAGCTGGAATGGGTGTGCGGGCTGCGGATTATCCCGGACGGATGTGCCGACAGTGTGTTTTGTGTCGTGGCACGAGAACGGAGCGAGACAGGGAGGCACCCTGTCCGCTTCACCCACGCGGAGCTCTGTGGTCCTGCACAATAAAACAACAACAACACAGTCCGCTGGTCTGTCCCGTCCACTCACAATCATCTCTGCCTAGCTGCTGCTAGCATCGCTGACTGCTAGAATGACTTGCAGGCTTTCAAAGCGGCTGTATTAGCTTACATATCATCGTGTGTGTGTGTGTGTGTGTGTGTGTGTGTGTGTGCGTGCGCGTACATGACCGCGCGCCAGTGCAGGCGCTCACAAAATACACCTGTCTCCATCTCTCCTCAGCTAGCCCACGCATCAACAACAAAGCCTCATCAGTCCAAAGAGATGCTAGCTTAGCAGGAAAATTAAGTCTAACTGCTCGGATGAGGTGATCACCAGCTCCTTGGCTGTTGGAGCTAACGGTGCCTACTGGTTAGCCAGGAGAGTGCAGACAAACACAGATACCCACCCATGACCAGGACATTTTTCCCAGACGGTAGCTTTGATCTTGAATGGGTTGACACTTCGCTCAGGATTGTGGACCTGCACACAGAGCATCCCCGTTACAACACGCCCAAACATGCTTGTTCATTCATTCACAAACAAACGACTGACAGCGAGAAGCTAAAACAAGCTAGTAGTAATGCTGCTGCTGCTGTGTCACCAGTGCCCAGTCTGGTGCTGATGCTAGCTAGCCTCGTTAGCAGGCTAGCTGTCAAACCATCCTTATTCCAGCACAGTGGACTCTCCGCGCCCCCAAATTCTGCTCCCAATAAACCAGCTCTAATCAGCCATCGCCCACCATAAGTTCTGCCCATCATCCTCTTCTGGATTGGAGTTCTCCAGTGTGCTCCTAGGTCCAGTTGAATTGGAGGATAATAGTGCACTCCTCCCTGAAGTCGCCATCTTCGCAGGGCTTGGAAACCGAACGGAGCGCCCGGATGTAGCAGCAGAGCGCTAACCTAGCCCGGCCCGGGGCGTGGTCCGCCCGCACAAAGCTGCTGTCCCTGCTCCAGACATGAAATGATCTCAGCCACAGGGCAGTGTGACACAACCCCAGGCAAAGTCCACATGCAGTGTTTCTGCATTATTCAAAATAAATCTGTGTAAAACCAACAACACACATAATAATAATAATAATAATAATAATAATAATAATAATAATAATAATAATAATACTAATAATAATACAAGTATGGACTGTACGGAAATAACTGGGTTTCTTTTTCTCGTCATTTTGTTCCAAATAAATAATCGTGTTTCCAAAAGAAGCTAAAAAACCCCCCCGTCTTTTAGACAAAATATCCTCTTAAATGTGCTGCATCCAGAATCAGTGCCTTGATTTGTGAATATTGGGGCATCAGGCCTAAGTCTATAAGGAGATAAAGCGATAATTCCGTGTAGGAATTGGATGGACTTCAAATCGACAGTTCAGGCCTTTAAAAGCTGTACAGCACAAAAATGAGCTAAACTAAACTAAACTAAGTTAAAACGACTTAGAGCTTATTATTTAAAATTTTCTTTTTAAATTAAATTTCACACGTTTATTACGGCATTTAATTTAATTTACATATAACACACGAATCGGCTCGAAGAAAAGGTGTGTTATACCACATTATATAAGTGAACTTCCACCTGAAAACGCTGCAAGGAGTTAAATCTTTATGCATTTGTAATTTCGTAAATAAAATAACATTTAAAAGCTAAAGTAATCGTGAGGATTTCTGCGTGCAATTCCCAGCAGGGAGAAGCAATAGTGGCCTGAATATAAAATGTGATTATTAGCAGCCAAATAGGGCTCACGCAGATTGAACGTCTCTCTGCTGGGCTCAGAGTGAATCTTCGACTGCCAAGCTGTATCAGGTGTGTGGTCACCGCCACAACAAAACCAGCGAGGCGCATCAGAGCTGAGAACAGCGCATGCAGTTCACGAGTGCTGCAGTTCATCACAGCCACCGCAAGATGGCGCTGACACACTGCGGTGGAAAGCCGCAGATCCCCGGGCACGGCGCTCTCTCAGTGGCCCCCGATGGAGCCAACGGATTACAAACTCCTGTTAAGTGGCGCACCGTCCTCCTCCTCCCCATCTTTCACCTAGAGTAAAGCCAGGCGGACGGAGCGCCTCCTTACCGAGCTCGAACTGTGGGAACTGGGAATCAGCGTTGACTGTCAGCGAGCTCGAGCTCTGCAGTGTAGGGGGATAGAGAAGGAGGTGGTGTGAGGAGGAGAACATTATAGACAAAGACAGTGAGATGGGTCCGGAGGCTGTGAGGTATTCGTGATTGTCAAGTAAACGGCGGTGAAGTTGTCCTGCTCCGCACGGATCTTTCCTTCAGGTGAGGTGAGTTTTCTCTCTCTGCCGGAGCACCCGGGTGGTTAATGTCTCACTCACGGGTGGTGTGTGTTACAAATATCCGCCCCCGAATAATTTTCTGTATTGTCCTGCAAGTGACATATACGATGCATGTGTTGGTGTTATAGAAAGAGGAGAAAATGAACAGCTTGCGGGACTTTGTGGGTGCATGAATTTGTTCTGAAGAATGAAACAACCAGGGAGAAACTAATAAACCTACAAATCCTATTAATTTTTTAACAAAATTGTTATTCTGAAAAAGGGAGTTGGGGTATTCTCTCTTTGAAATAGTGGAAACCACGGTGCAGGCTTCACTTATAAGCCTCTGCTTTAATTGTATTCTCCTGGTGTGCTATATGAGAAGATAACCGCTGTGAGAGGAAAAGATCCATCTCATTCCCCGGTCCCTCTTAATTTTCCTCTCTCCCCTCTGCTTCATTCTTCCTCACTTGCCTGCCTCACCATAGTTATTTCCCTATAATCCTCCCCCCTTCTCACAACCTCTGTCTCCCTCACTCTCCCTAGTCCTCCTTCTCTGCCGGCTCTAATAACACTGCAAGTTTGCAGCACCAGAAATCTTCACTAGACTATAGCTTTTCCCAGTCCCAGCGAGCTTTTAGTTGAAAATGTCCCCTTCACCTCCAATGGCCGATGGTCTTTAATTGGTTGCATAACATGCCACATGCCTCTTTAGGTTGTGTTGCTTGTGCAGTGGCTGTTACTCCCTTTGCTTGATAATCGATACGTAACGGAGCAATTACAGCACTTGAGTGTCAGGGACCTTTATGTGACTGAATCATTGATGCCACATCAGTCACAGTCACTGTACACATGTGCATTTGTGGTGAGCAGCTACATGCACAGAGTCAAGAGTCATCAAGGCGCAAGCTCTAACGATGTTACTGTACATGCAGAAAAAGAGCTCGGAGTTCAAGGCTGCTATAAGTTAGGTCATTTTTGCTCATGTGCTTTCTGTTAAATATTTGAAACAAGTTTCAAATTCTTTATTTGAACAAACATGAAAAAATATTACTGTATTCAAAGTGGGCTCCGTAACACATAAACCTTGACAAAAACATTTGTATCACTCTGTGTTACCTTAATATCGCTGTAAAAAAAAAGATGGCAAATCATCCAAGCCATACTGAAAAATCTTTTTTTTTTATTTATTTATTTTTTATAAATTTTATTTTCAGTCACAGCAGCATGTTAACAACAAAACATTGAACATACAGTAGTTTGCTGTTCAGTATTTACAATACCCCAAAAGATAACAGAAATAGAGAAGGAAAAAACAAACAAACAAACCAAAGAAACCCCTACAAAACAACAAAAAACAAACAAACAACAACAAACAAATAGAAAAATAAAATGTATAAGGGACATTCAGCGTACAGTTAGCTATGATAGCGATATAGAGATATGGTATCTGGTCATGATAAGGTGGTCATTTTAAATGTTTCCATGTACATCAAGAATGGCTGCCATGCCCTAAGAAATTTGGTGGTTGAACCTGCCAGTGTATATCTCATCTTTTCTAAATGTAAAAACCTCATGAGCTCCGCAAGCCACTGTTCATGTGTGGGAGGAGCTTCCTGCTTCCATCTTAAAAGTATAAGGCGCCTTGCGATAAGTGAAGCAAAGGCAATAGAATTCGAAGTGATGTCTTGAGGTATCACCCCAAAGATAGCCGTTAGAGCAGAAGGATCATATTTAACGTTATACATCTCTGACAGAGTGTTAAATATAGACACCCAATAGATATGAAGATTGGGGCATGTCCAAAAGGTATGAAGGAGCGAACCTGTTTCTGCTTTACATCTGTTACACAGAGGGTCAGCTCCTGGATAGAACTTGGCTAACTTTTCCTTGGAGATATGTAATCGGTGTAGGACCTTAAATTGAAGGAGCCCATGCCTGGCACATATCGAAGAAGAGTGTACCCTCTGGAGAAAAGATTGCCAGAGCTCATCTGTTATAGTCATCCCAAGGTCTTTCTCCCACTGTGCTTTAAGGATGAAGAGAGAAGGAGATTGAAGATCTAATAGTATAGCATAGATTTCTTTAATCGCCCCTCTCTTATGAACGTTTATATTAATAATTTTATCCAAAGAAGTTTCCTCAGGTAGTTCCGGAAATGAAGGAAATCGACTCTTTACAAAGTGACGAATTTGTAAATAGCGGAAAAAATGTTGCCGAGGAACATTAAACTGCTTCAGGAGCTGCGTGAATGAGGCAAAAATCCCATCTACAAAAAGGTCTTTGATATTTCTAAGGCCATTACTTTCCCATATTTTAAAGGCAGAGTCCATCATGGAGGGTGGGAACATATGGTTTGAGCAGATAGGTGCTTTAATTGACATTAAGTGTAACCCCAACCTTTTCCTACATTGCACCCAGATTCTGAGCGAGTCATACAACAAAGGGTTACGTTTATAGGTGTATAGTTCTAATGGGAGAGCTGAACTCAACAAAGCTGATAGGCAAATTTTGCCACAATTGGATGACTCAATTTGGAGCCAAGCTGGAGTCTCTGTAGTAACATTACTCATCCAGTACAGCATATTACGAATATTTGCTGCCCAATAATAAGACTGAAAGTTTGGCAAGGCTAATCCACCCATTGGCCTAGTCCTCTGCATGAAATCTTTACGAATTCGTGGACTTTTGCCATTCCAAATAAATGCAGAGATATGCTTATTCAGTGTTATAAAATACTTATTGGGTAAGTAGCATGGGATACATTGAAATAAGTAAAGGAACTTGGGAAGTATGTTCATTTTGATAGAATTAATGCGGCCAATTAATGACAGTGGTAAATTGTTCCACCTCTGAAGATCTGTCTCAGTATTTTTAAGCAGCGGGACAAAGTTTCTTTCATAAAGATCTTTGTATGAGTGGGTAACCTTAACCCCCAGATAGGTCACATACCCTGATTTAACGTTAAATTGAAAACCTGAAAATGAAATCTTTCTGGCTATAGAGTTGACACAGAGAAGTTCACTTTTATGCAGATTCAACTTGTAACCTGAAATATTACCAAAACATTCAAAAATGGCAAGAGCACGGGGAAGAGAGCATAAAGGCTCTGACATATACAGCAGGAGGTCGTCAGCATATAAGGATATTTTGTGCTCCTGGTCACCTCTGAAGATGCCCTTAATGCAACTGTCAGCTCGCAGTTTAATCGCCAGTGGTTCAATTGATAATGCAAAAAGAAGAGGGGATAAGGGACAACCTTGTCTCGTACCACGGAGAAGTGGGAAATAAGAAGAGAATAACGAATTTGTTCTAACACGTGCCATAGGTGAGGAGTAAAGTAACTGAATCCATGAAATGAAATTAGGGCCAAATCCAAATTTATGCAGAGTATAAAACAGATAATCCCACTCCACCCGGTCAAATGCCTTCTCAGCATCGAGTAATAAGGCAATTTCAGGGGTTGTAGTTGACTTGGTGTGTAATATGTTTAAAAACCTGCGCAGGTTGAAAAAACCATGCCTACCCTTCACGAAACCTGTCTGATCTGGAGAAATTAACAATGGTAGATATTGCTCTAGCCTGAGAGCAAGTGTTTTTGACAGTATTTTTAAATCTACATTTAAGAGTGATATAGGACGATATGATGAACACTCTAATGGATCCTTATTTGGCTTCAATAGGAGTGAGATGGTCATACTGAAAAATCTTGAGGTGTGATATGAAAATTTGCTGTCACCTCTGGATATGTGCAACGCATGTGACAAGTGAGGCAGATTCTGCACGCCGCCCTCATACAGTGGATCTTGCTGAAGAAGTCTTCCACATCCACACTTCACTATCAGTGTCATCTGCTGTCAACTGGAACAGAGAGACATCTGCTCTTTCCCCCTCCCACACACACACACACTATCAGCCGGTTATACATACACAAATGTATGCCAGTGCACGCGGGCACGTACAGCTGACTACATGCCACTCACTCACGGGTCTGTTGTAAGTCACACACCTGCCCTTTGGCTCCCTCCTCCGTCCATTTGTCTGTGTACAGCCCATTCGCTGCACTCAGCTAAAAATAATCAGCACCACACACATGGAACATGAATTATGGAAGAAACGAAGGAAAAAGAGAGAGACATTCAGGTCAGAGTCAGACCCAATTCCAACAGCTTCACTCCCCAAGGACGACACTAGACCACTCCATTAATATGCCGTTTGTATCATCTACCGTATCAGACCTGTGGTTATCCTTTAGTTTGGACTAAGTGGACCGAGGCTGCCCAACGGTTCGCCCTAAAGCTTTATGCACATTACAAGCTGCGAAGCTGGATCCATACAGTTTCATGAGATTAATTATGCATGTGATGCAGTGTTTCCAATATAGCAGTCATAAATCTAAAGCTTATTATAAATAAGTGTTAGCTTTACAACCAACATCAGCTGCTGTAACCTTTGAATAAAGAGCTTATATTGCTGCTTTGTATTTTCAATATGCTTGCTATTCTGTATATATATGTATATATGTATATCAAGAATGATTGAAGATTTTCAGAAACACTTTTCTTAAAAAAGTTGCCCTCCTACTGTATATCCCTATATATTGCGTGGGCTTATTAAAGATGATATAATGGGAGCTTCATTGCTTCATTGCTAAGCTAAGATTGACCTGCCCTGGTTGTAGCTTAAAAGAGTGGTATTGATCCTCTCATCAGACTATTGACAGGAAGGCAATTAGTTCCCAATATGTTGAAGTACTCCTTTAAAGACTCGGAAATGGTGAAAATGGGTGAAGAAATGCAGGGGAGTAAAGCCCACCATATCCCAGTATGCATACAGTACTGCAGGTTAGGTGTATTTGAAAGATGAGAGGGTTGTCATTTATTTAGTTATTTATTTACTAAACTACTGAGTACAGCTGTTTATTCTGCTTCTTGTGCCAGAGACAGTGTTGGCATTTCAACCAGTATAGTCAAAGCACTTATCCCGATCATCTTTTTCCACATTATCTTATGTAGAAAGTAAGAAAGTGCATATCAAACAGCACACATAAATGCTAGTGTGGATATATGTGACATGCCAAATCAAGCCTCACTGATTTTGACTTTACAAGCTTTTACTTTAAGAACTTTAAAGGTGTAATTCCTCAAACAGGTTCAACACACTAATTAGGAGTGGCAAATTGAGTCTGCAGAACCCACACAGTCCTGAGAGTAACTTTAAACAAAACACTTATGTGGGTGGTTGATTGATGCGTAGAGTTATCCCTTTGAACATGTTAAATTTTATTCAGATCATTGCTGGTGTTGGAATAGAATAACTCACCTTGACTAAATGGAAGGTGGCAGATATATTTGGGCATTTTTTATTTATTTCTTTTTTTGGTGTAATGATGTGTCACATTCTTGCAGAGTGTAACTATAAGACGTGATTCATTATGAATGGTTCGTTTCACATGACTATGGCAAAAAAAGTTTAAAAAAATCTCTGTGTCACAGTAATTAGATACTTGACAATATTCTATTTAGGGATGTGAACATTATACACGCGGCGGAAACCTGAGGAGAAACCCGGCAATATATTCTGGTTACTCAGCATAGCTCACTGTATTCCTGTGAGCGTGCACACCGGTTTGTTTGCATGCATGTGCTTCCTTGTGTTCCTCAACATTATGCATACATACATACATACATAACGTTTGCATTAACATTTGTAAATGGACTTCCGTGCAAATGTGTGTTAATGCTACACAATATATGTGCATTTGTGTACATTTGTGGACCTTGCCTGTAATTCAGAGGTTTAGAGTCCCTGACCTTGAACAGTTTGAGAGCTGTTTGCTTAGTCAGGGCCACTGCATCTGCTCATGTCAAGGCAAAACAACAGGGATAATGCTCTGCAGTGCACGTGATTTTTTCCCCATCTATCTATCTATCTATCTATCTATCTATCTATCTATCTATCTATCTATCTATCTATCTATCTATCTATCTATCTATCTATCTATCTATCTATCTATCTATCTATCTATCTATCTATCTATCTAGATCTTGTTACAAAGTACAAATCAACCCCATCTTTTCTTCTCTTTCATTTCAGTGTGTGATTGCGCGTTCAGCATGAGTAACATCTATGAGTCTGCAGAGGCCACGCTGGGCTTCATCAGCTCTCCGTGCCTGACCAAAGTGGAGCTGAGAGTGGCCTGCCGGGGCATCTCGGATCGTGACGCCCTTTCCAAACCCGACCCGTGTGTGGTGTTGAAGATGCAGTCACATGGCCAGTGGTTTGAGGTACAGTAATTGGATGGGAGGAGGGGTGAGAGGTACGGCGTGTAAATGTTTGATAGCCAGAAAATAGAGGTTTAATGGTCGGGCGGAGCCATCTGTGGAGTGTTTATTATTCTGAAGTGTCCTCTCTCGTGATGCTGATTCTACCCAGGGTAAGACACTCTGGTAAGAGCTGCAGGTGTCCGAGAGTCTGTACGAGTCTGTACGTGGGCGCAGTTTCATATCTCATTGTTGTTCTGTTATAAATTAGATCGCTATTTCAACTATTGCTTTGGTGGATTATTTTCCTTTTACTCTTGTTGTGGGGGTCCACAGAGATGATTGAACAGCCCAATGTTATTCACCTAGTAATATAACATTGTGACCTCTATATTTGGGCTTTGAACACTTTCACAAATACTTTAACTTTGGTCTCTGTATAATTTTCTTTTGCTTCTAATATACACTTGACACATTTTTCATTTTCAGTAAAAGCCATGGCACACTCTACGCAATTTGCCCATGACCTGATGTGTGTGACTGTGGGGCTCAAGTGCATTCATCATCTCTTCAGGTTCTATGGCAAACAATTCCTTGTGAATTTCTCCGCAGACAGCACTTGAAATTACTCAAGCACGTAATTGAATTCATGTTTGACTAAATGATTGCGTGTAATCAAGAACCCGAGCTATCGTGCAGAGCTGTGATTGTGTCGCTAACCTTCCTCCTACTAAACTGAGAGTTATGTTTGGTTCTTATAAATTATGGATGTTAATCGTCAAAGAGGTCACCAGAAAGCATGACTATTGTCGGCTGGGCTAAAGAGTTTATTTATCTATCCAAATATTTCTGTCATCTAGGAATTGAAAGCATGATCTTAAAGCATACTTTTTGCAGCATTTCCCAAAACAGCTCATACATGGAGCAACGTAATTAACCTTTAAAAGGCCGTATGTCATGGTTTGTCTGGCCGGCCTCAAACGTAGGACTCAGGAATGAAAGTTCATTGAGTTTATTTCCAGTTTTGGTGCATCTAATGTTACATACAAAGTCTGTTTGAAGTGCTCAGTTCAAAAGTCCAATACGTAAAAAATCAAATGGAAGAAGGTTTCCGTGAATCCAAGGCCATCCTAAGAAGAGACACATTAGAAAGCTTTGGCAAGTAAAGTGAAACAGAGACTTACAGCAAGGCCACATGGAAGCTACTGCCTTTATAACGCTCAGGCGAAGACTGATTGTCAGGTCACAGCTTACAGTTTTTCTCAGTCGCTTTGGTGCGTTTCTCAGATCAGAATTGAAATTCTCATAACTATTAGTTCAACCTCCACAACACTCAGTCATTTGTGCACATCATAGTAGCAATTTCTCCTCTCTCTGAACAAACTGCAAATGATTTTGGACATGAATCAGTTGCTTCCATACATTTCCCTGCTGCTTTCTGACATTTCCATTTGCTTATGTCATGTCAGTCAAAAGTAATCATACCTATGGATGCTGAATAGTCATTCCCAATAAAACTAATAGTCATACATCCATTGCTTAAGTCATCACACACAAAATTGTTGAACTAGTTATCACATGCCAAATATTGGCCATCTGTCAAGCAAATCCTATACCTTTCTGTATCATTGTTCTTGGAAATGTCTCCGAAATTGAACAATTGATCTCAGGTGAATTACAGCTGTCACTCATGAGGAGGCTCTACCAAATTGGTGATTTTATGTTTACATGTATTCTACAGTGAACAAGTGACTGTAGCATATTTTTCTTTTGCACAATTCTGTAGGATTACAAACACTTCTACACAATGGAAATGTGAAACGTACGTATTCAGTGTCTTAGTTACTCCCAAGACTCCCATAACATCTACAGTGACTTTACTGCACATTTCAGATGGCTGTACAGGTAGGCCATAGTGCTGTTGTCAGCATTTTCAGGTGTCACCAATTGTTTTTGCAATGGGAAACACTGAAATTATAAACTGTCATAGTGGAAACATGACAATGCCATTTGACTATCTTGTTCATAAAGATGGTGTCAAGACTTTTCATTTTGATGGCACTGACAGTTTCATTGACATGGATACTTGCTTTTGAGGTATGGATAATCAATTCTGTGCATGTGACGTGCTTTTGCAGGCTATCCACTAGGTTTTGCAGTTTGCACTAATTGTTTTGGGAAATGCACTAACTGCTGTGCAAATGTTAATGGTGTTCTGAGAAACGCACCAAAGCGACTGAGAAAAACTGTAAATAGCAAACAGCTGATTGCTAGATGATCCAGGAGGATCCTGTAAGGCAGGTAAACACACTCACACACAGAGGAGCAAGCACGCAGACAGAGAGAGAGAACAAAGGGGAGAAACAGTGGAGACGCAGAGGAGGACTGGAGGACCATGACACCGTAACTCACCCACAGCCTTTAATACATGTGTCAAAATGAGGCTTTTGTGTCAGTGAATGAGTCATCGCTACCAAAATAAAAAAGTTCTTTTGATAATGTGGACAGCAAGGCGGTGAGAAGTTTAGATATTTTGTCAGGATGACAGTGGCCTTAAGAGGTGTCTTTTTCTCACCTTCACATTTCCTAACTGCCTGACTTTTTAAAAATATTTTCACATATCTTGACGTTGAAGGGCCACTGATAGAAACTTTTATTTTTCTGAGAATAACTGATTTCTTGTTGACAAAATGAATGCAGATGACAAGAGCACAGGTTTTACGTTCATTGTAAAATACATGTAATGTGAGAGGAAACATATGTTGTATTAATGTAGGGTCTTTATCTTACAATATAAAAGCACCTTGAGGCAACTGCTGTTGTGATTTGGCCCTATACACATATGATTGGGACACAACAAGAAGACCATTAAATGTAGCAGGAGGTAGCCACAGACTATTGCTCCCTTTTTATTCTTCCTGACTGATTTTTAGCTAGTTTTAAGTCTAGTTTTTTTTTCTTTGCAAGCTCCTTTGACTAGTTTTAAGTCCATCTCCTCTAGGATGGCACATTTAAGTTCATCCCTCAGCACAGTCTCAAGAGTGAGGAGGCGATGGCGGGAGACAGGCTGTTACATGTGGAGAGCTGGCCAGGGCTGTACAAGGGCATAAATCTAACCTTTGTGCACGGAGGACCATGAGGAGCACTGCCAGAGCCCTACAAAATGACCTCCAGTCAGGTACTCATGGATGTTTCTGACCAAACTGTCAGAAACAGACTACTTTTTTGTGGGAACTGTGCTCTCAGCCCAGCACTGTGCTGCTGGACAGCCCTTTTCAGCACTCCTCTTGCAATGGTCTGTCTCCTGTTATCGCTTCCACTCTCTTGAGATTGTGCCGGGAAATGCAGGAAACCTGGCATACATGTATGTGCCATCCCGAAGGACTACCCGTTCCTGAAGTTATGGGCAGTTTTGCTTGTCTCTTTTACAATAAGAAAAAAAAAGGATTGTTTAACTTTATGCTTTAAAGTGTTTTTTCTTTCCCCCCTCACGACTCAGATGCTTTTCAAGCCTTTCAAATGCCATCTCATACTCGCACACAAAGCACTTCTACTGAAGCCAAAGACATGCTGAAGACTCGCAAGCGGCGGCATCAGCGTTGAGAATGAGGAATCAGGGCGATGTTGCAAAAAAGAGGATCTTTGGTTATTTTTAGTTTTCTTTCCTCTGCCTTTGGGATGGACAGACATACAGTATATGGAGTGAACAGTGTTCCTTTTAAAAATGTAGCTACGCACACCCACACATCCGTGCAGATCCTTCCACATTTAGTGCTACACTGTCCCACTCAGCAGATGTACGTTTACGTATGTAAATCCACACGTGTAACTCGTTTGCACAAACTGTCAGCGACACGGAAGCTGCACTCCCACACACACACACATATACACCACTTTCCATTTCCACAGGGGCTCAAGATCGAGCGCTCTGAAAGTAGTGCAGCATTATTCCTCCTTTGGAGACGCCACAAAAAGCTTTTGTACGACACAGTGCTGCGTTTTTTGTGTCATGTCTGCGTGTCTGTGTCTTCATGAGTGAGTGTATGCGTTACAGTAAGCCCCTTTTGCAGAAGTGTGGGAATGGGCCGGGGGTATCATTGCCCATCAGATCCAGAGTGTCTTAATTGGATAATTGTTGCGAGAGAGCGTGTTTAGGCCGCTTGGATAGTGTGTGTTTATGTATTCATGTCTCTCGATGCTTTAATGAGTTGCCAGCCTATTGAGAAAAGCATCAGGATAAGGCCAGCATTTGTGTGTCTGTCGAGCCTGCTGGTGCGCTCTTCACTTTTGTCTGTGTTTGCGTGCGTTCGTGTGCCAGAGGGTTATCAGCCATAAAAGGGAGCCAGTCATTGCTGCTAGTGTTAGATAGGTTTTGTTGACAACGTCGCAACATACTTTTCTTTTTGCTTCCTAATCCTTTGAGCAGTCAGAGGGCTTAAAATGTGAGATCAATGTTACAGCTGCAGTCAAATCTCTGTGCAATCAAACAGCTCGGGTGATTTTTAGTCATCACGAAAAATCAATAGCCGCAGTTCTCAAGTTGATAAGTGTAAACAATGTGGTAATGGCTATTTGTGGTTATTGCCGCAATTCTGAAAAGTCTGTTGAGGTTCGCAATCAATGCTCAGCGGCAGTGTTTCTGATGTACAATTTTCATACTTTAGTTCACTTTGGAAAGAGCATAAAAAATCCATTTAAAGTCAGACTGCCTGTAGTAAAAAGCACAGTGTTATGAAACTGCTTTTTCAGAAGAACCATAAATGATGTTCTTTAATGAAATTTCGTGAAAACTTGAATCCAGTGTCCACGTGAAGAAGAATAATCAGGTTTTGCCAAACGTCTTGATATTGGATTTCTTTTTTCACCAACGCACATAAAAGATCTCAGTGATATTGCTAAAGGTTACGAAGAGTTCATCAATTCAGATTCTGCGGTTTGAATAAATAAGTACTTATATAACTGAATCTGTAAAAAGGGGTACAACAAATATAAAAATCAGTAAATAGTGGTTACAGAGTTGCTATTTATTGTTTATCGTGATAAAAATACTTGTACAGATAATGATAACCTAATAAAATGATCATTAATAAAAAAAATTTTTAAACAGGGGAAGTATTTTTCTATTTTGTCTTACCTTTTCTCTTTATCAGCTCTTTTTTTAATTTATGCAGCCCTCTGGGTTCTTGCTGTGGCAAACATTTGCCAAGCATCTGTGTGGTTTTACAATAATCACTCTGGTGGGCTGCAGTGATTTTTACAGGAATCATTGCAGTCCATGATGATGTTTCTGAAACCAACTGAATTACCAAGTTTTCTGTTTTAAAGAAATTTGGAACCACCAGAAGTAGAAGTCAGTGTTTCTTTCTCTACCTTAAGCTTTGTTCTTTTAGGTGCCACAGATACTTTAAACGTAGCGTTGTGAAGCTGTTTGTGTCTGTTTGCAGGTGGACCGCACAGAGGTCATCCGCAGCAGCAGCAGCCCGGTTTTCTCCAAGATTTTCTTGGTGGATTATTACTTTGAGGAGGTCCAGAGGCTCCGCTTTGAACTTCACGATATCAGCTCCGGCAACAATGGCCTCCGTGATGCTGACTTCTTGGGAGCCATGGAGTGTACCCTAGGACAGGTCAGTGAGTCTCTTGATTGGATTGTGCACTCTAAAGGAAGAGCATGCACGAAGCAAGCAGGTCGATTGGGAAATGGGTGTGACTGATGAGTGCAAACATAAGTGAAACAGTCACAATACTTTACAAACTGTTATTCCTACTCTCACCCCCACGGAAGTTAAAAAAATAACACATAGCTCCTATAAGTCAAGCTTAAATTAACTGAAAATTAAAGAGTGTGAGGTAGGTCAGTGAATGTGAGAGGAGTTCAGAAACAATCAGAAATGTGTGTGATGTGAGTGTTTCTGGAGGCGAAAGCATGACAGAAATGCACTTGTAACCTCCGAACTGGATTCACCTTGTGCATTGCAAACAGTAGGTGCAGTAAAAAAGCATATAAATCTTCCTCAGAGCAGCATGCTGTTGGGATAAGAATCGTCTACTTCAGTATGCTCAGTCAGCTACTTCGTTAAAACCACGGCAGGTGAAGTAAATAATACTGATGATATCGTAATAAGGCTATTTTTTCTCAGGAAACCTCAGGCCTTGGCATTTATGTGAGTGTAACTAAATAAGATTATTATTTTAGACCAAGGACGCCCACAGTGTCGGCAGCACTTCTTCCCCCCAGAGGATAATTGCCCCAAACGCACCACAAAACCTGCTTAGAAACGGTTAAAGGAACAAAACAAAGAGCCTTAGACATTGACCTGGCATCCAAAACTCCCCAGATCCCAATCCAATTGGGCAACCATGCCATACATATGGAGGTCAAACTCAGCACACAACCTGCATGACGCTACACTTTGGCACCAGATGCCGCAGGCCATCCTCACAGGTCCTGTATGCATGCCACAAAGAGTGGCAGCTGTTTTGGAGGCATGAGGGAGACCTACACAGTATTAGGTTTCAATGACTAAAAAACAACTTCAGTTGTGGAAGGATGTCATCTTTCAGCCTGAGTTCAGTTGATGCACTGTCTGCATTAACATGCTTTCTCCGTCCATGAGTGCTTCTGATAAAAAGCCCTGAGGGTGCCTGAACTGTTTTCAAAGCCTTTATATGTGCTTGTGCTAAACTGTATACCCTTGTTATTCACTTAATGGATTTGTGCCTCTTTAATGAAGAAGTTTTAATCAATATTTAAAGATTTGGTTTATTTGCATTTTTCACTCAATATCCAAGAGCATTTAAAAGAAAATTGTTATTGCACTACTACTCATTAACAATTTGAATAAGTGCATTTGAGGGAATTGCTATCTAATGTAATATTGAATGAAAGGAAATAGGACGCGCAGCCCAGTGTTTCCCTTATCTTTAATGTCAGGTCTGCAGTTAAAGGAAGTGTTTACTTTTTACTACTCATCAGAGACAGCACAGAGCTGGTGGATGTATAACACTGACTTAAGGGTGTGAAAGCTTCTTGGAGAGGTTGTTTGGAAGCTATTGTTTATATAATCATATTATAACTCTGTTAATAACTGTATTTGAAAAAATAGAGGTTATGTTTATCTTCCATCATATCATTTGAAGCAATAGGGTGATCATTTTCCTTTTTCTGTGTACGATAGAAGCCCTGAATAGTTGCTAGAGGAAACGCTTGTTGCAGACGCATTGCATCAGTGATATTGTAACAGACATGTTGCATGTAAGCATTTATACCTGCTGTAAGACTTAATTCTGTTATAATCAATGTTGTTGTTTTTTTCTGCTTTATTGGCAGAACAAAAAAACAAAACCCAAAAAAAGAAACCGTGACAGCACATTGTAGGGAAACGGAAACAATGAATAAATAAGGACAATGAATGAGATTCTAATTACTAAATGCCTCAGTAGTGCCAGTTAATGGTGTCTAAGGATCAGACCAAACGTCCGAGTACATGCCAATAATTTTCAGTAGACTCACAATGGACACACCGGCATTGCACATAAATGCCGTGTAGGTGTCACACAGGCGTGGATGGTTTCTTTAGTTGTGGCATTAGCATGCAGTGACAGTGTGATTGCAGTAGGTTGTCCACCTGATTTAATGCATTATATTTCATACCAGTCTATATGTCTATACGTCTGTACACGCTGCACCTCCATTAATATCTACAACAGTGCCTGTGTGTATCCGTGCATCAGGGTATTTGATGTAAGTGCAGCGCCTAGTATATTAGGTGCAGTAATCACCTGCGTGCCTAAAATATAATTTACTTTTTATCAACAATTCAGAGGAAGTCTGGGGTTTGACAAAAACACGAGCTGAAGTTTTGTTTGTTGTTTCCAGCTGCGAAGCAGTCTTTCCTCTGAGTTTATTAACAGCTTCATCCCGGCACCAGATCGGTCACGTCAGTGATTACTTATAATCATCTGTTACCCCTGACATGGAGATAGGATCTTCCAGGATCTATGTGAACCTTCTTTGTCAGCAACACAGACAGACTACATGGTCTACTTGCATTGGGAACACACAATAAGCTTTCTTGATACAAAGGAAATTCTAAGTTGGGGATGTAGATGTTTTTAATGTGCTTGTATGTACGTGTACAAATGCCTTAGCTGTAGCAGGAAGAGGCTGTGTGTTAGTCGGTTGGTGTGTTTGACACATCATCGTGAGTGTGCATGCACTTGTCTGCCTGTGTAGCACGTTGTCAGGCTATGAAAGAGACTATGAAGTGCAGCTGAAGTAGAAAAAGGGAGAAATTGTGGTACCTTTGAAAGTCCTTGACAAAATAACACTACTATAAGATTTTCTGCTGGTATTACGACCACCATCATCGCCATCTTCACCACAGCAAATAACAATAAGGATAAATTGGTCTGGGAGAGTGCAAGCAGCAATCACTGCCACTTGCAGTGAAGCGGCGACAGAGCACCACCCAGGAGGCTCCAGAACTGGCTGGCAAAGTCAGTCACCCCACGTCGACAGTATGTCTTTTGCCACCTTGTAATATTTTAATCATGAATACTATTCATATTACCATAGTTTAATCCTTTCATCTTGTTACTTCGTTTAATTTTTTAAACATTTTCATTTATTGCACCAGATGTTGGTCCTGTTGTGAATCATCCCCACACCCTGGAGGTTTGCTCGATGTCACTTTGCTCCTGTTCTTAAATGCTCTGAGATCCTGAGCAGTGAAGTTATTTTTTAGGGCTAAATTTATATGAAATAGCCAGATTAAGTTGATAACTATGGTTTAAGGGGAGCAACATGGTGGCACAACCTTGTGAAGCCTATGAACAAAAAAAAATAGTTAATGTACAATACATCGACAGTTTAATAATATTAGTGCCAAATGGGGCAGCTGTGGTTCAGGCGGTAGAGAAAGTCATCCAATAATCAGAAGCTTGCTGGCTTAATCCCCAGCTCCTCTAGTCTCCATGTGGATGCGTCCCAAATTGCCCCTGGTACATTCACTGGCGTCTGAGTGCGTATGTGTAATAAATCAAACTGTATGGGTGTGTGTGAAAACTGGAACATGTGGGTTATAGTGTAAAGCGAGTGGAAAGGCAGAATATAAATGCCAGCCAGATAAAAAGTCAGATGTTTCAGTTTTTAGAGACTAAAGTCAGTGTAGAGTAGAGTGAATATTTGACTTGAGTTCTCCAGACAGATGCAAACTCTAAGTGGAGGCTGGAACATCTGAGGTGATTTTTTCTTTCTTTTTGTTTCAGATTGTTTCACAGAGGAAACTGACTAAAGCTCTTCTCAAACAGGGAAACACTGCTGGAAAGTCTTCTATCACGGTACGGTATGGCACGGGTTCCAAAGTCAACCGAACCACGTTAAACACTCCTACACATGCAAAAATCACACACACACTTAGACACGCACACACACACACACACACACACACACACACCACCTCTGTGCACTCAGACACCCTGAAGATAATTAATTTGATGATGTTGCCTGTTCAATCTGTGCTGTAGCTCATTTCCATCTCATTTTCTCTCACCTCCTTCTTACATCTCCGTGTCGATCTCTCTCGCTCTCTCTGTCTGTCTCCTTTCGCCTCCCAACCTTCCCTCTCCACCTTCACTCTCTGCCCCGCTGTATAGGTGACAGCTGAGGAATTGTCTGGAAATGACGATTACGTTGAACTCTCATTCAGTGCACGTAAGCTGGACGATAAGGTTTGTGCACTTTCAAAAATACTCAGAAATGTTGAAGTTTTCCTTAAGATATGAGGGTAATTAATACTGAAGATGTGGGTCTGTGTGTGCATGCTGCCTGGTTGGTGTGTTTGTGTGTGCGTGTGCTTGGAGAAGTATGTGGGCAGAGCTGTGGGACTTGATTATGAAGAAACACGCACAATACACACTAGTACAAGCTGGTATTAAAGGAGGCCTGCTGAGATAGGTGGGCACCCCCTTTCCCAATAACCCTCTTTTATCTCACCACCCCAACCACACACACCGATAACTGTATTAATTTTCCAGCCGGCACATGTGCGCGCGCACACACACACACACACACACACACACACACACACACACACACACACACACACACACACACACACACACATGGATGACTAATCCAAACAAGTAGTGCCCTGGGGAAAAGATGGAAGAAAGCATGGGAGTGGTGGATAAATTGGAGAGGACAGGAAAGGGATAGGTGGAAGAAACAAAGAAGAAAAGGAGTTTAAAGGGGCGAAATAATGATTCTGTTAGTGTTCGAATGATTTATGGTGATCAAAGGGAGTTCTGAGGGAATGCCTCACATGCGTGTTTTCTCTCTGAAGGATTTCTTCAGCAAGTCAGACCCTTTCCTGGAGATTTTTAGAATAAATGATGACGGCACTGAGTCGCTTGTGCACAGAACCGAGGTAACTGCGCTCGCACATCCGTGGAGATGTAGGCAGCTGTTTTAGTTTGGAAATAAACAACAAGCGTGAACTGTCTTTGTATTTATTGTGCACAGACGGTCATGAACAACCTGAGCCCAGTTTGGAAATCCTTCAAAGTTTCCTTAAACACACTCTGCAGTGGAGACCACGACAGGGAGCTTAAGGTGAGTCTGGGAATATTTTTTCTGCAACAATCATAGTGGCAATGCAACTATTTAAGTTCCTCCAGTAAAATGCAAGACTCATTAAGAGGGCCGAAGTCAAGCAGCACCCGAGTGCTTGCACAGCATCATCACCAGCCTGCATTTTATTTATTTAAAACATAAAAAAAGAAATGCCATTCATTCAATAAATGCGGACAAAAACTTAAAATGACAATAAATAAAGTAGTTTTACCCTTTTTCACCTACATACAAAACATGACATTAATGCAAAGGACAGCGGCACGTACAAAAAGCCTTTGTCCCTTTCTCTTTTCAGTTCCAGGAGTTAAGTTCAGGTCAGGCGTTTTTATGATATCATTGTGCTATTTAAAAAGTCAGATGGGCGTTAAGGAGCTCAGTGGTTATCTTAAACTCTCGCCTTTACTTGTCAGAGGAGATCTCTTCGCCTTTTTGGAAGCAGTGGCCGCCACGTTCGGAGAGAACGGTTATTCTTTGGCATGAATAAACATGAGATTGTTCATTAAATATTCAGAGGTATCTTAACTCTGCGTGGCTCCTGACAGCGGGAGAAAGGGCTCGCACGCGCACGCACGCCGTCGGCTATGGTTTCCAGGGCTACCTGTTTCGAACAGTCAGAGCTTTAGTGAGAAATGGCAGGGCAGAGATTTCTATTCAGACAAGTGCTTTCTTTTCACCAACAACAACAACAACCTTTATTTATAGAGCACATTAAAAGCCTAGGCATACCAAAGTGCTTTACAGAAAAACAATGAGCTACACCAGACTCTTAACTGACCAATGCATAAATGCATAACCCTCCTCTGCAGTGTCTCGCCGTCTCTTCCTTTGTACTTGCAATCGGCAAGGAGCCCATTTCTCCACCTCTTTACTTTTCTTTCTGTCCTTTCGCTGGTCTCTCTCTCTCTCTCTTTGTCAAACAGTTAGTATTCAGTGAATGGAACAGAGCTTCTTAATTTTTTCATTACTCTCTAGCACAGCTCTCAGCAGTTTGAAGTGGAAGCAAGGCTGCAAAAGCGAGCGCTCGCTACCTCGCGCGCGCACAAATTACTTTCACAAACACAAACATGCATGCGGCCCGCAAACGATCACACACAAACATGCACGCACGCTTTAGGTGCGGACTGTGAACAGCTTAAGTGGGAGACAGGAAATTAGGGGATTACAGTGAGTCATTGTTTTTAATCAAGCATTGCTGGATTGCTTCTGATCGCTAGTTGCTGGGGTGACCTCATGCAAGGAGGTTATAATGCAAAACTGCACCGCTGAAGGACTCGTTCACAGGCATTAGAGCTTCACAAAAGACCCGAGTTTTTTCAGTCCGTGTTAACATGTGTCTCTATTGACAAACCTTTTTGAATATCATTGATTGCAGTGACTTTGCAGGACAGCCTACACATGAGAGCCTTGTGCCATCCTTTGAAATGAAAGGACTGAGTCTTTATGATGTGCTTAGCTTTGCCCCGCTGACCCTCACTTGATTGAGGCAATTTGTCTTGCTTACTAGCTCCCAAGAGCGAGTCAAACTATTATGTCGAAAAACACACACACAAGCGTAAAGCTGTCGCTTAAGCCGCGTACCTCTCAGCATCCTCAGATTAATATTTCACCGCTCCGTTGCCCCCCCCCACCAACACCGCCTTATCAATCATTCAGCATGGCATTTCCCTGCATGCCTGCGAGTGCCTGTGTGTGTTCGTTTAGGTAACGGTGTTGCAGCTGTGCTCTAAATGAGTGAACGTGTGTGTGTCTCTTCCAGTGCACAGTTTGGGACTGGGACTCCAATGGAAAACATGACTTCATCGGGGAGTTTCATACCACGTTTAAGGAGATGAGGGTAGAGCAGGAGGGCAAACAGGTGAGAAAATGCGCGCTCGAGCTCCTGCACATGCTCACACGAGAGGAATAAAACAAGTAATGTTTACTCACTGACTCAGGGCCATAAATTCATTTATGCACTGTGAGCCCATTTGCATCTCTGTCAGTGCTTTTATTCACATATCCAAAATAATCCTCATTTAAATAAAAGCAGAGCTCCTTTTTAATAGCTTCGCATCATTATGTAGCAAATACATAACGAGTCAAGCAAATTCCTTCTGTGCTCCCTTGATACCATCTGCATTAATTGTGTGTATCTGTGCGCCTAGATCCAATGGGAATGCATCAACCCTAAATATCAGATGAAGAAGAAGAATTACAGAAACTCTGGTGTTGTCATTCTCAACCACTGTAAGGTAAGGTAAAGCTTTTTCTGTCTGCGTTCCTTCTTTTTTGTGCAACAAATGGTTATTTTCATTGTTAATTTAAATCTCAACTGACTGTTTGGGGGATTAATTGTTTGACTTTTAAAGCATGAGATAACAGTGGAAAAAAAGACGTGCCTTCTAATTGCTACTTTTGTCCCATTAATATTCATAGACCTAAATACACTATTTTTTATAATTATATTAAACAGAGAAAAGAACGATAAATGCACAAACCTTATTATCATTGTGTTTCTGACTATAAATACATTTTATTTTGCTAGGAAAACGGGAAAAGTGAGGAGCAATTTATTGAAATTTGCAAATTTACGTGGAAATGCACATATAAAGCAAAAGCAGAGTTTGTGCTATTCAATATTTGACCATCTTTTTTTCCTTTAACACAGCCTGAACTCTCTTAGACAAGCTTTCTTGTAATTTCTTTAAGTAGTCTTCAGGAATAGCTCTTCTTCTTCTTCTTGAAGGGCATTTCAAAGCTCTTCTTTGGATGTTGACTGCCTTTTATTCCGTTCTCTGTCAAGATGATCCCACACTGCTTCAGTAATGTTGAGGTCTGGGCACTGGAGGCCAGTTCATAACTGATGGTGCTTTATTGTGTGTTTCTACCCTTGTATCCTTTACTGCATTAGCAGTGTGTTTTGGATCATTGTCATGCTGAAAAATAAAACTGTTACCAATCAAATGTTTTGATGGCACTCTTCTGTGTTCATAATTCCTTGGATTTTGAGCCATGAAAGAGCCTCCTCCATGTTTTACAGAGGGTTGTAAACACTCACTGTTGTACCTCTCACCTGGCCTGATTACTTGAACTAAAACCTTCCAATCTGAATTCATCACTTGAACCTGTTGCCACTGATTTTCAATCTACTTCTTTTGTAATTTGGCATAACTCAGCCTTTTCACCCTATTTCGCTTCCTTAAGTTTGGCTTCTTGGCAGTGATCCTTCCACTTAGACCATTTCTGATGAGGTCTAAGTGAACATTAGATGGATCAACCACAGGGCCAGATGCATTTCTTGGGTCCTGGGTCAGGTCTTTGCTGGATTTTTTTCATACTTTTTAAAGACAAAAATTTTAGCTACTGTTCATATGCAGATTTTAATGCCTCTTTGAAAAGCCTGGAGAAGTGTGAGAGAAACACATAAGAAAATCTGGCTACTTGTAACAAAATATATAGACATGACAGGTTTTGACTTTTGCACAGTACTGTAACTATACAGACAAATGTCATCGAAATTGCTATATTTGTATATAAAATGTATTTGTTTATTTTTTTAAATTATTTTCCCATTTAACAGCACTGACTGCATTATGTCCAATAATTTCTGTAGTGATCACCTGACTGTAGGTAGCACTTTCTGTCATAATCGGGCTGTCAGTTCATTAATATAGGGAAAGGGCCCATTACATATTTTTAATAAGAAGCTTCTAGTTCAATATAAATAAAAACAAACAAACAAACAAACAAAAGAAATAACTGGAAAATGGGTGGGAAAAATGGAAAATAAATAAATGAATAAATAAAAATGGGTAAATCCGATGGAGAAATTACTAGAAAAGTAAATAAATAGTATTAGTAAACTAGTAATCAATAATATTATGGGTTCTTTTTTTCCTGACAGATTATTAAAATGTATTCCTTCCTGGATTACATCATGGGAGGCTGCCAGATTCAGTTCACAGTAAGTTCCCTCAAATGTAATCTCTTTAATGTTTACATCAATGTGCCTGTTTGTGTCCGTCCATGCTGTGTGAGCGTACATGTTTCCATCTCAGGTGGCGATAGATTTTACAGCATCCAATGGAGATCCTAGAAACAGCTGCTCCCTCCACTACATCCACCCCTACCAGCCCAATGAGTACCTCAAAGCGCTGGTGGCTGTAGGAGAGATATGCCAAGACTATGACAGGTAGAATCCACTCCATCAATCATCGTTCCACCTAATGCTGACACAAGGGCACACATCCAAACACAGACACACTCTGGATTTTCCCTCTGAGAATCAAATCCTTCCACAAAAGTCAGCATGAAAAAAACCTCTTCCTTTGCTTTATGAGCCTTACAAAGCTTTTGTCCATTATTTTTACCCTTCTCTTTTTTCCTTATATTTATTTCTTTTTCCCAATGAAATATGTCTGTCTCTTTTTCTCCAGTGATAAGATGTTCCCTGCATTTGGATTTGGAGCTCTGATACCCCCTGACTTCAAGGTAGGACATTTGGGAGCATGCACATGTGTGCAAAAGCAAAGGGCAGAGTGGGTGGGGTGGGTCTGGAGAATTTATATTTAGATTTGAGATCTTTTTGGAGGCTCAGCTTGCTTTTGATCAACATGAAAGGGGAATACATCTGTCAACCTGTAAATTGGACTGAATGCATCGTGCTGAGTGTGAGTGGTGTGTTGTGGCAGTAAAAAGGCCTTGTCTTTTCTGCCCTGCCTGAAGGTTTCACACGATTTTGCTGTGAACTTTGATGAGGACAATCCTGAATGTGCAGGTGAGCTACCCACACCCTTCCCCTCCCCCAAACACGGACACAGAGACATACACACACTACTTCGCTTACTCAGGCTCGCGCAAACATTCGCATGCACAACCAAAGCAGTCCCCTGCATGCCTCTCATATCTCCCTTGCTGTCGGTCCCATATTCCACCCTTTATATTTTTCCCTGATTTTTTTTTACCCTGTTTTTGCTCCTCACAAATATGCACAGACATACGCACGCGTTCGAACACGCACGGACGCACACGCAGCTGGGAGGTTTGTCACTATGCTGCTGGAAGTATTTCAGGCTCGTGTACACAGAGAAAAACAACACTAATCTGTATGTGT
Source organism: Diplotaxodon limnothrissa (assembly GCF_057381915.1). Classification (NCBI taxonomy): domain Eukaryota; kingdom Metazoa; phylum Chordata; class Actinopteri; order Cichliformes; family Cichlidae; genus Diplotaxodon; species Diplotaxodon limnothrissa. Next base: position 20,198,657 of record NC_140616.1, read on the forward strand.
GAAATGGGCTTCTGTGCTCCTCTCTTCACATAGCTGACGTTCCCGCCGTGACGGCGTGTGTGTGTGAGGATAATACGGGAATATTTTGCACAAAATGCTCGGTCACCTCACAGTGCGGTCACATACACAGACTCTGATTCATCTTAGCAGATGCTTTTACAAGTATGAGAACTTTTGGCTCTCCAGGGTCAGGCAATAAACAGAAAAATGGCAGCAAAAACAACCCACGTGTGTGTGTGTGTTGCAGGGATCCAAGGTGTGGTGGAGGCCTATCAAAATTGCCTCCCTAAGATCCAGCTGTACGGGCCCACCAACATCGCTCCAATCATTCAGAAAGTGGCCTCCTCTGCCTCAGAGGAAATGCACACCAAAGAAGCCATGGTGAGCGAGAGAAAGAGAAAGATGGAGAAAAAAACCAAACTCATTTGGTCTTGTTATTGTGTCTGTTGATGTTTGCACTGGCACACATGGAGAGAAGCAAAAGACAAATAGTAATAAAAAGACAAAAAGAAATTAAAGGATGAATCAAAAAAGAAAAAAAAGATGAATTGAAAAGAACTTGGAGCGATTGATATTAATTTAATTCTGGTCATAAATTTTAGAGCAGAAATTCGTCTCTGACTTAATGCCTACTGCTTCTCTCTGGTGGATTAAAATGAGTTTTATTCAAATTAGCCCCTGACAAGAAGCCATTTTTAAAACACAAATTTAATTGAACATGTATTCTTCATTTCTCCCCCTTCCACCCACAAATACCCCTCCTTCCCCTCACCCCCTTTACCTATGTCTCACCAGGAATACTTCATCCTGCTGATCCTGACGGACGGCGTCATCACTGACATGGCCGACACGCGAGAGGCCATCGTGCACGCCTCTCACCTGCCCATGTCTGTCATCATTGTTGGTGTGGGCAACGCAGACTTCACAGACATGCAGATCCTGGACGGCGACGACGGGATTCTGCGTTCGCCCAAGGGCGAGCCTGTCCTCCGCGACATCGTCCAGTTTGTCCCTTTCAAGGACTTTAAGCATGTAGGTGGTGGTCGAGAGGGTTTTGGTCAAAAAGCTCTGACTGGTTAATTTAGTACACAGGTGTCAAACTCCAGTCCTCGAGGACCGGTGTCCTCAAACCTTTACATGTGTCCCTGCTGCAGCACTCCTGAATAAAATTAGTAGGTCATTGGCAACTTGACTCCATGCTGAGGTGGCATGCAGTCAACCCTAGTCAAGTAAATTCAAATACATGTATAAATGTAAGTGTTTGGAAAATTGTACTGCTAAAAGGATTTTTATTGCACCATGTTCATTCACTCATGAGCTGATGTAACATGAATGAAATTGCTGAATTGCCACCTCAGCATGCAGTCAAGTTCTACAGTCTTGCTAATGAACTGCTAATTTTATTCAGGTGTGTTGCAGCAGGGACACGTGTAAAAGTTTGAGGACAACGAACCTCGAGGACTGGAGTTTGACGCCCCTGATTTAGCACATTAAAGCTTTCTCAGCAACATTAAAGCACTGGAAATTTAAGGAGGTTACTGACATGGAGGGAAGATGTTTTGATCACTACTAAAAAGGCTATAACTATCACTCAGCTCATCCAGCTGTACTACTCCAACATTCAGTTATCCACAAGTCCCATTCAATTTCATGCCTCGTGTCTAAAAGATCTTAATTATGATAGGGCTGTTTTACAGCAGACATTTAGAAAAAGAAACAGCAGGGAAGCACTAATGAGATTAATGGTAGTTTTGTTGTATTTGGGCACAGAGCCTTAATGTGATTAGTAACACCTGTGTATCCCGACTATTTCAAGTCAAAACGGTTGCTTTGACGAGAGCCTATTTAAAGCACTGATGTTTTTTTTAATTTGTTTTTGTTTTTGTTTTGTACATTGCGAGGTATACGGGTCAGTCAAGTCACATGCAGTATTAAATTAATGACTTGTAACAGTTTATTCTATAAAAGCTTTTAAGTTTAAACACATTTCAGTGGTGGCACGTCGATGTTTAGCGGTTTACCGCTCACCTCACAGCAAGAAGGTCCTGGCCTGGAATCCTGGGGCCTTTGTGTGGATTGTAGACATGTTCTCCTCACATCAGCATGGGTTTCCTCCCACAGTTCAAAGACATGCTTGGGGTTAGGCTAATTGGTGATTCTAAACTGGCTGTAGGTTGTTTGTCTCTGACTGTGCTGCAACAGACTGTGCTACCTGTCCAGGAAGTACACCCCTCTCACCCGATGACAGACTACAGCCCCTAGATTCCATCCAGGGAGTCTAGGGTTCAATACATTTCCAGTGCATTTAAATAATATATAATATAATATATATAATATGCTATCTAAAACTCAAAATTAAGTCTTTTAAGAAGATTTAAAAAATGTTGTTTAAACTCTGGCAGAATTTTCTTTTTAGCTGTTGAAATAATCAAATACATAAATATCTTCTACTGAATATGCGCATATTTGATGTGGCACATTTTTACACTGGATGCCCTTCCTCTCTTCCTAACCCTCCAAGGGATGTGTACCTCCTCTGGGTGTTAGATAAATGTGTTAACCTCTGCACTACAGTGCCACTCAGCATACGTAATTACCAAAAGTTTGCTGATGAGACAAGTAAAACTGTTTTGACCATCCAGTTTTATTGTTCTCAAATCCCAGGGTTCGCACAGTCTGGCATATTTCATCGAACACAGGATCGAACAGAAAGAAATGTCACTTATTTTTATTTTATTAGTTAATACATTTAATTAATTTATTGTTATAAATTCTATAAATTTTATTTAAACATATTAAGAGTGTGTATATATATGTATATATATATATATATATATATATATATATATACATATATATACTGAAATATGCATGTCACGTCACTGACCTACATATGCATGTTTTTAAAGTAGATATAAGTACTGAATTGGTCTCAAGACACATTAATACTAAAAGATTTGGATCATGGCAATAAAAAAAAACTGTTTGGGATATCACTAATTATCCCCACATGAAGACAAGCTTCAGAACCTCAGCAGCTGTGCCTCCTTCTGAATAAATTATAGTTAATAAACATTTCCACTTCATTCCAATGAAAATGAATTCAATTCATAGTTCTGTTATATTGCTATATTCGATCTGACCAAAACAGACTTGAGACTCAAAAACAAATATACGGTAAATGGCAATTAATCTCAAATAGCATGCAGATTGCAACAGTAACTTTCAAATAAAATCAGACGTCTCTCCCACTTTATGTGGTTTAAAAAAGCGAGGGGATATAAAATTCTCATATTAAATTATATTTTATGTAGTATAATATGCAAAGGCAAGTGCAAACTGAGAAAGTACGACAAGTAACAAAATCGCACAATAATAAAATGTAATTTAAGACTAAACAAAACAAAAACACAATCAGAAGAACACAAATGTTGTGTATATATTTGTGAACACCAATTTCAGTGTTAGGTGTTGGGATTTTATTTGTACTCTGAATTTCTGTCTTGTGTGTGGGGGATATGATTACAGTATTCAGGGGATTGAAAGTGTGACTGTGTGGGCGTAACGTGCTCGGTTTGCTCGTCAGAATTCATCAACTATTGGCTATCGGCCCTCTCTGTGTGTTTTTATGTGCGTGTTTGTGTGTGTCTCTGTCTTGGCATTAATTTTGCCTGCCTTTGACCAGATGTGTTTGGCTGGGTTCGTTATGGTGAGCTTGATCTATGACAAGTCAGGAAATTAAACAATTACGCAGTAATAGAAAGGGAGGAAGGAGTAGGAACATGCCGCATGGACGCGTATGAAGACAGACAGAGACATACTGAGAGGAGAAGGAAGGGTGATGATGGGTGGAGGATGTGAGACAGCCCATGGGTGGTGGTGCTGGTGTTGGAAGGAGGTCAGCAGGAGACCGGAGCTAAAGACAAAAGGGAGCGAGGGAGTGTGTGACAGAGGTGGAGAGGTGATTTTCTGCTCTGTCGTTTCTTTTCAGAGGGGATTAGCAGGACGGAGCTGCTGGGTGACAGGCAGAGTGGGGGATAACAGGTAGATAGGAGCAGAGAGGAGAAAGCATGAGGCAGGGTGGAAATGAGAGGAGGAGGAGGAGGAAGGGTGAGGAGGTTGGGGTGGGAGCACTTTGATGATGCATTGTCTCGGGGAATTATGTGAGACGGAGTACGACAGACTCTCTGACTTTGAGGATTCTGAAGTGTGAGTGCTGTGGCAGTATGTGTGTGTGCCCGTGTGTAACAATGTGTGTTAATACATGTGCTGGAGGAAAGGATAAGGATTTCTTTTCATTCTTTCTTCAGTAATATACACGACTATTGTATATTTTACACATTTTTAAAAGACTTAGTCAACTATCTATTCTTGTCATTCTTTATTAAGCATCTTCTTAATCTTTTTAATTTAGGGATTCACTTAATTAGACACAACCATGTAACTGTTGGTTAACACAAATATCTAATCGGCCAATCACATAGCAGCAACCCAATGCATTTACGCATGTAAACATGGTCAAGACAGCTTGCTGAAGTTCAAACTGAGCATCAGAATGTGGGGAAAAAAGGTGACTTTGAACCTGGCAAGGTTGTTGGTGCCAGACAGGCTGGTCTGAGTATTTTGGAAACTGCTCATCTTCTGGGGTTTACTTGCACAGCGATCTCTAGGGTTTACAGAGAATAGTCTGAAAAAGAGAAAATATTCAGAACGGCCACAATGCTTCGAGCCGAGATGAACGTAACTTAAATAAGCACTTGTTACAGAACAGATCTGCAGAAGAACGGTGTTCATTTTGATTTAGTTTTATTCATATTCTTTTGAGTATTAAGCTATTTAGTTTGAGTCATAATTTAGTCTATTTTTCTTATAGTCTTAGTCTAGTTTTAGTCAACTAAATATCATATGGTTATTGTAGACTAACTCTAAAGTGGATTCAGTTGACTAAAATATAAAGTGTAAAAGTTTGTCATGCTGTTGCTGTGAAAGTTGCTCCACACGGTTTACAAAGCGTCTTATTTTCCTTGACATTAAATGCATAATACCGACTGTGCACCATTTAAATACCGAAGCCTGCCTGGTCTCCAGTAGAGCACCTTTGGGATGTGGTGCAACAGGATATTTGTATCATGGATGTATAACCCACAAATCTGCAGTAACTGTTTCATGTCAATACAGACCAAAATGTCTGAAGAATGTTTTCAGCACCTTGTTGAGGCCACGCCATTGAGAATTAAGACAATTCTGAAGGAAAAATGGGGTTTCAACCCAGTACTAGCACAATGTACCTAATGAAGTGGAATTAAGAGTGTATATGTTGAGCAGTAAGTAAAAAGGTCAAATAGAGATTTAAAAGCGCTGTCAGTAGCTGACATGTCATGAACTACTCACCAAATCCCTTCGTATAACCATCTAATCCCCACTTTGAATTTGGAGAAAATAAGATGATGACAGTCACGGTTTGACTTTTATGACTTTTACAGCAGGCATCTTCACAGCTCACATTAATTTAATAATGTCAAGTAAGTGAATTTGGCTTTGTTTGAAAATGTATTTCCACTCATATTTTTAAAGTGCTTCTCAGGAAGTTGCCACAGACTTTTGTCAGCCGACCCAAATTTTAAAAAGAAGTAATTAAATCACAACATTGGAACAACTGGACTGTTTTCCACTGGTGTACTTAGCAAGGTCTAATGCAAATAGTTGCTTATTGTTGCAGCCTACTGAGTGCTTTTGTACAGGATGTGATGTACTTGCCTCTTAGGCGTTTTACAGCATGGATGCAGAAAATATAAACCAGGCCAGGGTGTAACGGAACATAAAGGTGAGAAGGGATGTTTTGAGGTTTTCAGATGAGCTCGTCTGGTCACATCAGTCTCACTGGTCTAAACCTTTGTCAGCATCAAACTCAGCAGCATCCTCGACTCAGGCATGCGTGGTGTTACTGGTGTATTAGTGACCTGTCTCCTCTTGTGTCTCTGTTTGTTTTTCCAGGCCTCCCCTGCTGCCCTCGCTAAGAGTGTTTTGGCAGAAGTCCCTAACCAGGTGGTAGATTACTACAACGCGAAAGGAATTAAACCCAAGTGCATGTCAGATTATGAGTCCACAAGAACCTTCAGCCCCTGACAATGGACTGAGTGCACACATACATACAATTACATATACATGTATGAATCCTATATCTACATTTAAGTACTGTATAAAACGTATACATGTCCAAAAGCACAAGCACACACATACGCAAACAAACATGTACACAAAACAATACTACATACAGTAGACTAGCTCAGAGAATTAGCTCGTTCTGGTGATACAAATTGAACTACTCTATTGGTGACTATTGCATGTTTGGCCACAGTGGCATCACCTGGGAAATTAACTGCTGTATTATCTACTGTACAATAAAAAAGGTATTTATAGAAATAAGAACAGTCTTCTGAAACAGCATGCATATGCAGACCTTAGCTCACTGGGGGAAAGAATGACACTCTTACCTTATTTAGATAACTAGCAAGTGCATAGACCAAACTATCTGTCAGCATAGAACCTAATATGTGAGATGCATAACCCGAAATGCTTAGAATTAGCATTGCAAATGTTATTTATAGGATTGATAGCATTTCTGTTTGTGTACTGCATAAATGCATGCATTATTCAGCTCCTGTTAATTCCCCTTTTCTAGTAGTTGCTTGCTAGTTATGAAATAAAGTATCTTGTCATTTGTGTGAGATTTGGGGTTGTCTTTGGTGTTTGGGGTTCTTTTCTACAGATTTGTTTGACATTTTGCTAAATGGAATGAACAACTGAATAATTGTAATAATTTCTTAATAACCTTCTTACATTGTAAAGAGTTTTGGGAGGATAGAAACGCTTGTGTGGTAGATACTCATCTGTGAGCTGAAAATGTTTTTTTCTTCTGTATTCTGCATGTTGATTATAATAAAGACCCTTTGGTTTTCTCATTTTAGTGTGATCTTTTATGACGGGATGTCTTCCTTATAGTGACAAAAAACAAGAACATATTGTGTAAATGTCAAATACTATGTAACAGTTCTGATAACCCCTGCCAAAGATCTGGATTTATAATAAAATCCACATGGCCAGCCGTGTTATTAAATTAGCTCGTACTCCACAACAGCTCCAAATGCCACACACTTTTCACACACTGCTAAAAACCATCAGCCCACAGACACCTACACTGACATGCCTGCCTTTCCTTCACTCGTTCCTAGACAGACATTAAAATGCTAGAATAAATTATTTCACTAATCTCCATACAGTTTAATTAATGCAAGCCAAAGTTGGGCTGTCCTAAGAGGACACTCCAAGCGTGCCTCGGGCTCTGGTAGTCAGATCTGTATTCAGCTCATGAACCTTTAATATCTCTTTCCCTATCATAGATAAGCCCCATCAGAAGAGACCAGAAATATCAGCTTCACAGCATAGGAGTCACATAAAAACTTCTTTTTTCCTTGGCATTTTGCCTGTCTGTTAGACTTCCAGTGAAGTAAGACAGGGAATCTGGAAAAGACAGCACGGGAATGACAAACAGCAGCGGTTCAGCTCCGCTCTTAACCAGGGAGTCTGCAGCCATGGACAATCAACAACAACTGTGGTATTGGCTTCTGAAAGTAACCACTTAAAAATGTCTAGTCTAGTACTTTAGCTGACCTGAATTATAACAAGTAGCAATACTGCTACTACTACTACTAATAATAATAATAATTATTATTATTATTATTATTATTATTATTTGATATTTTTGCACTTCACTGAACATCAACATTTAAATGAAAACTAGACAAAACCTGCTAGCATAACTGAACAACTATGTAAGGTGAAAGTGAAATTTAGCATTTAAAAAAAAATTATCTTTATTATTATTATTTTGTCCTGTGTTCATGTTCATTCTTCAACAGGTGGGATATTAAAGAGATATCCACATATCAGTGAATCAGTAATTATCCATCCATTCATTTCCTTCATAGTCCTCATCTATATCACACATTGGTTTGGTTTTGGTTTCATGACTATCAACTTCAAGCCTATCTCAGCTGTCAGACTGCGAGAGGCGGGCTACACTCTGGACAGTTAGTCAAGGATAAATAATTATGATCCAATAATAAATACAGTATATAAATGGCACTGTATGGTTACTTTAGCTACTTTAACATAACTTTTAATTTTACTTGAAGCCTGAATACTTGTTTTTTCCACTTGCCACTCAAATAAAATAAATAAATAACAATTAATCTGGATACGCCCCTGTTTATTGTGTTATCCCGTTAGGATGGCTGCCATGAGCGGAACCTTTGCCCTGAGCACCGGTTCTACGGAGCTGTTATGATTGAGCACCGGAAGTATGCAGGGTGACATTTACACAGAAAACTAAGGCGTGTATGAGAGTCCTCAGTGAAGGCTTGTCATCCTTCTGTAGGTTTAATTTTATATGTATAAGTGTGTAGTTTAGAGAGCGCAATGGCCGCGTCGACCTGCCGGTTTCTTTTTCTTCTGCGGGGTACTCGTGTCATCCCTCCTCGTGCAACAGCAGAACGGTAAGGATGCTAACGGGCTAGCCATGCTAACATAAGCTGCAGTTTGAAGCTTGGACACCACAGGGTGACATTGCTGTTTAATTTTGCAATTTCATAAGCTTTAAGCTTAATATCTCGAGTTTGTCTCTTTAAAATAGTAACGTAATAAACCGCCTCTGTTCCTAGTAGAGGAATGAGATTTATCATCTCCTGTCGTTTCTGAGATTCCCCCGTTTGATCTAACATACTGTTTGACTTTCACTTAATGGTTTATAAAGTAGTCCTTTCCCATCTTTAATGCTCTACATGACATGCTTGATAATGAGCGGTTGTTATAGAGAGCATAAAATTACTCCACAGTCCCAGCCAGTACAGTAACATATTCATCAACATTGTAAGGCAAGGCAAGTTTATTTGTATAGCACAATTCAGCAACAAGGTGATTCAAAGTGTTTTACGGAGACATTAGAAACAAAAACAAATAAAAAGCATGATTTAAAATTGATTAAAACAAGCTAACTAACTAACTGATTAACAAACAAACAAACAAAACAGTATATAAAATCAAAACAGATAAAATCAGAACAATAGATAAAATCAGTAGTTAAAATGTTAGTTTTGTAGTTGTAAAAACACTAAATTCACTCTCTGTATGAAGTTAAAGTATTAATATCCTCAGTATTTTACTTTTGTGATGCTCCTGTAGCGCCTTTTTGCTCATGTTGAGCACTCAATGCGTTTCATATTACAAATAATATTCACCCAGTCACACAAGCATTCAGACAGCGATTTTTTCTAACACACACACACACACACACACACACACACACACAACGTAGAATATGTATGACATCCATACTTAAGGACCTCCTCACCACCTCTGCCACAACTGCCATAACTGCCATCACCTGAAATTAAACCCCAATAAACAGAAACATGTCAATAGAGACACCTGCCTACTTTACAGAGCAGGGAATTTCTAGGTAATACAGCTATTGTACTGTTTGTTTGTTTGTTTTTGTTTTTTTGTGATATCTTGGTATTCGTTCCTCCTTATGTGCCAGAGGAATAAAGTAATCTTATTTATAGATAAATATCAAGAGTCTGGTTATTTAGCAGTGGTTAACAAAGATGTCTGATACCAACCTTTGTTTGAAATATTATATTTAATACCAAAAAGCAAAATTTAAGGAAATATCAACATTTCCTTTATTCTGTATGATGCTATAAGCCTCTTCATTTTGCTTTTGTCCTTTTTTCCTATGAAAGTGCAGGTTTCAAGAAGACCTTCTGTAAAAATATACCTTTTTTGATTAATAGCTATGTTATGTGATTGCTGAATTTGGGAACAAAAGTCTTTTATGACTGTTAGAGACAGATTTCATCATTACAGTTGCACATTAACCTGTAACACTGCAGATCAGGAATATTGATGTCCCTCTGCAGGCAGGCAAGAATACTTTGAACTAACAACGAGCCAACAGGCTTCACTCAGTCCCATGTGACACTTGATATTCTCAAACTGTCTATGTAAATGTCCGGACCTGTTTGTTAATGCATCAGCAAGGACACTGCAATGACCCGACTCACTGCAGCAGCAGACTGATGAGTGTTTTTTGTTGTGTTTTTTTTAGCTAAGTAAACTAAAATTGATGAGTAGTTTGAGATCTGAAGCAGTGAGGCAAATTTCAGTGTAGATTATCCAGTGGTGCTTTAAGGATTTTCAGTGCATTAATGTGGATCTATTGTGGACCTATTTCTATCAGAGAAGCTTTGAATGAATCATTGTTTTGTATGTACTGGGCTTTGGTGCTGTCCCAGTTCATCCATTGTCAGAAGCAAGTCATTTAGTTCTTTTTTCCTTAAACCAGCTTTCTTCTTGTTGGCTGCAGCTCATAAACAGAAAGTCTGAGCAGAAGACAGGTGGACATTTTTTTTCTGCCACTAAAAGTTTTTTATTTTTTTTTAGCATTCATAAGTCAGAGTTTGGGGTTTTCCAAAAATTTCAGCTTATTAATGCAAACCTCTGAGGAAATAACTTGAAATCTTGAGTTATCAAGTTGAAATTTTGAGATAGTGATTCAGAAATTAAACTGAAACTTAAAATGATTTTTCAGTGGCATAGGGTGGGACGTTTATGCTCAGAGTTAGTGCTGATTGCCTGAGATGACTTTATTAGGGATATGTGCTATTGCTGAAATCGTACAGGGCCAAGTGTGGGGAAAATTGAGTGTTTAGGGCAATCTGAAGCCTGAGGGTCTTTTTTCCTTACAGGGATTACTTGTATATCTTGTCGCGTCTCATGGTTTGAGACTCATGGATGTTGAGTCTCAAACCATGAGATGCACCTGGCCGATCATGGTTTGAGACTCAACGTCAAGAAGATCAAGTACATGGAAGCTTGTCCCCAAACTGATGGCACCATTAACATCGACGGGGAAGACCTGAAGAAGGCCGACCGATTCAAGTACTTGGGATCGATGATCAGTGGCGACGGGGATATTCTTCCAGACGTGCAAGCTGGGGTCAATGCCGCATGGATGAAGTGGCGTCAAGTGACGGATGTGCTATGCAACCGTCGAATGCCAGACCATCTCAAGGTGAAGATTTACAAGACTGTAGTCTGCCCAGTTGCCCTGTATGGATGGTGTCAAGGCCTCGCGCATTGGGACCAAGTCATGAATGAAGACGTCAGAAAGCGGCTCGGCATCGCACCAATCATGGAGAAAATGCACAAGGCACAGCTACGGTGGTACGGACACGTATTACGCTCAGGCGACAGCTCAGTGGCAAAAACTGCAATGAGGCTTGAGCCCGGTGGCCAGCGACCCCATGGCAGGCCGAAGAACTGGTGGATGGATAGAATAAAGGAAGACGCCCTCGGTCGTGCCAAATGGAGACGGATTTGCCGCAAAGCGGACCCTGCCATGCGGGACAAACGCTAGAAGGAAGAGGATTACTTGTAGATCTTGTCATTTAAAGCTTAATACAGTTACTGCTTAATATGAGCATACACCAACATAACAGTATTAAAATGATTATTTTCTTGCTATTTTAAAATATTTGGCTGTGGTAATGTTGTTAGGAAGCAAGTGTGTCTGACCATTGTTGTTCTAACTGTGGGCGTTACATGGCTTGTTTTCTCTTTCAGTCCTGCCCTGCTGGTTGGTTGTATCAGGACAGTGAAAACCACAACATGGTTTGAGGAAAACCTAACAGAGGACAACCAGGAGTACATGAGGAAGAGCATGGCAGAGGAATACAGACGGCAAACGGCTGAAAAGCTCAACCCACTCAAAGACGAGCCGTGGCCTCGAGATGAGTGGACAGAAGGTGGGTGCAACCATTAGTTAGAGCCGTGTTCGTTATGGTTCTCGTTTCCATCCACTTGGCAACTTCAGCACGTTTTCCTCCGTTCTCTCACCAGGGAGCCGAAGAGTCGGGTTAGTTGCTGTGAAGTTGGGGATGGTGCCTGTCTGGACGAAAACAGGCGAAAGACATGTAGTCACCATGTTACAGGTATCACACTTCCGCTGTGGCTTAGCTTTGATCCATAATAGCTGCAGATAGTCTTCAGGTGTTCAGGAGTGATAACGGGCATTTATGTTTATTATGTATGTGTGAACTTAATGAATTGGATTATTCAATATAGTGGAGAGAAAGAATAGCAAAGTTAGGACTCAAAATCTCACCTTCAGACTTTGATGTTACATTTAAGCTCGTCCTCTTTTACAGCAAGGTGTGAGTAGCAGATACTAAATGTTTGCTTTATTCAGACCACGTTTTATTCCCATCGATTTATCTGTCATTAAAGTAAACTGAAGCGACCACTGGCTGCTTGTGCTCATTTTGCTCTTTATTGATCACGACTTGCATTTTACTTTCAGTGAAATGTCAGTGGTAACAGTTGGACAGATATTTGAATTTTGTCATCGCCTCTCTTTAATATGAGATTCAAGGCAATCAAGAAACTCATATCCCCATCTGCTGACTCACTTCAGTCACAGTTAGTCATTTTCTCTTCAGCTGAAATGTTAATGGTCTACACAAAAAAAGAGAAGATGACAAGTTGAATAATGAAATTACTCCCACCACTTTAGCTTTTGGGTTCATGTTTTTATCTGAACTGAAGCTGAAGGCTCGTCATAACAAATGGAACGAGAGCAGGAGGGCAGGTTAAAATGGTGGGTTTTAAAAGAAGTTATGAAACTTTAACGTGGTGTATGTCCTTCATCAGTTGTGCAGATATCGCACACACTGTACAATGTGCATAATGATGCAAAGTTGTTGTTACAGTAATGTATCTTGATGAATTTATCTCTTTGCTGATTGTTATTATTATATTGCACCAGACTCTTCCACCATCTATTTCTATCATCGTTCATCACGACTGTGGCCCTGGCTCTTATTAGATTAAGTACAGCGGCAGCGCTGTCTACCTGATTGATAATGCAGCATCTGTTTTCTCCAGGTGCAGGATTGTCACATAATAAAGTACCTGTCCAAAGAAGAATACGATGGACACTCTGCTGCTCTCATTGTAGGAGGAAAAAATGTGTCCCCATTCCACGTAAGTAGAAGAAGTGTGGTTGAATTTGTGCATTTGACAGCGCTTCACGCTGGTTATGCTTTGGGAGAACAATCCTGCAAAGGTGGCCACTGGCCTTTAAAAACGGCAATTCATGTTAAGTGTTTCGTACTTTTCACAAAGCATATTTTTTTCATTCTGTCAAGCTGTGGTGAGTGTTCACACGAGGCCTGAGCTGGTGATAAAGTGTTGAGTTTGTACTGAATTGCAACACCAGCCTCTGCTGCCAAACACTTTATCCTGTCAAAGTGTTGAGTGTCCACGACTGAACGATGTGTGCCACATGCAGCTGACTCACGAGTTGAAAACATCGCTCAGCCATACTGTACAGACCTAACGCGTATTTGTTAGTTCTCGCTATATTTTATCAGTGCGACAGCTTTATGGATGCATAACTTTGTCATCTCCTTCCCCCCCAAATGGAAATGAATTGGTAATTTCATATGGAAATTCCAGTTAACAATCAATGATTGTATTTTGCACCCATCAAACACATTATTAATAAACAAGATGGGTGTAAATGAGTGACATCACTCACCTCATTACTATGCAGTGTTCTGCTGGGGAGAGAACGCTAAACTTTGCTTTAGACTGTGTGTTGACACTTCCGGATGTGTTGCCATCATGGCATAAAGAGGACACACAGCAGGGATTTTCATGGTGATTCATTTCTTAGTCGACTAAACAAGGAAACATGTAGACTAACAGACTAGTTTAAAGGTAAGAAACGCTGAAAAGTATGACGCATTACAAATGACGCATTGTTTTACGATTCATGACAGCCATCTCAATCGAAGTTAAAATCTTCCATCCATAATTTCTTCCGCTTATCCCGTGGCAGCAACCTAAACAGAGAGCCCAGACCTCCATCTCCCCAGCCACATCTTCCAGCTTATCCGGGGTAACACCAATGCCCCCTAGTTACTCCAGTGTGTCCTGGGTCTACCGTGTGGCCTTCTCCCCATAGGACCTGCCTCCTTTCGATGTGGAGGAGCAGCTATACTTGAGTTCCTCCTAAATAACTGCACTCTTCACTCTATATCAGACAGTTTTCAACAATGATGTCGGGGCTGCAGCTACATGTGGTTGAAGATGGCTGCATAACATCAATTAAACTGTTAACAATTAAATTAAATGACAATTATGTCTGGTAACAACTAGTGTAATAAACTTTAAGGCCCCATGACTGCTCTCAGAAGTCAATAATACGATTAATTGAAAAGCAAGACAGCATCACTGGCTGATAAACATATACTGCCTCCTACAAAACAGGTTTAAAAAGAATCTCCTCTTAAGGAGGATTTTGGCTTTAAAATGCTCGAAATGTTCCTTCTTTTAAATGAAAAACAAAGGAACAAGTGCGAATACATTAGGGTGTCATTTATTTTTCTGGGCCTCAGTACATGCTCAATGGGCCGGTGTCAGGATTTCACTTGTCCAGCGTGAAGTTGTTTTTGAATCCTTTTCACACAGCCACATCACTCTTTATTCAGAAGCAGAGTTTGTTGGAGTGAGAGGCTTTGGCAGACGGATTTTCAGTCAACAGAAGGGGGGAGAGAGAGAGAGTTTAGAGTGACTGGAGGCGCTAAGATGAGAGCGAGCCGAGTGAAAGCAAATGTCAAAGACTCTCAGTGCCAAGTGTGTGTGCGTACGCTTGTTAGAGTGCGTTTTGTGTGCGAGTGTGTTTGGCTCCCATACAGTCATAACAGGCCCGTGGTTAATTTGAAAACGCTAAAGTCCAGCTGCTTCTTACTGCATTTACTTCTTTTAACACCTTATTTCCTTGCTTCTTATTTTTCTCTTGCACTCCGTCACTATGCCTGACAGAGGTCTGAAAAACAAATGGAGGTATTCAGGAACGCAGGAGTGCCTCCAAAGCAGAAAGTCACTGCCTTTAAAGTCTCCGACAGTGCCATCATCAAGCCAGGTATGAAATGACATTGAATTTTGCAAAGAAAGATCACTTATTAGGCTTTTGTGCGTGATTGGTAATGCAGGCTTGTTTGTTGCATGTTCAGGCACTCCTCTGTATGCAGCACATTTCCGTCCTGGCCAGTATGTGGACGTCACGGGCAAATCGTAAGTTATGTTCTGCCAGCTCCTCATTGGCGCTCCTCTGCTTGGCTCCTGTTCCTGCTTCTTACCCTTTCCCAGCGTCACGTTTTGAAGAGAGTTCAGTTTTTGACTTTACAAGAAATTCCATGTCTGTCCTTTTTTCTTTCCTTTTTTAAATATTGTTACCTTCTGGAGAAACATGTCAACATAAAAGTAATCTGGAAATCTGAGCGTGTGTAAATAAACTTTGTGGTGCGTGTTTGTTTGTAGAATCGGTAAGGGTTTTCAAGGTGTAATGAAGAGATGGGGATTTAAAGGTCAACCAGCCACCCACGGCCAAACCAAAACTCATCGCAGACCGGGAGCTTCTGGACCAGGAGGGGTTAGACAAACACACACACACACGCTTGTTACGATGTTCATCCATGCCAAACGTGAACATTTGGTTCCCCAAAATCCATTAATATGAACATGTGTGATATTCATCGTCTGCTTCCAGGATCCAGCTAAAGTTTTCAAAGGGAAGAAGATGCCCGGCCAAATGGGCAACAGCTACATCACTGCTTATGGACTGAAGGTACACACACACACGCGCACACATAAACTTAAAGAGCCTTAGTTTTAAACTTGGTTGTCCTTGCCTGCAATTTCAGCTCAATATTCTTTCATCTGCCTCTTCTCTATCCCGCTTCCAGATATGGAGGGTCAATACCAAGTACAATGTGCTGTACGTTAACGGCTCTGTCCCCGGGCACAAGAACTGCTTACTGAAGGTAAATATAATCATACACAGTCAAAGTGGAGTGTGAAGTCGAAGGTCAACCCCAGCATGCTTAGTGTTCATACAGAGACAAGTGACCTTGCACCTGTAAAACACCGTCACACCTGCAAGACGGTGTGATCAGTCTTCATCGACGCAGTGCTGGATCAGCTGTGTGTGTGTGTGTGTGTGTGTTGTGGGGGAATGGGAGCATGCTCCTTAACGATGTTAGGATTACCCAAAGCATCCATCTCCATACTCAGCATGTTGTGCTTTGTGTGTGTGTGTGTATTGCTGAAACATAGATGCAGGCTATTATTTGTTTTGCAGACAAGCGATAATGAATACAAATGCGTGTTGCATTTCACCCAGCTCAGCTGTGTGCAACACAAACACACGCCTGGATTCATTATAGATTATACAGCCCCAAAGGACACACATGCAGGTTATTAATGCTTGTTCATTGTTTTTTTTTAATTATTCAGAGGGGCCCTAATGTCCCTTTGTACATGAGGACCAGTCATGGTTTATTAATTTAAATTAAATCTGGCTGCAATTAATGATAATTTTTATTATTGGTTTCAGTGCTGACTGTTTGATTAATCACTTAGGACACTGGTTTCTATGTTGGGGTCAGGAGAGTAGGGGGTGGAGGGATGGAAAGGTGCTGTCAAAAGGTTTTGTGGCTGCTGGAAATTTTAAATTTTGGCAACTGCAAAGTGCTGTGAGCATTTCAGCATTCCTGTTCACTCCGAGGAAATCCCATTCTGACCACCTGCATGAGTTCATCTGCGGCCAGACTATCAATGCAGACTTCCAAGCTGGGGTGTGTGAGGACAACATCTGCCCATTCACATTGCATTGAAAAGTTTTTGTCCACATCTGCACAATCAGTGCTCACCACCTACTGTACTTTGTAGATCTGGATCCCCATGATTGTCCTTTTTACCAAAACAGTTTTAAAGTGAAACTTTTATGTAACACACTTAAGGGAGATCCAGTGTGTAAAAACGATGCACAGGTGAATGTGGAGTAGGAGACTGACAAATGTTTTGGTGCATCGCCAGCTGTGATGCAAATGTCTGCTGGTCTGTGGTGGTGAAGACAGCTGAGCTTAAAAGTGAAGCTGTGATTTACCGGTCAGTCTGTGTTTCCACTCTCACCAAACGCCGTGACCTCTAGTTAGTGACAGAAAGAATGAGATCACGAATACAAGCGATAAAAACAAGTTTCCTTCAAAGGGTTGCTTTGAAGAGCCGATATTGAGCCAGTGGAGGTGATTCAGGGATCTTACTAGAATACTTCCTGAATGCCTCCTAAACGAGGTATTTCGGGCTTGTACTACAGGGAGGGAGTTTTGTGGCAAACGCAGGACACACTGGAGAGATTTTATTTCTCAGCTGGCTTGGAAATCACTCACTGTACCACCAGATGAGATGGAAGAGGTGACGGAGGAAGAGTGGGTTTCTTGATGGATGGATGCAGTTGGAATGCGACTAGAAGTGATGTGAAGGTGCACAATGACGTGATCTTAAAGGGGAGATCAAGGCATAGTTTTTGATTTTTATGGGCAAAGGTGCCGAAGTCTGTGATTGCAATTCGTACATCTGTATACACACTGTGTTTCAGGGTTCAGTGAGACTGATGTCAAACACTAAATAGAACAACTAGTCAGTCAGAAATAATTCCAAGCGTGATTTATTTAATGCTCCTCGTGGAGCAAATTGTTTTCAAGCAGAGTACACGACCGACCGCCAATTATAAATGACTAAAGGAGGTAATTTGTACGGCGGTGTATTAGCTCCAGTCTAGGTGAAATTTAAAAAAAAAAGGTTGAAGAGCCAGGGGAGAAAAGTTATGTTCTGAGGAACAACAATGAATTTAAAGCTAGTAATACATTCGCCCCGATATTTTCAGAGTAAAAAAGCATGGAAGGACACTGCCATGAGCTGAGATGATGGCGTTTGTGTATGAGTTACTGATGTTTCGATGATCATCTGTGAAAGCTCGTGCATTCTGGTAGCGTGGTGTTTACTTGCATAAAGTAAAAAAAACCAGGAGGATACAAAATAACTGGCCATCTTTAAAAACGAGGAAGAGACTTTGAAACTAGCGATTATTGATCTAGAATGGAGACCCATTCGATAACTACATGGCTTATTACTCTCCTCAAATGCTTTCATTTTACGGGACTAGTTTTGAAAGTTTCGGGAGAAGCTGCCATGTTGGTTTCAGTTAAAGATCAAGGAGCAGACAGCCCACGCGAGGCATTTGTCCAGTCTGTCTTTGCACGGTTTCAGGAGGCTGGAGGAGAAGATAAGAGACTCTAAATCACGTATCAGATACCGTCGTGCAGCTCGTCCATCACACTAAAAAGCTGCTCGATCGCTCACAAAACAAAACACCTCACTGCACGTGTAACGTTATCTTCAGTAGCCTGACTTTTGCTTTTTTATATATATTTATATTTTTGCTTCATAAATAAGTTTTTAGTCACTAAGAAAATTAAGTAGCGGTGTTTCTATGTGTTCCAGGTAAGAGACACTGTGCTACCGAGCAGAAGGTCCACCCTGCTCAACCCTCCTTTTCCGACCTACTTCACAGAAGAGGACGGTGACCTGGACGAAGACCTGTACGACGAAGACTTGTTCGTTCACACAGAGCCATCGTTAACACTGACCTGACCTCTCACACACACAACTGTTTCACACAAACCTGCTAACTGTACCTTGATCCTGTAATAAAAGAGTATTTCCTTGTATTCTCTCCAGCCTTGTCTTTGTGTGTGTGTGTGAGTGTGTGTGAGAGAGAGAGATGCGCTGGCACAAAGAATGTCTGTCTGATCCAAACAGTTATTACATCTGTCTTGGTTTTTTTCTCCTCTCAGAAACCATGGTAACTGTAGGAGTGATGATGTCACTAGAGGATCCCCAAGTAGAGAGAGGGAGAGAAATGGGGAGGAAAAAAAGACAATGAAACAAAAACAAGGGAGAAGTGAGGCAGGCCTGCTGGAGAACTGTGCAATATCTATGCAGAGGAGGAGGGAGGGATGGAAATGAGTGTGTGAAACAGTGAGGGGAATACAGACGGGAGGCAAGGAATAGGCTGGTATGGGAGAAGTAATGAATTGGGTATAAAGCAGGGAAGCAAATACAAAGGAGTTTTATTTTTGTTTTGTTTTTTTTAGGTGGGGATGAGCCAGTGAAGGAGTGGAGGGCAGAGAGGGAGAGGCAGGGATGAAGGCTAACAAAGGTTGACATTTGTGCATAAGAGGATAAATGAGGACATTAATGTTGCAGGAGGAACTGCTGGGTGCTTAAGCCTGTGCTTGTGTGTTTGTGTTCAGCAGTATTTAAATGAGGCAGACTGTTTGTGGGTTAACGGAGCTCCTTAGGCACAGTGTGGACGCCTCTTTTTGTGGGTAGCAAGTTATCAGATGAAAATCATGTCCTCCTAACTGTTTGACTGTTGTTTAGTGTGTATCTTCAGAGGCCTGTAGTCCTTCTCTGCTCCATATCTGCCATGTAATTGACAACAACAGAAAAAAACCAAAACAGGCTTTTGTTTGAAACACTGACAAGAAGCAGCGATGCTTCACAGGATCCGCTGCAACAATTGCGGATGCGCACAGCATCGATTTCTTTTTCCTAATTGCAACGCTGCACTGCCCTCCCACTGTCTGACATGTGTAACATGCAGGAGCTGGCCATCATTTAGCTATAAAACAGTACAAAGTGATGACGCAGTTTGTGGCAATAGCTATAGCATACCACGGCTTGTAGGTCTGTAAGACAGCGGCAGGTTCTTTGAAATGGTAATGATATCGTTTGAAAGTCCTGCTCTGTGGAGCCTGCACATCATCTGGCTTTTGTGGGGGTGGACAAGAGGAGAGCAGAGCGGGGAGGGAAAGAAAAAGGGTGGGGTGGTCTTTGCCTGTCAAAGCAGCAGAGCAGAAAGAGAAGACGATGAAGTCCGGCCAGGATTGGGAAGCCGCGGTCTCCCCTGACTTTCACAAGACTCTTCCTTCACCTGAGGAGGTGTGCTGGACTGTAAACTGCTTGTTTATGCAGAGCTTTGCCTGTGAAACAAGACCAGGCTGTTTTTCACATGGTAAGCAGTCCAATAAGTCAGCAACCCTATTAAAACTATATTAGAATTTATGTATTAAAAAAGACCTCCAGTATATGATTATGTATTTTGAATAGTCAATAAATATGCCCGGACTGTGTTGCAAAAAAAATAACATCCACACTATTACACCAACTCCAGCCTGAACCAGTCGTACGAGGCGGGATGGATCCATGCTTTCATCCATGCTCTGACCCTAACATCTGAACATTTCAGCAGAAATCGAGACTCATCAGACCAAACAATGGTTTTCCAGTCTCCTGTTAAGTTCTGGTGAGCCCGTGTGTATTGTAGGTTCAGTTTCTTGTTCTAAGGTGACAGGAGTGACACCCAGTGTGATCTTCTGCTGCCGTAACCTGTCATCTTCAAGTCGATGTGTTGTGCATCCAGAGACGTACTTTGGCTGTAACAAGTGGTTATTTTAGTTCCAATCTGCTTGAGGTAATCTGGCCATTCTCCTCTGACTCCTGATATTAAGAGGGCATAGAACTGCCACTCGATGGGTATTTTCTCTTTCATAGATCATTCTCAAGAATTCTCACTCACAAGAAAGCACTTTAAAAATGACTTGGACCTGAATTTATTGAGATTTACTGCTAAACTACGACTTAGCATATGAGTAGAAAATGTGACCTTAAAAAAAGACAGAGAAAAAAAGACAGCCAAGCCCTGAAAACTTGTCAGTAAATAATGCGATTGGCCTCGGGCTGCAGCGAAATAATTCCACGAGTGATATTTCTACAAGTTTGTTTGATTCATCCCAGAAAACTGTGGGAAAGTTGCACTGTTAGGTTTTGAGAGGGCATGCATAACCAAAAATCACTTGGGACCAAAAATAGTAATTCATTCAAATCAGAATAGTTTCTATAATTGACTAGCGCTGAAAGAGTCGTTGACCGTGCATGTAACTTTGACTAATGAAGAAATTGTGCTCAATTCCACTTTGCTAATCAGGACTTTTGCCTTTATTTGGACTCGATTCAAGACTTATTATTCAACGACTCTCTTAAAACAGCGTACAGGAGTGTAGCTATCGCTGGGGAGAAAAGCGCAAGTTTGCAAATGTAGATATTTAAGTGCTCTGACCAGCCACGCTCACCAGTTTTCTTGCCTGTGTAACAATCCTGAATCTGATCTCAAAATGCAAATCTATTAGTTAATTAAAGAGCTGAGTTTTGGCTGAATCTAAACATTTCGGGGAAATTACTTGGAGAGTGTGTGAGAGGTTTGGCCTGCTACTTTGACCCGGGTCTGACATGATGGATCTCCTGCTCTACTTCTGCTGGCTCAACACATGAGAGACCTGATTTCCATTAGTAAAGAGGGCACACGCACATACACACACAGCCTCTCCTTGTATACACACCTAAAGTGACCATCACTATCTCTTTTGCACAAACACACACACAAACACACACTTTTAATGCCTCCTTAGCGAGCAAAGATTCCCTCTCCTAGACTGGTCAGCACTTATGTTGTTGCCTCCTTGCCGAGTTTACACACAAACTCCGGGTCTGACCTGCATCTTAACAACACGCACGCACAAAGGCGCATGTGTGTGGTGGCGTGCGCCGCGCAATATGAATTATTGAGTGTGTTATTTGAGGGACAGCTGGCTCTTGAGCACATTAAGTGCCTCAGTTAGACAGCCAGTTACAGCAGTCTACAGTGACAGCAGTGAAGAGTCACTAAACAGAAGTGAAGAGGGGAAAGAAAGAATGCTAATGCAATTTCACACCGGCTTGTATCAGCAGGCAATTATAAAAGTGTTTATATAAGCTCTCGCGTCAGGGATAAAACAAATGAATCTTTTAAACAGAAACGGAGCAGTAAAATCATTTTCTAATAGTCTAGCTACCATCCTAGTCTGCAAATACATGCATCTAAATGACATTTGAACTTTACAGAGGAAATCATCTGAGCAATGTATCATGGACGCCTTGGCACATTTACTGAGAGAAAACTGCACCAGTTGCTCAGCCTACATTTGGCAGCGTCGTGCAGAACTTCTAAATATAAATATTTGTATATGTGTTGTTAATTATAATTTGATCCAATAAGAATTGATGGCTAAATGTGGAAAGAGAGACGCACCCTGCTAGTAATTTCACATGCACAATTATCGCCGCACATCCCTTTAAGCCGCTCTGCTGGTGGTCCTGCTGGTGCGGGCCCCTCCCAGTTGTGCACACCTGGGTCTCAGGGGTGTGTGTGTGTGATGATTCCCACCCGTGTAGGTAAATTTGGGTTCCTTCCTTCCAGCACCACTGGGTGAGAGCAGGGTGCATCCTTTGTATCCCCGCCTTCCCTCTTCACAGGTGTTCCTATCCTGCTTTTAGATGTGATCGTGTGTGTGTGTGTGTGTGTGTTGCAGTTATGATCCCACAAAGCAGTGTTTATAACTGCCTTTCACCATTCCTTGCTTAGTTTCCCTCAATTCTTTTTAAGGATTCATGGAGGAATGATGGAGACAGAAGGGAAGAGTGGAGAGAGATTTTGGTACTCTGTGTCAACATGTAGCAAAGGGAATACGCCGACAGCCTCAGCATTTTGTGGGCCATCGGTTAAAACCTTAGCAGTGTGCTCGACCACTCAAAATGCAGTATCCTAAGAAAGTTTAAGTTGAGAAACCAGTTACATAAAAGTAAAACTTTGAATTTAATTATTAATTAGATTCTCCTTTATGCTGATTTTGTTAGTGTTCATTAAATAAATATTTACATTTACAGCTCGTCTACAGTTCTGAAACGGCAAAATGTCTTGCTGCGTCTCAAGGACTGAGATAAACGCAGAACAAGAAGATGCAGTAGTTTTAACTTAAGTGGAAACTTTTGATGAAACATCAATATCCACAGATCACAGGAAAGAGATTTACAGAGGAATTAAAACCAAAGGTTCAACACAACTGCTGGAAATTATATTTGGCAAAAGATTATCTGACTATACTGCTTAAAAGCCACAAATTAAAACAATTAAATAATTATAATTCATCATTGGGTTACAATATATTCTTAGATGAACATCTTTTTTACCCCCAAGGTTCTAGCTAATTTTGCCCAAAAACTGTAAATAAAAGATGAACACAGCCACCATGCTATCATCTGGTGACCTCTGAACTATTGCCACGCTGTTTTGTTGGGGTTTTCCCTCCCTCTTGCTCTCTCTCAGAGACACAGACTATCAACTATCAGCTAACAAAACCAGGCTGAATACTGAATTCTGTTTTCAACATTTTTTCACATTGGAGTCTGTGGGAATTGACTCACTTTTGTAGTCAGTCTCAAGTGGCCATTGGAGAAGGTGAAGATTCTGGCACTTCCATCTTGGCTTAGTTTCTCAGCTCGAGATGTTGCTGTTTGATTTTAACTGAGAACATAATATAAAGGCAAAATCCCAAAAAACAAAATACAAATAAAATAGAATTGAATAGAATTCCTTTTATTGTCACTATACACATGTACAATGAGATACAGAGCATCTCCTTCCTTCTGTAGACATGTGGGAAAAGAAAAGGGTGGGGGGGGGGGGGGGGGGTTGCACAGTTCTGCAGTACTATATATATATTACTACTATATACTATATTATACTATACTATACTATACTATATACATGGTATTCAAAAAATATAAGCTGCATTCAAAAAACATCAAATGTCCAAATATACAATTGGGGGAAAAAAATTATGCTTCACCCATCCGGTTCTTCCTTTTACAGCAAAGTGAAAATCTAAACTCCAACATTAGGGTCACAAACTGTGAGTGGTTGCCCGGATACAGGAGATGACTTATCGTCAAAGCATTCAGCCTTTTGCCTCGCTTTTCACATATAGGTAAGTGGTTCGTTAGCCCATTCCCTGTTAAAATGTCTGACATCATCCTGTACATTTCACAGCCACTGCAGGTACCCTAAATGTGTGCACTTCTGTGGGGCTTAAATGAGCCATGTTGAGACTGGGAGGTAAATGTCAGCGGTTTTCAGCCGGAAACCTTCGCCACAAGAATGTGACCACGGGATGTCGAGTAAATCCATATGAAAGCCGAGGGAGAGGGCTGAGAGCGGGGGTAGGGACGTTACTGCAAAATTATCACTGCAAAACCAAAGAAAATGAGAAGGGGAAGCGGAGACTGATGAAGGAAGTGAAAGTTGATTTTCAGAGGTTAATTTAACTTCTTTCCTGACTTTGAGGTTAATCTGTGACATTATACTGTGCGTGTAGGTGTGTAGATGTGTAAGTGCCCTAAAGGACAAGGCTGCTGATAACTCACGACTTTGTTATCCCATGAAAAGCAAACAAACCCAGCAATATGTCAGACTATTTTCTCTGGGGACTATTTTCTGGGAACATTTTGTACATTGTGAGTATAATAGACTGTATATAAAAGGTGGATGTAGCTACTGTGATGTCACGCATTAGTCGGTCTGTGGATGCACACTTTCAATCCTTCACTTTAGCTTCATGGCCTTTGGCATCTTGTTTTTTTTCTGAAAACAAAAGTAAGCATATTCACAGAGAGAGGGTTGAGCGTTAAGTTAACAGCTAACTATAGCCTGTATATAAAAGATGGATGTAGCTTCGGGGTCTGAAAAGCCTTTTAAGCTATGGTGGAAGTGCCTTAAACAGCCATTCTTCCCAACAGCTGGCAGGGATATTTTCTCTGGTTCCAAGTCCTATGATTTATGACTTAAGTTACCAATTTACTGATATGGTGGTGCGGTGGTTAGCACAGCAGGAAAGTCCTGGTTTTATACACATTTTTGTCCAAAGACATGCATATAGGTTAACTAGTGATTCTAAATGAATGGATGATGTGTGTGTTAATTTCAAACAAGGTGATGTCATTAGAGTGAAAACAGATGACATAACAGGGTATGCATTAGTGCGGGTCTGACTTGCAAAGTCACCACCACACGGTCTGCTCTCAGTTCATCACTCAGATCCACTCCACTGCTTGTGAGGAGCGGTTTCAAAACATCAAGATGCCGATGGCCAACCCGCTCAGCTAGAGCTTTAAAAACAGACAAATGAGGGATGCTGTGTTGGCTATGTGCATTTTTTTTTAAATATACAGTCCATGCAGCATTACCTGTGTGCATCCATAGACTGCAGTGGTGCATGTACAGATACACAGACTAGCGAGTCACTGCCAACATAAAGTAATGAAAACAAAAACAAAACAAAACAAAACTGAGCACTGACTTCTTGGAGGGTTTGTTACAGTTCACCACACAAAAAATCCTGTTATCTGTTGTATAAATTGCATTAAAACTGCCCCCCCAGAAAAGCACCACCATATTTTAATAGTCACTTTCATCCATTTGATGATACTTCATGCCGTCAGGATTTAACTGTAATGAACGACTGTCACCCAGCGTAACAATGAAACTCATCAGCTGTGTGCGCGTGTTTGGCTTGTCCTCACGCAAAGAACACGAAAACATAATTTTATTGGCAGTTTGTGCCAATAAAAATAATTTGGCAGTTTGTGCTGCTCAGATTTCTGTCATCACCCCCTAACAGTGTGGAGATGAAGAGGATTTCATGTGTGTGTGTGTGTGTGTGTGTGTGTGTGTGTTGCTCAGAGCATCAAATGAACTGCATGGCTGGGTGTGTGTTGCTCAGAGCATCAAATGAACTGCATGGCTGGACACCACATGGATAGTTTAAATGGGAACTTTTTTATTTTTTTACAATTTGGATGCAATTACCCTTTATGTGGTCGTTTCTCGGAGAGTACGCACTTCTTCTCTCGCGCACACCCACGAGTGCACACAAAGTGATGACATTTCTTACTCCTGAATAGAAAGCCATTTAACCTGACTCACAAGAAGCCGAAGGACACAAAAGCAATGGCACAAAGCGAGCGGGAGAAAGACTGCGAGTAGGGGGTCTCATAATACAGTGGAAGCTTAACACATTAGAAGGCATCATTTTAGAAACTTTAAAAACAGACGTGCGCCGCTTCTGTTGTGGACGGACAACACATGCAATAACTCTGTGTCTTTGTCCAGATTTGTGATTATTAATGTGCGTCAGTTTTCTGTGAAAATACAGTCACTGCATTGTACTCCTCTAATTATAAAAACCTTCATCTGCAGTGGAGGCATCTCAGGAGACCTGTGTGTGTGTGATGATTCCCACCCGTGTAGGTAAATTTGGGTTCCTTCCTTCCAGCACCACTGGGTGAGAGCAGGGTGCATCCTTTGTATCCCCGCCTTCCCTCTTCACAGGTGTTCCTATCCTGCTTTTAGATGTGATCGTGTGTGTGTGTGTGTGTGTGTGTGTTGCAGTTATGATCCCACAAAGCAGTGTTTATAACTGCCTTTCACCATTCCTTGCTTAGTTTCCCTCAATTCTTTTTAAGGATTCATGGAGGAATGATGGAGACAGAAGGGAAGAGTGGAGAGAGATTTTGGTACTCTGTGTCAACATGTAGCAAAGGGAATACGCCGACAGCCTCAGCATTTTGTGGGCCATCGGTTAAAACCTTAGCAGTGTGCTCGACCACTCAAAATGCAGTATCCTAAGAAAGTTTAAGTTGAGAAACCAGTTACATAAAAGTAAAACTTTGAATTTAATTATTAATTAGATTCTCCTTTATGCTGATTTTGTTAGTGTTCATTAAATAAATATTTACATTTACAGCTCGTCTACAGTTCTGAAACGGCAAAATGTCTTGCTGCGTCTCAAGGACTGAGATAAACGCAGAACAAGAAGATGTGTTAGTGAGTGTGTACATTACATGCAGAGGGATGAGCAGAGTGGGAGTAAGACAGAGGGACTTACATCTGTTTTGGGTCAGCAAAAATACTTTATAGCCCTACTTAAAGAGGCAGTGATGATGCTGCCAAAAAGCAATACATCCAAGTGGTTCACCCACACACACCCCCGCACACAAAAACACACAATCCACCCTCCCAGTGTGCTGACATATCAACTGATCGGCCCCGCACAGCATTAACTGCAAAGTATCCTATCCTGCACACACCCGGACACACACACACCTGTGCACTATCCTGGCCCTCATCTCCTCTCTTTGCAAAGCCGGAGATCATCAGATATCGCCCCAAAATCTACACGATAACAAGAATCAATTATCACAGCATCGTGTTGAATCAGCACACATTCCTTCGCTCGACACAGAGTGAATGCAAATGGAGATGCAGATCAGCGGTTTCAAAGTGCCAGCGGGTCTTCGGTGGCGGCGGAGCGCGTCGGATTGCGGGGCAAGGCTGCCGCTCGGTGGATCGAGCAGGAGCTGCGTGCACGCAGAGAAGTGGGGCGTGCTGGTTGAGGAGGTTGTGCAAGGTAAAATCTCAGAGGAGTTAACTGTACAGAGATGAGATGAGATGGGTCCCTCAAGTACAACCCCAGTCCTATTTTTCTAAACACGAAATGCTGACGTTTCTTTTGTGTGTGTGTGTGTGTGTGTGTGTAGTCGTAGGTTGTGGACGGAAAACATGAAATCAAACTCTCAGCTCAGCTTGTTACAAAAGAAAAACTGGGGAGCGCTCATGAAGGGCCTGTTGTAAATATTTTATGGACCCTCTCTGTAAGACACAGAGCAAGCTTGAGAGGTTATTTTAAAGGAGTCTTTTCAGTCTGTTCAAGCAGATTGTAATGCTCCCACATCTGGCTTTGACAGCTGACCTTTTAATAGGACAAAAACTGTATAGTGGAAAAAGGTCTCTGATCACTCTTTTGACCTGCACTCTAATCAAGTCATGCAGAGAAATCATTACCAGGCTGACCTTCAACTGTACACCCTGCTAAGATAATAGAATAAGTGTTTGCAGCCAGCCAGATACTTAAGTGTATTGCTGGATTAGAAATGAACCCAGGATTCTCCTCTGAGGTGGGAGATTTGCGGTGTGAATAACTCACACAGTGGCAGGAGGACTGTCTCCTGCACTTGTACCTTTAATAGCTTCACTTTATTATCCTGTAGTGTCTGATTCTGGGGTCATTACTTCCCTAACTCTCATTTCTTAATAAATCATCTTATAGAAGCAATGCAGCTTAAATTAAACATTAAGGAAAATAACAGTAAAATAAGAAAGTTAACTTGACCTGAAACGCAGCGCTATCTGACCTCATATGTTTAAGCCTGTTAGTGCTTGGGTGGGTTCTACCACAACTGTGACCATGCCCGGTACAGACCATACAGTGAGGCCTGGTGTCTCCACTAGAGGTCAGCAAAAACTTGTGAGCTTGTGCTAGGTTCAAAGGTACAGACGTTTTTTGAAGTCATTAAATAGAAAAAAATAGTATTGTACTCATAATCACACATTGATTAATGTGTAAATACGTCTTCCAATAAATTAATGCATTCTCATAAACTTAGAATTACAAACATAATACGCCAAAGGCGATGGAGAAGAGAACTCCCTGCATCTTCAGACTCAAGATATGAAGGATCATACATGTTTTATCAGCAGAGATGGGGTCCTCTTCACCAAGGGAGCAAAAACGTCAAAACAAAAGAGAGCGCGACTGGCATCTGGATGAAATTGAATCTTCTTCCTCCTCATTGCGACCCCTTATTTCCTGAACTTAAGTCAGGGGTCTAACATACAGAAACGTGCATAAACATGTTTATTTCTTCCTGATATTGTCAGAATGACTTATTGTCAGGACATTAGACGTGACCATCTCATTTTTGGACAGCTGACAGTGAACTGGCTAAACAAAAGTTTCTAAGCTAACATTATGCTAATGTAACTAATGTTAAGCGTGAATGTCTTAAAAAATATCACACTTTCTCTCCGTTAAACAGTTTGAATTCATTCATCACATCAAACATCACAATATATGAGAGTTTATTCACTAAGTTCAGCAATTTCAGTTCCACTTCAAAGTAAATTTCACTAACGCTAGCAAACAGCAGCTAACAGCACCTAACGGGGCTAACAGCAGTGCTTAGCCACAGAAAAGTTTAGGATATCCTCAACAACTCAGTATTGGTGTCACCGATCAGAAGTGAGCTTCAGTGACTCATCGACTCATATCAGACTGTTTTCAGTCTTTTACAGCCTCCTTCAAAGTAAATAAAGGTGGATGCTTCTCACCTGGCATATTGACAGCTAAGATAAACAGTGGACTGACAGTCTGTACAGATAGCAAAACTCTCCAGGGCCACTTCCGTCACTTTGCTATCTGAGTACTTTTCAGACCCGTGACCGGCGTTTTTAAGGCGACTCTGGGGTAAACACATAAAATGCGCCGAAATATTTAATTGATATAGATCTGTGTTTTATTTCTGATTGATTGCTAAGTGTCGATAGACTTATGTGTTAAAATATAATGTGTGTGTGTGGCGGGGTGCTGGGTTGTTTTTCTTAACACAAACAGCAGTAGAAATATCCTATCTAAATTTAATGTTTTGATATCTCCTGGCTGACTAAAATATGTTTTTCCTACAGCCACTGTAGCTAGGATTATGCACTAGAATTGAAAGGGGTAAGGAAAAAGACCTCAGTTGTCTGCAAAACTTACTGACATCTAGATATTTAACACACTGTAACTTTAAAGTTCTATCAACTCCAAATAAAACCATAATATCAGTTTTTTAATTCTTTCACTCATTCTGTGTTTAAATGACCCATGTTCTGAAATATGGTCCAGATCAATGTATCTGACTGTATTCACTTTTAAGGATGAAGAATTAGCCACTCGGTGTTTTATGTGGCGCTAACTTTGAACCTTCAGCATTAACATTTTGGCCCAGTTTGTTCACTTTTGGAGCCTTAAGTAAGCATATTTGGGCAAGTGGTTGCTAGTTTTCAACTAATGCTGGCAAGCTTGATGAGCAAGTCCATCTATGTGGCTGCATGTGGAGTGTATGGATACATTGCACAGATGCAGACGCCTGCTAATTAGAGCTGCTATGTGAAAAAGTAGAATTTTACTCACCATCACTGCAGCACAGACCTCTTGGACCATCTGTACCTCACAGCAATGCAAATTATTTGTCAAATTATTCAGTTAAAAATGTTCCAAACACCACAAATGAGCACAGGTGAAACCTAGCTGACAGTTCGAGCCTTGTTTGGAACTACTTTGAAGTTCCACTTTCACATCCTTTAGCTTTAATTTATTCCTGGAGTTCAGCTGCATTTAGGCACAACAGAAAGCTATTCAGCAAGGGTTCATTTGAATTTTTCTGCAGAGTTTTCATCATATCTAAATTTAAGGGCAGCTGCTGATATTCTTAAAAGCACATGTGGATGGTTAAGGTCACTCTACTTTAAAGCTGAAATGCAGCTTGTAATAACAGCTGTCTGGCGGTTTGTGGAGGTCAGACTCTTTGGAGTAAAAGACTGCATTAAAGACAGGGAGGAACATGTGAATATGACCATGTAGTCAGTTACTTTCAACCATCCACCTGAGGTATTTCACCATAGCAAAATGCTTTTCTGTCCATGGTTTATGTGATTTTTTTGTATTAGTGTAGAAAAACATTGAAGGTTTCCTTGGTAAGAGAAATTCTTCTTATTGTATTTTCACACTCTCACCTTTTAAGTGTCCTTGTAGGAAAAACTCTCAGAAAATCCTAAATACTTCAAGAGCAAATTAAAAAGTGGAAACCGAGGACGTACAAAGGACACACTGTGGGCACCTTGGAGGCTTCTGAAAATTATTCATTCTGTGCCCATTTCTGACAAATAGAAAAAGAAGGAAGAATAACTTCTCTTTCACCTTCTCCATCTGGAACCAGAAGGTGGTCTTCATCCTTGAGAAACATCAGAGTAGAGTAAAGCTGAGTCGCTGCAGCCTGCAGCTGTTAACTGCTGCTGCAGAAGAGGTCACATTGTGGGAAATTGTAATCTGAATCACCCGAAGAAACAAAAGTACTGCTACTGGAGATGATTGGGCTTGCATCCTGAACATTACAGGGTTGTTCACTTAAACAGCTGAAGCCTGTCCCAGCCGGGAAAAGTGCAATACTAAATAAATTTCTAAATTTTAAGGGGAACATCACACTCTCTCGTTCTGTGTTTGTTTTGAAAATGATATAGACAGAATAAAAGTCTTTAAACTGCTATTTAAGTGCTTTTTTTCACTATATACATAACTGTAGTCTAAATCACAAATATGAGCTGGTTTTAATGCATATTTAGATGCATTTTAATACTCTGGTTAAACACATCTTTTTTCTTTTGTCTTTTTTTGTTGTCATTTAAACAAACTGTTCATTTATGTTTTTCTCCTAATCCTGACATAAGCTGTTCTTAATGCATAAAAAAGGCAGTGTCATTACCCTTTATATCTGCCATATGTATTGACTTTAGTTTGTATTATTTTTATTAAAAAACAACAAAAACAACCACAACTTTATTCACAGCACGAGTCTCCTTATGTAAATGTATAATATCAAGAGTGATAACAGTAACCATCCAGTGGTACAAATGCTACTAAGGCTATGTACTGGTTTGCAAACTATCTACTAACTTTCTACTCATGCAGCACCTTAAATATCAGGAAGCTTAACTGGTGTCATATAAATTTCCAGTTATATGCTCTCTTTATGAGCATGGACACCAACACACCACTTCAGAGAACTATATATCCTCTCTCACCCCGGTTTCATTTAAAATAATGTTTAAAAAGTAATATTTTGAATATTTCAAACAATTTCAAATAATTTGAAATATTTTTATACATCAAAGAAATTGTAATTTTTCTGGGGTTCATTCAAAAACATGAGATTTCCCTGACAGGATCATTTTAATTCTCAAACAAATATTTCTGTATTATACCTTCTTAGAGCTTTTTCTCACATTTATAATGTGCATATTATTTAATAATGCAAACTGCACTATTATAATGCACAATATCGGTCTTACTCTTTGAATAACCTCGTTTTATTTTTATTTTATTTTTGTTGTTTATGTAAAACATGTGGCAGTGTCTCAGTATAAGGATCTATCTAACCACTCCCAAAGACCATTCGTTGCAATGTTTGCATTGTCCACAAGGGGGCAGCAGAGTACCTCATATTTCATGAACAGCCACCACACAGAAAGTTTCTCCATCTTCAGAAAACAGTACTGCATGATTTGTTGTATCCTATTTATTAAGGATTAGAAACACTGAAAAAGACACTCAAAACACCTATGAAAACATGAAAAAATACACATCGAATAGCAAAAGATTTGTATAAACCGCTGATAACACTAAGGCTATGAAACCTTTTATTGACAATATCGTCAGCTGTCGCTGATGTTGGCACCATGCTAAGATAGTGTTGTTCACATATAAGAGTTTATTCTGTGAGCAGAAACCTGAGCCTTGAGATGTTGGGCCTTTTTTTTTTACAGAGAGGTGTGAATATGCAGCTGCAGCAACCATGCAGTGATTTATTGGTGTATTTTTGGTCCATCCATGTTTCAATTTCAGTGAATGTGGTCTGTGCAGGGTTGTCCCAGTTATTTAGTTTCCTAGAACAGGTTTAGGTGCCTTCCTTATCCTAAGGGTATAAAAGTGGGGAAACAGGGTGCAAAGATGGACAGGTGGATGAAAAAACTATAAATAGCTAATTTTAAAAAAAAAAAGTTAGAGACATGATGGACACAGATCACTGGACAGAGTAAATCATGACAGATGTTTGTGCGTTTAAAGGGCTGGACTGAGCAAAGGCCTGGTCAGGAGAGTGGTGGCAGGGATCGGGTACTGACCGGGCAGTACTTCCCCCTGGATGGTGATGGAGGAGGCTGGGTAAGATGTGGTGATGATGGGAATGGGCGGATGTGTCCTCCATAGTACTCTCGCCCAGTCTCTGAGGCCTCAGCTTCCGGATCCTGAGACCGACCTCTGGGCCTGCGTAGCTGAGGGGGAGTGGGTGAGCAGGTGGGCATGCACCGGAAATGAGAGGGAGAGTGGTGGGAAGACATACGGCAGATAGGGGAAGAATAACACCCGGGAGCTGAGTGGCGACTTGGTGATGGATGGCGACCGGGTGAGCGGTGCCGGCCAGGTGAAGAGTGCCTCCCTCTCAGCGGTTCCTTGGTCTGTTTGGGGGATTTGTTTGACTTAGGAACCTTGGATGTCTTAGGTGTATTGGGTGATCTGGGAATGGGATGAGTGGTGGGGTAAGAACTGGATGAGTGAGAGGTGAGGCCTTGGCTGGGAGAGGCAGGGTCTCCATTGTTGGCAATCTTGTAGAGGAAGACATCATACTGAAGGGGCGGGTTGTTCTCTGGGTGAAGCTTGGCCTCTTTGGGGAGAAGCACTTCCAGGCCAATAGTCACTCCATCCTGATGTTGAAATATGGTAAGTGGAGAAGATTGCAACAATGCAGGAAGAGTCATGAAGGCAAAAACATGAAATCAAATTACATTGACAAGCACAGGGGTGACAGTGGGCCCCTGGGATAGCTGAAAGCTACAGTATTGATTTTTAGATTCTTGGTGTAATTAGCTTTTGGGGGAAAATGATGAGAAATACCAAATAACAAATACTGTGCTGATTTACATGTCCGGCAACTACAGAGCAACATTCAATTAATATTCACTCTCAAACTCCTGTGGCTCTTGTTCTCGATAACTCCAGAATAAGATCAGTGTCTGTTTGCTGAAGAAGGATGTAAGAGGCAGTAGCTCCAAAGAGTTACAGACTAGCTAGCTAAGCAGCGAGCTGAGAGACGCTTTGAGCTTCGTGGAGTTAAGGGAAACTGCACAGTTAGGTAATAATTTCCATTAGATACATAATAGAAATATAATGATTATAGCTTAAACTGTAATAAAATTTGGGACTAAGTGGCTATAAATGTTGAGAATTTATTTTAAACTGTTCTGAATATCAATATTCTTTTTCATAATGATGACATATATACTCACTGGCCACTTTATACAGGTACACTGCAGCAGCTCAGTGCATTTATGCATGAAGACAAGGTCTGCTGAGTTTCAAACAGAGCATCAGAATGGGGATGAACAGAAGTTTAAGTGACTTTGAATGTGGCATTGTTTGTTGGTGAACTGGTCTGACTCTTTTACAAACTGATGATTTGCTGGGATTTTCACATACAACCATCCTTGTTGATGTTCTCGGATGTTGGAGGAGAATTGCGACACCGCTTTGAACTTACATGAAGATAAAAGTAATTCAAATAACCACCCGTTACCACCCATTATCTCTGAACTTTATGTTAAAGCTTGAAGCAGGTGGGTCAGCAGAAGATCACACTGGGTGCCACTCCTGTCACCTAAGAACAGGATACTGAAGCTACAATTCAAAGAGCTCACCATTATTGGACAACAGAAGATTAGACCAGCGTTGTCTGGTCTGATGAGTCTTTCTGGTGCGACATTCAGATTAGAGGGTCAAAATTTTGTGTAATCAACATGAAAGCATTGCTCTATCCTGCCTTGAATCAATAGCTGAGGCTGGTGGTGGTGCTGTAACAGTGTGGGAGATTTACTTTTGGTTGCTGACCATGTCCATCCTTGTTATCCTGAAGTGTAACACACCATGTCACAAAGCTCAATCATCTCTAACTGGTTTCTTGAACATGACATGAGTTCGCAAATAGTTGCCACAGTCACCAGATCTGAATACAACAGAGCACCTTAGGGATGCTGTCATTTCAATATGGACCAAAATCTCTGAGAAATGTTTCAGCACCTCGTTGAATCTATACGACGAAGAATTAAAGCAGGGGCTCCAACCTGGCACTAGCAAGGTGTACCTAAAAAACTGTCAGGTGAGTGTATATGATACTTAAAAACACTGCTGTCAGAAGAGGTGTTTAGCGTAGATGAATAAAAATAACTATGGCGAATTACATTCTCATCAGTGTAAGTACAGAGTGGAAGTTGGAATTTGGGGGGTATTCAAACAGGAACATGTGTACTTCTTAATACATGGAAAGTACAGATAAAGGAGCATACTACATCAAAAATTAAAAAAACAAAAGAAAACTCAGAAATCCTGTTTCCCTCTGCCAGTCTGGTTAAAAAGCCTGCGTTAAATTTCTTCATATTGAACAAAACATGTTTCATTTGAACCTTTTGTTGCGGTTTCTATTCATTTGAGGGAGCTGTCCATGGTTCTGAATGGGCAATCACTATTGTGTGTGCAGACGGTGCAATCTGTGAGGAGCCTACTGTAGCACAAAAGCAGGGTCAGCCGAGCATTCAGTTATTATTAGCGGGAGAGCAGCTGGGCAGTAGTTAGCTTCATCATAGGCAGACATGCAGAGAAAGAAAGAAAGAAAGAAAAGAAAAAGAAAGAGCTGGACAGAGAGATACAGTCTGGAGGAAAGCTCACAACAACACACGGGGACAAGCTGGGTAAATTAAAAAGATTTATTCCAACAACCGTGAACTGCAATCCTCCATGTATACCAAAAAAAGTACAAAAGAATAGCAAGGTACATTAAAGCATTATAAATCACACTGAAAATCAAGACACAGCGTGTGTAATATATCTATTGTATATAGTATATCAACTCCGAGCAGTTACTTTGACCTCATGTAATCTAGACATATCCACTTATTAGCAAACATTAATATTTCGCAAATACAGATCCACTTAATTTCCACGTACTTCTTTTTATTTTATTTTTTGTTGCAAATATTATGTTTTCAGACACTTTTCATTGATAACACCAATGCATGCGGGCAGAGAGCGACAGTAAGGCGGGGCAAGCAGAGGTAAGGGGAAGGAGGGGCTGGGGAAATGTGAGAAAAGACAGCAAAGGATTTCATTGGCCAAAGACCAAGGCAGGGCATCAGCAGAAAGGAAAGTCAGTCAATAGTTGGTCCAAGCCAGAGGTTTTAGTCCAGCATAAGGGGCGGATATGAAAGGAAGGAGGAGGCGGCACCACTATGTGATCAGTGTTGGCATGGTAGCCTTGTAAACAAGACTATTGTGCTTTTCAAGTTGTAGCTTTAATTCATGTTGTGCTTACTTTTTACATTAGGTCTCATCAGACTGCTAGAAATGCACAGTATGCACTTTGCATGGTGTAAACGATGTTAGCCTCGGCGCTATGTCGTTTGTGTGTGTGTGTGTGTGAGTGTGTGTGCACACTTTAACAGAAGGTGAAGCTTTATACCAGGTTGTTCTGGAGCATGTTTACCTCGGCTTTTTCCTCCGTGTTGTTAGGAGTGAGGCCGTGGTCGTGGACGGCGGAGGCCGGGCGGTTGTTCTCGTGCTTTGGGGAGTGAGAGTTGAGGATGTTCATAGACCCCTCCTCCTTGGGCTGCGGGGACTTGGCTTGGTTCTCCTGCTTCTGCGGCTCATCCTGCAGAGAAAGTTGGTTACGCTTCACAGATGCTTCATATGCAGAGAAAACGAAATTTTAATGACGAGGTACAAAACTATTCTGGGAAATACAACAACACTTCCATGGTGCCAGTCTTACAACTTACAACTCAAAGCTTTATCCATCTCACATCTGCACCTACAGGCACCTTAAAATCCCCAATTAACCTGACGCACATGTATTTGGACTGTGGGAGGACAATCCAGCCTGCAAGGTGAGAACAAAAGCCTCTGGAAACTTCCAAACCAGACTTTTTCTTTGCTGTAAGAGAAAACCTTTACACCAGTGTGCAGCTAATATGCAAGACATGCACAGAGAGACTTACCAGAATGTAGTAAATGTGTTTTATCTAACTTAAATCATCAAGTAATTAGTGGAACCTTAAAAATCTACAAGTTCTTTTTATTTTGGGGGGAATTTGGTGAAACATTTGAACAATTTTGGAAGATTTGCTTTTAAAAAAGTTATGTCAAGTGGTTCCATACAACTCTTTTAGGTAGCTCCTAAGAAACTGTTTAAGTTTATCTGAGTCATTTGCTTGTGAAATACTTGTCTTATGTAGATACATTTTTTTGAGTGCACAGTATTTTGTTGAAAAATCACAAACACACTCAAGTACATTTTTTAAAAAACTATTTTGGTCAGTAAATCCAGCTAAACAGAATTCTTGTAAAATAATAATAGTGAGATTTCCTTTTTAAATTACTCTTTTTACTCTCTTAGCTGTGCAGATATGCATCTTTTACTGCTTGGGAATATAGATATGTGTACACTTTTTCCCCTGGCGAAGGTAAAGTTATGTTGAGGTCTAATAATCATCCTCAGGGGGGTCTATTTTGTGTAAGATTGCACCTTTAATTACAGAACTGAACTTTTACTGTACTGTTGTTTGCAAGAGTGTGCAATCACTTGCTCAGGCAGTCATTTAACAGGGAAAAACTGCTTAGTGTGTGCTGGGGAAAGATCTAATATAGTGGCGCATCGCTGTGCATTACGATTTTGCAGAGACAACTTAATCTGAACTGGCAGAAATACACTGCCAGACTAGGAGAGACAGACATCGCAGAGTAACTGGCCTAACTGAACTTAAAGATGACATTTATAACTGGTTAAAACAAAAAACACACAAAAAACCCTTCCAGAAAACCCTTCCCCTCTTGCTTGCTCGAGATAATCATTCTTGAAAGTCACGGAAAAACCACCACCACCACCTTCACATCCAGGCCTTTATCTAATCAGCTAATCATACCGCAGCATAAAAAAAAAAACCTGTTGGACCTATGACATTTAAAAGAAATTGCAATACAGGACATGTACCTGCAGGGGCTTTTTAACCCCCCGACCTGACATTTAGAGGATCCGGAAGATACCGAAAAGTAGCTATAATCACTACACTGAAATGCAAGCACCGCTCTCAGAGTAGCAGCTTATTTTTAAAAAAAAAAATCCTAATTTGATCACTTCAGGTAGTTCAGC
This sequence comes from Diplotaxodon limnothrissa, assembly GCF_057381915.1. NCBI lineage: Eukaryota > Metazoa > Chordata > Actinopteri > Cichliformes > Cichlidae > Diplotaxodon > Diplotaxodon limnothrissa. The sequence continues at coordinate 20,236,466 of NC_140616.1, forward strand.
TAAGTGTCGCTAATGGACTGAGAATCAGAATTCATTTCTGCAGATCAAATGTGAAGTCAGTCCCAGAGACTTGTTTTTGTAAGATGCAAATCCATTGTGTTTCGTGTCCGTGTGTCAGGCTCGTAATTGTTCAAGCTATCCATTGATTGGCTTTTCACTAACATCTGAAGGTCAAAGTCACATCAGGCGGTAAGTAGGGCACAATCGATCAGTTTCACTGGCTACTGTTGTACGCAATTCGCCGAACGCCCTTTCACATCAAAACAGGTTCCGAAAATTTAAAGTCGTGCTGTTGCTGTTGATCTCCTACACCCCCTACGCCGTTTAAGTTATTCTCCTATTATATCCGTCTTTATTCACAAGAATCCACACTGAATTTTAAGTATGAATTTACTCATGCATCAGTAACCTTCTCTATTGCCTTAGTAACCCAGCAGGCGATTGATGGATGTAAACAGGGGAACAAACACATCTTCCTGCAAACACAACACCCCCACAACACACACGCACGCACACACACACACACACACAAAAGAATTGTGGACAGAAATGAATGCATTACTGCATGCTACAGAATGCACAACCTGTGGAGGGGTACTGGGGAGAAAAGAGGAAACCTGCTGCAGGGGGACCCAAAATGGCTGTTTGAGCTGCATGAAGAGCAAGCAGCTGAGACAAAATGGTGGCTCAATTTCCTCAGCGAGCTTCTCAGGAAGCTGCAGAGGCGCAGGTAGGAGAGGCAGCAAATGTATGAACTCGCTGTTTCTCCACACAGCGATGCCTACATATCTGAACAACTGGCTGCAGGACGCCTGGCAGGGTGTGATTAATCATTACAGCTACATGGAATTCAGCTGATACGAGATCAGGTGCGGGAAGAGGTCGTGGAAGTGACAGCTTGCAGCGTATAAAGTGCAAAAGATTTACAGTACTGTGCAAAAGTCTTGAGCCGCATCTCTTTTCTTGATATTTTGCTGAGATAATGAGAAATAGATGTGGCGATTTATTAAAATGTGCAAGTATTCATGCATATAAGGCAAAAAAAGGAGTTTGTATAATTCTACCTTTAATCCACCTTTATTGTTCAACACAGCCTGAACTCTTTTAGTCAAGCGTTCTTGTAATTTCTTTAACTAATCTTCAGAAATAGTTCTCTAGGTTTCTTGAAGGACATTCAAAGCTTTTCTTTGGAAGAGAGTTATTTAGGGAGGCCAATCCATGACTGATAGTTCTTCACCGTGTGTTTGTCTATTTCAGGCATTTACTGCATTGGAAGTGTGGTCATTGTCATGGTAAAAAAAAAAAAAAATGAAGCTGTTGCCGATCTAATGCTTTCCAGATGGTTTTGCATGATGAATTCTGTGTTTGGAATTTCATCAGTTTTGACAACAATTCCAACACCACTGGCTGAAATTAATATGCAACCCCTGACGGAGCCTCCACCATGATTTACAGATGGCTGTAGACATTGTTGTACCTCTCTCCTGACCTACTCTGTACATGCTGATGAAGGTTTGAACCCCCCAAAAAATGCAATTGATCCAACATGATGGGTTTTGTGACAGGCTGCTAGTAACAAAGTGCTCATACAGATACAATTTAAAACTGGTTCTTTGCTAATTGTCTATGTGTTGAATCAGGTGTCTTTTTTACACTTGAATGCCTCTGAAAATGGTCAGATCCAAGGACTGGACTGAAAATGGGTGAAAACGCAGCCAAATGGAAAAACTCTGAATGACCCTCACAAAGCCTGAGGAACTATTGTTCAAGAAAACTTTAAAACACATGGGAATGTCTGGCTACTTGAAACAAAATATAAAGGAGTAATGGGTGGTTCGAGATTTTTGCACAATACTGTAAGTTTCTAGCAGTTTCACAGTTGGGGACTTTAAAGCAAAGCCAGGGAGGAAGACTAATGTAGGCAATGTGGGCATCTCCTTTGTGCTTACCTGGAGCTGATTATAAGAATTTCTGGGTTTATAGTCCCAGGTAAAGCTGGCTGTTGATGGCCTCTGAGGGGAATTGGTCAGGGTGAAAAACATTAAACACAGACATACGCTACATTTTCATCTATGTCTTGATATAACAGGACAACATTATGGTGTGTTTTGGTGTGCCTGCAAACTTCAGATGGCAGTTTAATAACAAGAACAGTGCAGCAGAAACATACAGTAGACTGAATCATCAAGCGAAGCTGGCAGGGAGACAACACAGGAGAGAACACAATGAGGTGGGAAGGGGGAAAAATATATAGAAAAATGAAATAAAACCTAAGAAAAAGGGGGGAAAGGGGCCAAACATGAGGAGAGCTGGGCATACCTGACAGATAATGTTGTCATAGTACGCCAGGTTGTGAGTATGAGCTTGGGGAGCGGGCGGAGGGGTGTCACACAGTTTCCTTACGTTTGGCTGTGAGCCGTCAGCTGTTGTGGAAACTGAGAGGCCGTCCGTCTGTGGCTCGCTGCTCTGTGGGCGGTACTTACTGCAGGATGGCAGAGAGAGAGATTTGTGTGGTAAATATTTGGAGTAATATGGTTGTTTTTTGCATTCATATCTTTAAGAGCTGCATTTTTTCTCCACTACGTATACCAGCTCGCACAAAACACATGTCACTTCTGTGAAAACCAAATAATTTAGCAGACTGACTATAGACTTCCTTTCACATGTGCTCTGCTTTGACTGCCATGTGCTTGTAATAAGGTTGTCACCTCGCTTTGCACCGACCAAACTGTGAGTCACAGCTCTCTTTTCAAAAATATTTTCTCACTTCCCGGTCAAACGCACACACCTGCGTTTGCGAAGGCGCTTGTTCTCGTTCTTGAGGTGGTGCAGCCTCTTGGCAAAGAATACGATGATCATAAAAAGCAGCAGGAGGACCACGGAGGACACGCCCACCACCACGCACAGCACCTGGAACTCGGTGACGGCCCAGTCGCAACGCGCACCTTTGTTCCACACGTAGTCCTGCACATTGCACCTGGATTAAGAAGGAATATAAAGAGACCATATTAATTTATTATTATTAACTTTCTGTCTTTCTTTCTATCCTCAAAATAAAAAAGCCAAATGCCCAAGAAGGTGTGTGCCTGTGTGCCAGAATTATGCCTACAATGTGTAAGTGTAAACTTGTACTCAGAGCTATTGACATGCTGTCCTGAGGTCTTTCCAGCAAAGCAGGGATTTGGCCTGCAGCCTAGCCCCTTAATGAGATCAAAGGATCAGAACACGTGTGTGTGTGTGTGTGTGTGTGTGCGTGCGTGCGTGCGTGCGTGCGTGCGTGCGTTTTCCATATTCCTGATCTTTTTCTGTCAAACTACTTACAACTTTTTCACTGCTGTTTGAGCATATGTAAGTGTGTGTGTCCATATGCATGTGTGTGTGTGTGTGCATATTACTCAGCAGGTATGATAAGATAAGCAACAGTTTGCCTCCAGGCTTACAGAGAGGCTGCAGGAGAGGGCAGATGGTGCCATCAAGGCGTGAATGAATGCTTGTGCATTTGCATGAGCAGTGTGTGAGCGCGCGAGTTTGTGTGACCTCAGTGTATTGTCATCTTTCTCGTACTTTCTATTTGTGCATGCTGTGTGTCTCTGTCAGCTGCCAGCAGCCTAACAACACACACACCCTCTTTTACGCCCTGCCTCCAAAACCCAAAACTGAGATTATCTCTTGGGGACCCTGCTGTGATCTTGACAAACCCTTGTGACACATCAGGCCAGCCTTCTGTTTCCGTGTTTGTGCGTGCGTGTGTGTGTCTGTGTTTCCAGTGTTCATGCTACATCTTTTCAATTGTGTGGGAGAACAAGCATATTGGAAATTATCCCAAGAAGACAAATTAAAAAGGGGAATATTTTAGCACCCAACGACCCTCTCGGGCACCCCTGCTGCCTTGCACATAATGTGCACACACAAATGCCAGTTGCTCACCAAAAAGTCACATCCTGCCTTTAAATTACTATGCATGATGGAAAAAGGAAGACTGTATGATCCTGTGTTTGCATAGCTCTCACCTGCAGAAGGCTCCCATTCCTGGCACTACGGTGCACACCCCTTGATTGAAGCAGAAATTGGGTTTGACGTCACACTGAGATACACACACCCCGGGCCCAGACTGCACAAAGCCCAGCCTGCAGCCACCCTCCCCCATGGCACCTCCTAAGCCTAGCCCCTCATCCTGGTCTTGCCCTGACATGGGAGGAGCTGGTAAGGGTGGCCTGCTGTCCACGTTAGGCTTGACCTTGTCGGGAACAGCAGGAGAACCAGCCAGGAGCGGATTCTCATCCTCCATTTCTGCTGGAGGTGACGGGGAGGGTTCGGGTTCTGGGGTTGTATCGACTGCCGAGGGGTCGTCATCATTGGGGGATAGATAGTCGTAAAAATCAGAAAGGGTCCATGATGTAGGGTCGCCTGCCTTCTGCTTTTGGGGCTTGGGGGCTTTCGCCCATCCCAGAGCAGCATCGGAGGGCACGACGTCGGGGGCAGGACTGTGAAACTCCACGGTGATGACGTCATCGGATAAGGGGTTCCCGGGCTGATCTGGACCCCCACCTCCTGCGGTTAGCTCCTCCGCCACAGGTGGGTCCTCCTCTACAAAATCCAAGTGGACGCGTTTATGTGAGTGGTGGTGTTTGGTGGAGCTGAGTGGGAGTTTGGCACCAAACACAAGGCCTGCTCCAATCAGATGGTCTCTCTCTGCTGAGTCATCACTTAGCACCATCCTGGTGTTCAAGGCCTCCTTGTTGACAGATGAATGGTTGTGATGATGGTGGTGTTTGCCAATTGAATGCCTCCCTGTCAATCACACACAACAAGGGTTAAGAGCTCAACTTTTGACTTTTAACTCTGGAAACTGTGAAGCATGCAGTTCATGCTTTCCATTAAAATCTGTAGCCTCTAGACCCAAGCCATCGCAGCAGCCAAAGAAGACATTAAACAGCTGCTTTAAAAGCCTTTTATTGGGTGAACCTACTTTGATGTGTGAAACTGAGGGACCCTGACATATTTACAAATCATAACACCAAAGAATAACAGAAAACTGAATTGTTTTGGCTTTTATTTGCTGTGGTCTTACTCTTCACAAAAAGTACACACAAAGGTTTTTATAGATAGATTTAACCAGTCCGAAGGTGCTGAGTCTAGTTTTGTATGATAAAGACTGAGGCCCAAGGATAAAGTGTGAATGGCTTTGGTAGATCCACTGCAGTCTCCACCACAGCCTTGTGCAGAGGTGCTTTAGAGTTGTATTAGCCTGGTTTTCTAAGAGAATTCACCATCTCCCTGACTATTAACTCCTCTGAGCTTTAAAATATTATTCAATTATAAACCAAAAAATACAAAATCTATTCAGTGTGAGTGAAAGTGTTACTAAAAACTTGGCTCCACTTTCCCTTTGAAAAGCCAACTGATTACTTGTCAAAGAAATGTCAACAAGAGCTGAAGACTGCATGATGTAGGATTAGCGCCTGAGTCATGTGCTCTAGTGACCGAGACCGGGTGAGGATTAGATTAGGGGTTAGAGTTGTAGGTTAGAAGCCGCCTGGCTGGAAACTTCTCTTGCTTTTAGCAGTCTACAGAGAAAGACGCACACTCATAGGCAGAAAGGCGAAGATATCACCAGAAAAGTCTTAAAATCTTCCAGCAGGCAGCAGACTGCTAATTGGCCCCTCACTGCATGCTCATTCTCGGCAGCCACACATAATTAAAACCCACAGAACTCTCTTTTAAATTCAAGCGGAGACACGTATTTCCAAAAGAATTTGGTAACACTGCAAAAAAAATGCACTTGATATCTTGACAAATTTCCACTTGGTGAAATGGTGCAGCTATAAAACGCAGAGTCTCTGTGATTTAAGCCAGCGTGAGCATTATATCACCTCAGTAAATCTGGCAAATAGTTTAAGCAAGATAAGGAAATAACAGGATACTATCAAAGGCAGTTTCAGCCTCCTACTTTTGGGCATCTAGGAATAATAAGTGGGTAAAAAGGAAGGTAGGTGTAGTAATAGCTCAGAGGTTAGGAAAGCAGGCTTTTAGTTTGAAGATTAGAGGCCAGCTGCTGGGATCTCCTCCTGCCTGTGAGATTCAGTTTGGGGTTGGGGGTTTTTTGTACATGATGTCTGACTAGACTAAGGTTATTACACAAAAACTTAATTTAGACATTACAAGATTAATTTGTTTTATTCCATAAAAGTTGGAGTGATTTTTAGAGTGCAGTATGACTGTGTGTGGAGTCCACTTCAGAGCTGTCTTTCTAAAACACAGTGAAACTATAGGGTGGGCACTGGATGTGTGGAAGGTGGGTTGCAGGCTACCCAGTACTACTTCTTCTTTCTAAGTGATTCCCTGGCTCCTGCTAAGAAATTAGAAACAGCACGGTGCTATTTTTCCATTGGCTGAAAAAATTTCACTTTTTGATTGGGTGAGGAGCACACATGCCTGAGTGAGCTCAGCTACTCCCTGTCTGGCATATGATGCTGTGTTCATACATTTAGATTTTCTTTCTTGCCAGGACTCAAATGATACCCCTCCCACACTGAAGACACTCGGGCCAAATTTTAAGGATATCTGTTTAAACTGAAACATTTTTAAAGCATTATTTATACTAAATTGTAACGTTGTCAGCTTGGCATTCATTTGGGCACAGGGAGAGAAATCAAGCCTGACATCTAAACGCAAAAATTCCCCAAATGTGAAATTCACAAATTAGCACATAACAAGGAGGCGCTGCTGATTGCTGCTGGAAACACACCTGACCAAGAACTGTTTGAGCACTTAAAAAAAACACAACATATCGTTTTTACACATATGTTTTACTGCAATTAAACAAACGAGATACCGTAATTTGTTCCCAGAGTTCATAAATGTGTATTTTTTCTGCAGCTGAACAATAACAGGTGAGCTGATGTTTATCATTTTTGTTCTGAGTTAAACTAAAAGCTTTAGCTTTTAAGTTTTAAACAGACATAAAAGAGCACTAAACGAATCCTGAAGCATATCAGAGGATTGTGCAACAGCATTAATGATGTAGAAGTATAACTTTTACAGAATTAAAAAAAAAACACTTTTCTGGATGTAAAGCAAAAAAACTTTTTAAGTGGTTTTCCTGAGATTTTACTGGTGATCCTGTATATAAAGTTTATATGTGTTGGACACAACTAAAGTTAATGTAGATGGTGGTTCAAAGTATTTCTTTCATTAAAGAAAGAAAGAAAGAACTGGCTGCAGTGTTCCCACAGTTCACTACATTTCAAGAAGCCACTTCTTCACACTTTTCCACTGGCTCGTACATCTGCAAATGGCCAAACATGGCTGGGCTGGACAGCTTCTCTCCCACCAGCACCCTGAGATCAATGTGTCCAATGAGATCCCTGCTTTCAGTGTCTGGCACTTCATTCGGGACTAATACAAAAACCATCTGAACGTGCCTCGAGTCACGGAGACTAGCGGTGGCTGAGGAACCATGAGATTCACCTCACACACACATACACACACACACACAGTGCAGTTGCCATGGTGAGATGTAAAGAGGTGCCAGGTTGAAAGGAGGAATGGAGCGAGGGAGTTGCAGTGGAAACAGAGAATCTAGTGTTGGTGCTCTCTCTTGTTTTTCGATCAATCAGCCAGGCAGTCACTCTGCGTTTTATGCCAGCTCCATCTCTGGGAAAACTCAGGTGGCAAGGATTGCAATGCCTCACACTTTGGAGGAGAGACAGGCTCCACCGGCTAAATCTGATTACAATGAATTCTGCTTTCATTTAAAGGTTCAGTCTGCCGATTTGTTCTCTGTTGAGATGCGGATGCTGCGTATCCTGTTAGCAGCTGGCAGTCTTCGTGGAGATTACAAGAGCAAAGGGGCACAGGAAGAGATTACAAGGGCAAGATGATCAAATTGAATGCACGAGCCCCAGCTTGCTTAGCAGTCTTAGAAACAGTGCGATTTGTGCCTTTAGCTGCCGCTCGGCTCTTAACCTCTGGCATCACACGGAGCATGTCACCATGGTAACAAGTTTTACCTGAGGTCACTGTGATTGGTTGGAGTGCAGACTCCCAGCGGCCTTACCATCAGGGCACAGTGGGAAGGAACCCTGCACACAAGTACATTGTAACCACCTTTGACCACCAATATAAACCTAAAAGATGCTGACTACAGCTATTATTTTCACAGTCAGCAGTCAGGTAAAGGTGCCTACTGAGCAAAACTGCAACATCCAAATGTAAGAATGTATTAATACTTGAGCCTTATTGATTTATTTTACAATCAAACATTCATTTATGATGAAAACCTGCAGCCTCCGCCCATTGATCCGTGGGCATTCAAGATTTTTTTCCTCCTCCCCATCTCTGCGAAGGAAAGAAAATCAAGGAGATGCTGATGATCTGATGTATTCTGACATATTATGAGCTTTCTGGGGCTACGGGGCAGATGGACCTCACATTATGTACTGGATACACAGAAGCACACACATACTCACATGGAGGAACGCTGGGGTTCTGGATTCAGTCCACATTGTTTTACCGGCATGGCCAACAAGAGAAATCTATTCCCGCAGGAATGTTTGTGTGTGTGTGGATTGACTAGCTTTGAGCTCAAAATGATTAGCCAATTAATCAATCAGCTGACTGCAAGAATAATCTCCAGTTTATATTTGATAATTTATTAAAATCAAGTAAAAGTGACAGATTTTTTTGGGGTGTGACTTTGTATCTTATGATGGTAACTCACCACCACATCACCGTTAGACAAAAATACCTTGACTAAAGGCAGCACTGAACTTGTGAACATTTTATAGACTAAATAAATAAAAACCAATGAAGTCAAATTACCCAGTCATGAAAAAAAAACGTATATTATAAAGACATTAGTCTGCTGAAGCAAACCTCTCTGCGTGAGTAAAAGAACGTATTAAATTTGAGCTGAAAATGACGTTATGACAGCAGGTGCTGCATGTTAAGGGACTCTGCAGGAATACTAAAGCAGTAGTGAATCACTTTACTTGTTTCTTCGTTTTATGTGATGAGCAGGTTACTGTTTAGTGAAAAGCAAAATATCTAAAAGATTTGCATCTCCCCAGGCAGCCAGTGAAATAAGAATCCCCTGTAGGCCCCTGCTACTCTTAATTAAACAAATATCCCCTGGCAAGTGGTCTGCGGGCTTTAAACATGGGGGACAGGATGCCAGGCATATATTTACCGGTCAGTAGATTAGATTAGATTAGATAGAACTTTATTAATCCCTCGGGTGGGTTCCTCTGGGTATGACATAGAGTTAACGCCTCGCTATCCACTGAGGGCGCGAGACAAGGCTGCATGGGGGGGGGGGGGGGGGAATACAGCTGATGCGCGTGCTCGTGTGAACCCCAACGACCCTCTGCGTGCACAACCCACCCTGTTGCTGGGCAGCGACAGCAGTAGCGCTCATTTTTTATATTTCCAGGATTTTTCACATTTCCACCACTCGGGGGGAGCACGCGGGCGCGTGTCTATGCCACACAGATACACAGACAGACACACGCACAGAGCAGGAACCGTCTGTGTCAGATTTGTGTTCCCACAAATCCCAGGGGATGGACAGTAAACGAGAAGGAGGAGAGGGGAGCGGGGTTGGCCTGTCCAGTCGTCTCGCCCCCCACCCCTCCTTCTCCTCAATGTCTAGAGGAATTCAGTCCTTTCAGCACCATGAATGGGCCTCCTGTAGCCCGGCCACGGTGCACCTAATCCCGCCTTTGTCTGAGGAACGCACCGGCACGGCGGGTCGCAGCTGCAGTGCTGAACTGTAAAATGTGTCTGTCGCTGTGATCGTCCACAGACATCTCATTATTTTTCATTTAAAAAAATGTACAGCCGGGTAGTAGATCTTACATCTTTGAATTAACATAATTACAGGCAGGGGGAGGTCCCCCCCTCCTACCCGCCTTTCACACGCTTAATGAACCTGATACTGGCTGAACCCTGCCCACAGCCACTGGTTCAAGTGTCACTAGTGATCAGTACATATAGCAGCCAATAGGATGAGAGACAAAAAATACAAGGTTTATCTGCAGAATGTAGTGATTGGTTGGACTGAGAATCCAATTTTGTTCGTGCTATAAAAATGTGGACATTTGGGCATTTCTAATGGCGAATGGCCAAACTAATCAATGCATTGATAAATGTGTCCTCACAAAACAGAATTACCAAGCAAAGGCTTAATAATCATAATGGATAATGCCAACAGTGCCCACATTTTAAATGGCATCTATATTTCCATGGCGCATGCACGGACAATTGGATTTGTCATTATTTCTAATCTATGCCAAAGCAAGTGTGATTTGGATTCACGCACGTGCGCGTGCTTCCTTACAGAAATAATTAAAGGCAGCACGCACGCACAGGGTGGGACACGGTAGATCCGCGGACTTACCGTGAGCAGACACAGGGAGGATGACCATTGAGATGGTCAGGAGCACCTGCCAGGTCCCCAAACGGCTGTCAGCGCGCGCCATAACGTGGGCTTATTCCCTTGGATACAGTGATGCAAACTCTGGTCCTCGTTTCGCCGGTCAGACCGTGGACTGTACAATAATCCTCACAGAACTTCAGAGCTTGTCTGTTTTCGCCATGTCGCCTTTATCCTTCCAAACGCCTGATCTCTCTCTCAGCTGCAGTGTGTGCGCGCGCGTGCGTGTGTGTCAACTGTTTAACGGCTAGGGTTCGGTTCCATTGTCCCGGGCGGGTGTCCTCTTCTCCACAGCTTTTGCGCGCGTGCCACTCCGTCGACAGCTGAAGCGTCACCGCGAGGAGTTGTAGTAGTAAAATGCGCGCGACCAGCGAAGGGTCTGCAGACTAGATTCTAATGAGACTGGGTCGTCGAACTGATACGCCTTTTCCCAGCTTTTGGTTACACCGGCGAAGAACGCGCGCGCACAGTGCGCCTCGGTGTCAGAGTGCCAGGCCGCACGCGCACAGACAATCACTCGAGCAAATGCTCCCGGTGTCCAGTCTCAGCTTGCTGTCGCTCGTGCAGAATGGGGGTGAGTGGGGGATTTAAACAGCGTCTGCTGTCACTGGAAGTCAATATGCTCCAGTTTACGCCACAGCTAATGTGTGTGTGAGCTTCGGTCCAAGAGTCTCTCTCTCTCTCTCTCTCTCTCTCTCTCTCTCTCTCTCCCCGTGTGGTTTTTATATGTCACCGGGTTATTTGGGCACATAATGCCTTTGGCCAACAGACAGAGAGAGGTTTGCTCTTCTTTAAGAGTGTGCGTTTAGATAATCCTCTTAGTCTTATATTGAGATATAGACTCCAGACAATAGCAGCTGCTGGTGAACAGCCGCCCCCCCCCCAACACACACACACACTCTGACCAAGCCAACATACCCCCTTTGGATCTCCTAAAGTATGATTTTCATAATCCCTCCCCAATTGTATCGCTTTCCCCCTCTATCTTCCTAAATCAGTTGCTTCCTAAAACAGTGTAATCACTGCTCTGTCACACGAATCCCTTCTCCCATCTCTGTGTCTGCACTACAGTCACCAACAGCTCACGAAATGGCCTGCGGAGGGCAGAGTATCTGCTCTACTCCTAAATGGGATTATGTCAAATACATTATGAAATAATTAGGACCAAATGCTCTGTTCCTAGTGAACAAATTACACTTTTCCTCATTACTCATTAAATCAGGAGTGAATTGATCCCAGCCAACACTGTGCGCTCCCTCCTGCTGTTCACTATCAATTACCCTAAAAAACACTAAAATCTAAAGAGTCCAAACACAATCAGTCTACACTCCTGACAACAGAACAGTAGAGTTTTTTTTTTTGTTTATTTATTTTTATTTATTTATTTTTTTATATGAGATGGTGCTAGCAGGGTGGAGGGACAGCCACACAAGAGGATGACAGAGAAAGAGAGAGACATGAGGATTCAGGGGCTGGACAGAGATGTGTGTGCATAGAAAAGGGGTGAACCTTTGGTGGTGGAAATCGAGAAACAGAAAAATGTTCACAGATGCACTGCCAAACAGAGCAGAACAAAATTGCTTCCGCACCCAACTACTGCCCCTGCAAACACACACACACACACACACACACACACACACACACACACACACACACACACACACACACACACACACACACACACACAGAGATAGATAGATAGATAGATAGATAGATAGATAGATAGATAGATCAAAATAAATGTACACAAGCACATGCATGTCATCTTTCAGTTGTCCCTCTTTCTTTGGTGATTGAATTCATTCGACTGTTTGGATATTTGCAGGGAGAGCTGTTTGGGGACCAAAAGGAAAGGAGTGTATTACTGTGCAGGGTGAACAGATGGATCTTACTGAGAAACAGAATGGAAGAATAACACACCTTAGTCGACGCCAAGCTCTGTGCGTGCATGTTGCGTTCGCTCCACGTTGCTTTTTCCATCCTGTTCCTGGGCTGAACAGTGAGGGGTGAACAGGATGTCCAAAACACCCTCCAAGTGCATATTCTGCGTGTCACTGTAGATGCTGCAACAACCAGTCTACACAGGGCGAAGACAAGACTGCTTTTTGAATTGCATCCACACCCATAAAGCCTTGGGCTTGGTAAGTAACAGTGTGTGGTCCTTTCAGTGAAGCAGTGTTTTTGTCCTATAGAAACTCATCTATTCAAAAAAACTGGGACCTTCATTATATTACCAACACCTTTGTCATCCATGTTATGATCTGGCTCAAAGAAGTTTCACAAAGAAGAGGTTTTATTTTAAATTACATAATAAATTTGCTAAAACTGTTGGTACTGACAAGAGCATAATGAAAAAATCTGGTGTGCCTCTCCAAAGTCAGCCTCAGACATGCATTTATCTATGCCACACCAGGTGTGGTCAGTTTAGCCCAGTAACACCTGCAGACTCTTGCACTGCCACTGCAAAGAGAATAGGGGTTTCAGAGGGTTGTAAAATCCATAATCCATTAAATTGTATCACAAAAAGAAGAAAGCTCTAACTTTTACCACATTTCCAATGTTTATTGACCTTGACACGGATAGCCAGCTAAGTCATTCAATGCGAAATCAGTAAAATCTGACAGTTCCCACCTGAACTTTGCACACGTTGTGCATTTGTATAAGGCTCACTTGTTTTATTGTACAAAAATCAGCTGACTCTGCAGGGGCTAGGAAGGAGGCACTCATTTGTTTTGCTTGGAACATCCCAGCTCTGTAACCTGAATGCACTAATAACAATGCAGAGATACAGAAACGTGTCTCATGAATACCACCGAACGGGCAGTGAAGGCTGCCCAGCGACATCCTTTAATTGGGTGGCTTTCTTGCTAAGCTGGAGTCCTGGACTTTACATTTTGGCTTGCTTTTCATTTTTTATTTCTCCTACCTTGAGAAACAGCTTATGCCAAATCAAATCACGTCGCATACCCAGGAACTCATTAGCGCCCCTCCTTTTGCTCCAACAAATTGTTCTTCTGATGCATCGTGCTGAGCGTAAGGGGAATAGGAACATGAGGTGAACAAGCTACACATTTTACAGCTCAGTATGCAAAGCTTATAATTTGTGGCCCAGCATAACCGTCACAGTGTGATGAATATTGTTTGAAGGGATAAGAGATAATAAAGGGTAACAACAGGCGTAGTAAATAAAAAAGCACTCACTGACCTGGTTTCTGCGCATAATGATTGGCTTTAAACGACTTCTTAAACAATGTTGTCAAGAATTTATTAGAGATGAGTTTGAATAATATTGGAAAAATGATTTCTATCATGGCATAAACAGTGTACAACCGCTATAACCTTATAGATTTATCAAGATCTATAAAAATATACATACAAACCACTTCTGATGCTTATACTTAGTAACACAGGCCTCTTTCCCGCTGATGCAGTGCAGGTGCCAGTTCTGCCCTGTTGTCCTTTTAGAAGCGGCCCTGATTTCAGGAGGCCAAACATCACACAGCTTTATGTCGGGGAAGCTGGAGTAATGTCAGTAGTAAAAGAATTCATGCAGACAGATTCTGAGAGCATCTGTGAGTCATTGGTGAAATTCTTGTAGTACTGTACCTCCGCTCTTCAAGATTTCCAGCCTTTGGCCCAGCACTTTGAATACACAGCATTTTTTTTTTTTTTGAATTAACTCTTTTTATGCTTTCAAATGCCATGAATTTATACAGGAAAGGAGAAAATGTTAACTCAAACATCACAGAGATTTGAACCATATCCCTAGAAGGAGAAAAAAAACAGAGATTTGCAGGATGCCTGGGGCTGTGTCACCATGTATGTGGTCTACCTGATATTTTTAAACATTGTGTATGTTGGTTGGATTATTAACAGATGACGTTTTTTTAGGAAGCTTTCATGCTGTGGCAAAAATTCATAAAAGACCCAATAGGTGCATGCATGACACACAGCCGCCTTGCCATTTTGAACTGGATGGATGATTGGACATCATTTTAGTCAGCATCTTTTTGTTTATGAAACTATTTGATACTGTTACGGAATGAATATATATTCTTAGTGCTTATTTTCTGATTATATTGTTTTATGTATTTTAATAATAAAGGCCTGTATAAAGCAAGGCCAGCTGTGACTCACAAACCAAGTGCTCAGCCAGACTGAGAAACAGGAAGTTTAGTGCAGAGATGCAGAGGCATATTCATAAAATACAGGAAACCAGTACAGGGAGAAAAAGCGGAACTAAGTAACACACACACACACACACACACACACACACACACACACACACACACACACACACACACACACACACACACACCAACTCAGGCCAGAAGAAGTTGTTTTTATCAAAACTATGTGTGATGTGTAAAGGACCAAAATAACACCATTTTTGGTTTCTAATGGTAGAGATTTGCAGTTGGGCTGTGCATGTCTATCTCTTCCGGAAGATGATTTAATAAAATAATTATAAATATTTTCACTAACTGAGTGGTGTTCTCTCGATTTAGTAAAAGAATTCAAAGAACAAAATTTAATACGCTGAGGTAACTCCTCTGTTAAAAAAACAGAATCTCGATCCTAGCTCTGCTAGTAATTACCGACCTATTTCAAAATTGCCATTTGTCAGTAAATTACTTGAAAAAATTGTTGAAAATCAGTTCAGGTCTCTATTATGTAAATTACAGATTCTTGACCCTTTTCAGTCTGGCTTTCAAAAGCAGCACTCTACAGAGACCGCTCTCTTAAGAGTCTATAATGATCTGTTAATGGCATCTGACGCAGGGAACTGTTCTGTGATCATTTTGCTTGATCTTAGTGCAGCCTTTGACACCATCGACCACAAAATCCTACTTAACAGGCTCAAGGTTTTGGCTGGTGTATCTGGCTCTGCCCTAGACTGGTTTTCTTCCTACTTATCAGACAGGACCTTCTCTGTTAGGACTGATAGGTTCTCCTCTAACACTGCTGCCCTGACCTGTGGTGTCCCACAGGGCTCAGTTTTAGGTCCATTACTATTTTCTTTTTATATGCTTCCTTTAGCTAGTATCATTCAATCTTTTAGCAACCTGTCTTATCATTTTTATGCTGATGACATTCAGCTCCATATGTCCTTTAAGCCTCATCAGCTGGATAGGCTGTCCACCCTAGTCCAGTGCTTAACCCAGGTTTCTGATTGGCTTTCAAGCAACTACCTTGTTCTAAATACTAACAAGACCGAGACCATGATCATAGCTCCTCCTGAGCTACATTCTAAAATCAGTCAGGTTCTTGCCTCTTTCTGTCCATCTGTCAAGTCAAATATTCGAAATCTTGGAGTAATATTTGACTCTTCTCTGGGCCTTGACTCTCATGTAAAATCTTTGTCTCGTTCCTGTTTCTATCATTTAAGAAACATATCTAAACTGCGACATATGGTTTCCTCAGCTGAACTGGAAAAACTCATTCATGCATTTGTGTCATCACGCTTAGATTACTGTAATTCCCTGTTTACTAGCTTGGATAAATCATCTCTCTCTCGCCTCCAGACAATACAAAACGCAGCAGCCAGATTACTAACTCGCTCTACCAAGCGTGTTCACATCACTCCCATCTTATATTCTTTACATTGGCTCCCAATAGAGTTTAGAATTCGCTTTAAAATTCTTGTTTTAACATACAGAGCACTAAATGGCCAGGCTCCAGATTACTTATCCAAGCTTCTTTTAAAATACACTGCTGCTCGTCATCTCCGCTCACAGACTCAGAGTCTCTTAGTTGTTCCCCGTACACGATTGAAGACAAAAGGGGACAGAGCCTTTCAGTCTGTTGCACCAAGGCTGTGGAACAGTTTACCACTACAATTACGTTTGCTTGACTCTGTGGATTCTTTTAAAAAACAGTTAAAAACTCTTCTGTTCAAACAAGCCTTTTGTTGATCTACATATTTTATTTTATTTTTTTTACATTATTTACATTTGATTTTTTACATTGTATATAATGTCTATTGATTTTATTGTTTATTTTAATATTTTAATATTTGTGTACAGCGCTTTGTGATTGCCTGTCTGCGAAAAGCGCTTAATAAATAAAGTTTACTTACTTACTTACTAATAATACATAAAGTATTTGTTCGCTTTAGTGTAAATGTTTATGATTTTGAAAGTATGTGGTTCTATGCATTATATGGGTTACATATGAAACTGATGTACAAGGTCATCCTGAGGCTTTTAATTAGGAAGATTCGGTTATACAACATTGCAGTGTTGTTGCTCATCTTGATTTTAGTAGCTTGCCATTTGTGTTGATGTGGCCTGTTTGGGTTCATTGGTGGAGTTCACTTGTTCCCTATTATTGGAATTTTTGTCCTGTATAAAATATTCAAATGAAATTTTATTTAAAAAAAAAAAGGCATGAGAAAGATTTGAAAGGTTTTTGTTAACACGATCTTTTTGAAACTTTGCTCTCGGTTTCTAGTTTAAAGGGATAACACAGGTGTAGCCTAAAATGAAATTAGGACACCTGATATGTCATATGTTTACAGACTAATAAGCAGTAAGCAAACTACAACTGTCACTAGTTCATGACCAAAGCTATCTACCAAGCAGCTGAAACATTTCTCAGAATAATGCAGTCAATTCAGCTGAGAGTTCAGTCACTTACGTCACTATTGTTACTGACATGAAGCTATTCTGTGTGTGGATAATAGCCTGCTGCCACAGTCTTAAATCTTTAAATGTTTTGTTTTTACTGCCTTGTGGGATTGCAAGTCTGAATTTATTATTATCTTTTGGTTGTTTTTTATGTTGTCATTTTTGGACAGTTATAGCTCTTACTTTTGGAGGCATGACTGTGGAAGTAGCATGTGAGACAGTTCCAACGTTTGAAGCTGTGGCCGTAACAGCAATAACCTCCCTGGTCTTCCTTGGTTACTGCGAGGTGACTGAAGGCATGAAGAGTGAGTCTACATCTGTACACATTTTTAACCATTTAGTTTAGTTTTTGTTTTTTCTCATTGACCCTCGTATGGGGTCAAAGGGCAGCCTCCCTCTGCCAATACCTTGCTGATCAGTTGTTATTTTCTTATTTTATAGAGTGATGACCTGATGCAGGTGTTAAACTGTAGTTTTCTTTCCCGTCTGCCTGAAAGGCCCTGTGATTTGCTTGTTATAAAATCTCCCCATGTAATCATTTTATCTTATTAGACATTTGAGTGAACATTTATTTAATTCACATAATCCCTCACTGGTGACTTTAGTATGTAGACCTCTTCAACTAATCGCCCAATGGCAGCAGCTCAGTGCATTTAGGCATGCAGACATGGTCAAGATGATCTCCTGAAGTTCAAACTGAGCATCAAAATGAGAAAGAAACTGAACTGAGTATTTCAGAAACTGCTGATCTGCTGGGATTGGGCTGATACGAAGACTATGGTCGCTCAAATAACCACTTGTTGCATACCATGCTATACAGAAGAGCAACTCTGAATGTGCAACATGTTGCACCTTGAAGCAGATGAGCTACAGCAGTAGAAAACCACACTGGGTGCTGCTGCTGTCAGCTAAAAACAGGAAACTGAGGCTATTTAATGTGGTTTATAATGCATTATAAAAACACAGAAAATAGAATTTAAAATTAATTCACTTTTTTTTTTAAAAATTGTCATGAAATTGTTAATAAAAATCTATGACAAGAAAATCTAAAGCATTAAATTCACCACTGATCTGAGCCTCTGACTCACATTTTTTTACTGGGTCATGACTCAATCAGTTAACTTGAAATGATGAACGTACTCTTTGCCACAGGACAACAATCGTGTCAGTTAACATTAAGAATATTGCTTAAAGAAAAAGGAGAAAATGAGAATATAGAATTTCTTTCTCTTGCTACTTTGTAAAAAAAAAGATTTAGTCTGTGTGGGTTCTCTCCAGGTACTCCAGCTTCCTCCCACATTGCAAAGACCTACAGTTAGTGGGGTTAAGTTAAGGTCTGGTATAGGCTCCAGACCCACTGCGACCCTGAATAGGATAAGTGGAAGAGGATAGAAGCCTCACTGAGATTACAAAATTCATTTTTCCAAGAGAGACCTGGCAGCAGAAATTACAAGTATACCACATAACAATATAAAAAGTAAACGAACAAATACACCTGACATATATTACAAATTACAAGGCAAGTGAATGCAAACATCCGACTCCTACGCACTAACAAAACATCGCAAGAGAAACAGCAAAAGCAGTTTCACTGATCGAGAGAATTATTTTCTCTAAATGCAAAGAGAGAAAAAAGGTCGCAGCCACTGCAGTGT
The DNA here is from genome assembly GCF_057381915.1 of Diplotaxodon limnothrissa. NCBI lineage: Eukaryota > Metazoa > Chordata > Actinopteri > Cichliformes > Cichlidae > Diplotaxodon > Diplotaxodon limnothrissa. Next base: position 20,255,185 of record NC_140616.1, read on the forward strand.
TGTTAGAGAACTCCTATAGGCTGCATCATTTCTACCATGCAGATGCCTTTAATTGGAAGAGGACGTGTGCACTTTCTTTATGATACACATGAACACAGAACAGCCATCACTGACTCTCAAAGCTCTGCCAGGATTACGGGACTGTAGAATTCAGGTGATCAGGTTTAATTAATACACACATAATTTGATCCAGCTTTTTCATAATTATCAATCATATAAAAACATGTAACATATTTACCTAAGGGTTCCTGAAAAGGGTATGCATTCACTGGACACTTTAATAGGCACACCTTGCTAATGGCTGGGTTGGACCCGCTTTCACCTTCAGAACTGCTTAAATTCTTCATGGCAGATTCAACAAGGGGCTGGAAACATTCCTCAGGGATTTTGGTTCATGTTTATATGACAACATCACACAGTTGCTGCAGATTTGTTTGCTGCACATCCATAATGTGAGTCTCCTGTTCCACCACATCCACAAGGTGCTCTGTTAAACTGAAATCTGGTGCCTGTGGGGGCCGGTTGAGTGAACTGAACTGATTCTAGAAACCAGCTGAATTAAACTTTGTGATCTATCATATGTACAGTGGGGCAAAAAAGTATTTAGTCAGCCACCGATTGTGCAAGTTCCCCCACCTAAAATGATGACAGAGGTCAGTAATTTGCACCAGAGGTACACTTCAACTGTGAGAGACAGAATGTGGGAAAAAATAAAAAATAAAAAAAATAAAAAAAATAAAAATAAAATCCATGAATCCACATGGTAGGATTTGTAAAGAATTTATTCGTAAATCAGGGTGGAAAATAAGTATTTGGTCAATAACAAAAATACAACTCAATACTTTGTAACATAACCTTTGTTGGCAATAACAGAGGTCAAACGTTTACTATAGGTCTTTACCAGGTTTGCACACACAGTAGCTGGTATTTTGGCCCATTCCTCCATGCAGATCTTCTCGAGAGCAGTGATGTTTTGGGGCTGTCGCCGAGCAACACGGACTTTCAACTCCCGCCACAGATTTTCTATGGGGTTGAGGTCTGGAGACTGGCTAGGCCACTCCAGGACTTTCAAATGCTTCTTACGGAGCCACTCCTTTGTTGCCCGGGCGGTGTGTTTTGGATCATTGTCATGTTGGAAGACCCAGCCTCGTTTCATCTTCAAAGTTCTCACTGATGGAAGGAGGTTTTGGCTCAAAATCTCACGATACATGGCCCCATTCATTCTGTCCTTAACACGGATCAGTCGTCCTGTCCCCTTGGCAGAAAAACAGCCCCATAGCATGATGTTTCCACCCCCATGCTTCACAGTAGGTATGGTGTTCTTGGGATGCAACTCAGTATTCTTCTTCCTCCAAACGCGACGAGTTGAGTTTATACCAAAAAGTTCTACTTGGGTTTCATCTGCCCACATGACATTCTCCCAATCCTCTGCTGTATCATCCATGTGCTCTCTGGCAAACTTCAGACGGGCCTGGACATGCACTGGCTTCAGCAGCGGAACACGTCTGGCACTGCGGGATTTGATCCCCTGCCGTTGTAGTGTGTTACTGATGGTGACCTTTGTTACTTTGGTCCCAGCTCTCTGCAGGTCATTCACCAGGTCCCCCCGTGTGGTTCTGGGATCTTTGCTCACCGTTCTCATGATCATTTTGACCCCACGGGATGAGATCTTGCGTGGAGCCCCAGATCGAGGGAGATTATCAGTGGTCTTGTATGTCTTCCATTTTCTGATGATTGCTCCCACAGTTGATTTTTTCACACCAAGCTGCTTGCCTATTGTAGATTCACTCTTCCCAGTCTGGTGCAGGTCTACAATACTTTTCCTGGTGTCCTTCGAAAGCTCTTTGGTCTTGGCCATGGCGGAGTTTGGAGTCTGACTGTTTGAGGCTGTGGACAGGTGTCTTTTATAAAGATGATGAGTTCAAACAGGTGCCATTCATACAGGTAACGAGTGGGGGACAGAAAAGCTTCTTACAGAAGACGTTACAGGTCTGTGAGAGCCAGAGATTTTCCTTGTTTGAGGTGACCAAATACTTATTTTCCACCCTAATTTACGAATAAATTCTTTACAAATCCTACCATGTGGATTCATGGATTTTTTTTTCACATTCTGTCTCTCACAGTTGAAGTGTACCTCTGGTGCAAATTACTGACCTCTGTCATCATTTTAAGTGCACAATCGGTGGCTGACTACATCCAGAAATGCATATACTATTATATATTGTACATATATTTATTAGTTTCAGATGTAGCCATTCTTGTATCTTGCTTGTTTACATTATTGTATTTTGCACAACTCTGTTGCTTGTGAAGCTCGCACACAAGAATTTCACTCACATGTGCTGTACCAATGTACCTGCACATGTGATGTGACAATAAAAGTGATTTGATTTGATTTTGATTTGACTAAATACTTTTTTGCCACACTGTAGCTTCAGTTTCCTGTTCTTGTCTGGCAGGAGTGGAACCTGGTGTGGTCTTCTGCTGCTGTAGCCCCTCTGCCTCAAGATTCAACATGTGTATTCAGTGACGCTCTTCTGTATAACTTTGTTGTAGTGAGTAATTTGAGCTGCATCCTTCCTGTAAGCTTGAATCAGTCTGGCCATTTTCTTCATTATTACCTCATTATTCAAAGCAGATGAGGCGTTTCCACCCAGAGAACTGCCACTCAATGGAATTTTTTTTTTTTTAACCATTTTTTGTTAACTCTAGAGACGGCTGTGTGGGAAGACTACCGCCCCCCCCCCAAATTCACTTTAAACTTCAGCAGATCCTCTTGACGATTAGGTGTTTGCGTTAACAAGCCATACACATAATGATAATGATTTCAAAGCTCAAATCACAGGCTGTAATTTAATTTGAAATGATATTCTGGCACATGTGTACCACCAACATGCCAATGGATTGGAAGGTGGACCCCTGCAAATAGCACAAAGTCACAAAGAAACCAGCTGAACGAGGATAAAAGCTCAAAACTGTTTCATAAAAAAGAACCTTTAATGAGCAGAGTTCAGTCTACAGATTTCTCAACTCTGACATCAGAGCACAAACAGTTTACAAAGAGTGGATGAGCTGCACTGTTGAACAAATACACATCAACTGTGTCTACCTGTTTGCGAATCCTTCAGTGTTGAAATGAAACTACTGAAGCGTTGCAGAGTTTAATTGTGAGCAGCTGTTTCAGATGCTTGGTTTAGATTGAAAGACGAGTGATGTATTCACACCTGCACGTGCTGTTTTCTGATTAGTTCAGCTGTGACTGGATGATGGAGGACCAGTGGGAGCTGGTGCTATCCCATCAGGTTGTGAGGGTGGGTCTGAGATAGTGACAGAAGAACTTTGTGTCAGTACACTCCGAAATAATATAAAATAATAAATCTAGGACAACAGCGGAAAACACTCACACATGCCATTTGGAGCTCCAGGGTGTCGAGGAGCCATCGTTTGGGCATTTCCTCCTGCAGGCATCATTCGGTTAGGAATGGACTGGCCTAGGGAGGAAAAGGGATTAAAATTCATTGGCAGACTAACAAACAGCACTGAACCGATTTCTGTGACAGTGGATGCACCTTACAATGTGATCATGTTATGGGTTTTATATTAAGAATTGAAGGGTTAACCATATTTATAGACTGATAGGATGCTTTCAGTGTCCATGTTCAGACCTGAATGCTGCATTGTGTAACCCGGCTGCCCCTGCTGCTCCCTCTGCTGGCGAACCTTCATCTCCACCTGCTTCAGCTGCTCAGTGTGGAAAGTCTGTCTTTCCGTCAGCAGCTGTTGCCGCTGCTGCTCTAACTGCATGGGACACGCATATGCACAGGTGTTAAATACTGTTTTTGGTTTCTATGTGGACACAAACCTTTCAGAGATCTACTGGAGTGTGGAATTATAGCTCACAAATGAGCAACAAGACATGGAGTAGTTAAGTAAAGTTTCCCTGTATAATAGAAGATATCGTTATCACTCACAGCCTCTTTCTCGCGGTCCATGATGGTTTCAAGTTCTTCGAAGTGTCTCAACTTGATCTCCAGCTTCTTCATCTGGGTCTCCACCAGCAGAGCAACCAGCGACTTGATCTTTCTCTCTTCTACTGCTGCCAAATGCTTCAAATACAGAGTAAAAAAAGCCAGTGATAGAAGACAACAGTAGTTGGTATAGTGGTTGTAATAGCTAAGAATGTAGCACAGGTAAAACAACCACAGGAAGCGGAGACAAACACTGGGAAGTATACAGTATATTCTTCATATATCCCCAATCAATTATATGCAAAGTGGGAGAGTTTCCTTCAAGTAACCTTCAAGATATTTTACATCTGTTTTGGTTGCTAGGAAACCTGTGGAATAAATGGAGAAAAAAAACCCCCCAAACCCTCCACTTAAGCATTTCTTTAGTTTATATATGCGCGATTGGTTGGATTTTAAGCCAGTGGGTGGGCTTTACCTTGGCCTTCGTGGCAGCCGAGGACAGAGCTGCTGCTGCTGCCGTGGCAACGCTGCCCTCCACCAGCTCCAGCTCCATCACTCTCCTCCCGTCGTCCCCATCCCCCTCCCGCCGGCCTGCGTTCTCGTCGCCATCTCCCCTTACTGAAGCGCACACGAGAAAATTTCGTTATTAGAGCCGCTGATGCGTATATGCATACATACGATGCAAATTCACTGTAGCGCACATATTGATGTACCATCTCTCTCCTCAGCAAGTATATTTTCAGCATTTTCTCTTTTGACTCCCTCCACTTTTGGCAAGCTGGGTTCCACCTGGAGCCCGTCAGTCCTGACAGTAACCTGAAATGCAAACACACGCTCAAGTTAAGCAGCATACTCCACCAGCACACACAATAAACTCTCTGAGCTCCTACTGGTACATTACCTGATGAAGGTTAGAATTTGGCTCCAGTTTTTCTGCATCTACCGCTTCTATAAGATACAAAGCAATGAAATGTTAGATTATGACAGCACAGTGAGAGAGTAATGTGCAATTTTGCCTTTCTATATTTCAGCATTACCATTCTTTTCTGGCTGGTTCAACATTTCAGAGGCTTTTTCCGTCGATTCCTCCTGCACTTTAGAAAACTCCTCTGAAAGCAGAAAGCAACAGTCACAACACACATTTCCCCTGTTTTGCAAACATTGTGTATACGATATACTATCTCAGAGGTACTTAAAAACTTAGATTACACAGAAATGAACCTTCTTCCCTCTGTAGTCTTACCCAATGCTGCCTTAGCTGCGGCTGATGCCACACGAGGATCCACCACAGATGCCAGAAAGGCCACGGTGCTCATAACAGGGTTCTCTGATTGGCTGAAAGGCACAGGCTGAAATGCCAGTGGACCAAGAGAGGCCGAAGAGTCTTCTAGGTAAGGGTCTTCTATCGGCAGACGGAGGAAGTGGAGGATACATTCGTCCTGCGTTCTGGAGCCCACGTGCTCTGAAACTTTGTTCCAGTCATCTCGGTAAACCTCTAAGGCCTGAGAAACGTAGAGGTGGTAATAGAGAGACCAAGACGAACAAGGCTTAAGGGCTTGGGTAAAAGATCTCATTACATAAAAGATCTCATAAATAAAAAATGCAAAATGCATGTGACGATAAAGTTACTGGTCTTACCTCTAACAGCAAAAGAGTCTCCTGCTCTGTCCACTCTCTTCCTGCGCTCGCTCCTTTAGTCTGAGACAAGTATCACAAATATGACAATAATTTAAGAATAAAGCTTGTATGACACTGTTATAAAACACATTCTGGTCTATTCTATGAGACACAGTGGAAGAGTGTCTCTTTTAAGGAATTTTGAGACTTGCTGTTAAACAAGCCTCTCAAATTAAGACGTATCTTCAAGATTCATAACACTCCGCAAAAGTCTTGAGCTACACTTTAATACTTTGCTAGAAAAATGGGATGTGGATGCAGCGATTTATTAAAACATGTACACATGCATGGAAAAACTGACTTTGTACAATTATGATGAGCTTCGAAGTTTATATTCGGTATGACCACCTTTATTCTTTAACACACCCTGAACAGTGTGTGAATGTGAGAGTGAATGAATAGTGGAATTGTAAAGCACTTTGAATGTCTAGAAAAGCGCTATATAAATGCAATCCATTAACTCTCTTAGGCAGCTTTCTTGCAGTTTCTTTAAGTAGTCTTAAAGAATAATTCTCCAGGCTTCTTGAAGGACGTTTAAAGCTCTTCTTTGGATGTTTGCTGCATTTCATTCTGTTCTCTATCAGGCCTCCACTTGTCCGGTTTGCTCAATTTCTTTAAGGACACACTGCACACCATGCTTTGAAACGCCAATTCATCAGCTAAAAGCTCTTTCAGAATCACCTTGTTAGTGTAAAAACACTATTTTATGCCTGTCAAGCTGTGTTATCTTTAGCATTTTTCACAGATTCGACTAAAGAAATGAGAACAAATTCTGTATTTTTGCGTCAGGCTGCAAGACACAAAGTGCCTGAAGATACTGGTTGTGTCAGACACAACACTGGTTCATCCCATGAGTTTGGTGCCTTTTTATTATTCATATGTCAAGTGGTTTAAGTGCCTTAAAATGCTCTAAAATAATCAGGTAAGAGGACTGGACTGAAAATTGTTGAAAAAGTATCCACTTTCCAAAGAGAACTTTGGACAGAAAGTCTGGAGAACTATTTCTCAAGACTTGGCACCATGGAAGCACAACATAAAGAAATGAAAACTGGATCAAGACTTGTACTGAGCTGTAGTTGCTCTTTACTGTAAGCACCATTATAAACTATTTTTTTTAACTTTTTGTATTAACAGTGTAAGACCTTAGGGTGTTTCTTGGCATAGATGTCAGTACGCAGACCAAAGTTTTGGCAGTCTGAAGGTTTCTCTCTGCTCTTTTCTGGGAAATACAACATGTGCTGTGAAGCTGACACCTGCGGAAATAAGTAAGAGTTTGTCAGAAGATGTTTCACATGACAAAAACTGCGTTTTAAACTTGTCTGTGCTGAGAGCTTTGCGCAACAGCATCACGACAAACCTGTAGCGGTTTGTGTTGCAGGGGGGCCAGCCCAGATGGCGTGTCAGCGAGTACGTTGAAGTGAGGGGTGGGTGGAGGTCCCATAGGGAGAGGCCTGCTCTCTGCATCCACTTGGTAGTTAATCAAACCCCACTGCTCCAAGAATGCATGAACCCTGGACACAAACATTTGTTTCATATTAATTCTAATCTGCTGTAGCTGGAACAGCCCCCATAGCTCAAACACATGTAAATACATTAACAAACTCAACATGTTTTAGACACAAATACTTATTAACTACAGAATCATTAACGACACATATACCACCTACTGCTCCTTTCCAGCATTAACAGATTTCATTTACTAACACATTCACAGATAAACACCTACACACTAAACCTAATTTAGCAGATGCAGCAGACACACATGACAGCAAACACCCACACGCACAAAGTTATACCTTATGAGGGCACAAACGTCTCCAGTCAGGTTGCGTCTACAGGATGTTGAACTGAGGTATTCCTGGGGGTTCAGCCGGTATGTGTCGATCATGAAGTTACGATATGCCAGGTAGCTGCGAAGGTGTAAAGAAAGCTATACTGAGGCCTTCTCGATCATCTGTAATAGCGGTAAAGTCTAAACATCAGCAGTACTCACATTTCAGGAGTTTTTGACTTGTTCTTCCCATTGAAGAATTCAGGGAGTGCACGTTTCTCTATCGAGTGAATGCTGGACAAGATGCACAGGGAGCTTTTAGGTCTTTTGAATAAAATTAAGAGGTTCAGCATACAGGTAAATGCAAATACATATTCTTACCAGTTGTAATTGAACCATGATGTGTAGCTCGGTATTATTATGTGATGTGTTTGTTCTGTGATGTTTTCCTCTCCCTCTGATAGGCGTGGGATCTCTGCTCTTCCATCCTCATCTTCCTAAATAGAGATGAGCAATACACAGAGAAATATTACTTTTTGCAAATCTGGAAACTAAACCCAAAATTCCTACAATTAGAAAAGTTTTAAGTGAGAGAAATGACATCATATTTACCCGTCCTGGGAAATCATCCTCCTGGTCATCTGAAAAAAAGACAGTGGTTACAAGGATGTAAAAAAAACAAAAATCACACATAAACATACGAATGACATATTTAAAAAAATTAATTTTAATGTTTCGAGACTTCTCTGTATGCATTTACGATGGCACAAGCATGCCTACCTAGGTCAGCCATGATCCCTCCTTTCACTGGAGTGTTCTCACTGTCCTTCTTAAGGTTGACTACATAGATCGGATAAGAAAATATTAAACACATTTAAACACTTTAGAGGAAATGTACACATTTTTAATGAGTTTTGGACACTGTCTTCAAGAGTTTCACCATTCTTGGGTAGTATGACCTCCTCCATGTTAGGCACAGGAATCGGGTCTTCCATGTCTTTGGTCAGGTCCTCTTCTGGCTCCTCGTCCTGTTGTCCACGCCTTCTCCTGTGTGTGAGCACACAAATCAACAGTGATACCTTTTGTGACAACCCAAAAGCACAGCCCCGTATTAAAAGAAACACCTATGTCTTACCCTTTCTTTCCTTTCTTCCTGCCTTCAGAGGAGGGAGGGGACGGGGAGCGCCTTCTCTTTTTGGAGGGTGTAGACTTTGGATCCTGTAACAAAAAGTTAAAGGCAGATGGAGAAAAACTAAAAATGGAATAGAGACTATTTTGAAACAAAAGAGCAGGATTTGCAACTTTGTGTCTGACAGCTGTTTTTCATCTCTAGGAGAATTGTCTGAAATGGGAAAAGAAGCGTGTCTGCTTACAATTCTGAGAACAAAAGAATCACACAACAGGATCACACCTGCTTTTTGCAGTTGATTAAACTGTTAAAACGTAAGCATGCATTAATAACAGGGGAACTCCTTCCTAAGCCTACAGACCAGTGCCATTTTTTACTACTTCACACAAACCTGGTCGTCTTGGAGGTGAATACGCTGCCGGAGGATGACTGGCACATTCCTTTCGTCCACACAGTAGTCTTCCTCATTCATCCATTCGTTGAAAACATCCGTGTCCAGAATCCAACCAGCATGGACCTGGAGAACACGCACGCACACACACACACCCACACAAATTGAATATTAATGAGTGATGCATACTTCGGTATCTCATCAAGTGTAAGAAAGGAATACAGAGCATGCTAAATGAATAGGATTCAGTCAGCTGTAAAATTTCTGTAAATTTTTTAGACATTATATAAAATCATCTATTATTTATAGTACGCGTGGTTCCTTAATGTCCCCGCTGACAATCACATTCTGTCTGACAAAGAAAACTGAAGACAAACATCACTCAGTAACTGCAGCAGTAACTAACTCCTGACAGCGTGATGTATGTGGTGCCACACTAACCCTCCAGGGCCTTTCTGGATGTGGCAGCTCTTCAACCTCTCCCTCAACATCACTCGATGACAGCCAACTATCATAACTGTAAGAGACAAGAGACGTTGTCACTTCATGCTGGTCAAGTGTTGTGTGTGTGTTTGTGCTTGCTTTACCTGTCAGGGTGCATGCCCCAGTGTACCAAGACATGCTTGTCTTTCCGCATGACAGGACGCATCCATTCATCTAAAAACAGATGTGTATACAAAATGTATTTAAGCTAAGTGGTAGGCATCATAACATCAGCAAACACATATACACATACAAACTTTAACTAACCTTCCTCTGTCGAGGGAGGGCAGGGGTATATGTGATGACTGGCAAGCGTTCTGTCCTCTGTAACAGTACCCTGCAGGGGGACAAACTGTGAATCAGTAGCACTGAAATCCAACTACTGTATCAGAGCTACATACATTTAGTCTCACTCTGAGCTACAAATAATCTTCTACTTATTTGCAGTACTTTACCTGATGTTTGGTGATGATGCCAGTTAGTCTGCCGACCAGATCCTGATCCAGTGTAGGGTCCAGATATACGACAGGCAATGACATGCAGTTGTTCTGTTGTGACAAATATTCAAGTTCGTGAAGGAACAGTCCTTGGTGTGTATGTGTGTGCAGTTGTGTGTATTGAGATTTGCAGTTTTCACCTGGATCAGTGCTTTTTCAATTGTACCAAACATCTCCACGTTCCTCTCAGTCCTTGATGGATTCTGTAAGTCAAACCTTCGCCTGTGTGAAAATAGGTAGAGAACAAAGAGATATTAAGGACACAGGTGGAAGCAAATGAGATCTGTTAGGGATCATATTAGGAAACTACCCACCAGCCCTGATCAAACTTGAACTTGTAAGCTGTGCCAAGAATGTGGCAGAGTCCATCACCTGGTCGCAAGTCAAGGAAGCACTGTGCCTGTAGAGAAATCAACAAGGTTTTCTTGTGGGTTTGGGTCATGGACATGAACAACTTTCATTATTTGGGTGTTGTTGTTGTTTTTAATCCTCTTCACTATTAAGTGTCACGCATACTTAGAGGCAAGCATTTGCTTCCACAGTTTTAAACTCATCAATCAATAATCAGTCTACTACTACTTTAATAGTGAAAGTACACTACAAAGTGAGGCACTTACAGCGACTTACAAGCCAATTCTATCAGGCATTTTAAAGTCACTTGTGACGACAATTAGATAGACAGTGAGAGATAGACTCACAGGCAGCTTGGTGAGTGCAGGGCTGGTAGCTTGTCGGCCAAATGCATCCTCTTGGAACTGGAGAAGCTGCAGGGTGACTGCAGCCAGGATCTGGCAAGATGGGGCATCCGCCAGAACATACTAACAAATAGAGAGGGTTTGAAATTAGATAGGAGTAGAATTTTTATTTATCGTGCCACTCAATACTCTATTATATACACAAGCTTAGGGCTGTATTTACATGTGATACGACTGCGCTAGATTTGCACTTCACGTTTGTATATCTTTCCTTTTGTGCAGGGTCCGCTGACTTAATTTCTCTATATCTAGACAGCCAGTGTGAACACGTAACCGTATGTTTACGCTGTAACCCACTGGGCTTGCTAACAGGGAGGGGGAGCGGCTAGCATCTTGCTTAGCTTCCTGGTCGGCTAACTACCTTTTTGTAGTGCTTCCCGATCCACTGTCTCACCACTTCCAGCTGGGCTAAAGTATCCGGACTCTCCCAAAACCTAGCGGACGGGCTGCTGTCTTTTTTTCGGTGTGCAAATGCACCGGGGGTGGCTTGGCTTGTCCCGGGAATCCCGAGGTTTGTTCCTCCGGACATTGTGGTCGTAATAAAACGTAATTATTTTTCAAACGTGAGAACAAAACTGGCTAGCGCCCTCGCTAGCGTTTGCGTTCTCGTGTTCCCTCGCGAGAACGCAAACGCAATTTAGCGTAAGGCTTTTCAAATTAATTAAAATTTAACTGTCATTATTCAGTGTTGTGGCTTTATTTGCGCGTGTTCTTTGCTGATTTTTTATATAGAGGAAAATTAGATATTATCGTGTTTACAGAGGAATACACACGTTTGTTACTAGCCGGGAACTTTATTTTGAAGTACAAGGAAGGAACTGCGCAAGACAGAAAAACACTCGAGCAAGTAAAGAGAAGAAAGTGTCATTGGTTAGTAAAACTCGTAAACATTTACTGCTCTACTAAATACGGCTGATTCTGGATGTCATTTGTCGTCAGTTACTCATAGTTTTATGTTGCAATAACTTCCGATGAGTCTTAATTTTCCAGCCGACAGTCTCTGTGTCTCTTACTTCACATTGGAGCGAACTGTGACTCCTGTCATTTTCTGGCAGTTACCTTCCGTTTATTGCATGATTGCACAGAAACTGTCTTTCGTGCATTTTAACCATCGTGAGTACCATTATCTTATACATCATCTCACTCTAGGAACTCGTCCACGCCCTGAGATGTAATGGGTGTCCATGGTCTGACGACCTTTGTAGAGGGGAACAGACACTTCCTACAAGATGTGAAGTTTAGGGACAGTCGGCTCGTTATCGATGGCTGCAGTCTTTATTTCCGCCTGTACTTTAGCCACGGATTGGATCAGCTGCACGGAGGGGACTACGATGCCTTTGCTTCCCTGCTCGCCCAGTTCCTCACTGCACTGGCAACCTGTAACATCCAGCCATATGTGGTTCTGGATGGAGGTAAAGATGCTTTATACAAGGCCGTCAAGTTAGGATGTTTCAAGTATGTACTTTTCTAGACATTTAAAAAAGGGGACAGCTTACATTATTTCTTTTTCTTTTTCTTCTTTTTCTTTTTTTTTAAAGTTCTCTGTATTTGGGTACAACATCATCTAATATCTTCAATTTAAGTACTCACCTCATTTAGTAAACATTCCCCTTAATTTCAATAGGACATCTTAACTTCAGTCATCTTTATATTGCTTTTCATTGTAATAACAAATAGGTCTGCTTATTAAATCATTATATCATTGAACTATATTAGATTTTTTTATCCTTTACCTTTTCATGAATGCTTTTGTTGCTTATATCTTTAATCTGCACAAACCTAAAGCAAAAACCACTTTTCACATTAAATAATGCTATAACACCTGCAAACATCTGTTTTCCTATCTTTTTATTATTATTAGGGATGGACCCCAGTAACAAGAAGTTTGATACTCTACGCCAGCGCCTGCAGTCCAAGATAAAAGAGGCAGACAACCTCTCTCACGGCCGCAATGGCTCTGTTCTCCCCATTCTTACAAGAGACGTCTTCATTCAGGTCCTCATCCAGAGTGGAGTCCCGCTCATCCAGTGTCCAGCTGAGGCTGACTGGGAGATTGCGTGCTTGGCACAAGAGTGGAAATGCCCAGTGCTGACAAATGACAGTGACTTTTATATCTTTGACCTTCCAGGTGTGGATAGTCTCTGGACTTTAACATAGATGCAAAATAGCTCTTTGGTGGTAACAGTATTTTGCAGTATGTATTTTCTCATGTGGTATCTATCTCAATTGTTTTCTGATCTTAGGAGGTTATCTGCCATTCCGTTTTTTCCAGTGGACCAACCTTAACGGTAAAGCCTCGCAACGCTACATCTTAGCTCGCTGCTACACCACTGCAGGCCTGTGTCGCATGTTCGGGGGCATGAACCCCGAGTTGCTCCCTTTATGTGCTGTTCTGACTGGAAATGACTACGGAACTCCAAAAGATACTGAAACCCTTCTTTCTCTGTTAGATGCAAGTCTGTTAAGGAGAGGTGGCGGCAGGGGTAAAGGTAGATCACCCCCTTCTCGTATTGAAGGCCTCCTTCTTTGGCTGTCCTCTTTTAAAACTGTGACTGAGGCCTTAGAAGAAGTGAGCAGCCTAATGGGGGAGGAAGCTTGTAAGGGCAAAAGAGGGCAGAAGGGTGGTCTCGCATCCAGGCTGCTGGCATGTATGCAGGAGTACCATATCAAGGCTCCGAGCTCTGTGGCCCGCTGGTTTTCTGGAGGTAAGGCATTTCAGGGAGGGCAGACCTCTGGGCCGGCACAGCTGCCGGAGTGCCTGTCGACAGCAGCACTTCAGGGTCGGCTTCCTCCCTTGGTGCTTGATGCTTTGGTGATGCGCAGGGTCCTTCTCATCCCGCAGGTGGAGAACAGTAAACTAGCTAGCAGCCACTGTAGTTCTAGAGCCATTCGGCAGGCTGTATATGGGATATTACTGCACAGATCTCAAGATAATGTAACTGAAGGAAGAGTTGGTGGTACACAGTCAATGAAGGGGCCAGGAGGTGAAATACAAGATATGAGGATGCAAGAAAACAGACAGGGAATGAGAGGTGGGAGAGGACGAGGAGGAAGGGGGTGTGGAGGTAGGGGTCAGAGCATAAATGCAGCATTCAGCAAGGAACAAGCAGCTGGGTCATCAACAGTCCAGGCTCAGGGCGCTCCCATTTCTGTGGAAGAGTATGATCGCTTGGACCTGAACTTGAAGAAGATGGAAGTGGAGGCAGTCCCACTCAGAAACCATGTACACCTGGCTGGACTTGGTCAGGTAAACATTTTTCAGAATCAGTATTTGTTTTGCATTTGTCTGGAGTTAGAAGTTTTCCACATGATCTGATTGTATTTTTCAATATTTTTGTTCCAGGCTCCTGCAGCAGTCCGACTTGGTGCCCTGTTACAAGTTTTGGGCGTGAACCAGTCAGCCTTAGTTTCCGTTCCTTTCCACCTGCAGCTGCCTGTAGCTGTGACAGGATTCTGGTTTCGAGAGGCCACACCGACACCCTCACAGCCCCAGGTGCAAGCTTTGGTCCTAGGCATGGTTTATGGAGAGGTCTTCTTGAACACACAGCTTGGAGCTATCCACTATCAACACACTGGTTAGTTGGATTGTATCCCTCCCGGTTTCTTCGACATGGTTAAAAAGACTAATATGCCTTAGTAACATGCCAACCTTTCATTTTTCTTGCCATTACCTAAAAGCTTGTATTTGCTTTCAACACTGCAGTCCCGCAGCCAAACTGGGCTCTGGAACATAAAGTGTGTGCAGGGCTGGATCGACAACGTGTGAGACCAGGTGAGAGACGGGGAGTAGATATTGGAATGGCTCACAGTTTCAGCCAATGGCAGGCCTGCCTTTGGAGTGCACTTTGTCTAAATCAGCTACTGCTGCTGCCGCTGCCAGAACCTCATCTCTCATGGTAAGTACTGTATGTCAGGGACATACAGTAAAAGAAAATGGTACTCTGTATACATTAGAACTAGAGGTGCAACCAACAAACAGGAGCTGGCAAGGAAAAAGAGAATTATCTCTAGATTTACATGTAGAAAGCTTTAATTACATTTGAAGTGAGTTTGGGGTTTTTCTGCTAAGCTTACACAAATGGGATGATAATAATTATATTATATGTGTCCACAGTTATACCACGATGGTAAAGAGTATTTTTTTAGAGTACATTTTTGCATCTTTGTTGCCTTGTTCTCACTCCCTCTGTCTCTCAGGTTGTTCAGTGGTACGCTGGTGCACGGCCTCGTCAGGTATCTGAAAGGAGGCCGAAATGCTGAGTCTCTGCTGCCTGGGGGATCTTTGTCTGCGCAGCTCTACTCCTCCCTGCTGAATGCTATGAGGAACTGCAGTTCCAAAGCCACTCACTCATCCTCAGAATCAGGAAGGAGGGGGAGAGGCAGAGGGCAGGGAGGGAGAGGAAGAGGAAGAAGAGGGAGAGGTGGAAGAGGAAGAGGAGCTCAGGGAGGGGGGAGAGATGCTAATGAGATAAACAACCGGTTTGCTCTCCTTATGAGCGAGGAAGAGTCTGATGATGACGATGAGGATTATTGATAGGGAGACAGAAAAATTAACAGATGGATAAAAAACACTTGCTCGGGGGCCAAATTAAGGAAGGCCAGTCAGTGGTTTACAACAGTTGCTCAGGGAAAAATGACAGCTCTTAATGTTTACCACTGTGTATGTTGCACTAATTTAACTTCCTCTAGTCATAATGTTTAATTGTGCATTGCCATCTTGAGTAATGTCTGTAAAGACATACGTTCATATCAGAACATCAGTTTTTCCACAAATTACACAATTTTAGCATCATTATGCATCATGAGCTTTTATCAAAGTAATCTTACTCTAATGAATGCACTTGTTTTCAGCTTCCCAGTTTTATTTACATATTCGAGCACAACATTTAAACAGTTGTCAGTAACATGAGCAGAAAGTTGTATGGCAGCTAATGAAAAAGTCTGGAGCATTTTATAAAATCTTACATTTTCTTCATTTCATTGCAGCTGCCTTATGTTTCACTAACTTGGTGCTCTTATATTTTTAATCATATTTGTATTTGAAAAGGAATGGAAACGTGTTTTGTAAACCATCACATTGAGCTATGTGTTTTAATTGTAACTGCTTATAGCTAAGAATAAAATGTTAACGCTTTCTCTTTAAAGGCACAACACAAAGCTACTGAACAGTAAGATGCTACACTAGTGTTAAATCAGCACACAGCCAAGAGTTAAGTACTTACAGATGCTGTATCTACACTTTGACACAGAATATTTTACAGCCTATAAAAAAATCTAATTTTACAGTGTTTTGTATAAGGACCAAACCAAATAAAATAAAATATAAACCCAGCCAATATTTGACTGGTTTTTCTTTCACAAACTGATTTACACACATTAAATTCAAACAGCAAAAAAGTTACATCGTAACAAGAAAATGACATGTGAATATACAATATGAAATGCTCACACAGCAGTTCAATGGCTAGCACTGTCCCCTCACAGCAAGAAGGTCCTGGGTTTGAATTGACAGGACCTTCCTGTAAGCAGACAAACTACAGAAGTGATAAAAAGATAAGCGAACAGAGTAAACCACATAAACTAAGAAAAACATTAAAAAGCATAAGAACTTTTTTTTTCGATGAATTTGGGAAAACTTCCCGCTGGCCCTTGAAAATTTGCACATGTCCCTCAAATGCTATTTTCTGAGCACTGAAAAAGAAAGAAAAGTGTTTAAAATTACAGTTAGGTCCATAATTTGTTGGATAAAGAAACAATTTATGTACTTTTGCTCCTGCACACCACTACCACCACATAAATCAAATAATCAAGATGTGACTGAGGCTCAAGCCTTCAGGTTTAATTCAGGGGGTTTAACAAAAAGTTTGCATTAACTGTTTTGGTATTGCATTTTTTTTTTTTTTTGCGCAGTCCCCCATTTTTTTAGAGGTTCAAAAAGTAATTGGACAATTGGCGATCATCTAGTTTCATCACTAGATGAGCCCTGTTCCATTTCAATTTCATGACATGTGACACAGTCATTATATCTAAAGTTGATTCAAAGTCTCAACATTTGTATTTTATAACTCTTCACTGTTTTTACATAATGAGGCCCAAAGAGATGTTCATACTAGTGAAGTATCCAGAAACACCAAAATACACCTATCAGAGAGATGGCAGAAACTTTAGGAGTAAAGTTTCTGCCATCTGCCATTTACGGTAACTAGCATTTGTTGCTGCTGTCACACCTGAAAAAGCATCACTAAAAGACGTTAATTACTTAGGCTGCCATTTTCAGAGGCTCCAATGTATGAAAATGTAAACCCCTCTGAATTATAGCTGCCAGTCTGATCATCTTGATTGTCTAATTCAAAAAATACTGGAGTTATGTACGGAGGCACGGTTACAGTTTGTCCAATGAATTACTGGATCCAACTGGATCCATCCATCCATACAACATCAAACAAAAATGACCTTACATAAACCCACGTATTTCAGCTACGTTTATATGTCAATTAAAACATTCAAAGACCAAAGTTAGAAGCAACATTTCTCTCATCCAGAACACAGAGCCTGTCTGGGCAACAAGATGCAAACAAAAACTACCCACAGCTCATCACCGAGTCCTGCTGCTCTCTCACTGTTGCTGCCATTCACTGAGCAGTAGGTAGAGACAGGTCAACAGTGTGACAGCAGTAGAGTTGTTGGCAGGCTTTTTAACAGGCCTTCAGATGAATATCTAAATCCCAAATTTTAAATCCTACTACCTATCCAGAGAATGGATAGATGAAACTAGTGTCCAGCCCAAAGAATTAGGACATAAAATTTTGGAGTAGCCAAAAGGAAACTGCCTACTTCACTGGTTAAAGAACATAACCACTTTACAGCCTAACCCTTACTATGAGCTCCTTTCTGAAAAACAAGCCCACAGAAATCAGTTGACTGGCTGTCAGAACTGTCGACAAGCATCACAACTCAATATACGAGTACGCTTAAACTACCTCTACTGCTATGAGGATGATGAGGCTGAGGAAGATGATGCGGCAGTGGCTGCAGCATGTGGCTGAGAGTCTATGAGGTCCATGTCTTCGTCTTCGTTGACTCCGCAGGTGTCGACCACACAAATCAGGCAGCTTGTGACGGGAAAAGCTCGCACCTTGTTGCAAGTCACCCACCTGAGCGAAGAAGAAAATCAGAATATTTCGATTCAGCGTTTAAACAAGTTACTACTTAACTGTATAGATTTACAGCCTGCGTTGCCCAGGTGACTGAATTGAACAATGTTTTGTGAAGAAATGCAACTCAAATGGTTTGACAGCATGTTTATGAGTATTTTTTTACTAGTATGATTATTAGCTAATACGCTATTACACCTATTAGCAATATATACCCAGCTACAGTAACCACCAAAAACAACTAAGGAATTAATGAATGAAATAGCCAGACCTGAAAATTTAATGAAAATGTCAATGAAGAAGGTGGTCATGCGGTGTTCACATACTACTGATAAAGACTCTTCAGCAGTATCAATCAAATTGTATTATTTGGGTAGTATTCAGTTAATAACCCAACCTGTCAGTATCAGTGTGGTATTCCAGGGCGTGTCCAAGGCGTCCCACTCCTTGGAATCCTGCCAGCACATAGATGATATCACCAACTGCCGCACACTTCACAGTTACACCTCGCCACGGCATAGGTGAAGCGCCACGCCACTCGTTAGTTGCAATATCATAGTATTCAACCGAGTCCAGTCCACCTAGAAACACACACACAGACAGTTGTGCATATGATTGCATATTAGGGCCACTGAAGGTAGGAAAAAAATGACGGGGAGTGGATGGGCGGTATAAAAATCTGGGGGGACGATGAATTACCTATTGCTCCCTGCCCTCCAACAGCATATATCCTGTTGTTTACAACCACCAGTCCGTGGTTCTTCCTGGCCTCTCTCATCCCACATAACTCCCTCCATCTGTGAAAGGCAAAAATTGAGTGGAACAGGCCAATGGCACTTTAAATGGGCACATTAAGAAGCGTTGTATGTTAAATGTTTGTTGACTCACTGTTGCGTGTTGGGGTCGTAGACCTCACAGTTGTTGAGCACTCTGCCAGAGACATTGTTCCCCACCGTTCCTCCACAAACATAAATGAGCCCGTTGGCCTCCACGGATCCATGGCTGCAGCGCGCCATCAGCATACTTGTTTTAATCTGCCATGACTCTGTCCTGGTGTCGTAGCATTCGAAAAGGTCCAGGGCTGAGCTGCCTGTAGGCACATGTTGGTGGTCGGTCAACCGTGAAGAAATCATTATCTATGCTTTAACAAGACATCTTTACTATTTAAATGTTCCTACTTTTTTAGAGAATGTAATAATAGTAGCACAAACCAGCTTACTTTCCCCATCACATGTCTGCATCTCTTTGGGTAGTTGCACAAGATCCCAGAGTCTCTCATTTTTAAATCTTTTCTCCCCTCACTTCATGCTTACCTACTTCTGATCCCCCAGATGTATAGATCTTTCCCTGGGCAGCGCAGGCAGCCAGACTGTCGCGAGGTGTGGGTGGACCCAGCTTGGAGTACCAGCTGTCCTTCAGGACGTTGTAGCAGTCCATACGCTTGATGGGAAAGAGCTGTGAGCCACCCAAAATGTAAACCACATTGTCCCAGAAGATAGCTGTGGCGTCACGGCGCTTTTCAAAGGGGCAGCGGATGTCAGTCCAGCTAGAGTCCTGTATGGAAAACCATTGTAAACATTCCCAAATATGATTTCAACAGACCTGACTAAACTCAAGTCTCATAGAGTGTTTTGTGAACCAAAGAACAGATTAGGTGCCTGTAAAATTAAAACCTTAAAAAAAACAAAAACAAACAATCTTATCTTTAGCTTATTAATTATACTGTAATATTCAAGAGCACATATCTGCACTCCCTTTAATTGTTCTTTGGTGTGATTGCCCCTGTGACTATAACTCATTAGCATTTGCAGCCCGGTACCTTCGGGTTAAAGTAGCGGCAGGACTGAGGCTGTGAGCCGCCAAACAGAGCAATGCGGTAGTCGTGCTTCTTGCGTCGTGGCCGACTGCTCTCTCCCAGGTCTTCACGGTCTTCCAGGGAGAGCAAGTGGTAACGCATCCCACCTTGGAGAAAAGCACTGGTTATTTTGTTTTGTGTGCGTGCTCAAGTAAAGCGAGCAGCCCTTTGAGGTAATGAAATACCCAATATATGTTATACATCTATCTTTTGCTATCATAATAATGTCGAATGTAGATCATTTAGATTAAGATTCAGCACTTCTACGACTCCAGGGCAAGTCTTTCAAGTATTTCACATTTTGTTTTAGAGGGTGTTAGACTTGGATAAAATTGGAGTGAATTTATTTTCCACAATTAATCAAAATGCAATAATCCACAATGACAAAGTAAAAGGAAAGAGTTACGAAATTTCCCATTTACCGAAGTATTCAGATCCCGTATTATGAGCTCTGGTGCAATCTACCTGTTAGTGGTTTATACAGTTTAACTCGTCCCTCTACAACCAATATAATAATTGGACTGGACACAATTACTAAAGACTCACACCCGTCTGAAAACAAAGAGGTGAAGTTGAGTTGAACTTTCCGCAGACCTGTGAGACAGGACTGTGCCAAAGTATAGATCTGGGGATGGATTACAAATATTTTTAAAGCACTAAAAGCAGCCTCAGCCATGCTTAAATTGAAGAAATTTGGAATAACTAACAGGCTTCCTGAGTAATGTGAAACAGAGCGTCTTAGTTAAACAGGTGGCTAAGACCTCAAGAGTAGGCCTGCAGGGAGTTCACCAAAAAGCACCAGATACAGTAAGTGCAGTGTTTTGGGGAAAGAAGTCACTGAGCAACTAACCTTCTGAACAATTCTGCTGAGAAAAATTAGAGAAACTTCCAAAAGCAAGGGCTCTAGGATAATTCCAAGTAGACTGGACCCAAGGGTGCCGCACGAGAAGTCTAAATACTTACATATAAATGAGATATTACTCTTTTAATGCATTTATAAAACATCCTTAAAACCTTTTTTTTGCCAGTGTGAACTGCTTGTGCTTTTTTTGTCCATCGACATGAACGAGACAGTTACCGGTAACTTTGTCTGCTCATTTTGTTCACTTGAAATGTAGAATTTGTACATGCGTGCACGTGTTTTTGACTCTTCCTGCTCACCGATGACCATCTTGAGGCACTGTGGATTGTCCTGGATGAGGGGCTCGGCCTGGACAGTCTTGGAGAGGAATGTTTTGGAAACCAGTGGAAAGCGAACACACCCCAACACCTCCACCATGTACTGCTTTCTGTTACACACATCATACTTCAGCCAGCGCACTGCAGCATCATAAATCTGAGCACAACGCAACAGAAGAACATGTTAACAAATTTTTGGTGACAGACGTCTTCTTTGGCACAAATATATTTAAAGGATGTATACACGCGTACCTGGGCCTCAGCACGGACGGTGAGTTTGTCCTGGTGCAGCAGATGTGTGAGCTGCGCAACATCCAGTTGCAGAAATTCATCCAATTTATAGACTTCAGTGAAGTGAATCTGAAAAAAATCATCTGCAGCCACCTTCAGCTCTGGACAGTCCATGCAGTCTGCAAGGGCTGAAATGCCTACAGGAGAACAGAACAAGAGTAAGTAAATATCATGTGTAACACAAATGGAAGGTCTGTATTTGTATTTGTGCAATCACCTAGGCAGTTTGTTGCATCAATCTGTCCTTTAAGGAATTCCACACACATCCTCTTCACAGGTTCAATCTGATACTGATTGGCTGCATCCAGCAGTGACTGGACATTACTGCTGTTCACGGAGATTCTGACACACACACAAACAAAAAACAAACATGCCTCTCTCAATAAAAATGCTTCTGTTTTTTTTATCTGTAATAATTAATTTGATACACAATTCTTACCTTGCAGTGTAGATAAATTCAATCAGCAGCTCAATAATCTCAGGCTCAGCACTCCTGAGCTCCACCTCGTGGGACATTGACTCCATCATTCTGGCTAGAAGTGAAGAAAATATAACAAACACAAATATAACAAGTGTACTAGCACTATATGACAACATCACTGTCGGTGTGTCAAGATGGGAAGCAGTAATAAATAGATTATGCATAAAAATACATAGTAATCGTTATAGGGGTGGTTATAAACTTTCAGCTTTTGTGCCATCTTTATTGAGAAACACACAATCAATGTAATTACTTAAATAGACTAATTCCTATGTTTGCCTTTATTAGATTAGGAGTGGGCAGATGACACTAAGTAAAATATTCAGTTTTTCTGCAGTGAGGACACAGCCTTTGGGGTGTGGAGATGCAGTACATGCTCGCCTGGCATATACTTTTACATTTAAATTTCTTTCCTTTTGCTCATTCAACTTTTAAAAGCCAAAAACAGGAATCCACAATTCTCATTATTTATGCAACATACATCTGCATCTACTACCTTCTAAAATATAATAAGAAATCACACTCTTGCTCCCCCAATATGCCGCCATTGGTCTTGATTTGTGTTTGTCAGACTTACTGGTGAACATGAGGCTAAAGAAGTGGCTGGCAGCAGCAAGCACCACTCGGTGGGCTGGGAAGTGCTTTCCCTGAACCACCAGGGTCACATCACAGAGAGTACCCTGCAAATCACACGCAGTAATCAGGTGTCAGAACAGAGGAAATGCCTAATGTAAAGCCCTCTTAAAGATATTCAGCCTGGTACTTTTGGTTCGTGTTCCCTCTCTCTCTCCCGCACACACACTCACACCTGTTTTCTCAAATTGTTCATGACTCCCATGATGCTGGACAGTTGCCTGTACTCCTCTTTGGTGGCACACTTTCTCTCGCCCTTCTTTTTTGAGCTTGACGCCTTCTCTGGAGAAGCCATCCCCGTCATGTCAGTCTGACTACTTGACGGAAAACGAAGGAAAAAATGAAGGATTTTGGCACCAACGCTAACAGTATGACTACAGCGTACAGCTGTAGTCTCTTTGTTGTCGCTTAGCTACAGGCAGTTTGCCTGCAAACCCCGACAGCAGCTTGTTGTGAATGTATGAATTTAAAGGCCGACAACTTCACGGCGGCTTCTACATATGGATAAATTAATTTGTCTGCCAGGGGTTAAAAAACAAAACAAATAAGCACAACGTGTTAGCTTAATTGTTCATTCGTGTAGCTAGAACTCAATTTTTTTCTGGTTGTTGTGATGCTCTTCTTCTGCTTCTTCTTTTTCCGTCTTTTTCGCCTTCTTCTGTGGTCTGCACAGAATGTCGTAATGCTGCCCCCTGTAGCCTGGACATAAATTGTATTACAACTCTGAGACCAAGAAGAGTTGTGAAATAAGCCCAGCAGTTCCCTTTGGTTTTCATAAACAGCAGGTGTGAATAAAACATAAAAGTTTCTCTATAGCTCTATAGTACAGTTGGGATACAGCTAATTTCACCTGGATGAATAATATGTCAGTGTCTCCGAGTGACTGTAGAAAAGGCTGTTTCTTACAGTCATCGGTGTCTCCAGAATAGGTGGGACGATATCAATTCAATTCAATTCAATTCAATCTTTATTGGCAGACTACATGTCCATAAAAACAAGACAAGAAACACACACACACACACACAACTCCCCCCCCCCCCCCCCCCCACACACACACAACACAAGGTATACCATTAAATATATATATGTATATAAATAAGTATATAAAGCATTTGTAAAAATATAAAACCATAATATACATAAAACACAATTACTTAAAATAAATCAATAAATACACAAACACTTTAACCAGTGCTTTCTGAGACTGGATGAGTAACGGGAACCACTCACTGTCGGATCTGTAAGTGCTAAAATTATACTGTTACTCGAACCATCCAGTCGTTCTCTAAAACTGAACATTAACTTTCTTAAAAGTGCTTTAAAAGTCCAGACACCCACAGCTACAAACATCTGACTGGCACTACCACTTCTAGGTATCCTGCAAAGGATTCTCATCGCATCATTATATGCAACATGCAGCTTCTGCATGCTACATTGTTTGTAGGATGACCACAAGGGGGCAGTATATAGCGGTGTGCAATACGCTTTAAACAAAGCCACTTTAACTGGAAGTGAACAAAAGCTGAATTTGCGTGCAATGGTATTTGCCTGCACATAGAGCTTACATCGTTGTCTGTATATGTCATCATCATCATTCATTTGCTCAGTAATAAAGTGACCGAGGTATTTCACCTTTTTATGAACTTCAAGAGTTTTTTGTGCCAGTTTAAACAAAGGGAAATTTAGCTGTTTATCCTGCTTGGTTCTACATATCAAAACAGCACTTTTAGCAGCATTGTACTCAATGTCATATTGCACACCATATTCAGTACAGACATTAAGAAGATCCTGTAACCCAGCACTGCTTGGACTAAAAACAACCAGGTCATCTGCATACATGAGATGATTTATCAGTGTTTTACCTAATATACACCCAGTGTTACAGGCTCTCAGCTGTATGGACAAATCATCGACATATAAATTAAATAAAATTGGAGACAAAATCCCACCCTGTCTGACACCATTGCTGACACCAAAGGGGGCAGAAATACTGCTTCCCCATTTAACCTGCATGTTCTGATGAGCGTACCAGTAAGAGAGAATCCTCACAATGTATTGAGGAACTCCCCGTGTCTTCAATTTATCAAAAAGTTTTCTGTGGTTCACTCGATCAAAAGCCTTAGAGGCATCAATGAAACACATGAGGACAGATGAATTTTTAGCCCTATACAACCTGACTATTTCCTTGAGTGCATATATGCACATGTCAGTGCCGTGCTTTGGTTTAAAGCCAAACTGATTATCCAGAGAAGAGATGAACACACTAACTCTATCAAACAGGATTCTTTCTAACACCTTAGATAAAATACTGGCTAGTGCAATCGGCCTGTAATTATCCAAACAGCTCACTTTTGCAGCTTTGTCTTTCATAACTGGTACCAGTAAAATACACAGCATTGATATATATAGGTTATAATAGGTTGTGGACTAATTATAATATAGGGGTTTTTTTTTTAGTCAGGGTGTTTGTTTACTGCACTAGTTATTGCTCTGGTTGGACTTTAGCTGTATATTAACTGTATATTTCTGCGAACTCTGTTATTCAGAACAAAACTGTAGTTTTATATCCTATCGGACAGGCATATCAAAGCTGCTTCAGCTTTGCGGCATGCAAAGCACCGCAAAGCGCATGCGCTGTAGTAGCTCACCTGTCGTTGCACCTGTTGAATTCTTATCTGTACAACAATGTAAAATACAAAACCAGGAAGCTTTTCTTTCCTCGACTCTCATGACGCTGACGTCACGGAGAATGCGGACTACAATTGCCTTGTTAGAAATAAGTGACCTGAAAACAAACTGAGAGGCCACAGAGCCGCAGAAAATGTTCCGTTTATGCTGTTGCTGCTTCTCTGGCGATAACTCCAACAACAATGAGGTATGTGTTTATGCGCTGCACTGGGTTTTATGGTGTCTTTATAAGAGCGTAAAGTGGCTTCCTTAGAGTTTAGCAAGGAAACTATACAGCTTCGCTTCGCTCGATTTTTCCATTGCAAGTAAAATGATGGGATCCTCTTAACTGCTGTAATGTAGCATTACTGGGTCTTCACCTAATAATCTACTTTTGTTGGGGATTTGAAACATAATTATTATAATATTGAAGCTGAGTTTATGATCACATCGTTGCACTGGTACACGTGATCAAATATGCCTAATATTTGTGGCACAAGAAGAAGAAAAGAAAAACACTATGTAAATAAAACCAACTTTCGCTGTTTCAGAGACGGCCTCTCCTGGATTCCCGACGCTCTGAAGTCAATAGTGCTGAATCCGCCAGGCTGAGCCGTTCATCAGCGGACAGCGGCAAGTCATCTCAGACTTTTTTTTAATACTTATAAAAATGACAGATGAATTTGATCCACCTGTTTTTCTTGCTGTGTTACTCGTGCTTTCTTTTTTCTTTTTTTCTACTCAGATGCACAGACTGTGAGACGGATTGGACGGCTGGTGATGAGGCGAGTGTGCGTGCCTGAGCTGGATCAGAGGTTTTTGGAGATGGCTGAGACCTTCAACAAGCAGCAGGAAGGCTACGAGGCCATGGTGCAGCATATAAGAAACCTCCAGCAGAGCTGTGACTGTTCCCATGATGACACCCTTGCTTTTGTTCAGTGTTTGGGGAAGATTAGAGAGGAGCAGGGTGAGTGACACATACTTTTTAACACACGCTTCATGGTAGCTGATGCCTCACTCCCTCCCCCATTTTTTAAAAACTCATGTACTTCCAGAACCAACATACCAGGTCTCTCTTAAGATGAAGGGCTACGACTTCTTCCTCAGTGCGGTTCCTGTGTGGTCTGAGGGCGCAGGTGAGGGGAAACCGCTTCCTCCACGTCTGCAGAGGGCTCAGAACGAACTGAAGGGTGCTTCTGACAGCACCAGGATGACCATTTCAAAGGGGACCACCCTTCAAGAGCTTATCGGCTGGTTGCTCCGTAGCCATGATAAAATGGCTGAGCAAGTGAAGAAGGCAGCAGAAACTTACCAAGACCAAGGGAGACTTAGTGAGAACCTGGAGGAGAACATGAGGGAAGTGAGGAGGGCCAAAGAGTTGTCTCAAGGATACAGACAACAGGCCACGGCAGTTCTCACTGAGGCTGCACAGATAGCAGGGGCTCAACTGTAGTGCACATATCTTTCTAAAAGTTTTGTTTTAACCGACAGCAATGCGGAAGTACAGCATTTCCATGGGTTATCTCCATAAATATCCCCACCAATCGTATCAAGACTGTCATATCTCCTTTTATTATTTGATTATAATAGAAACGTATTCTAACACTTTAAATAGGTTTAAAGTGGTTTTTTTTATTTTGCGTCATTACATTCTGTCATATGTATTGTTAGAGTGGTAGATGCTCATACTTAACCTGGTTTAAGGTTCTAATAATGAACTCTCGATGTGTGTAACTGTGTAAAAGCCAAAAGCTCAAGCTTCAAACTGTGTTAAATATTCCATTTTAGAATTTTTTTTCTTTTAGATTTAGCTTTGATGATGTTCTTCAATGTAAATTGTGAAGACTTTGAATATATCTGTGTATCTACAGTGCATAATGCCATCAAAGGTTTCAGAGAATCTGGACAAATCTCTGTGCACAAGAGACAAGGCTGAAAATCTGAATGCACGGGATTAAACGCACAGTCCTGTCATGGAAATCACTACATGGGCTCATGAAACACTTCTAGAAATTATTGTCTGTAAACATGCGTTGCCATGTCATTCACAAATTTAAGTTAAAGGCGTATCATGCAAAGAAGAAGCCATATGTGAACATGATCAAAAAACCCTGCTGTCTTCCCTGAGGCACTTAACCTGGACTGAGGCAATGTGGTCAGACAAATCAAATCAAAAACAGGAAAGCTCCATCCTCTGGACTAAAGAGACAATTGTTACCAGTGCTCAGTTCAAAAGTCTGCATCTCTGGTGGTATGAGGATGTATGAGTGCTGTGGAATTGGCAACTTGTGCAGTTGAAAATGAGCACTGCAGGTCCCCTTTTCTCGAATACATGTAATTTCCCTAGCCAACATTAGGGGGCAATGCCGCTTCACTTTTATCTAACAACCGCTCATCGTTTCATCCTCATCAGACTTTTAGAAATAGCACCGCAATGACAAAGCTTGTCTGAACTCCAGAATTAAATTTATAAACGTGCCACTACTTTGTGTGTGTGTGTGACTTTTACCAGAATAGGTTCACTGATTTCTGCGAAGCTTTCCCACAACTCTGCCTGGACTCTGCTTTAACAGATTGCGAACTTCATGGCTGGTATGTTTCCCAGACATGACAGAGCTGACATGATATGACATGAAAGCTCACTGCAACAGCAGCTGAAAACTAAACTGGAGGTTTGTCGTGATTGTGCGTGGGATGTTTTACTGTTTCAATATACAGACTTCTATTAACTGATTAAAAACCGCAACTTTCCCACTGTTATTAACCTAAAAGCCCACCAACACATGGTCATATGCCATGTTGATAATTAATTTCCAAAAATCCATTGTTCTAAAGGCTATTGTCACATGGTCATTTATTGTTTACCAGAGAGGGACAGTTTTGGAGCAGTGTTTCTGTCTTTGGCTTTGGATTAATTAGGTGTAAAGTGTGATGTAAAAGAGAAGCAACACCAACACTTCCTTTTTTATGAAAATACTCGGCAAATAAAAAGAACGAGGATCAAATAGAGCAAAATCTTGAATATAGGCCGTGGACCCAATTTTAGTGAAATATAATGGTTAAAAATGGTAACTGAATATTTTTATAGTTTACTCATTAACATTCATATATTTAGTAAATAATCAAAATCGATAATTAATATCCTGCAAACTGTATGTTTTCTTATACATACAAATCTTCATTAATAGCAGATTTGACAAATCACTTGACTGTCAGAGAGCGGCGACTGACTGGGACAACCTACCGTGATCGTGGAAATTATTAACTTGCGGTCCTCGTGTCTAATTTGATTGGATGGTTTAGTTGGGCGTGCGGCAATTGGATTATATACTTCTCTCTTATTGGCTGAGAAGCCTGGCATTCAGTGTAGAGCGCGTCCTCTTCTCTAAAAGGTAGTCTGAGTGGAGAAAGTAATGAAGATGGAAGGAGGTGATGTTGTTGAATTATTGAGGAGATTTATGGAGTAGCGAAGTGATAGCCGTTTACTCGTCCTAGCGGAACGACGGAGGACGGTGATAGCAGGAAGCTGACAGATAGCATGCCAGTAAGTAAACAGCAACTTCCTCAGTTTGCCTAGAGTCGCCCCTTAGCTGAGCCAGCTAACTAGCTAATCTGTAAGCAACCGTAGTGACAGCTCGAAGTCATTCAGCAAGGCGATGTAGAGAGAGTGTGACGGCTCGGGATTAATTTTAGGTCTCTGGCTCATACGGGCTAAAAAATGCTCTGAAGTGAACGGCGGGAGAAAGCTAATGTAATTTTTCCATTGCGCTAACAGTTCACCGGGACAGAAATTCTCGGGGGTTTTTTTGTTTTGTTTTTAAAAAAAAAGAAGGTGTAGAACCAGTATTGAGGGTGTGAGACTAGCTGGTTAGCAGCGCCCAGGAACAGGTAGGATCCTACTTAAATCAACTAAATAATATGATATGACACAGCAGGCGGGGGGGGCTTTCCAACTTATCATAGTAACGACATATTCTTTGCTACCATTTTGCTTCTGTCCCATCAGTCGTGGAGGCAGACTTTGTACCTGTCTTTATCCTGTTTGGTAGCAGGTGTGTGCACTTGTTATTCCTCAGGTGATTTGTGTTCGTGACAGGGGAAGAGAAACCACCACAGACGGGCATATTGGATAATGCGTTGTTGGGATTTTTCTAATAGCTATCATGTGATGCAGCTTTTCTCCACACCACTCGTCCTGTTCTGGGGCTTCCTGTATAGGGGGGGGGGGCTGGTGTGAAGCCACAGAGCCTTGCGAGTACGTGCTCGAAGTACTTGAATTTTAAAGCTGCTCGTTTTACTTCTCTGTGACCTTCGCAAAAAAAGGCTTCTGCTGTTGTGGCAGTTTTTTGTTTTAGCGTTTAATTCGTTGTTGTCCTTTGCTTACCATATGTGTGTGTGTGTGTGTGTTTACCTTTGACCTTAGGCGGAGGCTGTGCCTAGGGTTTGTTGGTTGGGTGCCCTGTCAGTGTAATGTGTGTGTGTGTGTGTGTGTGTGTGTGTGCGCGAGCGCGCGCGCGCAGACACAAGTTTAGGCTTGTTGATGTGTGGCACCCATGGCTGCAAGTGTCTTAGGGCTCTTAATGCTTTTTGACAATGAAGCACAGCAGGTCATGGAGCAGAAAGATCGTGCAGGCTCTGCTGTCATCTGGCATCATGGACAGTCGTTTGTGCCAGAGGGCTCATGAAATTTCCTGGCAATTTGAGTGGTGAAAACTGTTGCAGTCTCTTCCATTTTTTTTTTAATTCTGTATCTTTTGCACACACAGGCATGGCATGGGTTAAGCTGTATTTTGTACTTATAAATGCCATTATATGTAGCACTTTAACTCTACAAGAAACCTTGAAAATCAAGCTAATTGTATGCAGGAGGCTGCAAGTGAGTTGCCTAACTGTAACAGGATGAGCTGAAACAAAGCATGTGGTGGGGAAAGAAAAGGAAGTGTTAAAAATGGAAGGAAAAACAAAACCCTTATTTTAATCACTTGCTGCGGGAGGATGGAGAATTGGAGGGGCAAGATGAGGGATACATCACTAGCTTAGAGGCAAGAGAGGAGAGCGTAGGCTGCTATAAGAGGATTCCTCGCTGTTGGGTCTCTCTCTCTCTCCCTCAGCAGTGAAAACCACACACAAACCACACACTCTGTTGTCATTTCTACTTAGCTATATGTTTGCATGGATGAAAGAAAATAGAAGCAGAAAAACAGACCTCCGCCTATCCCCTTTCCCCCAAAGCTACACGAAACCTCCTATTGAAGAAGACTTTAGGGGGAGAGCAAGGTGGGAGTCAGTGATGCAACAGAGTTAAGGTAGTCCAAATAAAGAAGATGCCAACAGACAGTGTAAAAGAGAAGTGATATAAACTGAAGAGAGATGTCAAAATAAAATGTTAAAGTCTTCTGAATGGTGTAAATTACTCTTAGCGGGAGGTGGGGTCAAACTGTGAGCTCTGGGCATGATGGAGGCTCTTTCCTGTCTTCCCCTTTTTTGACCACAGTTGCACAACCCTGCCTTTAACTTTGCTTTTACAAACCACAGTGTAGATTAAAGTAGTTCCTTAATAACTTCTGTTTCTGTTCTTGTTTTTTAGTTCCTCTTTTTGATACTAGTTGCTTAGTATAACAGTTAAAGTGTATCTGAAGTCAGGTGTGGGTAATTTGCTACTGTAGGTTTTATTTTACTTTATTACATTCATTTTTATAGTTGTCTTTCATTCCTTTAGCTTTTCTTCCTTGGTGTAGCAGTGTAAGTAGGATTCTCATTGTTTTGCTAAGCAGCAGTTTCTGTAACTAAACCCTGTACCACAGGAAAAAGCAGCTGGGGCAGCTCAGTCACTCTTAAAACCACCCGCTTCGTCATTCTCTTTTCTTCTCCCTTCCATTTAAACGTCCACTCCCATTGGCCTAAACAACTTCCACCAAAAAAAAAGAAGAAAAAAAAAAAGGAGGTTCCGATTCCGAAGTATGTGTGTAATGGGAAATGATGTAATCAACAGGCAGATATGTATACACGTGTGTGGGTGTCAGCCTAATTCATTCTCACACTTGGACATGCTTCATCTCTCTCACTCTCTCTGCTCCAGCTCTCCCAGACAGGTATTGTGTGTGTGTGTGTGTGTGTGTGTGTGTGGCTTTTGTATGAAACCATGTGAAGGAAATACTGGGCTATTGTATGTCTGCCTCAGGTGTTGTGCATCAACGTAAGATCATCAAGCTCACAGCAAGGAACTCAAAGCCTTTGTTTTGAAAGAAGTCCTTGGAAGGAGGAGTCACAAATAAGCTCATTTAGACTGGCAGCCCAGTGTGTGTCCGTGTGTGTGTTTGTTAGTTCAAGACAGTAGTGTAGGTGTAAAAATCACAGGGAATGAGCTGTCAACTTCTGCTAGCTCACAGGAACAGGTTTTGTCAAACCAGACTTTGAATAAACACACTTGCACAGGCACACTTGTACAATCCATGACACATCCTCTGCTGCTTTCTGCCATGTAGCTGGCTCTGTCAGCTTTTTGCATTTCTATGGTTAAACTACTTAACATGTAGGATATTCCTTGAGCTCGTCTAGGTCACAGGGACATAGCTGTGTATGTACCGTATGTGTGACAGTATCCTTCCTTATCTCATGTGTTTCTCAGAGGCTGAGAGGTTGCCAGGGGCAACAAACATCGACCCCTGATGAAATCTCTGCTTTTATAACCCCCACCAAGGAAGTTTGGCAGTTGGCATGACTGAGTAAAATCTAGCTGTTTCTTATGAAGCTTAGTGAGAAAACTTTAACTGGGTATATTATTTTTAGTTAGTCAGTTTGCAAATAATCCATTGCTGTGCCTCCACATTTCCATGTGAGAAAGTATTGTAATGTTGTAATGAGCATTGTTGTCACAGAGTAATATTTTAAATTACTAATGTTAGATCAGAGGTGTCTGCTCTCTGAATGTGCTTCTAGTGCACCCTGGTGTCGCACTTGTCTTGAGTTATTCACCCCTTGAGATTTCTTTCATACCAAATCACAGATGTCACTATCCCGCTTTTAATTTAGTCATTGATTTCTGCTCTATTTATCTTCCTGGACTGCCCATCTGCAACTCTTCTCCCTTTATCTCACATCTACTTCTTTAGCACATCATCGATTTGTTGCTGTTGCTTGTCAAGCCTGCTCTGCCGCCTTATCTTTGACGCTGGTTTATTCATGTGTTTACTGGTCAGCGTGATTGAGTTGCACAGAGAAAACTCATCAGCTACTGCATCATTTTTGTTCAAGGGTGCTCCCTCCAGTTTGTATTGATTTCTGTCTTGATTAGGGAGCCTGTAATGACACAGAGACCACTAACAAGTTAGCCAGACCTAGATGGAAGGTAAACACCTGCTTAATGACATAATTATGCTCAATAGTGTACTCCCAAGACAATTGCATTTCTATTTTCCTCCACCAGATGATTGAGTCTGCCTGCAGTTTGTCAATAGAGGCTAGAAGTCTTTGAAACAGGTTATTATTTGCTGTGTGCATCTCTGTCTCTTGTGGTTTTAACGTAGTTTCAGATTGAGTTATCATTATATCTGTGTGTGTGCGTCGCTATAGCATAATATTATATGTTGCTTTGCAATATTATATCAATAAAGGGACATCAAATATCAATATTTTATAAAATAAATAAAATTACTCTAAAAATACCCATCTCATGCCAACCATCCTGAGATAACATTAGCCAAGCAAAGTTGCATTAAGTCAGCTCAGCTGAAAAGCCAACACACTTAACTTGACAAAGCTACCTCCTAATTCAGAGCAAGGTAATAGCTGAGTCACATGAGCAAAAGATAAGATGGCAACCTCTTTGCATCTAGAAAAACAATCTTGTCTTTGTTTTTGTTTTTCCCTATATTCTCCGACCTGTTGCAGTTTGTGTTAAGTAAACGGTTACCCAGAGCTTATGAGCGTTTCACATCCACTACCACTTATGATCGCAACTAGGGCAGGGCAATATGGCCAAAAATATTTATCACTATATATATTTGAAAATTTGCGATAATGATATAATTGATGCAAGACAAAATACTTTACAACTCCACAACTTTATTAGTGCAAAAAAAAAACCCATTAATTTATTTTCACTTAAACAAGCAGCTGTTTTTATGTGCATTAAAGCTGTATAAAAATGTAATGGTACAAATACAAATTCCTTGCTGACAGTTTAACCAAAAGGCATTTCCAGTGGAAATGGGCTGACATATCCTGAGCCTAACCATGTATAACAGGGGTGTCAAACTCAAATACACAGTGGGCCAAAATTCAAAACTAGAACAAGGTCGCAGGCTAAAATTAATATTTATTGAAAAATATCTTCCTCCAGATTTAAGAATGAATCTCTTCTTATGGACTCAAACAAGTTTTGCTGAAAAACTGAATGTGGAACAAGCAAAGCTTAATACTAAACAATGTATATATTAGCTGTATAATACCAGTAGGCCAGCTCTAATAGTAATTTGGTATGGCTTCGCGGGCCAAATGTAATTAGGCTGCGGGCCAAATTTGGCCCGCGGGCCAGAGTTTGACACCTATCATGTATAATATCCACAAAAGTTAAAAAGAGGTGCTTTGCAACATGAAACTCCACAGTGCCAAATAAATAAGTCAAATACATATCTTTCGGACCATAAGGTGCACGGGATTATAAGGCGCATTAAGCAAAATAAAGCAGTCAGATAAGTCTACCTTTACTCAACTCATTCTTCTTGCTTCCTCCACTTCTGTACCATTGACTCATTAATGCTGAATTCTCTCACAGCTGCTCTCTTCCCATGTTCTACTGCGTGACTGACTGATAGCCTTGTGTTTAAAATCGGCTTCATACGCATGTCTCTTAACAGGTGCCATTTTGGAGTCCTTATACACATACAATACGGTTATATTATGTTGAAGCGCAGTACGTATTACTCTGTGAGGCTCTTGACTATGGTAGCCGTAATGCTCCGACAATCCATCAAGCGGTGCAGCATTGTAGCTTACCAAAGTTGTACTAAAACATTTTTTGACAGATTTCTGAGCGCTGTGTACCACATAAAATCGGTTTGAGGTCAGTAAGCAAAACAGAATTCATACATAAAGCCCACCAGATTATAAGGTGCACTGTCAATTTTTGAGAAAATTAAAGGCTTTTAAGAGTGCCGTATAGTCCGGAAAATACGGTAATAGCGACGGTCCACTTGCATGTTCTACAAAAAAAATGTGCTTTGGTGGCTATCTGACGGACAAAAACCAAACCAGTTCCACGTATCTGAAGTTGCACGTTTTTACAAACCAATTCTGGTTCATCCGTTTCATTCACTGATCTGCTTTTTCACTTCTCATTCTCCGTAGCCGCTATGCTTTTTCCACCATGTGCGTACCAAAACAAAAGCACTGCGCATGTGCATTTTACCCATATTCTATCGTGATATTTAATTTTCTTGTCATTGTAGCTTGGCTGATAGGAGGCAACCTTTCTGCAAACAGTTGCTGTCTGACTTGGATTGACTAAAATCACTCTCAGAGAGATTGTTTAAGGTTTGAAAATAATTGCTGTCTAATGTATAAATGCAGATGGATATCCAACATGTTGTCATTAGTCTGAATGAGTCTTTGTTAGTGAGCACAACTTGAAGGGACTTGACGCAACAGGCTGTCAGCTGGTTGCATTCTGATTGTATTCCTATAGAACATTAAGGTTGTTGAGCACAAATGTAATCGTTAAATATCAATGTCTGCCTACGCAGACAGCAACATATGTCTGATTTCTGATGATTTATCATAATTAATTGTTACATTATCAGAGAAATTGCATGTAATTGCCATCTTGACGCCATTTATTTGCATGATGATATCAGATTGATTTAGTGAAATGTTGGTATTCCTGGCAATCTCATTATATCGTGATAAATATTTTTGGTCATATCGCCCTGCTCTACTGATAGGTCAGTACTGTAGATTTCTGGATCACTGTTATAAAATGGCAAGAAATAATAAGCCATGTTGTGAACATGACCCATGTTCACATTTGTGCATGAAGATGAGAGAAGCACAGGGAGGATTTTAAAGCACAGGGTTTTAATAAAAAAAAAAAAAAAACAGACAAAGGGAGCTTGAAAAGGTCTTTCATATACAGTTTATGAAATAACTGAATTAAAAGCCTGTCACGTCTTCATCACACTGGTTAAATGACACAGACGCAACAGAAAAATGGTGATCAACAAGGCCGATATCGGCTGATGCCAATGTTCACCTGGCGCGTCCATGAGTCCTTGGTATGCTGATCCTATCTTGAACTACGTGAGTCATAAAGTTGAAAAGATTAACAATGTATGACTGATGCGTCATTTGACTGGAAAAAAAATTGACCTGAGTGTTGATTTGAACATGTTATTCATTCATGTTTTGTTTTGTTTTTTTCCAGCCTCCTGTTTTGTAACAGTTTCTGTCACATGTTTCTGCGAAGGCTACTTGTAAGTTGAGCTGGCTACTTCCTTATTTGGCTCTTTGGAAATTATAAATGGCCTCTGTTCTCCATTTCTAACTGGTTATTAGACATATTTATTGATGTGGTTTCAATGACAAGAATAATCTGCATATTAAGGGTGGTCTGACTTCTTCCTCTTAGTATTACTTAATTGCGTGTATCCTTCAATGTTGAGCTGATTTGACTCTTAACCCTTTTCCATTGTCTCTACATTATTATTCTTTCTGTGTATCTTGTTACTGACCATGCATCAAACTTTGTCACTGCAGTTTCTTCCTGCTGCTGGGATTGAAGGCAAATATATCACATAGATAGGCGGCAAGGCTGGCAGCTGGTGATTGTAGCTTTCACGTGTCTTTTTCTGGAGCCATATGATGCAGATGACATGCCCCAGACGCCAGTGTGGACACAGTAGTTGGGTTAAAAGTGATTCTGTAGGAGGAGGAAGAAGTCCTCTGACAAGTCTGACTCATCCTCAGTGTAATCACACTCTTTATTTTGTTACTCAAGTTAGTCTGCCATTAAACAGCATATGCTGGCTGTCCTCGTTGTCCTCATCAGTGTTAAAGAGCAGAACAACAGGCTACCACAAAGGACTAATTTCTGTAAATGGAGGCTATTCTGCGTTATAATCCTTCCACATTTTATGAGTCACTGGCTCCCCTCCCCCCTCGTCATTCCTGTCATTGGTGGAGTCCATAAATAGACACCTGGCTGCCATGAAGGGACCAAGCACTGAAGTAATACAAAAAGAAGCATTTGAATGGATGAAAAAGGCATCTGGAGGCAGAGAGCATGAGGAAAGAGAAATGATGTGTGGGAGGATAAGTGGATGGGTAAAAGAGGGACAGGGAAAGGAAGGCACAAAAATCAAATAACTATTTTTTTTAAATTACCATTTTATGCTATTTGTGCTTGTTGGGAGATTTTCTGATTAATATCTGTCCAATAATCTATAGAATGTGGGTTTTGTATTTATTTTAAAGAGTATTTTCTTTAACAGAATATGTTGCGTAATGTTACCTTTCAAAGCCAGCCTTCTACCTGAGGTGAAAGTAAAGACATTTTTAATAACCGCTTGTGTATCTTTTAATCTAAGAAGTGAAACATTGGAGTAGTGTTAAATTGAAAATATGCCATCTTCCCTGCACCAAATTTTAGCACATTTTTCTGTGTGACGGGTATGAGCATAAAAGGACTCTTTCCTTCCCTGTTTTTCTTTTTCCTCAGCCTCTTTCACCAGACATACCAAACATGGAATTTGAGTCTGCATTCAACAGTCAATTTAGCCTTGTACTTGCAGTCTCAGAGTGCGCACACAACACAGGCACCATTCACTGAAAACACAGGATTCATCAGAGAGGCACAGAGGTGGTATCTGGCCTGCCATGGTCTTACAGTGATAGTCACACTGTAGATTTGGTTAAGGGGTCGTCAACATGTACATATGTGTTGCTCCAGTGATACAAAAAAAATGTGACATTTAAGAAGTAAATATTTAAATGTGATTTATGCAGATGCCTCTAAAGAGGATGGTGTTAGGCAGACTCTCACTATTGGTTCATTAGAAAACTGCTGCAGGGATTTCCATCACATTAATGGTCATTGTTAAAATTGAGTTTTTCCTTCCCACTGTCACCAAGTGCTTGCTCAATGAGGCTATCTCATTGTTGGGGTTTCCTCTATTATTGGAGGGTCTTGAAGCAACTGACTGTTGAATTGAAGTCCATGATTTTCACTTACAATGCCCTACAGATATATCAGCGAATATTATGTATTTGTTGATAATAGGGCATCAGCATTTAGAACAGCCAATAAATGAAAATTCAAAGTAAAGAAGACGCATGTAATTAACAATGTTTTGAGTGCTTATGTTGAATAGTTTGTCCACCAAAGGGCATTCGGTGACTTCCCTGTTTGGCAGCACACGTTTGGAATGCCACAAACCTGCTGATCTGAACAGAGTTGGGCAGAGGCTAGACAAATTTGTGACACTAAAAGAAGTTTATTTTTTAAACTTCATTCTCATGTTGTTGTTTTTTTTCCACACAGACTCTTAAATAGCAGCACATAACAAATGTTTTTATGGTTCATGTGTAAAGAGGAAAAAATATCTGCTGATTTATCAAATTTTTAATTGGCAGATATTGATTTTAGTCTTCTATTAGTCAGGGTCTACTTGCATAGATTGTGTGTTTGTTTGTGTGAACAACGATGCCAGTGATTTTAAAAAACAAACAAACAAAAAAAATCTAATTTATAGTAAAACTAACAATTAACCAGTTCCTACTGTATAAGCATGCACATGTGACTTTATTTATATAAAAAGTGAATTAAAACTGGTAATAGGATGTAGTTAGTTTGTGACAGTTCTCATTACTCTGACCTAAATTTACTTCTCTTGTATTGAAGCTTGTGTCTTTTGCATATGATTAGGTAGAGTGAAGATTTAAGATTGGATGGGCCCCATGGGATTTTCTGGTCTTTAAGTGGGCTGCAGTACTCTTGATTTTGGGGGTGGTTGTACTAAACTATTAATAGAACAACACAATCGGACTCACATGTACCTATGGAAGCATTAACATCTAGCATTCATAGTTAAATAGAGGTGTTTCTCCATAGAGGTGTGTGTGTGTGTGTGTGTGTGTGTGTGTGTGTGTGTGTGTGTGTGTGTGTGTGTGTGTGTGACACACACACTGATGTAGATATGATCCTTGAGGAGTCTTATACACTTTTACTTTTCTTTTTCTTTTTTTTTCTTTTTTTTTAAATTAAACTTAATTAAAATTTGTGAAATTGAGTGAACAAATACTACTGCGTTTTAATTACACCCAAACTGCAGTAGATTTAGAATTGTGGTTAAACTGTCTTTTTAATTTTTCTACAAGTGACTGCAGGTCTTATAGGATGAAAAGGCCATAAATAGGAGTGTGCAGTAGGAGCCATCTGCTACTGTTTCTCAACAAAGTGAGAATTAAAATGACAACAAAGGAGGCAATAAGTGAAGAAAGAAAAGGTGCCATTGGAGTTTCAATAGAAAAGAAGCCACATGCATGGCGTACAGGGTGCTCAGAGTGTGAATACTGTGATGGACTGGAACCGATATCAAAAATAACAAACAGGAATGGAGGAAGCGGAGATTTCATTGCATCATGAAAATGTCAGCTGAAGTAGGAGAGGAACCTGTCTGTCTGTTTATGGACATATAAACTGTAGCGCCTGTTCAGCAAGTATCTGCATTCAGCCATGCCATATTTCTTATTCTCGTCAGTGCTTGAAAAGAGAAGCCAGCCAGGTTTCTCTGTGTGGGTGATTTATGATTTTTATTTATTTATTTTTTTTCGATTTGTAAGCCTAAGTTGAGAAGGCGGCGCCTGCAGAGGTGTGCGTCTGGAGAGCAGTGAGCGGGAAGGAGAGACTTACTGTTTGATGTGTAACAGAATTTTTCTTTTTTTTTTTTTTTCTTTTTTTTTCTGAAAGTTACCAAAAATAAAAAAGAAGGCTGATAGATTTAGTGGAGCTTTGTTCAAGTGTGGACTGTTTGTATGTGTTCTGTATATTTGCGGTCATAAATGTTAACATTTATTATGCAGAGTGTGTGTTTTTGTTTGTTTTTGTTTTAATCAGGGTTTCTTTTTCCTTTTTATTTTATTTTCTTTTATTTTTTTTAGGTAGAGGTAACTCCACTGCAGATGAAGGAACATGTTGGCTATGGACCAAGGAGTGGTGGAGGAATGGCTGTCAGAATTTAAGGTAAAGCTTCATTTTCTGTATGAAAGTGTTTGTTTGGGCAGGGAAAAAAATACTAAAAAAGTCATTTACCTGTGATCTGTATACAGTACATACTCTGCTTCTTATTATTGACAGGATTTATTTCACACATAAACAAACACACTTTGAAGTGCTTCGCTACCAGAAAATTGCACGCTCCTACTCAAATATGAGCATTTGCTGTTAGGTGACCAGTACTAGAGCTGCGGCTTAGTGACGAATATTAATGAAGGAGCAGATGAGATTTTTTTTTTTTTTTTTTTTTTTTTTCTCCTGTGTGAATGTGTGACGACCAATCTGCTGTCATGTCTGTAAAGTTGACCTAATATAACCAGCTCAGTGTGACAGACAGTGATTGTGGTTAAAGAAGCTGTCAGGGTCTCTGCAGGATTTCACTGCTATTAAAACGTCATTTCAGAAGCAGCAAAACCAGACTATCAGTCTGCTTTGCTGCTAAATGGCAGATTTTATTAATAAAAATAAAAAAAGCAATGATATATATATTTTCTTTTTTTTGCAAATCAGTGTAAATAATATGAATTTGTGTTTGTCTTTTCAGTGTTTGCTTTTCAAACTGAAATGCTGTAAGACCTAAATGTGTAGCATGTTAAACTTCAGCTGGTTACATATGTGTTTCAGACCCTTCCTGACAGTGCCGTCTCCACCTATGCTGCCTCACTAAAAGACAAAGGTGCCCTGGTCCCTGCACTTTACAAGGTCATCAGAGAGAACTACAGTGACGTATGTAGATATAAATCTTTTATTAACTTGAAAATTAGATTGTAAAAGTTTGACCACCCAACCTTTAACCAGTACTTAGTATTTAGTCATGTGTTCAGTCCAACCATTTACCTGCTTTGTTTTTGTTATTGTTATATTTTTGCTCAGGCTTGATAATCTTGTGTTTATGGATGTGTCAGATTTGCAAACACACTGCGTCCCTCAAGCAGTGCTGTGTTTATACCCTGATCTTATCGTTGAACCGTAGATGCTAGTTGCAAAATTTGTTGCAAATGAGTTGGCAGTTCTTGTCTCGTGATTTTTACTTTGTTTTTTATTTTAAATGTTGTGGCCTAATTGTATGCCATGTGTTTTTTCTCTTTTGGATATGTGTCCCATGCAGTTACTAGAGCCAGTGTGTCACCAGTTGTTTGAGTTTTACCGGAGCGGTGAGCCGCAGCTGCAGCGTTTCACGCTACAGTTCCTGCCAGAGCTCCTGTGGAGC
Source organism: Diplotaxodon limnothrissa (assembly GCF_057381915.1). Taxonomy (NCBI): domain Eukaryota; kingdom Metazoa; phylum Chordata; class Actinopteri; order Cichliformes; family Cichlidae; genus Diplotaxodon; species Diplotaxodon limnothrissa. Next base: position 20,295,595 of record NC_140616.1, read on the forward strand.
CTCCTGTCCGTCAGCGCAGCCAGAGACCCCCACACCTCCGGCTGCATCGAGGCCCTGCTGCTAGGCATTTACAACCTGGTGAGGGAGAGGGTGAAGCACTTGTTGCAGTTGTTTTCTAGTTGCAGAGATGAAGCTCACGGGTGATCGGTTTTATTTATTTTTTACTAGAGGTGAGCTGCTCTGGTTGACGGCAATAAAATGTATCTAGTGTTTTAAGTGCACAGTAAGGAAAAACACTAGAAAAGTCCTTGATCCTTACCAAGTGGAAATTATCATGCAATTTGCCAACAAAGAGGACTTAACTGCTCAACTATTTCAGGGATCTGCGTCATGAGTTTTGAAAGATTACTTTCTGCCCTTTCTGCCATGTTAGACAGCCGTGACAGGAAATACGGGGGAGGAGTGGTGGAAACAGTGACTTTGCACATATACACTGATGGACAGCACCTTGCAAATGCCTTTTTTCATTTGCAGATAGATGGGAGTATTAGAAGTGATTAAAGTTTGAGTTGTATTTCATCCTTTTCAGCTCCGAGTGATCTATCAGCAAAGTCCACTGTCTCCTCACTTCCTCTCTGAATACCAGAATAGGTCAGCTGTCACTCAACATACTGGCTGGTTCCCATTAATCTGTTTGACATTAACATGCACATAGAGGGGCACCAAAACCCCGCGGTTTGTGCCTGTGTGAGCACGCATGCATACATATGAGTGCACACCAACAAAGTGTCAGTAGGGAAATGAGACCCTCAGGTTTATACACAGCCACCCACACATGACGGATGACTGTGCTCGAAGAGATCAGCACACGCTCTTTAGAGGTTTGAGGGCAGACGCAGATGGAAAAAGGGGCTTTTTTATTTTTGCTTTTGCCCACATAAGTTTTCCCTCTTCCTGTCTTTCTCTTTTACAGGAAATAGTTGATAAGGATGGACAGAGTAAGGTGTTATCTTTTACCGTCCCTTCCCTCTCCAAACCCTCAGTTTACCATGAGGTGAGTGTGTCCTTCATTCAAAGTTGTGCCAGGGTTGTTTCTGCAGAAATGTACTTACATAAACTGTATCCACCTCCAGCCTTCAACTATTGGCTCCATGGCCCTTACCGAAGGAGCTTTGGCTAACCATGGGCTGAGCAGAGTGGTGTACAGCGGGCCTCACCTCCAGAGAGAAACCTTCACAGCACAGAACAGGTAAGACAGTCATGTTGGTTTTAAAATGTGCTTTACCTGTAGCAGGATGTCAGTCTGTTCGTTTTCAAAGTGGCAGCAAACACCAGCTAATTAACAAAATAAGAATGCACATAAAGGAAGATGGAAAATCTGATCAAAAAAGGTACTTTTACTTATTTGTGAATGCATGCTTTGTATTATAGCCTAAAAAGGACATATTACCTTTAATAACAAACTGGCTAAAACAGATTCATGATGACTTGTGTACTGATGGGGAATTAAGCTGCTGCCATGGTTTTTATTTTAGGGTAGCTTCAGCTGTGGCCTGTGGCAGTTGTCTCTGCCTTGTTACATTTAAACTTGTTATATTGCCATTAGGGTTTCTTAAATTATTCTGAGATGAAAGACTGGCGGCCATGTTGGCCTGAACTGAACGTCCTCTGCCTTAACCATTTTTAATTTTAACAAATCGCTTGTTTTCCAGTAGGAGAATTCTTATTAGACAAAAAAGTGGTGCATTTAAAGATCCCACACAAATATTATGAATGTTTTGGTTCTTGTTATCCTAATCCTATCATATCCTGTACAGATGGAATTTCAGGTTTTAAGATTTTGGTGTGTCTTGCGTAACGTGCCATTTCAAGGGTTTGTTTGTGTTATTGAGATTTGAGGTGCTGACCTTCCTCCTGCTTTGCTACAACGCCACTCTCAGCTACATGTCCTCCACCTCCCTGCAGTCCCTCTGCCAGCTCAGCTCCAGGTAAAATATATAAACACACACACGCCCACGAGCATTAGCATTTGTGGGTCACTACAGCTGGGTCAGACGCACACAAACTGCTTTCCAACTTTATAGCTTGTGTTGCTGAAGTTCTAGGTAATATTTTATGGAGGCAACTTACAAACACACACCCACACACGCATGCGCGCACACGCGCGCACACACATACACACACACGTTTGCAAGTTGCTGCTTATCTGATCCTCTTATAGACTTTGCTGCCAGAGAGAGCCAAGATATCGCTATTTGGCAAAGAGCTGCAGTGTACACACATCCCAGCTCAGTAATCTGAGCATTGGTCTGCTGAGCTAAAGAGAAGTCATCGGCCTCGATTTCTGCCTAACTGTTTGCTGTGTTAGCAGCGCTGTACAATGCATAAAGCTTCTAATATACGGTACAGGTGTTACCTCATGCTTTTTGACTCCTCTGAAGCTTGTTAGATGCATGGTGTGTGGGGGTGTGGGTGTGGTTTAACTTAGAATCTTGCTTGGTGAGTTTCACATCAGCTCAGCTCGCCACACAGTTAAGTAAATGGCTTTAATGGTGCTGCAGCTAAGTGGCCCACTGGAGTGGTTTCTCTGCTTCCATTCTTACTCATCTAAACCTCTCTAATGTGTTTTTATTGGTTATCTACCAGGGTGTGTATTTGTGGTTACCCACGGCAACAGATGCGGCGGTACAAAGGCATTAACGCACGGCTCACAGTCACATCAGAGTTCCTGGTTCAGCTCATCACAGGGATCCACTACGCCTTGTGAGTACAAACGCACACGCCAGCACACAGTGAAAGTTCTCATGGCGTCACAATGTCAAAGTTGCGTTGTTAAAAAGATTCCACAGAGATTGGGTACAGGAAGCTCCTGATACTCGTTAAGATAATTAGTGCAGACAGTTTATGTTCCAAGCTTACATTTTATAAGTGATGTGAAAACGTAATTACAATCTTTTCTGTTGTCTCAGCTAATTTCTTTAAATTGTACTTATTTCAGCATGTCAGATTAAAATAAAATGATAATAACAATAATCCCTTAATCTGTTTTAGACTAACAAACTGTGTGTGTGTGTGCGTGTGCGCATGTGTGCGCACATTTCTGCTCCTGTGTAGGTGTAATGGTGAAGTTGACCTGGGATCCAAAGCACTGGATGACGTTCTGTATCGAGCCCAGCTAGAGTTGTTCCCCGAAGCCCTGTTGGTGGGTGCAATGATATTTTTCTGCCACTATCACACCTCCTCTAAGTGTGTGTCTGTGTCTTTAAGTGTAAGAGAGAGGGGAGAGCATGTGATGGTTGTGCACATGCTGGCTTCTGGTTTTGTTTCATGCACGGCACAGTATACGGCATTGTCTTGGTGTGTGTGTGTGTGTGTGTGTGTGTGTGTGTGTGTGTGTGTGTGTGTGTCAGTCAGAGTGCAATCCCACGAGATTATTTACATGCTTTCCACTCTGCTCCGTTAAGCTATAATCCTTGCGGCCCAGGGAGTAGAGGATTGAACCCGCACTTACAGTATTACTACACAGTTCAAGGTGTGCTCCTTCACAACAATCAAAACAAACAGCATTTACACTCATATTAGTAACAGTGGTGATGGTTTATTTTATTTTTTTCCCGTGTAAAGGAGTTGCACATGTGATACTGTGGAAAGTTTAAAATGTCAATTTTGTGTTGTCGGTTTCTGTGTTGCAAGTGGAATACACCAGGTGGCTGCTAGCTTAGCGTGCCGTGGTGGCGTGTCCCTCATGAGACCAGTGTGCCGAAGCCTCACAGACAAAAGACATGTTGTGTTGTGATTATGGCTACGTTCACACTGCAGGTCTTAATGCTCAATTCCGATTTTTTGATCAAATCCGATTTTTTTGTCTCCTCGTTCACACTACAAATAAAATGCGACAGCAAACGCGCTCTAGTGTGAACGCTCAAAGCGGCCCGCATGCGCAAAAGAAGATGTCACACACAACGCGCTCTGTTTAGACCAAGAACAAACAGTATTGTTTGACTGATGGCCGTTAATATAAAGACTTCGGACTTTACGTTTCCCAATTTTTGCTTTAAGTTATTTTGTTATTTACATAATAATGTAAATAACCTAATAATGATCCTTATTGCTGTTTAAGAGAGGAGCGGTGCTTCAAAGGATAGCTGCAGATTTCTGTCAGAATCTGCAGATTATACAGTACAAATAAAATGTTTACGTTGTCTTCCCAACAGTTTCACTGACATCTACACTGGATGGCTAGGAAGCGTTCGCGATGTCTTCTCGGGCGCTGATAATTGGCTTCAGTCTTGTGTCGGTGACGTAAAAGGCGGATTTAATGCGACTTGACCGTTCAAACAGCAGTCGCTTTCTAAAACATCGGATATGTATCGGATTCAGTACCACATACGAAAGTGACCCAGATCGGATTTGAAAATATCGGATTTGCGCCGTTCACACTGTCATAGCATGATCGGATATGGGTCGCATAGGGTCAAAAAAATCGGATTTGATGCGCTTTCGCCTGCAGTGTGAACGTAGCCTATGAGTCTTTCTGCCGTGTGTTACGTGCTCGGCTGTTAGGAGATTATTAGTGCAAGTGCCCCGTGAGGAGCACTAGGAACAAAGATTATTGTATAAAGACTTGTGAAATCCATTTCAGTGTGACACACAAGTCTTTGTTTTCCTTCTTTTTATTTTGCTTCTTCCGTTACTTAATTCCTGCATGTCTACTATGTGCAAGTGAAATTGTTGTTGGATTAGCCACTTGACAGAACATCAGCGTGTACTTCATGTCCATCCTGTGCTTGGTTGATGGGGTCAATTTTCTAATGTGGTTGAAGCAGGGATGCTCTGACATAGTGTCTGAATATCATATGTTGGCTGATATTGGTCACCAGGAGCAGAGCTTCTCCTGTTTCACATCAGGTTTTTGTTGGCTAAGTGAAATACTTAAAACTGATTTATTATTATTATTATTATTATTATTATTATTATTATTATTATCATTATTATTACTATTATTATTATGTTAAGTAGAATAAGTTAGTATCAACATCAGCTATCAGCCCAATTGAAGGCTCGGTGTGTATACATCCTAAGTTGTGCTTGCTATACATTGGTACTGTTTTATTTTTTTGGTTTTTGGTGGTTGTTGTTGTTGTTGTTGTTGTTGTTGTTTGTTTTTGTTTGTTTTTGTTTGTTTTTGTTTTTTTGTTTTTTGTTTTTTGTTCCCAATAAGGGAAAAAAGATATGGAAATGAAAGTAGAAACTTTCTGTAATTTTTGGAGCTGTAAAATGGCATACACTTATAATATCGACAGCTTTGTAACTTAGCTTAAAAACTCTAAATTTGGCAGTGCACAGTAAATCCTCGGCACTTGATCTTGCATAAAAACATAATTATAGTAAACACTTTTAAAATGGTAAAAATTCTGCTTATGTTATTTTTGCACTAATGCAAATTCGCACTAGCTTTCGATAACAGTTAGTTGTAGTAAAGCTGCTTCAGAGTTTTATGCCACCTGAGCCTGAATGCAACATGAGACTGCTGTATTCTTCCATCAGTCTCAGTTCACTTCATACTAAGATTAGTGTGTGTAAAGATGTTGGGGCATAAATCCTTTTTTTTTTTTTTTTTTTTAATATAAAAAAATGTCTGAATACAGCTGGTGTTAAGTGTAACAGGTGTCTGACTAATGGTTAACCATGACCTGGGACATAAATTTACCATTGCCTTCATAAACCATAACTCTCTTTAAACCCAGAAATTTTAAACATTACCTAAAAATAAAACTTGAACTTTGAAACCTAAAAGAGCAAACATAGACAACAGGCTGTAGTTTGTCTATGAACTTTATTACATTGTTAGATGATTGTAATAATATAACGACATCTGCTGTGCAGCTAAGGAAGCTTTCTGGCAGAATTGGAATCAATTGAACTATAATTAAATTTAAATTTAAAATCTATAATAAAATTATTGGTTTTTGGGTTATTTTTCCATCTTGATGGGTGCATAATTTCAGTGTGGCCTTCATCTGTGTGCTGGCTTCTTGAACTATGCACTCAGTCATCAGAACTTTGAGAACCCCCATGATCTAAGGCTCAATGTCTTTCTCCTAAAATGTGTTACAGAGTAATAGACTGAACTGTGAAGCAGTAAATGTGTGATTCTTGTTATCTCCAGGTGGGTAACGCCATTAAGTCATCACTGCACAGTGCAGCACTGAAAAGCAACAATAAGGAGGGTGCGCGGAGTATTCAGGTGGAGATCACACCTACCTCCTCGAGGATCTCCCGCAACGCTGTTACCTCCCTCTCGATCAGGGGACACCGCTGGAAGAGACATGGTGAGACGCATACACAGGCCTAACGCAAACTTGCCAAACAAGAGTTCCTACACGCTTCTCTCATGTTTTAAAAGAAAAAGGTAAAACCAACAAATGAATTTAACACCAAAGGAGAGAGCAAGAGGTTTAGATCTCATCATGCGCTTTCCCCTTTTTCACTGTGTGACAGTCGACGTGTTGTTGTCATCCCTCATGGAGCCCCTCAATATCATAGATTGCCCATCCTCAGCTTTCTAACTAGTGCCGTCCCTCTCCGTCTTAGAATCTGCTCATTGAAAACCACCGCTTCCTGTCTGATTTCTGAGAATACTCTTGAGATGCTGGCAGCACAGGGACAGAACAGCCTGCCAGGCAGACAGATTCAGCATGCCACATAAATCAGATCAGACAGAGTGCAGGTAGTGTTTTTAAAGTAGGATACTGGTGGAAAATTTGTGTGTGCTTATCTTTTGTGCAGTTTCAGCCTTGTGCCGAAGACTTTTATTAATATTATAATGACCACAGAACAAATGAATCAGACTTCCATTACCCTCTAGAGTAAATGATGGCAGCCTCTTTGTGGTGCAGAATTAGGAGAGGGCTGTTCTCTTTTCCCAGTGTAGCTACGTCTGGGTAAATTACAGCCTTGAGCTAGTTTAATAAGTAGGTTTCACATTGAGTCTAACGCCTGCTTTTTCTGTCACAGATCGTACTTTTGTGAGTGTTTATTTATATATATATATATATATAAATAAATAAATAAAGCTTTTGTTATGAGCAGATGGAGGAAAACGGTATTAAGTATTCATTTATTTGCGAGGATGCACAGTGATCTATGAACAGTATTATTTCATTTAAGTGCTGTGTTCGTATTCACTCCCATTTAGCATGTACGTTGACCATGTGTTATGTTCTGATCACTATGATTTGTTTTTTATTTTTATTTTTCTGCCATTACATTGATTACCTGTTTGTCTCTGTTTTTTCTGTTGTCTGTGATCTTTTTTTTTTTTTTTTTTTTGGCAACCTTTTTTGTTTTTCATGTACCTCTGCATGAAATGTGCATGTGCGTGCGTGTGTCTATATGTTTGTGTATTGTTTCACTACCCCGTCCATGCACCCACCCACCAGCAGAGAACCAGGAGGTGTGTGTAGACGGTGAAGCTGCGGTGGGGGGCGTGGCCATCCCAGAGATCAATGTAACGGGCGTGAGCGGTGATCGAATGCCCAACGGGGACTCCCTGCGGCCACGCCCCGATGGCCGTTCCCCGGCAGACGGCGACATGATGGGTGCCACCTCTGAGGTCAGCATGGACCCCCGAGGTCATGACTCCAGCATACGTCTGGAGGTCAGGAGGCAGAAGTCTGTGAGGCGAATGGTGGAGAATGAGGGGTCTGGGTCAGCCTCCACAGGGAGGAACCAGTACTAAGGTCCTACCCCTCCTTCCCCTTGCCCCACTCATGGGGTAACCTAGGTAACCAATTGTGGGGTCGTGGTCTAAAAAAGCTGCATGATCTTTTTTTTTTTCTTTTCCCCCCCTTTGTACCTGTTTGCGTTGGGTTCTACCCTCCTCTCACTGTGCTGCTCCTCTCATCTGTCTATTAAGCATCATTCATTTTTACTCTCTCCTTTGTGGCTAAAGCTTCTTCATAAAGATCTCCTGCTGGAATTTCTAAAGGGCAAATGAATTATTTAAGATGCCACTGAATAACAGATCGATAACCTAATAAAAAATGCATTAAAGTCAAAGGAATGACATGTGCTTATGATGAGCGAGTTGATGACATTAAAAGCAGAGCATTAATCAGAGAGGGGAATAGTAACGGTGTTAAAATGAGACTTTCCTGATCAGTGAAGGTCACCCCAAAAGCCTATACTCACTGTTAAGTCATGATGACCTTGAATAAAAAGACCTAGATATCTTTGTTAGCATATCGAGGAAACTCCTGTGTTTTCGCCGCAGTTATCAGAGACCTTCTTGGTCTGTTTGCCTCGACACATTACCCCAGGTTGCACCTGGTCACAGATTACTTCCTTCTGACTGGTAGGTAGGAACTGAGAAACGATACGTTGGTCTTGAATTATGTGCTTTCGCCATATTTAAATTTAGAATCCAATGAGTGCATATTTGTTTTGAAGAGGTTAAATCTGAGCACGAAAGTAAGTGTAACAAGACCTGCTTATCTGTTTTTCAGCTGTTCTGGTGTTTGTGTCACAGTGGTAGCATCAGATTAGAAATGTGTGTTTGTGAATGTGAAGGTGGTTGGAAGCTCACACACAGTTGTGGATGCATGAATTCAAGAAAACAGGAAAAGTTTTCTTGTGTATTTAGAGTTAGTGAAGAGAGAAAAAATATTTAGGGTGTGCCTTGGTTTGCTTCCCTTACTTTCCCTTCATGGTCTTTCATAGGTTTTGCTCTTAGATGCTGTCCTTTCCTGCTTTTGGGCTCAAACATGCACTCCTCTGCCACTAAATTACTGACCGTTGTCTCACAGAGCTGCTGGGTCTCTCAACCTGTGTACTGTACCCGGACTTACTGTTTCTGGTCAGGTGGTGAAAGATTGCAGTGTGAGGTCGCCACCTGCTGGACAGTGATGGACCTCCTCTGTCATCCAGCAGCATGATATTGCGCAAAATTCAAACAAGCCTCTAAAGGATTGAATGGATTAGACTGGATGACAGATGAGGTTCTTCACTTTTGACACGTGTGCCGTTTTCTCATGTTTCTCTTGTTTCCTCTCCCCTTGTCTATCTCACAGACGCAGTGGATCTGGGTTCCCCGGATGAGCTGATGGATATTTCGGAGGTGGATGAAGGGGTTTGGCCAGGTGGCGCGGGGCCTGACATGACCCCACCCACCATCACTATCAGCAACAGTGTCACAACATTGAACCTGGGGGCCAAAGCCATGAAGAAGTGTCGGCTTGGCGGGCGGACCAGCAAGGACAAGGACAAGGAGGCGGGCCCTCTGATGCCAGGCCGGGCCGCCAGCGAGAACGCAGAGCTGTCTGTTAAGCGGCTAACGCTCACTTCCAGCCAATCGGTGCCCAAAGCGGGAGCCCTCACCAGCCTGACGCGCACCGCCAGCGCCGTTTTCTCACGCTCCTTTGAGCACGTGGCCAGCGGCAATGCCCCTCCCTCAAGCAACCACACCACCTCCGAAGCCGGCCGCTACTCCTGCAGCCTTCAGGAGGAAGGCTTGGCGTACTTGAGTCCAGCGCCAAATCACACACAGCGCTCCCCCAGCATTAGCGTTCATCTCGGCTCTGACCTTTGAACTCAAGTGTGACTCTTGACTCGTCTCTGATCCTGTGACCCCATACCTGTGACCTGGAACTCCAAGCCATGCTAACTGCAGTTGACTGCAAAAGAAACACTCCAGCTGTTTCCCCCTTGTCACTCCATTTTTTTTTTTTTTTATCCCCCCCCCCCCGGTGTCTTTAACTCTGTGCTGTGAAATGCCGAGCGCAGTCAGAGGCACGAGGACGCCGCTTACAGCTTTGTCTGACTTTTAGCAGTGCGCTCATGACCTGGACATAACTGTGGTCGTAAACGAGCGTGCTTAAAATTCAAAATCACTAAGAAACTATGTGGAAAAGTACTTCAAAAGTGATCTAATCTGTATTTGTTGCCCTCTGCATGGCTTTTCCATACATCCATCCTTACCGCCCAGGTTTGTTAAAGGGCACATGTTGAGTGCGCGAGCATGTTTCTGAGTGAGTGTGTGTGCGTTGACTTTATCTGTACGTACAACTGTTTTTAGATAAAAAGGCTGCTGATTGATGAAGTGAAATAGTTGATTCTCCTAGTTGGAACACTGTTTCTACTACTTTTATAAAAAAAATAATGATTATAATAATGGATTCCTTCCCATAGCAATACAAAACTGTTCTATTCAGTGGGGTTTTTTTTTTTTTTTGGTTTTTTTTTTAATATTTTGGGCTGTTTACTGAATCTTCCTTCTGTTGGCACTTATCAGAAGTTATGCCTGTGCTTTATTCGTCCTAAAGAGAAACAAAAAACCTACAACTAAAACATTAAAAATCAACCAGTATGATAAGAATCTGGTCTTTATGTTTACAATCACACAGTATTCTCATTAAAGATGGAGAAGCAATATTACCCCTGCCCCACCAACCCCCCCACCCCCCTCGCTCCTTCCTGAACTGCTGTGTATTTGATGGCAAAAATTTAAAACGAAGACAAAGAGGATTTGGGTTTTTAATGGATGATGGCTGTGTGTGCGTGCGTGTGTGATTTAAGTATTAAATTTTGCACATGGAAGAACAAATGAGTTGTGTTTTTTCAGCGCTGGTATTTTCTTATTCATGAGAAAGTTTTGACTCTCAAACATCGTCTTTCCCTGTAAGAGAAAAATGCTTTGGAACCTTTAAAAAAAGAGCAACAAAGTGATTAAAGAATTTGGTACTTCACAGTGAAGTTCCACTGACTCTACCTTAAATGTGGAAGATCGTCTGAAGCAACAGGGCATCTTTCCCGTCCTGTGATCCACTCACCATTCCAGCTGTTTGTAGTGCTTTAGTGACGTGTTTCCTGTGTCTCCTCTTGTCGTTCATCACTGCACAAGACATGGTGATATTCTCTTGTACCAGCAAACAAATAAAAACTCCAACCATCAGCTAATTTTGATGTCTTAAATCAAGCGTTCATGCTGCTCGACCCCCAAGCAAACTTGTAGTCTGTTGTCTGTATACTAGAGCTGTGTGTCTGTAGCGTGGTGGGACAATAATCATGTTTTTCTGTGTGTGGTTTAACAGAATGTGAACGGGTAAGCTGTTGTTGTACATCATACTGTTGTACTCAAGACCGGTTATATTGGCCTTTCTACGTCTGAAAATAACTCACTGCTACAACTTCTGGGAATAAAGTGTTTCTATATTTCACTTTTCTGCTCTTGTGTTTGTTTTTTCTGCTCATCACTAAACATCACACTAAAGTCACCTGAAACCCTTTCAAGTTTTTATATAAAGCATGCACATACAGGACTGTGACAAGTCTGGAGTCACCCCTCACTTCTTATTTTTAAAGTGATCTTGAGCAGTAGCTCTCTAGCCATGCAGGGAGAAGGCATGCTGAGGTACACAAGAACTGGACTGAAAATCAGTAGATACTGATGACCCCAAACACACTGCCAGTGCAGTGGAAACATACCTGAATAGAAAAAGACACAACACAATGCTGCCAGTGATGGATTACTAAAGCAGTGTGGGATCATTTTGACAGCGAGCAGAACAAAATGTAGCCAACATCTGGAGAAGAGCTTTGAATGTTCTTCAAGAATCCTTAAGACTACTTCAAGAAAGGACAAGTAAGCTTGCCTCAGTGTCTAGGCTGTGTTAAAGAATAAAGGTCCTAGTACAAGATATTGACTTTCTCTGTTTGCCTGTCTTACTGTATTTCAGTGTGTCTTTAGGATTTTGTGCATCTGTCAATAAATAACTGCTCCCATTTTTTTCTAGCAAAACTGCTCCATAGGTACAGTATATAAGTTTAAACCATGTGTGTGATGTGATTTGCTTTCTGCTGATCTTTATGGTTGTCTACATCCACAGTGGAGAAGAACATTGCTCCAAACTATTGACTCTGGGAGGGCCTAATGTTAGTTAAACGGTCTTATTGACTTAATAAAGTTTTGGCTTTAATTAAAGCCAAATCCGCTTAAAGAAAACTGGCATAATCAGTAAAATCATCTCATCGAGAACATGCTATCTGTTTCTAAACTTAAAGTGTGGCAGTTTAGCATGTAAACTCCAACCAGCCGCCGCCACACGCCCATCCACAAGGAGGCGTCCTATGACAGCTGGAGAAGGTAAGTGTTTAGCTCTTCAACGTCACTTCCTTTTTCCTGCCCTTGGAAGCAGCACGAGACTGTCTGTTCGGGATCATAACATGGCTAAACTGAGCAAAGAGAGCAAACAGCGGCTGCAGCAGCTGTTCCAGTGCGGCCAGTTTGTCATCCGATGGGGTTTTATTCCAACCGTGCTGTACCTCGGTCAGTATCCGAATAGGAGTGAGGGGTATGCGGCGAGATGATGCTAATGCTAACCGGTTAGCGCAGCTTCTTAGCATTAAACTGTATTTTCTTCTGTCCCGGTGAGGTTGACGTGTTGTATTGGGGCCCTCGTTAAAACAGCATATCAAACATAACATGATTAATAAAATGTTGCGAGCCCCAGTTTTATTTTTAAAAAACTGAAGTGTCTCTAGTCTATCAGCTATGGCTTTGCTGTACGTTGTAGAGGAACTCCTGTAGCATGAACTCATGCTATGGATTTGTATGGCTAATCAGTTTTGCCTCAGATAGACAGAAATATTATAATTCTGATCATTTATCAGTACTGATACATGTGAGACTTTATCAGAGGCGTGAGCATTAAAGCAGATACCTTTGTGTCAAAGTAACTGAGAATAAAACAGAAAAACATGAAGGAGATTTTCCTGGCCTGGATTTTTATAGCAGATAACCTTTAAAATATTCTGCAATATTACATAATTATAAAAAAATATGTCTCTCTTCAGTATTGAACATCAGAAATTAGGCTTTCTGGTACGAGGTGGGTAATAAGCAAATGAATAATGCCGAAAACAGAGATTTGAGATGGGAAGCTGTTCTTGAAGTACAGAGAGAGATTTTTATCGTGGTGGAAGCCAAATAGCAAAAGTCAGAGGGAATTAATGACGACATTTATCAAATTTGAAGCGTAGTTTAGTTTAATACTCAATTCCGATTTTTTTGATCAAATCCGATTTTTTTTTAGTCTGGTTGTTCACACTACAAATAAAATGTGACAGAAAACGTGCTCTAGTGTGAACCCTCAAGCGGCCCGCATGCGCAAAAGAAGACGTCACACACAACACGCTCTGTTTAGACCCAGACCAAACAGTATTGTTTGACTGATGGCCCTAAATATAAAGACTTGTTTCGGACTTTATGTTTCCTAATTTTGCTTTAAATTATAAAGTTATTTACATATGGCCTAATAATTATCCCTATTGCTGTTTTAGTGAGGAGCGGTGCTTCAAAGGATAGTTGCAGATTTCTGTCAGAATCTGCAGATTATACAGTACAAATAAAACAACGTTTCTCCAATGTTGTCTTCCCAACAGTTTCACTAACATCTACACTAGATGGTCAGGAAGTGTTCGGGCGCTTCTCCGGCGCCGATAATTGGCGTCTGTCTTGTGTCAGTGACGTAAAAGACGGATGTAATGTGACACGACCATTCAAGCAGCAGTCACTTTCTAAAACATCAGATATGTATCGGATTCAGTACCACACACGAAAGTGACCTAGGTCGGATTTGAAAATATCAGATTTGTGCTGTTCAAACTATTATACCATGATCAGATATGGGTCCCATAGGGTCAAAAAGTCGAATTTGATGCGCTTTCGCCTGCAGTGTGAACGTAGCCTTTGGTGGGGTTTTTTTTTTTTTTTTTTTAAACCAGTGCTGATAAGGCAGGAAAAGTAGGTATGGAGATGTAGAGCTGCTCTAAACACGTGTAACATATATTCACATAGGCCGTATATAAATATAAATATAAATGTCTCTTCTGAATTTTAAAGCAAAGCAGGCCAAGAAAATATGAGCGATTTTTTTTTTTTTTTTTTTTTTTTTTTTAAAAACAACAACCCAAAAGCCCTCAAGCAGTCAGCAACAAAACGGGGTCTGAATTTTAAAGGCGAAAGGTTATCTCTTTATCTTACAAGAAGACCCAAAACACATCGCTTGTCTGTATGTAAATCAATAAGATTTCAAAATTGCCCAAAACGGCAAGTTTACTGATATTGATATATCTGGTATAGGCCAATATTGGCTCTTATTTGTTGCCCACTCGCAAACATAACGCCAGCGGTGGAACCCTACTTGAGGTTTTTAGAAAAAGGGAAGGATGATGGTTTATCATGGCATTTACCACACATAGAGTTGATTGGGTGGCCTGCCCAAGTAAATTAACAGACCCCTGGTATATTTTCTGACTCATATTTTTTTTTTAATTTTTATTCTTTTAAATTTGTGGACAGTCCCTTCACTCTTATTTTGAAAGTTAAGTTTATGCTAACATGCTAGGATTCCCATGTTGTGCCCCCACCTCCGCCACAAATGCATATCATTCTGTTTGCAGCACTTTGCTGACTATGCGAGTTGAGTTCCCTTCTGCTTTAGTGATGTAAACTGTGACCTTGTGTGCCTTACGGGTAACACGTCCCTGTGGTAGTAGATTCAAAACAGTTTTTCTTCAGACATTTCTGTGATCCTGAAATAGCTGGCTGTGGTTTGAAGGAGTGTTGGGGAAGACCTGTGCATCACTGTATTTGGGAGCTTTGATGGGGAAGTTGAAACTTTTGCATGGCTGTGGTTTGGATTATGTGGGGGAAGTTGAGACTTGTGCATGTGTGACCATACGCCTTAAGAGATTCCTCTCAGTATATTGGAAACACCAACAGTGATGTCACACTTTCTCTCATTTCCCTCTTGCTGAGCCTTTTCTGCATGTGCAACTCATTTACTTGAGGAAGAATAGTTTTAAATTAAATACATGCTGCTGTTGGGTTACCACCATTTTCTATATATTTCAAGCAAGTTAAACAACTAGTATATTAAATGATGAATGTTTTCACGCTATGGCTATACCACATATATTGTGTCAGATAATATTACGCAAGAGCAAGAGTTGTGCGTCAGCCTCTGATGACAATTTGGTGCCTAAACATGGGGCTACTTCAACAGCCTCCAACATCTTTGCAAAAGATACAAGAAAACTGAAAGAGGCAAACGTGTTTCACCACTTGAGGCAAAAACATAGTCGATATGCACTACGAGGCTACAAAGGAGATACTAGCAGCTGGTGATGTACCACCCAAATGGAAAACCATTTACAGCACTGCTGGAGCGATCACTAGTTAAGACAGGAAGAGCAAGTGGTGTTGTGAAACAAACTGAAGTAGTTACATGGTGGAAAAGCAGGACTTGACAGTGGGGGAGTCTGGCTAGGCCACTCCATGACCTTAATATGCGTCTTTAGCCCCTCCTTTGTTGCCTTGACAGAATGTTTTGGGTCATTGTCATGCTGGAAGACCCACCCACGACTCATCTTCAGTGTCCTGGCTGAGGGAAGGTGGTTCTTTTCCATGATTTTACAGTACATGGCCTTGTTCATTGGACCATCAATGAAGTGAAGTTGTCCTGTACCCTTGGCAGAAAAACATCCCCAAGCATAATGTTTCCACCTCTGTGCCTGACTGTGGGGATGGTGTTCTTTGCTTCATACTCAACATTTTTCTTCCTCCAAACACAGCAGGTCGAGTTGACGACCACACCACTTTCTCCTAAACCTTCTCTGAATAATTTAGATGTTCACTGGCAAACCTTAGACTGACCTTTAGATGTGGCCTCTTGATGCCAGGAGCGTCTGTAATTGATTGGCTGTGTGGCATACAGAAGACATTCTGTGGGAGCCCGAATTCTGGATGGGTTGTAGGGGATCAGCATCACGGGCTGCTTTTGTGCTTACATTTAACTTAGGCTGTGTCACTGGTGTTGCACCATAATACTGCTGCGGATGCTATCGGCACCTTCTTTTAATAAATTCACACTTCAGATTAGGAAGTGTGTCATCAATGACAGCTCAGTGGGAAATGTCTATCATTTGCTTCCACTTGTGATTGCTGCTGCCTGCAAGCTGCAAGTGAAGCAAAAAATTTTTTTTCTACATTTCAGAAATCTTGTTACGGAAAACTTTCTTGAAATATCGTGATGTAATTTGAAGGCTACGTGGCCCATCCCGGTTTCACACACGAATGAATACCTTCCTGCACTTAGCTCAAATCAGGACACTCTGGATCAGAAACATTGGTTAAGGCGAGTGTGCTGAAGGGGTCGAAGCATACAGGAGCTGTAAAGTTGGTGACGATTTCACCGGACACCTACGTGTTCTGTTATCACATGGAAACAATCACTCTGACTTTGCACTGGATAAATGGCCTGTATTTGTATAGCGCTTTACTAGTCCCTAAGGACCCAAAAGCACTTTACACATCCAGTCATCCACCCATTCACACACACACACACTCACACACTGGTGATGGCAAGCTACGTTGTAGCCACAGCCACCTTGGGGCGCACTGACAGAGGCGAGGCTGCCGGACACTGGCGCCACCGGGCCCTCTGACCACCACCGGGCAACGGGTGAAGTGTCTTGCCCAAGGACACAACGACCGAAACTGTCCAAGCCGGGGCTCGAACCGGCAACCTTCCGATTACAAGGCGAACTCCCAACTCTTGAGCCACGATCGCCCCACGATAGATTCTGATACACCCGTATGTAATTAAACTTAGACACAGTGATCACCTGACGGGTCTAAACAAAACAGCCAAAGAAATCAGGTTTTACCCTTGATATTAGGAGAGTGGTAACAGGAGGCTATTTTTCGCCTTCTGGGATCCTCTTATCTTTTTTTTGGAGAATGTCTTGCGTCAGGCTCAACTACTTCCTTGACTTTAAATGAAGGCAGAAGTATTGATATCAGGGGATATGAATTTGTAGTCTTCTGCTGCTTGTGGAATGATCTGATCTAAGCTAGTTTCATGAAAGCAGGATGTTTTGCTGGGTCTGTTTGCATTCTGCTGACACACTGTAATCACTGAAGTAGCAAATGATTTGCTTCATTAGTTCTCAACAGGACAGTATTTTTACTCACTGTGGCTCGAAACTAGTTATAAACCACAATATGAGTAAAACCGGTGCTCAAATTCATATCTCCAAATTTGAGGGACCACCCCCACCCCCAAAAAAATGCTTTCAATAAGGGGGATTTATGTTTAGATCTTGCCATCATCGTATTTCTTTTCTCATCTTTAAAGTTTCGGTATATTCTCTTTTCCTCTGTCATGTGTGCACCAGCGCTTCAGCACTAATCGAGCCCCACTCATTTGAGCTTTAACATTCAAGTGAAAATAAACCTAAATGGTATGGAGCTGAGCAGTAGAATAGTGCACTTTACATGAGTTATTTACACATTATAAAGTGTACAAAAGAAGTTATGTTCAAGGGGTACAATGTGGTTTTGTGTGGGGAAAAATATTGCACACGAGGACTGCACTGAAATTCAAAACTGTTAGTTGGTGTCTTGTACATTTGAGCGTGCCTTACAAGAATCACCTCGTAATTCTTATTTATGGTTTTGACTTACAGGTTTCAAACGAGGAGCAGATCCAGGGATGCCTGAACCTACTTTCTTAAGGTAAGACGAATCGGTCTGAGATGTGTGTAATAAAATAAAGCATCCTACTCCTAGATCCAAAGTCAAATAATACATCGGGGTTTTTTTTTTTGGGGGGGGGGGGGCGAACTCCTGACCAACAAGATTTATGTCCAGTCTCATGAAGTAGGGTCATTGTAGGGATTATTCATGTACACTTAGACCATGTACATAAGGATGAAAATACATTATATGTCAAAACAGTTCATTCTTTAAGTATAACTGCCCATTTAACAAAGTTGAATGATAGCTTGAAGAGAAAAGGATGTGTGATGTCTTAATACCCGCCTTGGAATACTGATGTGAGGCTATTTTTAGTCCTGTAAGAATCTCTTATCTTTTTTATTTCTGTTTTTTTAATTTCTTTTTTTTTTTTTTTAAGAACCTATTGCATCATGTACGGCTTGTCTGTTATCTCAGTATAGATAAACAGGAAAAAAGGTAACCTATATTTACCAGAAACTGAGCTGCTTGTTGCGCCTCCTCCGCCTCCCCAGTCTCAACAGCCCGTTGCTAATAATATCAGTGTGTTTGTTTTTACTTTATATAGAGATTTGATTTTGTTTAAATATGAGAACAAGCAAATAATTCAATATGAAATTATGACTTTAGTTAAGCTGTGGTCATTGTTTTCAATATTTTAGAAATTAACATGTACATTTAGTGTCTTTTTTAGCATGTATGACGATGCTGGTCAGGTACAGGGATGGCACTGAGAATAAGTGAAAAAAGCAACCTATGTCCAAGGAAGACTTTAAAAGACTTTCAAAAAACTTGGAGAACTGTTGCTCTACACCACTTAAAAAAGTTACAAGAAAGTCAAATATAAAGAAATGAGTCGGCACAAGACTTTTGCACCGTTCTGCAAAGCATTTAAACATGATGTACAAGTGGTATGATAGCAAAATTCTCTATTTTGCATTTTAGTGGATTATCTTAAAATCATGAGATGTAAATTTTTTTTGTTTGTTTTCCAGGACTTTAAAGCCCCTTTTCCATCAGTACCTACTCGGATCGACTCGGCACCGTTCGCCATGGTTTACAGGGTTTTCCATTAGGTCATAATACCTGGGTGTTTTTTTTAAGTACCTGCTTGGCCCGGGTTCCAACGATCCAAACACATATTAAAATGTGACATCATCAGACTGTATACCACCGATTGGCTGGTCAGCAGCGTCACTCGATGGAGTCTGACAAAAAGCCACGGACCGAGCAGTAGGTTTATTCTTGCCTCGACATCCACCTTTTAAATAGCCTTTGTTTTGCATGTTAATTACATCGCGGGACGCTTTGATGCGTTGCTGTGATGACAACCACACACGCTGCGTAGTACTGAATATAAAGGAAAACCAGTCAAGTCGTGGCCGATCCATGGCGAGTCGATCCAAGTATGTACTAATGGAAAAGGGGGTTAACTGTTTCATCCCATGGGGGGATGTGGGGTTTTTGTTTGTTTGTTTGTTTGTTTTTTAAATGCACTGCATTCTGCTGAGCTGCGCTAAACAACATCCTGTACAACTCAAAATTGTTGTACAGGCCCATGTAACATAGTTACATAGTGATAGTTGTGATAACGTTTGTAAGCATGTTTTTTTTTTATACATATATATATATTTTGGCAATGCTGTTAATACATCACACTATTATTTCCTCACTATGTCAGTAACATATTTCCAAGGATGTTTTAATATTGATTTTCTTTGTTGTCTTCTAGCTTGCTCTGGGGCTGAGGAACATCTTCACACGACCAATCCCTAACCATCAACCAAACCATGTGACCCACCTGTGACTGGACGAAATGGACTTCTTTTGCTTTCCCCTCTAAAAATAATAATGATCAGATGACATTTGTACATTGTTTCTCACTATCTGTAAAGTATTGATTGGATGTTATCCATTTCCATGTAGTCTGTAACTATGGTACATGTACAGAGATGTGTGAACAGGTTTGTCCCTTGAAATACACGCTGATTGGACTATCAGTTGGAGGGTTATTTTTTGTTAATGCGAAGCACTGATGTTTGTTTCCTGTTTTTTTCTTAGTTTTTATTTGTAATTTAACATTTCTGAAAATAAATCCTCAAAGAAACGACTCTTTTCTTCCTTAATATAAACAATCCAGTCGCTTTCATGCAGAAGAAACTGATAGCAAATATTTTACTGAGCAATTATAAAGTTTTGATATATCAAATGTATCAATCTTACATGGTAATGATGAGTCATAGTCATAGATTAACGGGAACATTTTCCGTCCACCTTTAAATGTGTGTATATAAATGTGTTGAGTTGACTGATCTAAATCTAAGTGTCAAGATTCATGCATTTGCAGAATGCGCTGCTGCGTTGAAATGTGTGAAATGTTGGGGAAAGAATAAGTCCTTGCTTTTTATGCAAATGATTTTTTTTTTTATTTCAGCATATGCAAAAAAATAAAGTCAGTTGTGTTACATAAGAGATCACTGTACTGTAAAATTCTTTAACAATAAATAGTAATCAGCACCAGAAATGCTAATTACAAGTACAGTGCAAATTGTATTTACACTGCATTTCTCCTGCACAATAGATTTTTCTCTAATAAATAATCTCTACCAATTATAAATAAGATAAATAAGAATAGCACAGCAGGTGATTCTACATACACAGTATGTTGCTGTGGGGCCTGCTGTACCCAGAGGAGGTTATGATCTTGAGAAAGTAGGAGTGTCAAAACCATCCAGTTTTCCCTGAGTTATTATTTCATAACTGAATGTAATTTGAGCATTATTCGTCTTTTTAACAACTGGTATCTGCTGATTGGTTCAGTTGCTTTTCCATTCTACAAACAGCTCTTTTCCCCTCACTCAGGAAGGCTTTGAGGGCTCTCAGGATGCTGTAGGCGTTCAACTTGCTGTGGTAAGGATCAGGGCTGTTGACCTCCTTGAGAAGCTGCTCCTCCTCACTGCTGGTCAGCGGTGTGACTTGATTGCTGTTTTTCATCTGTGGGTCAGAAGAGATGGTAGAATGAGGTGTTATTTAGGAACAGGACGCAGAAGTGAAAATGTGACAGTACTAAGACAACAGGCATTCTGGTGAAACAGTGATGTAGTATGAGAGGTGATGTATTTAATTGAGATTTTGTGCTACCTATCACTTCTGCTCCTCTCACATTTACAATAGAAATGTTGTTACTGGGCTTTGTGACAGCTAAAGGTAGAGAAGTCACCTTTTATTGTGAATTTTACTTTTAATATCTGTATGTAGTGGATTGTTTTTTTTTTTCTGAAGTAAATCTACTTTATCTGTCTTCCTAACATTACTGACAGGAAATACCCAAGAGACTGCTGAAAAGTCAAATTTGACTTTTCCTCGGAGGATAGTTAAAGACGCGTGTCAAACCCACCTTTCCTTTGACCATGCCGGCCAGGTCGATCAGAGTGCCGATGTTTGACGGAGCGTCGGAGAAGTTCAAACTGCCGCGGTACTCCTTCTCTACGTGCTTGAGTAAAACCGAATAGATGAGCAGACCCTTGGCCAGCGTCTGGAGACAAGTCTCCTGCACAAAGGAGAGAAGAACAGCCCGAGTTATCGAACTAACCCCAACCCCTCCTTCCGACCTTTGTTAGTGACAGCATTAGAAAAAGAGAAAGGAGCTCTCACCTTTCTGAACTTGGTAATATTGCAGTGCTTCGGGATAGAGGCGGGGGTGTGGGAGTCCAAAGCTTGATCGCGATTCTCCAGAGTCTGGAAATGGTGCTCAAACTAATAGAAAAGAATTAAAATACAACTTAAATAGGCTGGAAGTATTTTAGAATCCCAGGGGTCCGAGGGAACCCCAATCGGACTTGATGACACCTGTTAATCATAGTTAATGAGCAGGCCCTTACCGCTTTCTCGTATTCTTGAGCTGAGTCAAAGAGTGACCTCCATATATTAAAAGGCTTGACAGTGGACATCTGCGCCTCCTCCGTCTCTTCACCTGAGAAGTCACCGGCCACACTTCCGTCTTCAATCGGAGCGCCGGAAGCGCAGAGAAGCAGAGCGGCCAGCATCACCGCAGAGAAAACGTGCACATCTGCTTGGGGAGACAGAACAAGAATGAACGAATGAATGAATGAAAAGAGGAAGATACGCAGGAAACTCGCGCACCACAGCCTGCAAATTACTTACTGAATATAGAGGGCATGGTGCGCTGCTGGGAAGCACTTGTCAAGTTTCCGCTGATGCTGAAGGCTGCCAGGGCCAGAAGGATTTGGCTTGTATCTGAGATGCGCTGTTTTTATACATTCCTCAGACGAATGGGATTTTCCAATCCCGACTTGCAAAACGGAATTAACAGTAACTGCGTCATGAAGATTTGATGAAGATTATGAGTGTCTTCAACAGGACCAGTTGATCCTTATTATTATCATTATTATTATTATAAAATTTTTTATAAATTACTGTTGTTATTATTATTACTGTTGTTGGTGGTGTGTGATTGCTATTATAATGTTGTGAGAATTTTTTTTATGTATTATATATTTTATATATACCGGTTAAATGGCACTTTTATAAATAATAATAAATACACAATAAATTACATATATATGTATATGTATATATATATATATATATATATATATATATATATATATATATATACATATATATATGTAATTTATTGTGTATTTATTATTATTTATAAAAGTGCCATTTGAATGTGAGAGTGAATGAATAATGGCATTGTAAAGTGCTTTGGGTGCCTTGAAAAGCACTATATAAATCCAATCCATTATTATTATTATTATTATTATTTAAGTAATTTTTTTAGCAAAGATTGGAGAAGTTATAAAGCACAGAGAATCATCATGTAAAAAAAATCCCTATGATATTTTCAGCTCAAGAATTTAAAGGGAAAATCCTTCTAAAACCAAACATTTGCATAGCAGCATTCCAGTGCATTTAGCTTGTAGCAACTTTATATATCAAATGATATAATGAATAAATAAATAAATGAATAAACAATGCATAATTACATACACACATACATAAATACACTGCACAAGCAGATGAAATGATCAATAGATGTAACCCCATTCATTATCATGTACAGGAATTATACATTTATTTGCATCACATGAAAATGAGTCTAAACATATAAATGTACCGTTGTAACCAATGTAATGGGAGTTATCTGAAAAAAATACACACTCTCTTGTGTTAGATGTGTGAAAGCAAAAGGAAAGATTAGAGATTCACGAGGTAAAGCTATGATTTGGCAACTACTTAAGTACATTTTGACAATTGGTGTGACAAAACTGGGGTGTCACTGAACATAGTATTTATCAGACAATCAACTGAGTACTAACATGCATTTGAAGTTAAAAGGCGTTCTGCCTTATTTTCCCTATAGAATAATTGTGCCCTATATATCTGATAATATCATGCGTCATAATAAATCAGACAATTTACAGAACAGCAATTTTTCATACCTTTAATACAGTTTGCTTTACATGCTTTCAGCCATAATAATTTTAGCAAGACTTTAAACATTAGTAGTTTGCCATCTTTCATATGTACACATGTAGACTAATAAAATTGGTATTTATTTATTTCAAACATTAACATTTTATTTTGTATTACTATAAAATGGGGATTTCACATTTTCAGTGAAAATACACAGTAAAAATCCTGCGAAATAAAATTGCTTTCTGTCTCTAAGGAAGCTGTGCTAAGTCTAGAAATTTCAATAGAGTGACCTCAGTGAAGCAGCTCGTTAAAGGAAGAACTGCTGAGAGATTTTACTGTTATCACGGACAAGTGTGTAACTAGCATATCCTGAAAATGCAATGATAAAGCATGATGACCTAAATATCACAAATATTTCCCATCAGCAGAATATAAAGGTTGGAAAGTTTAAAACCCATTAAATCATTTAGTGCTTTGATAAGACATGTCATTGCTCAGTGATGTTCAAAAACGACAGCTTTTCAAGAAAGCCAAACCTTTTGAAGATAGTGGTGGGAAAGATTTGTAGCTATGCATCGAGTAGATTAGGCTGTGACTTCACAAAAGGCCACTCAGAGGTTATTAATGTTACATTAGACTCACATCCAAACTTTTAGGAAACCTTTTGATTTCAGCTTCTGCGGTAGAAACAGCAATCCAAGATAAATCTACTTCAAATTAAATATAAGCCTTATTTTACCGTCATATTGATATTACACTTTTATTAACTTTACCGAGTAAACAGTACTGTGGAGTGAAGAGAGAGTGTGGACCCAAATGCAGACACTGGCAATGGACTTAACTGAAACGTGCCTTTAATTGTGGCAGAATCAAAACACAAACAAAAGCGAAGAAAGACAAAGACTAAACTGTCAAAGCCTAAACTGGGAGGAAACTAGAAGCAAGTATAAAGAAACTAAAGACATGAGACATGTGACATGAGACATAGGAAATGCAGCGGTTGCAGAAGATCTGGCAACAAGCAGAGGATGACATGGGTTTATATACGCACAGGGAGGACTAGGAAATGAGACACAGGAGGAGAGCACAGCTGGGAGAAATCACATACAATGAGACTAAAAACACTATCATAGCACGAGACCGTCAAAATAAAACAGGAAACATGAGACAGACTTGACACTGAAACCAGGAGAAGCACAGACATAAAATGATAACTAGATGAGACGTGACACAAGGAACACAGGGGAAGCACAGAGACAGAAATCAAGAGATGGAGTGATGAATCCAATTAAGAACTTTTTTGGATCAAATATTCATCAATATATATAATAGTACAATGAGGTACAATAGTGAATGTCTACAGCCATCTGTAAAACATGGAGGCTCTGTCATGGTTTGGTACATATCAGACAGTAATGTTGGAGATCTTGTCAAAATTGATGATAAGAATGGATAAAAGTACCATCAGAGTTTGCATAACTGAACAGAAAACACGCAGTGGAGCACTATCAGTCATGGATTAGCCTCCCCAGAACCAAGACCTTAACATCACTGAAGTAGTGTGCGATCATCTTTACTGAGAATAGAATAAAAGGCAGCAGGCATCCAAAGAAGAGCTTTGAATGTCCTTCAACAAGCCCAAAGACCACTTAAAGAAATTACAAGAAAGCTTGCCTCAGTGTCCAGTCTGTGTTGAAGAATAAAGGGGTTCAAGGCAAATGCTGACTTTCAAGCTCATTAGAATTGTACAAACTCTACTGTTGCCTTACATAATGAATTCCCATTTTTCAAAAAAACCACTGCAACTATTTTCCAGTTTCCTCACAAATAATAAAGAAATGACCAATGGTTCAACTGTCTTCCACAGTACTGCATGAGCCTGTACTTACATCTTCACTTCAGAGCTTTGCTGGAGCAAAGTGCTCTAATGGGGTGATACAGTACTATAAGGTCATTAAAATAAGATGGGGCCTGATTATTCAGAACCTTGCATGTGATGAGAAGGATTTCAAATTTAATTCTGGATGTAACAGGAGCCATTGAAGAGATCGCAATATGCTCTCACTTTCTACTCCCTGTCAGTATTCTTTCTGTAGCATTTTGGATCAGCTGAAGTATTGTCAGGGAGGTTTCTTTTTTTAGGACATCCTAATAAGAAGTAATAAATGCATGAACTAGTTTTTCAGTGTCACTCTGAGCCAGGATATTTCTAAATTTTGAGATATTGTGGAAATGAAAAAAAGAAGCCCTACATATTTGTCTAATATGCAATTTGAAGGACATATCCTTAAAAAACAATGGCTCAAAGATTCCTCACACTGTTACTCGAGGACAAGGTAATGCTATCCAGAGTAAGCATCTGGTTAAATACCATATTCCCAAGGTTTTATGGCCAAGTACAATAACCTCAGTTTTATCAAAATTTAGAGACAGAAAATTAGAAGTCATAGAGGTCTTTATGTCTTTAAGACCTTCCTGCAGTTTACCTAATTGGTGTGCATTATCTGGGTTCATGGATAGATAGAGTTGGGTGTCATCTGCATAGCAGTGAAAATTACTTGTAATGATGCTGCCCAAGAAAAGCATATTACGTAAACAGAATTGGTCCCAGCATGGAACCCTGTGGAACTCCATAATTAACCTTAGTGTAGAGGACTCTCCATTTACAAGAACAAACTCTAATCGCTGTAATAAAATATTAGGTAATAAAATAAAATACTAGTATATAAAACACTGTTAAGAAGATCATTTGTAACCTTCACTGAAACTGTTTCTGTACAGTGATTCGCTCATAAACCTGACTGAAGCTCTTGAAAATAATTAAGTTGTTAATTAGCTGTTTTACAACTACCCTATTACGAATTTTTGAGTTAAAATGAAGGTTGGAGATTGCCCTATAACTAGCTAAGACAGCTGAGTCAAGTGATGGCTATTTAAGTAGTGGTTTAACGACTACCAGCTTGAAGCCCTGTGGTACATAGCTGATTAACAGAGAAAGACTGATCATATTTAAGATTGAAGCATTATTTAATTGTTGGACTTCTTTGAGCAGCCTTTGTCACGGTTCTGGGTCGGTTCGACCCAGCATTCTGAGTTTATTATGTTTTGGTTTATTCTTGGATGATCGTTTTGTTACCTTTGTGATTTGTTGGTTATTATTTGAATTCTATGTTTCTGTTTATTCATGTTTAAGGATTTGTTGTGTCTCACGTTTCGTGTAGTTCAGGTTACATGTGTTATTTTCTGTCTGCCTCTCAGTGTTGAGTCTGTGTCTTTGTGTAGTGATTTCGTGTTTCCTGTTTTATTGTGAAGGTCTGCGTCTCATGTGAGTGTATTCAGTTTTACCTCCCTTGTCTCGTCTTGTTAATTACTCCCAGCTGTGTCACCCACCTGTGTGTAATCTCCCACTCGCCATGACAGCCTTGTAGCAGTGGGGTCTGAAAGACACGTTCATGGTTTGGAGGAAATAATGGAGAATAATAGAGTCTATATAAATAATTGTGTTATTGAAAGTAACTGTACATAATGTTACACCAGCCTAAAATATGAGACTCATCATCTTATCAGTAGTTCTAATGTTTTTTAGTTGAAATTCTGTTTGTTTTAACACTTTGTTACCTTTTTTCCCACAGATGGATATCTGTTTAGCTGTGCCTTATAACAACATGAAAAACAGGACGTCTCTCTTTGAGGCCTCTGTAATATTTATCTTTCTTCACTTTCTCTCGTTGAGGTTCAATACAATTGAAAGATTTACTCTTTGTCGCAACAAGCTTACAACAACAGTTACCACTGTTCTCTGTGTTCAAATAAATTAATGTCAGAAAAATTGGTGAATTTTACATTTTTTGTATGTGAGTGTGTTTTATCCTTTGTTCTCTGTTCTTCGAGAATTTGGCCTGGAAGACAAAAGATTTTCAAATCTGTTCAGTACATTGAAACCTGGCTGGAATATGATGCTCATAACCCCAATCTAGACATGAGCTTTGTTCTTTACATGGAATGTGTGTCAAAATCAAAGATTTAATATTGGCCATATATGTCATTTCCTTTAAAGATCCCAACTTTATCCACCAGCGTTTGGTTTGTTTTTACAACTTTCTTGCTTTCTTAATCTTCTCTTTTCAAGGACCAATTACATGCAGATACATTTCTTGCATTCACCTCAGCAAGCTGTCTGGAGCGCTTCAGTTCACCAGCTCAGTGTGAGGTTTATAGTCAAAATATGTCATTCTTTCTAATTTTCCCCTGTTACTATATTTGGAATGAAACTTTCCCTCTGTCTGCTAGGATTACTCAGTGGAGAATCAAATGAGAGAACTCCTGAACTGGCTTAAAACCAAACAAACCTAAACAACAGAGTACATGTAACATGCCGCTACATGTTTTTGGCCAGAGATGTTGTAAGAATGGGTTTATTTCCACTTTTGATTTTGGTACTTTCAGTGGACATTCTGAGGCTTTATAATAGCTCAGTGGTTGTGGGGTCGTGGGTGTAGTTATTGGGAATTGCCAGTCTTGACATTTGCATCCCTAATTTCAAGACACGATTTCAGATTGTTAAATCTGTAAGGTTTGGGGAAAATATAACTGCCACAATTCTCAGATGCATTCACCGGGTTTAGTTTACATGTGATTATCCTGGTTGGTTTTCTCTGGAAAGAAAGTCTTGCAAGCTATTTCTCTCATTTCTGCTTTTTTGTAGTTGTGACCAAAGTCACTTATTTTCTACCACAAAAGTCCACAGCACACCACAGACATCTTCTACTTGGGAAATAAAAAAATCTACATTTTATTTTATCCTTTATCTAAATATTAAACAAGCGCTTATAATGCCACTTCTTGCTGTGTTGTAGCTGCCCAGTACGTATTGAGATGATTTGTTTAGGATGTGTGTGTGTGTGTGTGTGTGTGTGTGTGTGTGTGTGTGTGTGTGTGTGTGTGTGTGTGTGCGTGCATTTGGAAGTTCTGTACCTTGTTACTTTGCATTTTATAAGGAGTTTACCATCTGCTACACTAAGCACCTTGGAGTACATTATGATTTAATGCATGCTTTTCCTGCTGCTCCAAGACAACCATTTCTTATATTTTCTTAGTTTGGCAGTCTAAATCTTATATCTATATATATAGATATATATATATCTATATATATAGATATATCATATATCTCTATATATCTCTATGTGCTAAATAAGGTAGTAGTTTTGAAGTAGTGTATGTCACGTTCAAGCTAAAGACATAGGGACTTCCTGTGTGGTTTGTACTGATTTACATGGAAAGAAAAACTACATCAGCAAAAAACAGGTAAGCATTGTGAGCTAAATTTAATTTAATGAAACAATCTTTGTATAAAACCTGCCGACTAAACCAACCAGGTGTCTGCTTTGAAGAAAAAAACTAAAACTAGAATCATATGTACATAAATTATAAGAAAATAGCAGAGAGCAAGTCTCGTGTAAAGGGAAGTGAAACTGTTAAATAATTTGAGACGCTGACTCAATGTTCGACATTCATGATTAAAAAAAAAAGAAAAAAAGTCGGTCCTGGGGTCAAGTGGCCCATGGGTCATGCAACTGACGATGCAGTTGTACCTCCTCTTTACATCGTTAAGTCACATGTCATACGTCTAGTTTATGACAGAGGACAGAGGTTGCTAATCCTTGTCAGATTCTCAAAAAACAAAAACAAAAGTAAAAACAAAACAAACAAAAAAAATTTATTATCCAGAATATTTGCTGGCCATCATCTGCAAGAATCCTTTGGAAGTTTCCTGTCTCTGTCACACTTTGTCTAAAATCTAAAAAGATCAATAAAATGAAAGCAAGGAGTAATGAAATTGGTTGCAGCAAGCACTTTTTTTAACTTCCCATTTTTTCATTACAAAAAATAACAAGAAAGGATGTGACAACACAAAAGGAAATGAGCTTTCCTTCTCTCGAGTGCATCAATCTGTAAATGCGAAAATAAAATGAGTCAAATAAGCTGATCTTGGGAAAACTATGGCAGTGGAATGATTTAACTTGAAAATGATTTAACTTGAAAATTACTCATTCACACTCATAGTGGTTGCCAGATTTTCTTTCTTTTGACTAGTCTTAAACCTGCAGCTCCTTCTACTGAAACCACTTTGAGTCAATGCTGAGGTGAAGACTCAAGCTGAAGCTAATTACTAATTATGACGAAAAGAAACATGCATGGCTTATCGTAACATTTACAGTTAGGGACATAACCTTTTGAACTCTGCATCACCAAAGTGGATACTATTACGCTGTAACTGAAGTGCAGGCTTTAGTTCTTTAATAAAAGTACTGCATCAAATGAAGATGCAGCTATTTTTTTTATATACAATCTGCCATTTTCAGAGGCCAAGTGAGGGCTGTTCCCTTTTATGTCATGGCTAATAAAGATCTGGAGTTGATTCCAAGTGTTAAAGATCCAAATGGTAGCTGAACGAAGTCCCAAGACATGACGGTGTAAATCATGGGAGCCATCAGTAAGCTAAAAAAAAAAGAAGGAAAAAAAGAAAAACAAATTTTACCTATCAGAGAGAAACAAAACAACAACAAAGAAACAAAAAACTTCAGGAGCGACAAAATCAATCATCTGCTTCGTCCATAAAAAGAATAAATGCACTGGCCAACTCAGCAACTCTAAAGGACCTGAATAACCACTGAAGATCACTTAGTTTAGTGATCTTCAGTGGTTATTGAGTGATGGCAGAATTATTTCCTTGACAAGAAACCCCCCACAGCAAGTCAAAACCCCCCAAAAAACTAACTGTTGAGAAGGCAGCTGTATCATTGTCAAAGTCTGAAAGAAAAACAAATCACAAATGGAAATACGGAGGGTTCAGAATAACATGCAAACTTCTGGTTACACTGAAGAATACTTGAGAACAAGAAGGCCAGATTAGACAGAAAAAATCCAAATAAGCCTACACAGGTCTGGGAAAAAACCAAGATGAACATGAGCTAGAGTCATAGTAGAGGAAAATGTGCAGAACCAGGGAATGGTGAAGCAGCAGGATGATTTGTGAAGTGTACAGGGCTATACTCTGCTCAGATTCAGTCAAATGCTGCAAAACTGATCTTACAGCACTTCACAGTGAAAACTGATAATGACCTGAAACAAAAACTGAAAAAAGCAAAAACCAAGAGTTTCTCAAGGCAAAGAAATTGGATTTTCTTCAATGGCCAAGTCGCCTGATCTCAACCCAACAGAGTGTGCTTTTCAGTAACTCAAAACAAAACTGGAAATAGAAACAAGCAGCAACTAAAGCTGTCTCCAGTAAAGGCCTGGCTGATCGTTTCGAGTGAAGGAACACAACATTTGATGATGTCTATTCGTTCTAGATTTCAAACAGTCAATGACTCCAAAAAAATATTTGTTCGAGTATTAAAAAAGATCTTTATGTTTGGAAATATGTTGCAATATGCAATATTTTTAACACTGTGAATTGAAGTTGAAACCCTTCATGTCGATCACATCATAGTTGCTCGATTACAAAAACTGCAGCATTGTGGAAATACTTGGATCTAACTATATAACATCCAGTATCTGTTCAGACAAGTCTATCCATGTTCCATAGAAATAAAATGTGTCTAAATTAGTAAGATCCCCTTTTTTTCCTTTCATTATCAATGAAACTTAGATTCAGGGAAATTCAGTTCACTTTTCTTTTGCATTGGTTGTATTGGTTGTATGTGTAAAAAAGTCAAACTAGCAGTAATCTTTAAACAGAGGGGAATATCTGTTTTTGACTAATAATGTAATAGTGAGACTGCATCGACACTGAAATTCCAACATTACGGATCCTGTTCATTTTGATTGCCTCACAGTATACAGTATATGGTTGTATTGCCTTACAATAAACATAAAAGTAAGAGCTATGATTCTTTCTCTGCCTGTGAGTCGTGGCTTATTCACAGTAAATATGCCACAAATCTCATGGGTGTATTGGGACTAGTTCTAGCCCTCGAAAGTGCTCAGGAGATGAAAGAATCTAAATAAAAATATACAAAATACAGTTGTGGTCAAGTTTACGTGCACTCATCATGGGCATGAATGTTAAGGTAATTTGGAGCTGTTAACTCTTTGAACTGTGCTTTTTCCAGGGTTGAATGATTGTACACCATACATCTTTAATGACTTTCAAAAACAGGAATGGGGTGCACAAGACTGAAGTTTTATTAGGTAAAAAAGAAATTATACATGTAGGCTTAAATGTCTCTTAGGAATTTGCATCTCAAAAATATGCAATCAGCTGCCATAATTCTGCCTGGATATTTGACCAGTGTTCTTGGCATAATTGGCAGAATTTAGAGTTAATTCACATTGTTTGGTTTCATGGCATAGACCCAGGTTTTAAGGTTCACACTCCCTTGCTACCTACCAGAGTCCTCAAAGAGACAAAAGACTCTTCCTGTGGAGTTGTCTGCTTCCCCCAACTTCCTTACTACACCCCCACCATTTGTCTTACTGTATGAGTGTGAGACATGTTAAAATCCAGTGGCACCAAGGTATCATACAATAAAATAATGTGATTAAGCGTAGCCCATACATTTTCAATAGGGTTGATGTCAATGCTTTTGCAAACCCAGTTTTGATGTGTGTTTTGGATCATTATCCTGTTGCAACATCTAGCTTTGTTCAAGTTTCAGTTTGCTAGCTGCTGATTTGAAGTTGAGTTATGAGATTTTGGAGTCCTCCTCCTTCATTATTCCATCCACTTTGTGCAGCGTACCAGTGCCACTGTCAGCAAAACTGCTCAAGAACATGATACTACCACCACCATGCTTGACATCTGGTACAGTGTTCTTAGGTTTGAAAGCTCCACCTTTACTCCTCTTGTCATTGTGGTCAAATATATTAGTCTTTGTCTTGTCCATTGACCATCATGTGAGCAGCTGGAAAATTCAGTCTAGTTTGAAGGTGTTGAATTTGGAGCAAAGAAGCAGGGAAGCACGAAGTAAAGGCTGAGCTATGCCAAATTGCACAAGAAATGCAAATCAGCGGCAGCAGGGCTTATGGAGTGTTGAATTCAGTTAGGAAATTGTTGGGTCAAATCATTATCAGTATTTACAACAGTCATAGATTGGCCTCCCTGGATCTCAACATTATTGAAGCATTGTGGGATTATCTATGCTGAGAACAGAGAAATGACAAGAAAACTTGCCTCAAAGAGTTGAGACTGTTGTAGAATAAAGGTGGTCATACCAAATATTGTCCTTTAAGCTATTTAGAATTGTACAAACTATATTGATGCCTTATGTAATGATTGCACGTTTCAACAAATCACTGCACCTTTTCACCATTTTTGTTCTTTGTAGGTTGGCACTCTCTCAGACCATGGTCATGTACATCTGGCTTCCCTGTGGATAGTGATGCTAGTGTGCTTTTAACACTGTGTAGATTCCAGAAAATCCAAACAGTTTTTGTTCCTTAAAGTCACTAAAGATGCATGCTGTACAATTATTCCACGCCAACATTGTTATAAACACAGTAGGTGGGAACAGTATAAAGTAAACTCATCAAACCCTCCAAAGTTTGACCCAGGGCTCTAAGGAGATGAATTATTTATACAGACAAGTTCATTACAGCTGGCCGAATGTGGAAATTAAGATAACAGATGTAACTGACATTCAGTGGTTGTAATTACTAAGTAATTATTATCTAATGCAAATCATGAAAAGAACAAACAATTTGGTCTTGTCATGATTTATAACATAGCTATAAATGGTCATTTTTAATAAATACATTTTTTTTGTTGGTTTACATTTTCACGCTTTGACTGCAGTGTAGAAATGCAGCCTGAAGTATCCTGCTCTTAAAAGCTAGACATTATTACATGCATACCTCTCAGATAAAACATTCTGGGCACGATATGTGAGTCCTGGTCAGGGTCAGGGTTTATACAGTACAGTACATGATGGCTGAGCCTGTAAGACTGAACTCTTTACTGCAGTACACTGGGGCTGCTGCTAGATGGCAATCATGTGTAGCTCTAAGGATTCACGCTCTGATCAGCTCTCTCTTGAAAGCTGACTTTCCTGAGGCTGAAGGTATGCAACGGACTGTTTGTTTTGTTATTTGCCCACGCTAATACTGCAGCAATATATGACCAAGCTTGAAATTATGTATATGTGAATCTGTTGTACATGTGTTATGTGTTTAATGCTTTCTGCTTCACTAAAATGTTCATGTAAGTGGTTCCTATGCATAAAACCATTCTAGTGTACATTACCTTTAGGAGATCTTGCTGTATTACTAAGTAGGATAATCTTGCCTCTCTAGATATTAACTACATAGTGCTTTGATATTTAAATTATAGAGATGGAGCCGACTAACTAAAAGGAGATCTGGGAATCTGTGGTCAGTTGTTGTTGTTGTTCTTTTTCTTCTTCTTCTTCTCCTTCTGCAAAGTGAAAGTCGAAGAATCTTCCATGGGGATCATACACAGTTTCAGAGCACCTGGATTGAATTCACTTTTACATTGATTAAAATTCTATTCCAAAAGAATGCATTTAATTTTAATATGATTTGTTTTATTGTAATTAATTAAGTTGGACAGTTCAAACATTGACAATTCACATAAGTGTTTCCTAGCATCAAAAAAATGCCCAATCACAATGTAGGATGAGGATGTTAGGTTGCTCAGTGACACGCCCCATTCTTGTAAAATTATATTGTTACGATATGGAGAAACATCTTTGTGTTTTCCTTTAAAATACTGCTTAAAATGACTTAAAATATTTTTTTTAATCTTTTGTTGTTAACCAAAAAAACCCTGAATTTACTCACTACTTGAAAATACCATTATTATTTGCTTCTCCTTTTCCTTATATCTTCAGCTATTATCATCTTGCTCTACTGCACATCACACTTTAAATTCAGTAAACTTATATGGTAAACTTTGGGAAATGCCACCGTAAGTTAACGGCTGTTTTATGAGGTTCTACCCAAACTTCAGGGGAAATCTGTCTCACAGTCTTTGAGCTGTTTCACTCAGTTAGGCAGCAGAGTCAGAATTCCTGTTACATCTGTCATGCTGTAAAGGTCAGTGCAGTAACCAGAATGAAAGAACCAGTCTTTCAGGGTCCAAGCTTTGCTTCTGTTCTTGTATACATGACCTTGTCTGTCATTTTGTGTTTAGCTCAATGTAACAGTTCTCCCCTCACTCTCCTTTCCTTTGTGATTCTGCTCCATCCTCCATCTTCTCCTTTCCTGTCATTTTTTTTGTAATCGCAACCTTGTTGGCTCTTCTCCCTTTTCCCACCTCTCATCCTTTCCTCTCTCCCTTCCTCTTCCCTTTGTGCCTTTTCCTCATGCCGCTCTGTTCTTCCTTTGACTTTTTCTTCTTCCCTGGACGGAGAGCTCCACGAGAGACAGCAGAAATTGTATCTCTGCTCAGTTCGCCACAGGCCCTCTTCAATATTTAATCAAGAGTGCATTTGTTTGAAGAGAGCTCTGAATATGTGTGTGAGTGAGTGATAAAGAGAGCTGTCTATC